>NC_052050.1:97061743-97661743 GCF_903992535.2 Arvicola amphibius
CTTCTTCTTCTTCTTCTTCTTCTTCTTCTTCTTCTTCTTCTTCTTCTTGTTATTTGAGACAAGATTTCTCTGTATAGCTTTGGAACCTGTCCTCAAACTCACTCTTGCTGATCTACAGATGGAGAGTTCAAAGACAGCCAGGGCTACACAGAGAAACCCTGTCTCTAAACAATAATAACAACAATAACAACAGTAATACCACCCCCAAAAATGGAAAGAAAGAAAAGAAAGAACAAACAAAAAGGAAGGGAGAAAGAAAGAATGAACCAGTGAGACCGCTCAGCGGGTAGTCACTTGTTGTCAGTCTGCCGAGCTGAACTGGATCCCTGTAACTAACAACTGACATGACAGAAGAAGAGAACACACACACACACACACACACACACACACACACACACAGAGAGAGAGAGAGAGAGAGAGAGAGGAGAGAGAGAGAGAGAGAGAGAGAGAGAGAGAGTTAAGAAAAAGCTTCCCACCCCCAGTTTCTTTTCAGCAAGTCTTTCCAATCGAAAGCCTTGGCCTTCAAATTTAAGATCTCTGCCATGAATTTCAAAAGCCTACTTAGGAGCTGTGACAGCCAAAGCCAAGAATGTGGCTCTTTCTTTTCTTCTTTTTTATTTTTTATTTTTATTTTTTGGCATAAAGCTTTATTAAAGGAGAGAGGGAAAGGGAGAGGGAGAGAGAGAGGAGGGAAGAGACAGAGACGCGTGTGCACACGCCAAAGGGGACAGTGAGAAGAGCCTTTTCTTCTTTTTTAGAACTGGTTTGAGCTAAGCCTCTGAAGGAGGTTTTAGACAGAACCATCCTGCCTCAATGCTTCATTTTCTGGGAAGAGACGTCACAGGGGTTTTTGTTATTGTTAGAAATTAGAAAAATGAGCCGGGCGGTGGTGGTGCACGCCATTAATCCCAGCACTCGGGAGGCAGAGGCAGGTGGATCTCTGTGAGTTTGAGGCCAGCCTGGTCTACAAGAGCTAGTTCCAGGACAGGCTCCAAAGCCACAGAGAAACCCTGTCTCGAAAAATCAAAAAAAAAAAAGAAAAGAAAAATGAACAAATATATCATTTCTACAGTAGTCATTGCTTTCATTCTTAAAAAACTGTCTGTGTGTGTATGCTTAGGAGAGAGGACATACTAATGCCTCAGCGCATACATAAGGGCCAGAGAACACTTTGTGAAGTGTTCTAGGGTTGGAGTCTCAGTTTGTCAGCCTTGCCCAACAGCACCTCCACCCTGTGAACCATCTCCCGGGCCCTTATGGTCTCTGTTTCTGCTGCTGTTCTGTGGAGAGCAGGCTAGCTGGCCCTTGAGATCTGGTGTCATTCTTTGTCTCTGCCTGCCATACCCCATCTCTCTCTCCCACTTCTCTCATATGTATGTGTGTATGAAAGTAAAAATGAAAAAATTTCATACATTGTATTCTAATCACGTTTTTCCTCTCATCTCCTAGATACTCTTCACTTCCACATCCATCCATGCCTTTTTCATTTCTCTCTTTAGAAAACAAACAAACAAACAAACAAACAGAATAACACGGACAACACTGATTGGTACCCTATCTGGCTCGAACCTGGGCAGGCCAGGTGCATACTGCCGCAGTTACTGTGAGTTCATATGTGTGTCAGTCCTGTTATGTCTGGAAACATTGTTTCCTTTGTGTCTTCCATTCCCACAGGCTCCTAGAATCTTTCTGCCTCCTCCTCAGCATAGCTCCCTGAGTCCTGGATGGAGGGGTTTGATGAAGACATGCCATTTATGGCTGAGTATTCCAAAGTCTCACTCTCTGCACGTTGTTCAGTTGTGGGTCTCTCTATGTGTTCCCATTTCTTGCAGGAGGAAGCTTCTCTGATGCTGGCTGAGACACTGATCTATGGGTATAACAGAATGTCATTAAGAGTACTTGTAGGGAGCTGGAGTGATAGCTCAATGGTTAAGAGTGAAAGACCTGGATAAATCCAGACCCACCCAGCAGAAAAAATAGAGCCAAAAATCTAAGCAGGGAGAGAAGAATCAGAAATCTAGGATTAGCCAGTTCAGTGACTCTGTTTCAGGAATGAGCTGAAGATAAAGTCAGATCATAATCTTGAGAATAATCTTGAGAAACAGGGAGTTACACCCTTGTGATTATCACTGATATTTTCGGGATTTTCAATGACACCCCCCCCCATCCCCTTTGGATTACTGGGTTATGGTTTCTTCCCTTAAAAACCCCTTCTCCCAGCTACTCCTAGTCAAACTCCTCCCCTGTGTGAGTTATGAGTCTCAGCCCCAGTAAGGACGGTCTCTCATGAGTTACTGGGGGGGTCGTGTTATCCCGAGACTTGAGTGAGAGTCTCCCTACAGCGGGGGTCTTTCAAGAGCACTGACAGCTCTTCCAGAGGTCCTGAGTTCAATTCCTAGTAAACACACGGTGACTCTGATGTCCTCTTCTGGCATGCAGGTGTACATTCAGATAGAGCAACATACACATAAAACAAATCTTAAAAAATTATTAGGGGCTGGAGAGATGGTTCAGTGGTTAAGAATACTGACTGTTTTTCCAGAGGACCTGGGTTCAATTCCCAGCACCCACATGGCAGCTCAAAACTGTCTCTAACTCCAGTTCCTTGGGATTTGACACCAACCCCCACAAACATGCAGGCAAAACATCAGTGCCCATAAAATAAATAAAATACGTATCTCATTCTGTGCCATACTGAAGATTTTCCAGTTTCATGTGGCTGCATTTGTTAATTGTTGGTCTTAGTGCCTTGCTCTCAGTGTAATGTTCAGAAAGTCTTTCCTGTGCCAATGACTTCAGTACTACTCCCCACTTCTCCTTCTGCCAGATTCAAGGTATCTGGCCTCATGTTGAGGTCTTTGATCCATCTGAAGTTGATTTTTGTGCGAGGTGATAAATATGGATCTGTTTGGATTCTCTCACACACAGACACCCAGTTTTTCCAGCACCAGTTGTTGAAGATGCTCTTTTTTTCCCAGTGTGTATTTTTGACTTCTTTCTCAAAAATCAGGCATCCAAAATTTGTGGATTTATGTCTAGGTCTTCAATCTAATTCCATTTAGCAATGTATCTGTTTTTATGCTAATACCATGCTGTTTTTATTACTATAGCTTTAGTGCCATTTGAGATCGGGGTGTGATATTTCTGGAAGTTCTTTTATTATTCAGGTTTATTTTAGCTATGCTTTTTTTCTTCCTTTCTTTTTTTTTTTTTTTTCGTTCGAAACTGAAAACTATCCTTTCAGTTTCTGTGAAAAACTGTGTTAGAATCTTGATAGGGATTACATTGAACCTGTAGATTGCTTTTGGAAGAATGGTCATTTTCACAATATTAGTCCTGCCAATCCATGAGCATGGGAGATCTTTCCATGTTCTGATCTCTCCTTCAGTGCCTTTCTTTCTTCAATGTCATAAAGTTTTCATCATACAAGTATTTTGGTTTAGCGTTACCTTAAGTTTTTATTCGTTTATTTTTATTTATTTTACAGGGTCTCTATATATAGTCCTGGGTGTCCTGGAGCTCACTCTGTTGATCAGGCTGCCCTCCAACATTGTTTCTGCCTCCTGAGTGCTGGGATTGAAGTCATTCAACAATACGTCTGGCTTTATGTATTTATTTATATTGATGATATTGTGAAAATTCCTTGATTTTTTTTCAGTTCATTTGTCATTTGTATGTAGAAAGACATAAAGGCTACTGAGTTTCGTATCTCACTACTTTGCTGAAAATATTTATCAGTGTAGGAGTTCCCTGGTAGAGTTTTTAGGGTTATTTATGTATACTATCATATCATCTGCAAATAGTGATACTTTGACTTCTTTTTTTCCAATTTGTGTTTCCTTGATCTCCTTCAGTTGTCTTTTTTCTCTGGCTAAGACTTCAAATGCTATATTGAATAGATATGGAGAGAATGGACAGCCTCATCTTTGTCCTGATTTTAGCGGAATTGCTTTGAGTGTCTGTTTAGGTTGATGCTGGCTGTGGGCTTGTGTATATGGCCTCTTATTATATTTACCACTATCTTCCCTAGTCTCTCCAGGAATTTTACCATGAAACAATGTTGGATTTTATAAACAGCCTTTTCTACATCTAATGAGATGATCGCTTGGTTTTTGTCTCAGCCTGTGATGTGGTAGATTATATTTCTTGATTTACATACACTGAACCATATTTGCATCTCTAGGATAAAGTCTAGTTGATTATAGCGGATAATCTTTTTGATGTGTTTCAAAGAAAAACCTCAGAGCGAGCCAGTTGTAAACCTTAGCTGCTGCCCAAAGGAGGGGGATGGGGGCGAGAAGGGGAAAGCCAGTTACTGCAGCTGACATGAGGACAGACATAGGACAGGAAGGGAAGCATAACAAAAGAGAGCAAGGAACCCAAAATGCTGGGGGGGAAAGTCCAAAGTTTTAAGAAAAGCACACTTAGGAAAGAAATAGGAAGATGAAAAGAGAAAGTTGTACTTCTGAATAACCCAGGAAAGTAGGAAACTTATGACCCTACAGGGCTGCCCTAGGGGCAGAGGTTCTGGGAAGAAACAGTACAGTATCTCATTAAAAGACTAATTATTCCACCTATCTTATTGGCACAGCTTAAGGTGAGCCCACCTTCCTGGGGTGGGCCCTTAGCCAGAGTGATTGAGTCAGCCTAGTTGGAGTGTTAGGTTTTCACTCAGGCCAGAGAGTCTATTCTCTTCACCTGGGTCTCTCTTCTACCACTGAGAGCACTTGGTGGGATTTCAGCTGATGAGGTAAGCGGAGGTCACGGGGGTAATAGTGCAAGAGATGTTTTTACATCCCAGGAAAGATGAGAGAAAGAAGAAAAGTCACACTTGAAATTGAGACAGGCTTAGACCTCAAGCATGACTTACTGCTATTGAAAATATCTCTGTATGAAATGAATAGAGTTTCATGTGGGCAGCTTCACAGCAAATGTTAATTGTGCTGGCCTTCTTTTAGGATTAATTTATTTTGCTGGGCAGTGGTGGTACATGCTTTTAATCCCAGCACTTGGGAGGCAGAGGCAGATGGATCTCTGTGAGTTCAAGGCCGGCCTGATCTATAGAGCAAGTTCTAGGACAGGCCTCAAAGCTACAGAGAATTGCTGTCTCGAACCCTCCCCACCAAAAGTTAACTTATTTTATGTGTATGGGTGTTTTGCCTGCAGGCTGTCTGTGCACATGTCTGCAGTGCTCTTGGAGGCCAGTAGAGGGCAGTGGATCTCCTGGAACTGTAGTTACAGAGGGTTGTTAGCTATTGTGTGGGTTCTGAGAATTGAATCCAGGTCTTCAGGAAGAGCAGCAAGTGCTCTTAACTTTGGAGCTCTCTCTCCAGCCCCCTCCCTGTTTCTCAGTCTCACTAAATGGCCATGTGTGGCCTTGAATGTCACTCTTTTTGCTTCAACCTAACTGGTTGGGATAATAAAAGTGAGCCCAAAGGCCTGACTTCAAGACTTTACAATAAATCAATACTGTAAGTCAAGTGAGCTCCTTAGTTCTGTGGATGTTCTAGAAAATCTGTTCTCAACCCTGATGAGGGTATCATGAAATACAGGAAAAAAAAAGTCAGAAATACAGGTGGCTTTGCTTTACAAGTAGCATCTAAACTGGGTAGAGGTGTGGGTTTGAGCCCTCAGTTCAGGTACAAGCAGAAAATAAATCCTAGAAGTGTCGTGAAGTTGTGGATGGGGGCAGAGTTTAGAGGAAAGAAACAGAAGTGTAATATTCAACCGTATTGCAATAGCAAACCCTAGGACAAGCCAGCAGTGGTGGTGCACACCTTTGATACCAGCACTCGGGAGGCAGAGGAAGAGGCAGGTGGATCTCTGTGAGTTTGAGGCCAGTCTGGTTATAAACCTAGTTCCAGGACAGCCAGAGCTGTACAAAGAAAGCCCATCTTAAAAAACCAAACCAAAACAAAACAAAAACCCAAACCTAGAACAGTAAATATAAGATGGCAATTTAGGCCAGGTGGTGGTGGCATACACCTTTAATTCTAGCACTAAGGAGGCAGAGGCAGGCAGATCTCTGTGAGTTTGAGGCCAGCCTAGTCTATAGAGCAAGTTCTAGGACAGCCAGAGCTACACAGAGAAATTCTGTCCCAGAATAAAAAAGTAAGTTTACTTGTCAAAGTATAGCCATTGGTAGGGCATTTATTAGTGGGATGTTGTTAGAAATAATAAAAACCTGCAAAAAACGCTTCCAATAACTAATCACTTAATAAGTTTAATTAATTGGGGGCTGTTTTCATTTTTGGCTCTAGGTAGATGGTGTCAGAACTGATTGATGACACACCCCTGTGGTGTCCTGAACCATGGAGAATTCTTTTCCATTGTAGCAAAAATCTTACACATTTGGTATCAGAAGAGTTCT
Source organism: Arvicola amphibius (assembly GCF_903992535.2). NCBI lineage: Eukaryota > Metazoa > Chordata > Mammalia > Rodentia > Cricetidae > Arvicola > Arvicola amphibius. Next base: position 97,068,114 of record NC_052050.1, read on the forward strand.
GGGGCTAGAAACAGACACTAGGCATCTTTGTAGTGCACAGCATCAGGTAACAAATGGTAACAAATGTATTCACCTGAAAACAATTAGCCCATCCGTTGGCCTTGGTGCTGCATGCTTGTAGCCCCAGACCAAGGGGGACCTAGGCAAGATGACTGTGAAGACAGATGCCAGTTTGGGATACATAGCAAGACCCTGTCTTAAGAAAACAAAAAAGGGAACAAGCTCCACCGGGAGCCAACCCAGTCCTGGGACACTGGCAGACCAGGAGTGAGCCAATGACCTGACTCAGAGTCTGTGATCTCCACTGGAACCGGAGTGGGACTGAACCAGCTATCTAGGACAGAGAGAGAACAAGCTCCACCAGGAGCAGAAGCCAGGAGCAAACCCAGTCCTGGGACATGGGCGGATCAGGATTGACCCAGCAACCAGATCCAGAGTCAACGATCTTCACCAGAACAGGTACAGGGGAGTAACCACTGAGCGAGTGAGCCAGAGCCAGAGACTACTGAGGGTCCGGACGTGAATATGGGACCTTCAAGGGAATATACCTAAGCCAACAGCCTGGTGGGTCTGGGCGAGAGTCTAGAACCTACCAGGAACTAGGCCTGAGCCGTGACCTCTGCCAGTCTGGGCGTGAGTGAACCTGGGTCCGCCAAGGGAATAGGCAGGAACCAGACATCTTAGCAGAACCAGGCGTGAGTCTGGGACCTCAGAGAGAGTAGGTTCAAGCCAGAACTTCTGTGGGTTTGGGAATTGGTTTGGGACATCAAAGGGAATGAGCAGGAACCTGGAAACCCTGCGGGTCCAAGCTCGAGTCTGGGACCTCTGAGGAAGTAAGTAGGTCCTCTGTGGATTTGGGCACACCTGAGCCTGAGACGTCTGAGGCAGTAGACTGGAACCAGAAACCTTTCCAGGTCCAACTCCAACCCAAGGACTTCTGCAGGAACGGAATCCAGACCAGAATTTAAAGATACAAGTCAAAGCTGGTAACCTAGGCCAAAGTTGCCCTGAGGCAAGGAACTCCACCTTGGGCAACAAATTCCACAGGAGAGGAACTGACACTAGGAAAGAGGGCCTGAGGAAACAAGCTCCACTGGGAACAGAAGCCAGGAGCAAATCCAGTCCTGGGAGCCAACGCAGTCCCGGAACACTGGCAGATCAGGACTGAGCCAGCGACCAGATCCAGAGTCAGCGAGCTCCACCAGAACAGGTCCAACTCCAAGCCAGGAACTTCTGCAGGAGGAGATCTAGGCCAGGATTTACAGAAACAGGTCAAAGCCAGCAGCCTAGGCCAAAGTAGTCTTGAGACAGCAAACTCCAAGGGAGCAGAGCAAAGCACAGGAGCACTGAGCGACCTCCAGGAACAGGAATAACCAATGGGGTAACTAGAACTGTGACACTGACTGTACCACGAGGAACAACCATCTGAGCTTTGGATTCACTGGCACCTAGAAGATTATTTAATCTCAGACAGCCCCAACCACACCTATTAGAGGAAAAGATGAGTAGAAAAGGTAAGATCACATGCTACACCACAGAGAGCAACACAATACCAGTAAAACCTAAAGACCCTACAACAGCAAGACCTGAACAACCAAATATGGATGAACTAGAAGAAAATGATCTAAAAAATAACCTCAAGAGAGTGTTTGAAATTCTTAAAGATGAAATGAGAAATTATCTTACAGAAATAGAGGAAAAAACAAACAAAAATTGGAAGATATCAGCAAATCACTTAAAGAAAACCAAGAAAAAGAAATCAAACATGTAAAAGAAACTATCCAGGACTTGAAAACTGAAATAGAAACAATAAAGAAAACACAAGCCGAAGGAATTATAGAAACAGAAATCATGAGAAAAAGATCAGGAACCACAAATGCAAGCATGAACAACAGAATACAAGAAATGGAAAAGAGAATCTCAAGCGCTGAAGATACAATAGAGGAAATAGACTCATCAGTTAAAAAAAACATTAAATCTAACAAAAGCTTAACCCAAAATATCCATGAAATATGGGACACCATAAAAAGGCCAAATCGTAGAATAATAGGTATAGAAGAAGATCAACTCAAAGGCACAGAAAATTTATTTAACAAAATCATAGCAGAAAACTTTCCTTACCTAAAGAAAGATATGCCTATGAAAATACAAGAAGCTTACAGAACACCAAATAGACTGGATAAAAAAAAGTCCTCTCACCACATAATAATCAAAACACTAAACATACAGAGTAAAGAAAGAATATTAAGAGCTGCAAAGGCCAAGTAACATATAAAGGTAGACCTATCAGAATTACACTTGACTTCTCATTGGAGACAATGAAGGCCAAAATGTCATGGTCAAGCATTATGCAGACATTAAGAGACCATGGATGCCAGCCCAGACTACTATACCCAGCAAAACTGTCAATCACCATCGAAGGAAAAAACAAAATATTCCATGACAAATCTATATTTCACCAATACCTAGCCACAAACCCAGGCCTACACAAAATACTAGAAGGAAAACTCCAACCCAAGGAAGATGGCTACACCAACAAAAACACAGACAATTGATGATCTCATTACAGCAAATCCCAAAGAAGAAAAAAAACGCACAAATTAACATCACCAGCGATGAAAACTAAATTAACAGGAGATAGCAACCACTGGTCATGAATATCCCTTAATGTAAATGGACTCAACTCATCTATAAAAAGGCACAGGCTAACAGATTGGATACGAAAACAGAATCCATCCTTCTACTGCGTACGAGAAATACATCTCAACCTCAAAGACAGACATTGTCTCAGAGTAAAGGGTTGGGAAAAAAATATACCAATCAAATGGACCTAAGAAACAAGCAGGTATAGCTATCCTAATATCTAGCAAAATAAACTTCAAGCTAAAATCAGTCAAAGGAGACAAAGGAGGTCATTTCAATATTAGTCACAGGAAAAATCCATCAAGAGGAAGTTTCAATACTGAACATCTATGCCTGAAATACAAGGGCACTCTCATATGTCAAAGAAACATTTCTAAATCTTAAATTATATATTAAACCCCACACGCTAATAGTGGGAGTCTTCAACACTCCCCTCTCACCACTGGACAGGTCAATCAGACAAAAAATGAACAGAAAATAAGAGAACTAACAGATGTTATGATTCAAATGGACTTAACAGATATCTATAGAATATGCCATCCGAACAGAAAAAAATATACCTTCTCAACACCTCATGGAACCTTCTCAAAAATAGACCACATACTCAGTAACAAAACAAACCTCAACAAATACAAAAAAATTGGAATAACCCAATGTAACTTATCAGATCACCATGGATTAAAACTAGAAGTCAACAGCAATACTAATTTCAGAAAACCCACAAACATATGGAAATTAAACAATGCTCACCTGAATCATCAATGGGTCAAGGAAGAAATAAAGGGGGGAAATTAAAGACTTCCTAAAATTCAATGAAAATGACCACACAACATACCCAAATTTATGGGACACAATGAAAGCAGTGTAAAGAGGCAAGTTCATAACACCAAATGCCTACATAAAGAAGTTGGAAAAATCCCACACTAGTGAATTAACAGAACATTGGAAAACTTTAAAACAAAAAGAAGCAAACTCACCTAAGAGAACTAGATGGCAGGAAATAATCAAATTGAGAGCTGAAATCAACAAAATAGAAACAAAGAAAACAATACAAAGAATCAATGAGACAGAGTTGATTTTTCGAGAAAATCGACAAAATAGACAAATCTTCATCCAAACTAACCAAAAGGCAGAGGGAGACTATCCAAATTAACAAAATCAGAAATGAAAAGGGGGACATAACAACAAATAGGGAGGGAACATAGAGGATCATCAGGTCATATTTTGAAAACCTGTACTCCGCAAAATTGGAAAACTTAAAGGAAATGGACAACTTTCTGGATAAATATCGCTTACCAAAATTAAATCAAGATCAGATAAGCAAATTGAACAGACCTATAACTGCTGAAGAAATAGAAACAGTCATCAAAAGTATCCCAACCAAAAAAAGCCCAGGACCAGATGGTTTCAGCCCAGAATTCTACAAGACTTTCAAAGAAGAACTAATACCAATACTCCTCAAATTATTCCACACAATAGAAACAGAAGGAACATCGCCAAACTCTTTTTATTAGGCTACAATTTCCCTGATACCCAAACCATAGAAAAACATTACTAAGAAAGAGAATTACAGGCCAATCTCACTCATGAACATTGATGCAAAAATACTAAATAAAATACTAGCAAATCGAATCCAAGAAAACATCAGAACCATCATCCATCGTGATCAAGTCAGCTTCATCCCACAGATGCAGGGATGGTTCAACATACAAAAATCTGTCAATGTAATCCACAATATAAACAAGCTGAAAAATAAAAACCACATGATCATCTCATTAGATGCCTAAAAAGCATTTGTCAAAATACAACATCCCTTCATGATAAAGGTCTTGGAGAGAGCAGGGATACAAGGAACATACCTAAACATAATTAAAGCAATATACAGCAAGCCGCAGCCAACATCAAATGACCTAAAAAATAGCTTCCCTTTGAACAACCTTCTCCCAGATTTCACACCTTGGCTAGGATGCTCACCTCCTAATGTGCTGCCTACACTAAAGCTCCTTTCACACATTGGCTAGGATGCTCACCTAATGTGCAGTCTAAAGTTCCTTTCCACATTTTAAGATTCCTCCAGGCTGTCTTGGGACTCTGTAGACTGTAGGCCAGGTAGGCCTCAAATACAGAGATCCTTCTCTCCTTGCCGCCTGTGCTTAGATTAAAGGCATGCACCACTGCCACCCAGCTATAAGATTTTTTTTTTTTGGCTTTTTCTAGTCAGGGTTTCTCTGTAGATTTGCAGCCTGTCCTGGAACTAGTTCTTGTAGACCAGGCTGGTCTCGAACTCAGAGATCAGCCTACCTCTGCCTCCTGAGTGCTTGGGATTAAAGGCATGCGCCACCACCATCCAGCCAGCTATAAGATTTTTGACAAAACTTTTAGTGTATGAATGTTTTGCCTGCATGTGTATCTGTGCACAGATTTGTGCCCGGTGCCTTCAGAGGACAGAAGAGGGCCCTGGATCCTGGAGCTGGAGTTACACCTGGTCGTCAGCTGGCGCCAGACTTGGGAGCAGGGGACCGAATTTGGGTCTTAAGCAAGAACAATATAGGCTCTTGCTACTCAGCCAATTCTCCAACTCCCTTTTATCATATGTAATTGAGAGTTATACTTTCTTCAATGTCCAGTTTTCCTTACCTTTCAGGCCCTAAAATAAGATTATATAGGAAGACTAGTCCCTGACCCATTGAGTTGGGCAAACCCATGTGACTCATCCTGTCCACTGGGTCCTGAAAAGCTTAGACAGGAGTCTCCAGACAGCACTCTTCCCTGGAGGCCTTGTGTGTGACGGACACTTCACAGACAGAAGACAGGAGCTGTCTGGGGTGCTGAGTCACACTGTGTCATCACAGAGGGGAAAGCCTGGAGGTTGCCTGGGCCCAAGAGAGGCTATGCTTGAGCTAGAAAGAGAATGTTTCCTGCCTGATGACATAGATCTAATTGCTGGGAAGGCTGAGGCAGGTGATCACAAGTTTGCCTGCCCTACAGAGTAAGGTGAAGGCCAGTGAGATTCTATCTCAAAACATTTTTTTCTAAGATTTATTTTTTAAAAATATTTATTTATTATGTATACAATATTCTTCTTTTTGTGTGCACATCTGCAGGCCAGGAGAGGGCACCAGACCTCATTACAGATGGTTGTGAGCCACCATGTGGTTGCCAGGAATTGAACTCAGGACCTTTGGAAGAGCAAGCAATGCTCTTAACCACTGAGCCATCTCTCCAGCCCCTCTAAGATTTATTTTTAAAGTAAGTGTGTGTGTGTGTGTGTGTGTGTGTGTGTGTACACTGGTATGGTACAGTACTGATATTTGAAGAATCTAGGTTCTCTCACTCTTGCGTGTTTACATCTACTGTAGTGGGCAGCATTTAAGTGAACACCAAAGGCTCACCTATTGGTATCCATGCCCCTGTGTGATACTCATGAGGGCTGGACATATTGAAATGCCTCAGATTTGTAGGACGTAGCAGAAGTGATAGATGTCACTTCTCAGAGTAGCTTTTGAAACCTGTAGCTTCTGGCTTGGGGAGATGGCTCAGTGGTTAAGGGTACTGGCTGCTTTTCTTGAGGACCCGGGTTAGATTTGCAGAACCTACATGGTGGCTCGTAGCTAAGACTCCACTTCTAAGGGACATAATACCCTCTTTTGGTCACTGTGGGAACCAGGCATGCATGTGCTACACAGACATACGTGTAGGCAAACCATTCATATATATCAGGAGATCCCCAGGATCTACGCGGTAGAGAATAATCAGCTCCTGCATGTCGTCTGATTGCCACATGTGTGCTGTGGCACTGGTAGACCAACCAGGCTGGCCTCGAAGTCACAGAAACCCACCTGCCTTTGCCTCCTGAGTGCTGGTATTGAAGGGGTGTGAAGTCATAACTGGTATGGCTCTTTTATTATTTATTTATTTATTTGTTTGTTTGTTTGTTTATTGAGACTACATCCTAGTCTGAGCTGGCGTCAAACTCTGTCTTGGTTTATTTTTCTATTGCTGTGACAAGTATCCAAATGAAAGCAACTGAAGGGGCGGGGCTACTTCCCCAACAGCTAAAGGGAACAGGTCCTCGTGGTGGGGGAGTGAAAGCAGAAGGAGCCCCAAGCAGCTGGTCATCCCAGCATAAGTAATGAGATCACCACAGAGGTCAGATCCTTCTACCTCACTGAACCTAATCAAGATAATCTCCCACAGGTAAGGCCAAGGGACACCTCTCACGTGACCCTAGATCCTGTCAAGTGGACAATTAACACTAACAACTACAGAAACAAAGGAAAATGAAAAAAAAACTAATTTGAAGTTAGTAATAGAGGGGGGACACATCTGTAATCCTAGGAATCAGGGAGTCAAGTACAGAGAAGGGCTACAAATTCAAGTTCAGCCTGGGCAGCTTAATGAGTTCCAGGTTAACCTACAGTGTGAGACCCTATCTTTAAAGGAAACAAACAAACAAACAAACAAACAAACAAAAAACCCAAGCCAGGCAAGGGTACATGCCTATAATCTCAGTACTGAGGAGGCAAAGGCAAGAAGATCGTGAGTTCCAGGTCATCCTGAGGTACACATGACATGGCTACATTTCCTGCAATGGTCTACATCAGACCCCCTCAAACAATATCCAACCGAGGGATGAGGGGAGGAAGAACAAGCCTTTAATCCTAGCAGGTAGATCTCTGAGATCCAGGCTAGCTTGGAATACAAATTGAGTTCCAGGCCAGCCACAGCTACATTTCTTTAAAAAAAAAAAAAAAGGAAAATATAATAAAAAATAAATTTACCTAGATGTGGTGGCTCTCAATGTAATCTCAGTACCTGGGAGGTAGAGGCGGAAGGATCAGAAGTTCAAGGTCATCCTTCACTCCAAAGTGACATAGAAGCCAGCCTAAGTGACATAAAAGCTTGTCTCTAAAGCAAAGGGGTTGGGGGCTGGCCGGTGAGATAGAAGGGCTCAGTGGCTTAGAACACTTGTTCCAGAGATCTCGGCTCTGTTCCCAGCACCCAAACGGTGGCTCACAACCTTCTGTAACTCCAGAAGGTTCTAGGGACTCTGATGCCCTGTTCTGACCTACTCAGCTGCATGCATAAAATAAGTAAGCCTAAATTAAAAATAAAATAGAGGGGGGCTGAACCTAGTATACATATATTTCATTTATTCTTGCTTGTTATGTCATGTCTGTGGATACGCCTGCGCCGTGGAGCACAGGTGGAGACCAGAGGACAATTTTGTGGAGTTGGTTCTCTTTCCACCTTTCTGTGGGTGCTGGGAATTGAACTCAGGTTGCCTGGCTTGTACTGCAAGCTCCTTACCTGCTGCACCATCTTGCTGGACCTTCTGGTATAATTTTGTGATGTGGGAACCTTTGCAAATGAGAATGCAGAGAAATATATATATATATATATATATATATATATATATATATATATATTATCTTATGCTTTGGATAGTGAAGAGTGGACTCTTCTGCAGAAGTGTGGTGGCTGAAGGGGTGTGGCCAATAGTAACAAGTGTGGCACTTTGATAGCCTGTGCACAGGCAAGGATGCTCCTTTCTTCTGAGTATAGGTCAATTGCTGCTCTATAACCTTTGTTCGAGAGTGTCAGAGGAACTTTCTATGCTTCATGATTTGCTCTACTGTAGTGGTTCTCAACCTGTGGGTCGTGACCCCTTTGGAGGGTAGAACAACCTTTTCACAGGGTCACCTAAGACCATCTACGTATCAGATATTTATATTACAATTCATAACAGAACAGTAGCAAAATTACAGCTATGAAATACCAACGAGAATAATTTTATGCTTGGGGTCACATACCATGAGGAACTGTATTAAAGGGTCACAGCGCTAGGAAGGTTGAGGGCCACTGGTCTGAGGAAAGGGCAAGTGGAAGCTGTGTTTGTTGACTGTCACCGCCGAGACAAAATATCTGCATGAGGTTATTGAAGGAAGACTCATTCTTGCTCAGTCCCAGAGGGTCCAGGCTGTGGTTGGTGAAGCAAGGCTGAGCCATCATGGTGGTGACGGTGGAATGATCGGAGGGATCTTTAAAGGCATGCCGGGTAACCCACTTCCTTTCACCAGGCTCCACCTCCTAAGAGCCCATTCACAGATGAGCTTCTTAATGGATTCATCTACCAATGAAGATTGTACCTTCTGTTGCTCTGTCAACACTTCACAGCACCACCAGAGGGGACCAAACCTTTTGGGGGTCATTAGAGAAGGGAGGAGTGGCCTTCCTGCTCCTGCCATCATTCCAGATGACAAGCCATATTTGGGGGTGGAGAGTTGCGGTAAAAACTGTGAACTCTACTGTTGTTTTTTTTCTTTCTTAAGACAGATTCTCATTGTGTAGCCTTGACTGATCCTGGAGAACAGGTAAATGGATTGGCCTTGAACTCACAGAGATACATCTTCCCCTGCCTTCCTCGGCTTGGATTAAATGTGTGGGCTACCACAGCTGGCATGAATCTGTATTCTGAACTGAAGGCATATTAGCTCAGGTGTCAGCGGTAGCTCTTGGCTTGGCCTGGCGTCTTGTGGCTCACCAGTTTCTGAAAGATCCCCCCCCCCCTTTAAAATATATAAGGAAGGCAGGCTTCCATGCAGCTTGTGAACCACAGGGTGGTGGGTAGGGTGCAGTCAGGCGGCCTGTTGGTTTCCTAGTCTTAACTTTCTCTCTGGCTCAGAGCCTCTCTCTGGGATAAAAATAAGCAGTGTGTGGTAATCCGGAGCAGATAGGTGCTACTTAAGGAGAAAGAGCACCCGAACCCTGCTAAACGTGCCCTAATTACTTACGGCCGCAGAAGAGCCAGTGGAGAAAGCCACAGCCCCAGATTGCAGGACTGCAGAACCTGGATTTCCGCTGTCCCCTTTTCAAGCCTCCAGGGCTGTGGGCTCAAACTGAAAGCCTGCATCAGGGTCCCTGGGGGGCTCGTGAAAAAGCAGGTTGCCTGTGTTGTCTCTGGAGAGTCTGGCTCCATGCGCCCACAGGTATTTGAGAATTTTCCTTTCTTCCTTTCCCGGATTCCACAGAGTGCCCTGACACTGAGCCCTGGCTCTCTTGTTTGCTGTCTTTCATTTTGAGATAGGGTCACTCTAACTTGCCCAGGCTGGTTTTGAACTTGTATTGTTCCTTTCTTAGCCTCCCAACTAGTTGGGATTATAGGCCTGCACCATCAAGCTACACTGAGAGTTTTCAAAAAAGAAAGTTTTTTGTTTTTTGGGTTTTTTGTTTTTACTTTTCTAGTTTTTCTTTTCTGCCTGCCCTTGCCTCCCAAGTGCTGGGATTAAAGGCATGTGCCACCACCGTCCAACTGAGTTTTCATGTTTTTACATGTGTGTGTTTAATGGATGCACATGTCTGTGGAGATGCATGTCCGGCTACCCCGCTGTCTTGAGAAAGGGTTTCACACTGAGCCCAGGGCTAGGCTGGCAGTCAGAAAGCTTTACACCCAGCTTGCTTTTTTGGTTGTGTGTTGTTTGTTTTTCAAGGCAGTGTTTCTGTATAACAGCTCAGGGTTGATCATGTTCAAAGGGGTCATGGCCCACAGGTTGAGAACCAGCACACTAGTTGGGAAGAAGTGGGGGGTGGGGGACAAAAGGAGGGTTTTTTGTTCCTTGCAGTGGTAAATGCCTTGAGGCAGAGACAAGTGGATTTCTGTGAGTGCAAAGACAGTCTTTGTGTGGGAGGGCCTTCTGTCTATGTGTTGCTTTTATTGATTAGTGAATAAAAAAACTGGCTTGGCCTATAGCATGGGAGGAGAAAGGCAGAGTTAGAGAGAAGTCATGGAGCCATCAGAAATAGACGCTGGAAACTTTACCCTGTAAGCCACAGACACATGGCAATATACAGATTAATAAAAATGGGTTAAATTAATATAAGAGCTAGCCAATAAGAAGCCAGAGCTAATGGGCCAAGCAGTGATTTAATTAATACAGTTTCTGTGTGATTATTTTGGATCTAAGCTATCTGGGCAGCTGGGTACCAACAAGCAGCCTTCTCCAACACAGTCTGGATACATAGTATATTGAATTCCAGAATAACAGGGCTATGTGGAGAGGCCATGTTTCAAAAAAAAGTAAGGGGGTAGGGAATAAGATTTAAATATATTCTATCCATGTATGAAAATGTCATAACGAATGAAATTCACGGTGAAAGTGTAACTCAGCAGTAGAGAAGCTGCCTAGCATATGAAGGGCCTTGGGTTCTACCCAGAACTATAGAAACTCATATATTCTAATAAAAAAAAGACCATGAAGGAAGAATAAATGTTTTGATGGAGTTTAACCTAATTCATTATTTTCTCGAGTTGTTTCTAAGTCCACATATTGAAATTTTCCTTCTATTTTTCTCTTTATAAAAATCGGTTGCTTTGTAAAAATAAAGAAGCTGGGTGGTGGTGGTGGTGCACACTTTTAATCCCAGTACTTGAGAGGCTGACAGGCGGATCTCTACAGAGTGAGTACCAGGACAGGCTCCAAAGCTACAAAGAAACCCTGTCTCCCAAACAAAACACAAAAAACCACAAAAATTAAAAACCAAAAAAAGTAAAAATAAAGAAAATGGAAGACTGGGAGTGGGGAGTTAGGGTATGAAGATGATTCATGCCTTTTTGAAGGGGCGTGGTCGATCGATAATTAACCAGACCAGCTCAATACAAAAGATTTAGTTTTTAATAATTGAGGAAAAAGGGGAAACTTACATGACCAAAGATCCGGCGAACACCAGGAGCAAAAGGCAAGCACACCTGATGTTTTTATTTGTTTTCTGTGGTCCCAGGGGGACACACCCTAAACAGAATGTGATTGGCTGAAGTTCCCCATCACCTTTAGTCCCGGTGTTGAGAATGGACAAAAAAATAAAGGAGAGAGAGAGAGAGAGAGGAAAAAAAAGAAAATGGACAAAGTATCCCTCCTCAAACAAACAAACAAATGAAAAAAAATGAAATTGAGACAAAAAAGCAAAGCAAAACAAAACAAAAAATCTTGAGGAGGCTGGGCATAGGAATAAAAATCTACCGTCCTTGCATTTGGAAGGCTGAGACAGGAGGATGACCATTCAAGGATAGCTTGGCCTATATAGTAAACCTGTGCCAAAATGACAGAATAATCAGGTATGGTGGCAAAGGTCTGTAATCCCAGGGCGTGTGGGGGGTGGGGGGGGGGGGGGGTCGGGATAAGGGAATTGAGGAATTCAAGGCTAATCTCAGCTATCCAGTGAGCTAAAGCTTTGGGGTTTCTTTTTTTTTTTTTTGAGGCAGAGTTTTTTTGTGTATCTTTTGGGGAACTCACTTTGTAGACCAGGCTGGCCTCACAGAGATCCACCTAATTCCGCCTCCCAATTGCTGGGATTAAAGGCATGTTCCACCACTGCCAGGCTTTGACTTTGTCTTAAAACACTAAAACCAACCAAGCAACCAACAGACAAAACAACTACCATGGCTAAAACCAAAACATAAACCTTGGAAATGTCCATTATATAATGTGGCAAAGAAAGCCATTCCTGGTCCTGGAGAGATAGTTCAGCAGTTAGGAACACGCTCTCAGAGGGCTGGAGTTCAGCTTTCTGTACCAGGTTGGGAGACTTGAAGCTGCCTGTAATTTCAGCTCCCGGATTCCAACACACTCTTTTGGCCTATGAGGGTACTGATATATATGAGTCCTGTGCACACACACACACACAAATAAATAAATCTTTTTTTAAAAAAAGACATTCCGGTAAACACCTGTTTCATAGAATTTCATATTTCATCACTTGTAATTATTGAGTTTTCACCTCTCTTATGCTGGTATTTTTTTTTAAAAAGAGAATCTTGTGATGGTTACCCTTGGTTGCCTGGCCATGAACTCCTGGCATTTAGTCTAGTTCTGCTGAGTGCTAGGATTTGGAGTATGTGTTTATTTCCATGTTGTAAATATTTGCTTGGTGGCTGAGGATACTCAGGATGTCCCTGGAGAGGTAGTAGGGTAGAGGTATGTAAGTGGCTATTGAGACTCAGGCACTCAAAGGCTACAATACTGGTACTTTCGAATACTAGTGAACACCCTGTGTTTATATGGAAGGCTGGAAGGAGAAGCCATGAAAGGCAAAAGTTGAATCGGGGTGGTGCTTTTGCCAGACGTCACTCAGACAGGTAAGATGGCCTTGGATCCCTTAGATGGATGGGTGCAGAGGCATGGGGCCACTCTGATAGCTGAGGTGGCATGGGACCACTCCGACGGGTAGGCTGTAATCCTAGCACTTAGGATGCTGAAGCAGAAGAAATTAAATGTGAGACCAAGCTCGGCTATAAACTAAGAGCCTGTCCAAAAAAAGTGAAAATAATAATAAAAAGAAACCCCGAGTTCCAGTTTAGTAAGACATGACTTGGAGAAGATAACTGCTCAACCTGTTCCCGTTCTCACTTGAGTGAGTAGCGATCCAGTGAGAGCGGAGAAATCGGGTTCTTCCAGCTCTCTGGGCAGACAGAGATTCTGACCAGGATGCTAAAACAGCGGGGAGGACGGGAGAGATGGCTCAGCATTGAAGAGCACTGGCTGCTCTTCCAGAGAAGCCGGGTTCAGTTTCCAGCTTGCAGCTGTCTGTGACTCTGGTTCCAGGGGACCTGACACCTTCACACAAATGCACCTATAAGTGAAATAAATTATTTTTAAAAAGGTTAAAAGCAAAAGGCAAGTTACACCAGCAAACCCTGCCTGTAAGGAAGCAAAGGACTAGGCTCAGGCAGTAGAGTGCCTGCCCAGCATGCGTGGAGTCAGGGGTCAGTTCCTAGCACAACATAAACCAGGGGTGGTACTCCATGTTGGCAATGCCAACACTCCTGAGGTGGAGGCAGGAGGATCAGAAAATTGAGGCTATCCTTGTCTATACAGTATGGGACCAGCCTGGGATATGAGACTCTGACTCAATTTTTGAAAACAGTTGGGGGTGAGGTGGACGGAAGACTGGAGACGTGACTAAGCAGTCAGTGGTTAAGAGTGATTGCTTCACAATCGTGCAGACCAGGGTTTGGGTCACCTCCCCCATCTAACAAGTTGCATCTGACCCCAGATTTAAAAGTAACTGATGAGCCTGAGAGCTTTGATATCTTCCAGACAGAGCAGAGCTGATATAAAATGTTTCTAACCAGGTGGTGGTGGTGTTACACACTTTAACCCCCAGGAGACAGAGGTAGGTAGATCTCTGTGTGTCAATCAACCTGGTCGACAGAGTGAGTTCCAGGACTGGCTCCATAACTACTCAGAAACCCTGTCTCAAAAAAAAAAAAAAAAAGAAAAATTCTGACTGGGAAAATGTGTTTGGGGCTTAAAAGGGAAAGCTCTGATATTAGAGAATATTGGGCAGAATCTAAGGTGAAATGAAACCAGGAAGTAGGTGTGTTTCTTTAAATCCCAAGCAATGCAATGAAGCCTACTGAAAGAACAGGTTCTCTGCCCCCCCCCCCCCCCCCCGCCCTGTGTAAGTTTTTAAATGAGATGAAAAGACTCATCCTAATAAAAGTGGTGTCATTCCATGCTCTAGGGGGACTGGATGCATAAACAGGGGGAAGCTGCTGGGCAGCATCCATCCTCTCTGTCCTGTCTGTGGACACATTGTGACCAACTGCCTCATCTCCTGCTGCATGGCTTTCCAGCCTGACTGGCTGCGACCTCAAACTGTGAGCCAGAATAAACCCTTCTTTAGTTAATTGATTTCCTTACTTCTTTCATAACAATTGGAAAGTAACTAATGCAATGTAACAATGTAAATATTACTAAGACAACCATTAAATCTGAGTGTTGTGACTGGGCAGTGGTGGCCCTAGCCTTCAATCCCACCCCTCTGAAAGAGAGGCAGGTGGATTTCTGTGAGTTCAAGGCCAGCCTGGTCTCCAGAGCAAATTCCAGAACAGACTCCAAAGCCACAGAGGAACCCTGTTTGAAAAACAAAAAGCAAAACAAAAATCCACTGAGTGTTGTGAAGCCTAGGTAGGGTTTTTATCTTCATTTGTCCTATTTTACACTGCTTGCTTTCTAAATGTTTCCCAAGCTGTTGTTTACTTAGACTGCAGGGCAATTTGAAAAGTGAGTATTTAAAAATTATTATTGTGACTATGACGTATGTGTGCGTTCAAGCCTGCCCATGCCTCTAGGTGTGTGTAGTTCTCTCCTTTTCTTTGGATTCCGGGATCTCACTCAGGTTCACCATCTTTCACTGTAAGATCTTTTACCTGCTAAGACATCTTGCCAACCCAAGACGAATGCTTTTTAAAATGTACTGTAACTAATCAGGTGTGATGGCACATGACTTTGGGGGGGGGGATGCTCTGATCCCAAATGATTTCTTAAATCTCTTACATTGGGCCAGGCAGTGGCTTATTTCCCTCTATTTAAAAAGTCTTGAGGCAGGTCCTCTATGACATCCACAGGTCTACTCTCAGAGGCTGCCTTCTTCCTACTCCATTATTTTTGTACATATTACAGTCCTAAGGGCTAGCTCATGATCAAAGATGGCTGTTGCAACCCAGTATATCTTGTTTGTGTTCTAGGAAGCAGGAAGGAGGAAATGGCAGGGGTAAAAAGGGCAGGCTAAACAGTTCCTTTTAAATAGTTTTCCTGGAAGCCCCACCCAAGCACTTCCCCTTATTATTTCATCATCCTCCACTGGCTGCAAGGGAGGCTGGGGAATGTAGTCTTTTAAAATATAATTTTTATTTTGTTTTTCCTGCATGAATGTGTGCATACCATATGTGTTCCTGGTGCCCAAGAAAGGAAATTGGATCCCCTGGAACTGGAGTTAAGGATAGATATGGGCTGCCAAGTGAGTGCTAGGAACCAAACCCTGGTCCTCTACAAGAGAAGTAAGTGCATTTATTTGATGATCCAGCTGTTTTGCCTAGGAAATGTATGTATGTATGTATGTATGTATGTATGTATCTATCTATCTATCTATCTATCTATCTATCTATCTATCTATCTATCTATCTATCATCTATCTATCTGTCTATCTCGCTATATATTTTGAGACAGTGTTCTCTGTGTAAAGCCCTGGCTGTCCAGAATTCACCTATATCTGCCTCCACAGTGCTGGGATTAAAGGCGGGTTCCACCACGCCAGTCTCACATTGCCCACTTAAATAACACTTAGGTATTTGTATCAAAGAATCATGGTGGAATGGACATTTGTGTCAGCTGGGCATCACATTTGAAGTTTTAAGACATTCTCAAGGAAAACCTGCCATTCCACACCTAAAATCAGAAATTCTGTCCCTCTCTGTGTGTGAGGGTGGTGGTAGGGAATGGGTTGGTGTTAGGGGGTGTACATGCTTTTAATCCCAGCACTTGGGAGGCGGAGACAGGCAGATCTCTGAGTTCAAGGCCAGTCTGGAGGATGTCCTGAGTTCCGTGAGAGTCAGGACTGTTGTAATCTGTTCCGTGAATTCCCTGTCCCTTTAAGAGACAAGCTCTGCTCACTCCCAACCTCCCCACCCCTTCAGCAGAGGCAAGGCAAACAGATCTCCGACTTCCTCCCCAGTCCTCTCTCTTTCTCTGTCTGTCCTTCTTCTGGAGAGGCTCTCTCCTTCCCTTTCTCCCCTTCTCCCCTTCCCTTTCCCCTCCACAACCTACTAAATAAACTCTATACCCAAATTCTCTCTGCATGGTGTATATATCTGTCTGTCTCCCTCCAAAGCCGCAGGCTACCCACCAGGGGACTGCCACTGTCTCTTGTGGGACCCGTCTCCCACCACCCTTTTATAAACGATAACATTGGTATGTGACTCTGCCAGGTTCTCTCCACATTTCCTCCTGCCTGAGGGCAGGCTGGTTGAGGACACGTGGGGACCCTGGACTCGGACCACTTTTCAACATCCCGTGCTGTGCCTGCTCCATCCCTTCAAATGGTAAGGTACCCTTTTCCAAGTCCGCTTTCGCTGACATTCATCTCTGGTTATTCCCTACGGCTAAGGATGGAGATTTGGTACCTCGCCGCTTGGACTTTTGTCCTCTCTTAGGATGCTTGGAGTGGTCCTATCTGGCCCCTAATTTCTGTACCGAGGGCTCTAGAATTGGTTTGACCTAGCCTTTGACCTTCGCATTATCTGGAAGATGTTCTGGTTAAGAGACATTGGGTCCTCATCTTTCTCATGCTCTTTTCTTGGGAAATACTCCCAAAACTATCTGTCCAAGCCCCCCACCCCCACCCCAATGTCTTTTACAGACCCGTAAACCTTTTTTCCTTACTTACAGATTCCTAACCTTACCCACATTTGCACTAACAAATGGCCTACGTACCCCTTAAATAACAACCTAAAGTGGGAGCTTCCTAATTTCTGCTGGCATCACACACCCATCCGCTTTCCCTTTCGCTTGGCAATCCCACCCCCACCTGCCTGTAAATGTTCTTTTTCTTGCTCCAATTCCTTCTATTCTGTCTCTGCCACTGCTCCAGCTGCTGGTCCTGCAGTAACTGGCAAAACTGGCCTGATCTGATGCCGCTGTTCCATTCCCAGCCCTCGCTCCCCACTTGTAGGGGTTTGCAGCTGGCAGCGCTAAGTAATGAGCCTGTCTACTTCATGTATGAGAAAACATGTAAATGTTGTGGCCACACAAATTTTATTGTGTTTTAAATGTATGTTATGCATGGCTTCTATGTCTCTCTTGTTATTTGTATTTGTTTAAAATTCTCACTGTGGCTCTAAAACCATTATTCTCCATATAACACATGATTGCTGCCATTTTGACTAAGGGCAGGTCAGATGACCTCACCACCATCTTAATTAAGGGCAGGTTAGGTAACCAAGTCACTATCTTTACTGAGGTTTTCCTTGCCTAATCCTGTGGTTTACTTACATTTTTGTCTCTAAATTCCTCTTACCGACTCTGTTAAGTAATGATCTGTTCTGTCTCTTTAAGAGACAAACCACACACCCCCAGTCTGCTGAGACAAGCCGATCTTCAGCTTCCAGTCTGAGTCCCTTGCTTTTTCTTCTGCCTTTCCCCACTTCTCCCCTTCCCCTGCCCTCTCTCTCTCTCTCTCTCTCTCTCTCTCTCTCTCTCTCTCTCTCTCTCTCTCTCTCTCTCCTCTTTTCCCCTTCCCTTCCATACCCACTAAATAAATACCCAACCTCCAACCTCACTCTGCATGACATGCCTATCTGTCTGTCTCTTACCTGCTGCCGGGAATCAGCCTTCTTCGGAGACATGCAGCATGGTCTCGTGCACTGTCCCTGCCTGGCACTGGCTGCTCTGGGGACCTTCTGCCTGCACTTCAGGGGCCTGTGGTGTGGTCTCAGGTTCTGCTGCCCACTGCAGTCACTTGGGATTCCGCAGCATTTTTACTTTTACCATTACATGTTACATGTGCGTCTTGTGCACTGGCATGCTTTTTGTAGGACCCACCAAAGCATCCACTTCACCCAATTCCTGTTTAATATGTGTGTGTGTGTGTATGCATGTGGCTTTTGAGTTAACATTATGTATAAACATAAGTTAGCTTTATACTTTAACTCTGTGTGTATATATGTGTAAAACTTAAATTCAACTGGGTGTAAATGTATGTATACTTACTGTTAAATGTTATAATTGTCTGTTATTGTATCGCAGTCCAGACTAAGAAAACAGTAAGTCTCACGTTTTAATTTGGTATGTACTCTTTTTTTTTTTTTTTTTTTTTTTTTGGTTTTTCGAGACAGGGTTTCTCTGTAGCTTTGGAGCCTTGGTATGTACTCTTACCTCTCTTAAAAAAATACTGTAAGTATATTCCAACTCTGCTATAAAATATATTAAGCTGTTCTCCACTACAGTCAGTTCTACAGCTAAGCTTGTATTGCAAACAGTTTTTTCTTCTTTGTCTTTCACAAGTATAAATCTTTTTTTTATTTTTTTTTCTGAGACAGAGTTTCTTAGTAGCTTTGGGGTCTGTCCTGGAACTAGCTCTTGTAGACCAGATTGACCTTGAACTCACAGAGAACTCACTGACTGCCTCTGCCTCCCAAGTAGTGGGATTAAAGGCATGGGTGTGGCCCAAAAGTGTATATCTTACCTGTTAAGTTGAGAGCTAATACTGTCAAGTTTGGACCCAGCTGTCCATGCAGGTCCTATGCTGTAGCCATAACTTATCTATACCCGATAAACAGCCCTCGAATGCTCAGAGATCTGGGGAACATGGTATTTATTATTAAAAGACTTTTCATAACAGAGAGACAGGTTGGCTCCTAGCAGCAGCACTCTATTTCCTCCAAAGAAGATAGCTGGGCACAACATTCATCTGCAATTTGCTTCATCAAGCAAAATCACTAACCACTGGGAGAAAATGCCTTTCATCTAAACTGAAGATCCCCAGACAGTGGACAGAATCACTGGAATGGACAGCCTAGTTGCTCAGGTCAAGATTTCCTACCCACAGGATCTTCTGGAGCTTAGCAGCCCCTGCTTCTAACAACAGAAGAAAAACACAGTCCTGATGCCCATGCCCTCGACAACCATGGAGGACCCTGAGGAGTGGCTCTAGTTAGTCAATAGAGTAAGTACTCTGTTATTTTTTAATCAATAACTCAAGTAAAATTTTATCCTTCTCAAAGATCTCTGATGCAGTTTGACAGCTGAGAGGTTTTGTCAGTTTGAAAGGACAACCTCACCAAACAAATTTTAGTATGACTTCTTAATTTGTTCTAAATAAAAGTATTTTAAGATATATAAATGCAAGTTATTAAGGTATGTACCTGCAAATTATAAAGATGTGAGGACAAATTTAAGTTATCAATTTTTTCTCTCACGCTGCCTTTTATAGTATTAAAGATACTTTTCATTGTACAAAAACATCTGTTACAGCCATTCTGACATAAATATGATAAGAAGGACTACATAGTGTCTGAAATTCAGAGGTCAGAGATTCATCTCCTGGAGGTGGGGTTTCAGCTTAGTTGTAAGAAATATTGTTAGGGACTGGAGAGGTGACTCAGAGGTTAAGAGCACTGGTTGCTCTTTCAGAGGTCATGAGTTCAATTCCCAGGAACCACATAATGGCTCACAACCATCTATGATGAGATCTGGTGCCTTCTTCTGGCATGAAGGCATACATGCAGGTAGAACACTATGTACATAATAAATAAATAAAATCTTAAAGAAGAAAAGAAATATTATTAGCATTCTTTTTTATTGTTAGCATTCTTGAGAATCTGGCTTTTGTTAGTTTCTTATCTATGTAACTTCAAACTAACAATTCTCCTGCTTTAGTCTTTATAAATGTGTATTATTATACCTGGTCCATGAGGATAGATGTTTCTGGCTTTACACACACACATGCATGCACGCATGCACGCACGCGCGCACACACACACACACACACACACACACATACACACCACGTGCTGGGAGCACAGATGTGCACTACAGCTCACATTTCCCAAGAATCTTTTTTTAATATTTCAAAATTAGTTTTGTGTTCATTTTTATACGTATGACTGTTTTGCTTACACATATGTATGCATACCATGAACATGCTTGGTGCCTATCAAAGTCAAAAGAGGGCTTTGGATCCCCTAGAACTGAAGTTATGGACTGTTATGAGAAGCCATGTACGTACTGAGAATTAATTGACTGAGGCCTCTGCCTGCAAGAACAGATGTTCCTAACCATTGAACTATCCCTCTGGGCACTCACAGAGGTCACATTGTTACTTTCAGATTCCTCTGTTCCATGAGTCACTAATAATAAGACAGGTGTGGATACCCAGGTAATAAGGTAGAGGATATTAGCTTGATGGGCTGGGGCGGGGCTCTGGAGAGATAGATGGCTCCCTGGTTAAGAGCACTGACTGCTCTTCTAGAAAACCTGGCTCTAATTCCCAGCACCAACATGGCAGCTCAGTTAACTGTCTTTAACTCCAGTTCAGGGGATCTGACACCCACACACAGACATACCTGCAGGCAAAACATTAAAAAAAAAGTTGGGCATAGTAGGACACACCTTTAATCTCAGCACTCAGGAGGCAGAGGCTGGCAGATCTCTGAGTTCAAGGCTGGCCTAGTCTATAGAGCAAGTTCTGGGACAGCCAGAGCTACACAGAGAAACCCTGTCTCAAGACAAACAAACAAACAAACAAAAACCCAAAACAAAACAACAAAAAAACCCCACAAAAACCAAACAAACCAAAAAACAACCAATCAAACAAACAAATAAATAGGGCTGGAGGGAGAGATGGCTCAGTGGTTAAGAGTACTGGCTGCTCTTCCAGAGGTCCTGAGTTCAATTCCCAGCAACCACATGGTGGCTCACAACTATCTATAACGGGATCTTATGCCCTCTTCTGGGATAAAGCTGTTCATGGAGACAGTGTTCCCATATACATAAAACACATAAATCTTAAAAACAAAAACAAAACAAACAAAACACAAAGAATATTACCTCAACTCTATGACAATTAGCATCAGAATTCAGAAACTCTGACTTGCTAAAGTTGCTTGCTGATAATCTAAGTTTGATGCCTGAGGCACATGTGTGGCATGCACAGAAACACAAACAATTGCAATTTGAAAAGGGAGAGTCAGGTATGGTGGTACATTCCAGTACTTGAGAGACAGAGGCAGGTCAATCCCTGGGTTCAAGGCCAGCCTGGCCTGGCCTAGAGTTCCAGAACAGCCAGGGCTACACAGAGAAACCCTGGGGTAGGAGAGAAAGAAACTGAAATAGGGTGTCAGGGTGCATCTCTGGAACAAACAAACCAAGAAACCTTTTTGAGAGGTGAAAATAAAGGCTTGCTCCTGCTCGCTGGAAGTCCTGGTAAGAAGCAGACATCTTCCCATGTTTATTAGAGACCTAGTATTTGTGTAATATAATCGCATTCCTTTTTGGATCTATGACCAAAAATAGATGTCTTCACAAGGAAAGGTCAGGGTCAAAGCTGCTCTTTGAGTCTGAGAACAAATACGGCCTCAGTTCTTAAAACCTTAGCAAGAATCAGGTGTGGTGGTACATGCCTTTAATTCCAGCATTTGGGCAGATCTCTGTGAGTCCAAGACCAGCTGGTTTAATATTGAGTTCCAGGCCAGCCAAGGCTGCATAGTTAAATCCTGAATCAGCAAACAAAAACAACTTCCAACCTGGTCCTGGCATGGTGGTGAGTGCCTGTTAGTCCAGCACTGAGGAGGCTGAGGCAATGGTTTGAGGGCACCCTGGACTACACAGTGAGTAGGAGACCATCTGGGATCACACAGTTAGCCCCATCACAAAAGAGAAATAACAATGAAAACAAAAGCACCTGAACTCCAAACTTGATTCTTCAAAGATGACGTAGTGCATGATTGTCGTACACAGAGAAGACATTGGCTTTAGCTTAAAAACATTTTGTAGTTTTTTTGTTTTTGAGACAGGGTCTTACTAGCCTTGGTTGGCCTGGATCTAGGGATCTACCTTCTTTTTCTCTGAATGACAGGACTGAAGGCGTGTGCCACTACGCCTGTTGGGACTTTTGATTCAGCAAATTGGGCAGGTCGTGTTCTCTCATCTGTGGAAAGGCCGTGTCTCACAGTCCACTACAACAGGAGTAAAGTGCAGAACTCTTGGGATTTTGTTTGGCAACATTGGCCTCAGATTCAACGCCAGGAAGCAGCACTCCTCCATGGTATCTGCACCAGCTGCTGCTCCCAGGTTCCTGCACTTCAGTGATGAATAGTGATGTGGATGCATAAGCCAAATAAACCTGCTCTTCCCCAAGCTGCTTTTGTTCCTGGTGTTTTATTATAACAACAGTAACCTTAACTAAGACAGCACCTCTATTTAAATGTTTGCAAACTGGATGTGGGGGTCACATAACTAACCCCAGTACCCAGGAGATCGAGGCAAGACAATTGCTATGCATTCCAGGCCAGTCTGAATGACACAGTGAGTGCCTCAGTAAACCAACCTAATCAACCCCCAAAAAACATGCTTGCTGATTTCAGGTTAGTAGAAAGACACTCCCCACCTCTGCCTTCCCTTGGTTCATTGTGGTAACTCCAGTTAGAGGCCAGCCTTGGCTGTATAGCAAGACCCTTTCTCAAAAGTGGGTGGGTGGGTCTAGTGAGCTGGTTTAGTGGGAAAAGGCATTTGCTGTACAAACTTGCTGACTTATTTGAGTCCCAGAATGCATGTGAAGTTGACATGACAAAAGGTTTCTGATCTTTACATGTGTGACTTGGCATGTGTGCCTATTCATACATCATGCACAAATGTAAATAATAAAAAAAACTAAAAAGGGGAGGGCTGGGGATGAATCTTAGTTGAGGGCTGGGGATGAATCTCAGTTGGTAGAGTGCTTGCCTCCCATGTTCTAGCTTTGGAGCCTGTCCTGGAGCTAGCCTTGAACTCACAGACATCTGCCTCCTGAGTGCTGGGATCAAAGGCATGCACCACTACCCAGCCAGACTACAATGTTTTAAGAGCCCATTACCAGGTGATGTGGGTTAAACTCAGATGTAAGAGTTAGCCAATAAGAAGCAAGAGCTAATGGGCCAAGCAGTGACTTAATGCAGTATCTGTGTGGTTATTTCAGGGCTAAGCAGCCGGGAACTAACTAGTGGCCCCCTTCAACAAATTGGTGCCCAACGTGGTTGACTAAAATCCACTTAAAACCTGAGAGGGCTTGAAAAGGAATTCTAGATACAAAAATACAGAGTTTAACAAAGGTTCTTTCTTGCTGTTTGCTGGTGGCATGCCGCAACTCCTTTAAGAGGTTTCCCCAATTCAGCTGCAGCAGAAAAAAAGCTGTGCTGTTTTAAAATACCAGCTTTCTGGGCCGTGCTGCCAGCAGGACCTCTGGTTCTTTCAGAAGACTGAATCTTTGGATGGGGTTTGTGAACAGCATGCTATGGCTTGCTTGATAGCAACTTGGACTGGCTGTGTTCCTGGAAGTGGGGCATTGTGTGGCAAGTGGCTCTCCCATGCTGAACTGGGTGGGGCAAGCAGGCAATGCCATATTACCCGTAGCAATGATATAGCTGAAGTTTTTAAGCAGCACTTAGCATTTTAAGAAGCACTTCTGGACAGTAAAGAATTACAGATACACAATAGGACAGATTCAGACATAAAAGACCTCTAAATGGGTCACAGTATGTTTTAAAAAAATGTATGTAGGCTCGGGAGAGAGAAGAAAAAGAGTATAAAGAGTTGTAAAAATAAGTAAATGGTTTATAAAAAATGAAAAAGTCTGTAAAGAGACAGAGTACAGACAGTCATAGATTAAAGGAGTAACGATAATAAAATAAATATTAAAAAGTAATAGATTTAAAGCAAATAAGTCACATAAGGATGGAGAATACACTGGGAGTCTGGATTATGTATATTGCTGTGTTTTCTTTGAATTTTTGACTGTGAAGGAGCTAAATACAGAGAGACATGTTATTGTATGAGCTGCTAAGATAAACCTATATATATGTTTTAAAGGTATCTTGTCTTCAAAATTTGGGCATAAGGATATGTTGCGTTGGAAAAGAGATTCTTCTTTTAAGAAGATAAGAACCTGTGGATTTCTTCCAAATTAATGTGGTTTGATGGACCAAGACCATCTGAAGGTTGCCTTGAATACCCCTCAAAAAATTACTTCTCCCAATAAACAGCAGGAAGCAGTTTGGAGAATAACTACACCCATATTCCCAAATATTGTCTATAAATGTTTGTTTACATTTAAAGGGGGATATGCTATAGAGATTTGCATTGCTATGGATCTTGGTCTATTGATACAAATTTAAGGTCAATTTTGTTATATGTCTATTTCTGCTCTTGAGTTTGTGCAGTCATTTAAAATGTAATGTGATGGAGGAGTGTCACCTGTCTATATGTTACTTTCATTGGTTAATAAAGGAACTGCCTGGCCCTTTAATAGGACAGAAAATTAGGTAGGCGGAGTAGACAGAACAGAATTGTGGGAGAAAGAAAGCAGAGTCAGGCAGAAGCCATAGCTTTCCTCTCTGAGATGTACACAGGCTAAGATCCTTTCCGGTAAGACACCACCTCGTGGTGCTACAGAGATTACTAAATATGGGTTAAAGCAAGATGTGAGAATTAGCCAATTAGAGGCTACAGATAATGGGCCAGGCAGTGTTTAAAAGAATACAGTTTCTGTGTAATTATTTCGGGTAAAGCTAGCCGGGTGGCGGGAAGCAGCCCGCCACTCCCATCACAACAGTAATTTATGATTAAGAAATATAGGTTAATAGATAATCATCTATAATAGTCAAGCTTGTAGTCATGTTAGTTAGATTTTCTAGATGTACAGAGATGTATTTCAGATAGATAGGTATTCTTAAAACCTTTCAAAGATTACAGAATATGGCATTTAAAATGTTTTAAGAAGTTAGGACTTTTTATGACAATGAGACACATCTGCTCCAGGCAGCACCAGTAACTTCAAGAGGAAAATGGGCATCAGAGAGGCTCTTTATGGAGTTTGTTAGCCATTTGGGTTGAAAACTGCCCTTGCCTGGACTGCTTGATGGCATGCTTTATGAAATGAACATACAGAACCCACAGAAAAATGACTGCTGAACTTGCTGAAAGGTGAGACAATCCTTCAGGGTTCCTGTTTCATGAAAGAGACTGCCAGACATTCTTCAGGGCACAGAAAAATGTGACTGACAAACTGCCAATATAGGTAGAACTGTCTTTGAAATTTCCTGCTTCGTGGAAAAGTCTGCTAGATACTATGGGCCTGTAGGTTAAAGATGGGTGCCTGAACATTGCAGAAGAACTTTGGGTGACTGTCCAGGCAGCGATATGTCTCTGTCAATTCTAGAGTTTTGGAAGTTGCTTATAATGCACTTCCTGTTTACTTAGGTAATATTTTTTTTCTGGAGTCTTCGATGGAGTTGAAAAATTTATAGTGATATTTATAGTTTTCTTTAGTTATGATAAAAGATAAAGTAGATATAAGTATTGTAACTGTAATTTTTGCTGGATACCTGTTTTGTTAAATGTAATTTTACTAAGTTAAAGTTAAAACTTCCCTTTTTATTTAAACAGAAAAGGGGAGGTAATGTGGGGTTCCCCTCTGTATGCTGTGAATATCACTGGTTAATAAAGGGCTGCTTTGGACCTATAGCAGGGCAGAACTTAGATAGGCAGGGAAAACTAAACTGAATGCTGGGAGAAAGGAGGCAGAGTCAGAGAGAAGCCATGTATCTCCCACCGTAGATGGATGCTGGAACTTTAGCCGGTAAGTTTATCACTTGGCGATACACAGATTACTAGAAATGGGTTAAATTCAGATGTAAGAGTTAGTCAGTAAGAAGCTAGAGCTAATGGGCCAAGCAGTGATTTAATTAATACTGTATCTGTGTGGTTATTTTGGGGCTAAGCAGTTAAGAACTAACTTGCGGTCTTCTTCAACAAGGTGATGGTAGCACACACCTTTAATCCCTGGACTGGGGTGCTGGAGCAGAGGCAGGTGGATCTCTGTGAGTCTGAGACCAGACTGGTCTACAGAGTGAGTTCCAGGACAGAGAAATCCTGTCACGAAAAACAAAAAAAACAAAAACAAAACCAAAAACAACCTACAGTCCTTTGCTTCCTGACATGATTGATATCCAAATTGTTATGAGGAAAAGGTTTGGAGATTGAAGAATAATAACATGTAATATAATCACCTCACCAGGCATCTTGACACTTGCCTGTTATCCCAGCACTTGAGAGAAACGGAAATTGCCAGTAGTTCAAGCCCAGCCTCGGCAAATAGTGAGTTCTTGGTTAATCTGATGTGAGATCCTGTCTCAAAACCCTAATCAAACCAAACCAAAACAACCCCCCTTTCAATGTATTTCATTTATTATTATGGTGTATTGTGCATGTGTGTATTGTGCATGTGTGCCTGTGCGTGTGAAGGTCAGAGGGAAACTTTGTGAGGCTGGCTCGCTCCACCTCTCTATGGGTTCAGGCTGTCACGGCAAACACCTTTAGGCTGGGTTCAGCTAAATCAGGGACTCATGCCCTAGGCTGACTTGGAAATTGCTCTATAGCTCAGGGCTGGAGGAAAATTTATAGTGATGTCGAACCTCTGCCATTCCAGCTATCTCACCCTCCTTTCCCCTTGAGGGAGGACATCTACCTGTAGAACAGGATCTCTCTCTCTCTCCCTCTCTCTCTCTCTCTCTCTCTCTCTCTCTCTCTCTCTCTCTCTCTCTCTGGAAATATTCAAATGACTCAGTTCTCAAAGGTTATTTCTGGGGAACAGGACTGCTGGGGAGGATCTGATGAGATAGGCAGAATGAATGACTTACATTTTTCATTCTAGCTTCTCCAGTCCGCTAGGAATTTATCTGTGCTTCACTCCCTAGTCAGAGAAACAGCCCCCTTTGAGTATCTTCTAATCCCACACTGGGACTTGTCTACCTCCCGTATTTGACTTTATGCCCTGTGGCTTTTGCAAGGGTGTTTTTTAAAATTTAACTTAATTTTTGGAGAGTAGGTCTGCCTATGATGTCCTGGCTTATACGGGAGGAACTCAATTTGTGACGATCCTCCTGAGTGTAAGGATTGATTTCGGGTGTGTTCCACCAGATCTCTCTGAAAGATAAGTTGCTTTTTACAGGCTAGTTGTGGTCACCTGAAGGATCCATGTGTTGATTTGTGATAACGTTGCTTAGGCTTCATTGAGGCCAATTTAGAATTTAAAAACAACAGAGCGAAACAAAAATTTACCAGGTGTGGTGGCGCATGCCTTTATCCCCAGATCCCCGGGAGAAGAGGCAGGAGGATCTTTGTGAGTTCGAGCCCAGCCTGGTCTACAAGCGCTAGTTCCAGGACAGGCTCCAAAGCTACAGAGAAACCCTGTCTCGAACCTCCCCCCCACAAAAAAAAAAAAACCCCACAAAAAACAAAACAAGGAAAGCGACACCACGCCCGCATTTGAGTCCTGTCTCAGTGAAAAAGGAATGTGAGCTTTTAGACAGACCAGAGACTAGATTTGGGGGAATGCGACAGGTCGGGGTAGTGGACGGAACGGAGGGAGATTTCGGGAGAAGCCAGAACAGACTAGGGCAGGGGCAGGATCTGCTGGGACTTTCAGGTTGTGCAGACGGTGCAGGGACCTCGGCCTAGGCTGTCAGCTCGGAAGCTGAAAGGTCCCGTCATCGCCGCTGCCCTCCGCCTCCCAGACCCGGTACCCGGGACTGCCCACCCTTGGGCGCTGCGCAGGCGCCGGAATGCCAGCAATCGCACAGCAGGGGCGGGGGAGGGACGCGGCCGTCGCACGTGTCCCGGGAGCGTGTACAGGACAGGTGCGGGCCGCTACTAGCCCCAGACCGATGCCCAGCTCGGCCGGGCCGCTCTCCCGAGAGCCGCGATGGGAGAATTTTCCTTTGGACTCGCACGATTCACTTGCCTCACTAAGGTTAGGAACTCAGCTATAAAAACATGGAAAGCGCTTTGGAAACAGACATAGACTGCAGGGCCCAGGCACCCGGAGTCAGCACATAAACACTCCGTGAGCACCGGCTCTCCGGCCCCAGAGAGGCCCCCGCCGGGTGCGGTCACCCAGCCGCGTCACGTGACCCGAGCTGAAAAAAAAAAAAAAAAAACGGCTAGCAGGCACTGCGCACGCGCGGCCCCTCTGCGCCGGCTGACACACACTTTTTTTTTCTGCTTTGGTTGGCTGCACGCAAACACTGTCAACTCCTCCCCGCTCCACCGTCTTCATCTTCCCTGACATTTACTCTTTTTTCCCTCCTCCTCACCCGCCCATTGATGACATCAGGGCGACAGGCGGTCGAGCCAATCGGAACCCTGTGTTCAGGGGCCGGCACGCGGAGCCCGTTGCAGCGGGCCAATGGGGAAGGCAGACGGCGGGCGCGCCCCAACCGCCTCCTCCCGGGGCTGCCGCTGGCCCAGTGGGCGGCGCTTTCCAGTCAGCATGTGGGCGGGGGAGGGCGGGGCCCGGTCGCCGCAGAGGCGTAGACGCCGCCGCCGTCGACGACGTTCCTCAGTCTTCGGGGTGGGCTCGGCGTTGCAGGCCGGCCGGGGAACGCCGGGTGTAGAGCGGCGGGGGTCGGAGCGAGGTCGGGGCGCCGTGGGCGGGCGGTAGAGGGGTGCGGGCGAGGCCAGGGCAGGGTGCGGAGCCTTCGAGCGGGGTCAGGGGGGCAGAGGCTCCGGGCTGTGCGGGGCGGGCGCCGGCTCCGCGGGGCTTGCAGCAGAGGCCTGGGCCGGCCGCCGGGCCCCTTGTTCCCGGGCTTGTTGACGACGACGCTCCCGCGGGGGCCCCGCCTGAGGAGGACGCGGCGGCGGCGGCCAGGCCGCGGGAGGCCGCGGAGGATGGAGGAGCGGAAGGAGGAGGGCGAGGCGGAGATTCAGGAGCACGGGCCCGAGCACTGGTTCTCCAAGTGGGAGCGACAGTGCCTGGCCGAGGCCGAGCAAGACGAGCAGCTGTCCCCCGAGCTGCAGGAGGAGGCGGCGGCCGCCGCGCAGCCCGAGCACAAGCAGCAGAAGCTGTGGCATCTCTTCCAGAACTCGGCCACTGCCGTGGCTCAGCTCTACAAAGGTGAGGCCGCGCCGCCATCTTGGCGCCGCCCCGGCCTGCGGAGCTGCCCTTCCGCCCGGCTCCCGGCTCGCTTCCCGGGGCCCGGTCGCTCCCCGCACCCTGCGGGGACAGCTCGGCGGCGGGGAGGGGACGGCCGCGTCGCGGACCCCTTGCCATCCGACTCGCACGACGCCGACGGAAGAGCGGCCCTGGGGAGGGGGAACGACGATGAGAGATGGGGAGACCCCCGACTTGGAGTACCCCTGGAGGGTG
This sequence comes from Arvicola amphibius, assembly GCF_903992535.2. Classification (NCBI taxonomy): domain Eukaryota; kingdom Metazoa; phylum Chordata; class Mammalia; order Rodentia; family Cricetidae; genus Arvicola; species Arvicola amphibius. The sequence continues at coordinate 97,097,490 of NC_052050.1, forward strand.
GTCCCCACATACCGGTCCGGGTGTCCCCGGCCGGATCGAGGGGATAGGGGAGGAGTCCCTGTCACAAAATGGCGAAGGAGGCGGTGGGGCGGCCCTATTGTGCCCCGAGTCGGCCTCGGGGCGGAGACTGCGAGGGGCGCCTCCCTGCGCCTGCCAAGCCGCGTTTGCAGCTCCGGCTTCGCTGATGTCAGGTTCCCCCTCCCCGACCCAGTAACTCCGGTCTCACGCTCTTTTGGGATCCCCAAACCCCGAAGAAAATGGCGAAACCTAATATGGCCGTTGCGGAGGGACTGACGCCCAAATAACATTCTCTTCTTTCTCTGTGTCCTTGTGTGTGTCTTTTTATCTCCCCTATTGTTTTTCCCCCCCTTTTTATTTCCAGACCGAGTGTGTCAGCAGCCAGGACTTTCTCTCTGGGTCCCCTTCCAAAACGCAGCCACCGCCGTCACCAACCTCTACAAAGGTAAAGATAACCTTGCTGCATTGCCAGGGGAAGGGGGAAGGGAAGAAGGACGGGCCGCTTCGGATTGACGTTCGGCTGACGTTCTGAGTGTGTTTTCTGTTCTCAAGTCTAGCTTCTGCTAACCTTGAATGCTTTGCACATTGAGGTTATCATTGGTGTTCTGGTTAGATGTCTAGAGGCAATTTTTGACAGTCCTCCGCCTTCTCCCTTGGGGGACATGTGACAGTGTCTGAGGGACACTTAGTTGTCATCAGTGAGAGGGGTCTGCTGTTGCCATGTGATATGTAGAGGCTGCTGATTATTCTGCAGTGTCTTGAGATATCCCCAGCACCTACCCTTTAGCAAGGACTTAATTTACCCAGTCTTCAAAGTGCTGAGATTGATTGAGATGCAGTGGAACACTGGTGAGTGTTGTTCTTTTGGAAAAGGCTTCGAGGAAAGGTGTGTTTAAAAAAAAAAAAAAACAAAACAAAAAAAAAACGGGATCACCGGCCCTTGGAAGATTTGTGAATCTGGCCTGTTGGAGCATGGTAGTTTGAGAGCATTCAGTGAACTCTTGCTGTTTGGTTTAGAGTTGTGCATGCTGCCCTGTCTGTAGCAAGTTCATCAGATCTTTTTCAAAACTACTTTGTAACTGACTGTAAATTGCTGATGTCTGAATGAGAGTTTTAAATGGCTTTGTGTTTGGTGCTTTTTTGGAGTTCATTTTCAGATCTGATTGAAGGTGTATAGGTCTTGCCATTGTTCTCTTGGTAACAGTAGATTTGACTGCATTGTTACAGCTTTGGGAATATTCTTGTGATAAAATTAATTTGGATTTAGTCAAAGGCTTCAAATGTTTAAAAATCCAGTAATGATAATAGAAATTTGTGCAGTTCAGCAAATAATAATTTAGGTTGGAAGATTATGGAACATCTTTAGTGTCAGGATCTTTTTGTTGTGGTGGTTTTGTTTGTTTTGTTTTTTTGGAGACAGGATTTCTCTGTAGCTTTGTAACCTCTCTTGGAACTTGTTCTATAGACCAGGCTAGTCTTGAGCTCAGAGATCCGTCCACCTCTGCCTCCTGAGTGCTAGATTAAAGGTGTGCCACCACTGCCTGGTGAGTGTCAGATTCTTAATGTCAGCATTTTGTAAGAGTTTTAGAGTATACTTGGCAGCTTGAAGGGACAGTAATTTTGAGAACTGTTAACTGTAATGTTAATTTAGGGAACGAGAAACTTATAGTCCAGTCTTACTGAAGAAACAGAAACCGCTTATTTATTGACCTTTTTGCTTTTGTAAGATAGGGTCTCTTTCACTTTGTAGTCTAGGCTGGCATGAAACTTGTGGTTCTCCAGCCTGTCTCTCCAGTGCTTGGATTATAGGTGTACACCTCCATGCCCTGCTAGAAACAGTTTACATGATTACTGGTCAGCTTTGATTTTATATAGCTGGGTTTAAGTTTTAGGGCAGAGTGTTAGGAATGGAGTCCAGGGTCCTCAAAAATGCTAGGCAGTTAGATAGCTGCTGAGTCACAACCCTAGCCCAAGTTTTATAAGTTTGACTACTGAAAAAATTGATTTTTAGCATCTGTTGGTGCTTGTGGGTCTTGAGCATTCTCTTTGGATAGCTCATGGTTTAAATAGAAACAGAATTTAGAACTAATACTTAAATTAAAATTTTACCAAATTTTAATTCCTTAGTGTATAATTTGCATACAATAAAATCACCTTTTAAAAATGTGCCATTTCATTTTGACACATACACTATTAGTAAATAGAATATATCTTCCCCTCCAGTCCCTGGCAACCTGATGGCTATATACATATAAAATAGCTACATCAAGTTCACATTGTAGGGTATTAATAGCTCAATGCTTTATTTATTTATTTATTTATTTATCTATCTATTTATTTATTTTTTGGTTTTTCGAGACAGGGTTTCTCTGCAGCTTTAGAGCCTGTCCTGGAGCTAGCTCTTGTAGACCAGGCTGGTCTCGAACTCACAGAGATCCACCTGCCTCTGCCTCCCAAGTGATGGGATTAAAGGCGTGCACCACCACCGCCCGGCTTTTGCTTTATTTTTTTGAGACAGTCTTTCTGTGTAGATCAGACTGGCCTGGAACTCAGAGGTCTGCCTCTCTGCCTCCTAAGTGGTGGGATTAAAGGCGTGTACCTGCCACTATGTTCTCCCAAACTCTTTTATGTTGTAGAGTAATAATTCTGTTATCCTGAAAACTAAGGCTTATTACTTTTTGCTTTAGTAGTTTTTGTCTGAAAGGGAAGATATTTTTCTGGTTGCTGGGTCCCTGGCCTGAGCCATATTACTTTCTGATGTGACGTCCCATGATTTGGTGCTGGTGCATGTACTAATAGGTCCCTCCAGGATTAAAGCTAGAACTTCTCTTTAAAAGATGGGGTTGGGTGTGGTGCACACCTTTAACCCCAGTAATGGAGAGGCAGAGGCGGACGAATCTCTGATTTTAAGGCCAGTCTGGTCTACAGAGTGAGCCCCAGGATAACCAGGACTACACAGAGAAACCCTGTATTTCAAAACCAAAACAAACCAACAAAAAACCCACCACGAACAACAGACAAACAAAAAACCAAAATTCGTTGTATTCCGAAATAATTTTTTTTTTTTTTGGGTTTTCAAAACACGGTTTTCCTATGTCAGCCCTGGATGTCCTGGAACTCACTCTGTAGACCAGGCTGGCCTTGAACTCAGAGATCTAGCTGTCTGCCTCTGCCTCCAGAGTACTGGGATTAAAGGTGTGCACCACCACCCTCTCCAGGCTAAAATAATTTTTAGTTGATTACTTCATTTGAAATGCTTATTGCTGGACGTTGTGGCAAAGGCCTGCAATCCCTGTAGGAGGTAGGAGGGTCACTGAGTTCAAGGCCAGCCTGGGCTCTATAGGTGAGACTCTTGTTTCCAAACAGGTAAGTTTTCTTGGTTTAGAAAACTTCTTGAGAAGCATTGCTTTTGTTTCAGTAGGACATGTAGTTCCTGGATTGTCAGTGTGAATTGATACTAATAAGTGTCCTGTTAAATAAAATATGCTTTTTACCTCACAGGAATGTATAGATTTTGTGTGGAATTAGATATTTTCAACTCCTTAGTTTTGTTATAAGGAGGGTGAATAATATTGTACTTTCACACACTCCCACCTTTTCAGAGTGTGACCACTATAGAACAGGAATACAATTTAAGAATATTTTGCTATCTGGGAGCTAGAGAAATGGCTCAGTGGTTAAGGACACTGGCTGCTCTTCTAGAGGACTTGGGTTCAATTCCCATCACCCACATGGCTGCTCACAACTGCCTGTAACTCCAGTTTCAGGGGATCTAACACCATCTCACACAGACACACATGCAGGAAAAACATTAATGCACATAAAGTAAGAATAAATTATTAAAAAAATATTTGACTATCTTAAATAGAACCGGTAAAATAAGTAATGTCACAAGTAAATTCAACACTAAAAATTTAAGTCAGATTGTTCACAGTTCTGATGATCTACTTAAATGTTAACTGATTGACAGGAAGACAGACTTTGGAGGGTTTCTCTTAAGTGGGCGGTGTTCTCATGTATTTAATGTAATCAAGCATATGATAAAATAAAAATGGCTTATTTTTCAGGCAGGGAAGAGTGGTGCTCCTTGGTAATTCTTTGATTTGAGCTCACAGGAAGATCAGAGTTGCGGTAGAACTCTTAACAAAAGGGTCTTTGGGGACATGCTTATTTGCTTGCTTGTTAATTTCTTTGAGTGTCTCCTTATGTAGCCCAAGATGGCCTTGAACTTGAGTATTGGAATAATTTACTGCCCCTCCCCCCCCTTTTTTAAAAGAGGTCCTTCTTCTGGAAGGCTCTATGTCTTCTTATTTAGACAAACTATGTCCCTGATTTAGACATGACCAAGTCTCCAAGTTAGAAATGTTGAACTGCAGTCTGGTAGGATTGATGATGGGTGACCATGATTCAGACTAAAGCCTCAGTTTTACCATTGTGTGAATCCTTACAGACCCAGCTTCGTTCTCCTCTAGTGTCTTGGAGTAATACCTGATTTTGTTAGCTGTTTTCATCTGAATCCTTTGAGGAACTGGACAATTATGCTTTTGTTTCTTGGTCAGGGCTCCTTTGATTCTGAAAGTCTTGTGAGAAGACAGGATGAGAAGCAGAGTTGGGTATGGTGCACCATGGCAGAGTAAAAGAGAAGCACAAAATATTTTCAAGTTATATTTATTTACTTAGTATGTGTTGCATGTGTGTGCAGAAATCAAAGGACACAACTTTTGGGAGTTGGTTCTCTCAAACATGCATCAAACCCAGGTCATCAGGCTTAGTGGCAAGGACATTTGCCTGCTGAACCCATTCACTGACCCTCAGGGATCTTTTTAATTGTCAGTAAGCTTTTGAAAAATTGAGCTTGCTGTGGTGGTTTAGTTGGGATATGGCCTGAAGGATTTGGAAAAGAAAAGCAAGTTAGTTTTGTCTCCCCGTTGAGGACACAGTTCAAGAAAATGGAGTGATAGGGCAGGCCTTGGTGATACTGTCTTGTGAATCCTGCCTTACTTGGGAATTTTGAGGAAGGAAGGTGGCAAGTTTCATGTCAACCTGGGCTACACAGTGAGACCCTGCCTCAGAAAGAGGATTGCAAATATGGCTTGTTGATGAGAGACCCTGGACCTTTTATGCCAGATCTCCCAAATTATCTGCTGCTTTTGGTGGGTGAGGCAAGCAAATTCAGGTGACTGGTTTCCAAAAGATCATTCCAAAGAGAACAGCATGCCTTAAATGTTGTTGGTTCCTTGGTATAGTAATTTTATGTCTTCAACTAAAGGAAGTGAAGTGGTTGTTCCATTCTGGGTAGGTGTGGTGGGTACCTGGGAAATAACAGTGCTCAACCTTTGTTGAGGGTAGTGGTGCTGCTGGATCTGGAACCCAGTATGCAGCGATCTGCCATGTGTCTGCTTCTCATCTACCTCATTTCCTTGGGTGACATGTTTCCATTTTGGTCTCTTGGTTCCTCATTAGGAAGGTATTGCATAATTTTTTTTTTCGAGGCAGTGTTCTTGCTGTGTGGCTTAGGCTTGTCTCCAGTATGCCCAACTATTAGGATCATAGACATGCTATCATGTCTCTGAATTTCTTCTTTGGCTTGGGGAACAATAACTTCTTAAGATTGGACTGGTGGTTGTCATTCAGGACAAGGTTAGCCTGGGTGCCTTATAGAACACTTAGTCTGGGCTGGGAGCTGGTGCCCTGTTTATTAACCTTTCAGAACCACAAAGAACCATTTCTCAAATCTCCCCCCTCCCCACCATTGTTTCTAGTCTAGCCTGGCCTCCTGCTTGCTTTTTAGCTGTTGATGACCTTGAGTTTGAGATCATCCACCTTCCTGGGACAACAGACTTGTGTTATCAAAGTCAGTTTATTCCATGCTGGGTATTAAACTAGTCTGTCAGCTGAGTTACATTTCACAGCTCCAATTTTTAAAGATTTATTTATTATGTATACAATATTCTCAATACTCTGCCTGCAAGCCAGAAGAGGGCACAGATCACACTACAGATGGTTGTGAGCCACCATGTAGTTGCTGGGAATTGAACTCAGGACCTTTGGAAGAGCAGGCGGTGCTCTTAACCACTGACCCATCTCTCCAGCCCTCTGTTTTGTTTTTTGTTACACTGTCTTATGTGCTATGTGGCCCTGGGCTGTCTTAAATTGTGGCAGTCCTGCCTCGGCCTCCCAAGTGCAGGGATTGATTATAAGTGTTGTGTGCCTGCATTCCTGGTCAGTTATTTTTTTTCCTTTCCTTTCCTTTCCTTTCCTTTCCTTTCCTTTCCTTTCCTTTCCTTTCCTTTCCTTTCCTTTCTCCCTCCCTCCTTCCCTCCTGTTTTCTCTCCTCCCCCCCCCCCTCTCTCTCTCTCTCAAATTAGTTTTGTGAGATAGGGTTTCTCTGGATTACACCTGCCTCTTCCCAGTGCTGGGATTAAAGATGTGTGCCACCACTACCCGGGTTTTTTTTTTTACTTCTATTTATTTATAGTTTTAAAAAAGATTAAAAAGTTTTATGAGTGTTTTGCTAGCATATATGTGCACCATGTGTGTTCCTGGTGTCTGTGGAAGTCAGAAGAGGGCGTCAGAACTTCTGGAACTGGAGGTATAAATGATTTTGAATTAGCATATAGGTTCTGGGAACAAAATCTGGGTTCTTTGTAAGAGGAACAAGTGCTTTTAACACTGTGACACCACTTTAGACCCCTCCTACCTCTACTTTTTATAAGTTGTCTTTGAAGCATGGGTTAGTTGGAAGTCTGTCACATTGAGAGCTTTCTCTTGATACTGCATACTTTGAGTTGTTGTGTATCTGCTTAGTAGTATTGAAGAAGGATAGGTAAGCTTCATGCTTCAGAATCTGCTACAGCACAAGCTCTTCGTTTTGTGTTTGGCATTTAGGGGGTATTCAAATGTTGACAGTGCTGGTGATTAGGTTTTAACTGTTTCAATTATTTTGCATAGTGCAAAGTGCTTAATACGAAAAAGACTAATTCTAGTATTTTTTTTGTCTTCTAAAGTTGCATATGTCAATAAACTTTGTGCAGTGTGCATTCCTTTTTTTAACAAACAAATTAAATAAATCTCATGTTACATTCTCTCTCTCTCTTTGGTTTTTCAAGACGTGGTTTCTGTTTCTCTATGTGTAGTTCTGGCTGTCCTGGAACTCAATTGTAGACCAGACTGTCTCGAACTCAAAGAGATCTGCTTGCCTCTGACTCCTGAGTGCTGGGATTAAAGGTGTGTACCACCACCACCCCTCACATCTTGTTTCTAACAATCATTTCAATTCAGTTTGGACTTAACCTGTTATCTGTACTCCAAAGGTGAATGGGCATAATGAAAATCTGGTACACGTTGGGAGTGCCTATAACAATAGTCAGAGAAAGTGTTCTGCCTGGAGTAGATGGTAAAGGTCTGTGACTCTCTTGTAAACAGTTCCAAGCTTTGAAGCTTTTTATTATTTTGCCATCTTTTCTTTTTGAGACAAGATGTTGCTATATAACAAATATTTTAGGATTTCTTGGAACTCACCATGCAGCTCAGGCTGGCCCTAAACTTGCTGTAGTTCTTTTGCCTTGACTTCCCAAGTGTTAGGATTGCAGGTGTTTGCCACCATTCTGTCTGTAAATTTTATAGGATACAAGCATTTTCAGGTCAGGTTCAGTTGTTAAAGGTGCTTGTTCCCAAGTCTGAGGACCTGAGTTTGCTCTTTGCGATCATAAGGCAGAAGTGTTGACTACTACGGTTATCCCGACCTGAGCTTGTGTCCATATACATCTAAGTAAAAGGAATAAGTTGGCTGTGGTGTGGACCAATTGATCTCCTAAGTTGTAGGCTGTATATAGGAATAACTTGATTTGGTGACCTGCTTTGTGTTTCTTTCCTTGTTTATGTGTGTGACTTATGTCCATATCTATAGTTTTGTGTTGAGCTTGGTTTTATGTTAGTGCTACTTTGAAATGTAGAAGAGCTTATACTAACTTGCTATAGAATTCTTGTCTAGGATTGAATGGCTTATTGAGAATTAGCACACCTAGCTAGGTATGGGATTATACAAGTTAGTTGCTTAGGACTAAGTTACATGTTCTGTTCCTCTACCAAATGTGGAGAAAACTTTGTTCAACACATAGTTATCCAGACAAAAACTCGGAGTAATTTAGGGAGGAGGGAAGGACAGGGATGCTTTTTTTTTTTTTAATATTTATTTATTTATTATGTATACAATATTCTGTCTGTGTGTATATCTGCAGGCCAGAAGAGGGCACCAGACCCCTTTATAGATGGTCGTAAGCCACCATGTGGTTGCTGGGAATTGAACTCAGGATCTCTGGAAGAGCAGTCAATGCTCTTAACCTCTGAGCCATCTCTCCAGCCCCCAGGACAGGGATGCTTATAGCCATAAGTAGCTGCTGTGATTCTCTCCTGGTACCTATCTTTTGTTCTGGGTGAAGATTAGGAAAGCACATAGGAAGTGAAAAAGAAATTCTTAATTTTTGGTACTAATTTCTTAGGGACTACAGGAGAGTTGTGTTCCTAAAATAATTGGAAAACTTCATTTTGACTTTTAACCCAGATCCTTATGTTCCTTATATAAACATTACTTTGGTGCTGGTGATGTAGCTCAGTTAGTTAAATGCTTGTCTAGCATGCTCAGTGGTCCCGGATCAAATATAACACATCATAAATGAGGCATGTGGCATATGCCAGTAAACCCAGCTTTCAGGAGATGGAGGCAAAAGGATAAGAAATTTAAGGCCATTCTTGTTATAAGTGAATGGCATTGCAGGTCATCCTGGGTTAATGAGACCCTCTCTAAAAATCAAAACCTAAATATCTGTTTTTCCTATTTGTTGAATTCTAGATGGTCATTGTAAATTTAAATTCCAGTATTTTGTGGCTAGCAATTTTCTTTAGAAGTGTTGTTTTGATTTAGTATTGTATCTTAGGCTTGCAAAGAAGACTTGACTCATTTATTTATTTAAAATTGAAGAAGTGGATTTTTGGAACTCTGCCTCTTAACCTAGCTTTGGATAGGCCCTTTGAGTCTCAGTTCCAGTTCCTCAATTGGGATACCTGCTTTGCTGACTCACAAAGTTTTGTATTAAAAGAAAAAACATTAAAGGACTGATGTACTCAGTGGCAGAATATGGATATAGCATGTGCAGGATCTGAGCACCAAAACCCTGATGAATTTTGGCTCTGTGAATTATGTATGAAGGTGCTGCATAGATTGTTTCTAGTGCATGCCACTGCTGTTCTAAGAAATCCAGACTTTAAAAATCTCTCTATTTGGAAAGCATTTTTTTTTTTTTAATAAAGCATGGATTGTTCACTGTGACTCAAGTAATAAGGGCGTGTATTGTGGTTAAAGGGTGGGTTGGCAGTTTGCTCTGAAGTTTTACCTTGAGGTTTATGGTCCTTTTCCAGTAATGACTTTGATTTTGGTAAACTAGTTCTGGACATAGGACTATCCCACAATTTTTATGCCCTGGGTTTTTGAATAAGAGATCTGAAGCCTACAGGTGCAGATGTGTTCATCAAAACAGTGTTTAAGTTCTGTTATTAAATTTAACTTATTTTTGAAAGATAAATCTTCCCCATTTTCTTAAGCACAAACCTCTCTGGTTAGGAGAAATAAAGAAAAGCATTCCTTTAAGTAGAGCAGATTTCTTTTCTTTTTTTAATTTTACTTATTTATACTTTATGTATGAGTGTTCTGCATGGATACCTGCATGCCAGAAGAAAGCATCAGATCTCATTATAGATAGTTGTGAGCCACCATGTGGTTGCTGGGAATTACACTCAGGACTTTTGGAAGAGCAGCCAGTGTCATCACTGGGCCATCTCTCCAACTCTTGCAATTGTTTTGTTTTGTCTTGTTTTTGTTTTTTTACTTCTTTTTGAGACAGTGGGTGGGTTTTCTAAAAACCTGATTGCTTGGATTTTATATTTTTCTTTGGCCCCAAGGGATGATGCTTGATTTTCTTAACAGACTGCTCAGCTCTTTCAGAATTACTCGAACTCTCAATAGAGCTTTTCGACTTCATCTGAGGTTTATCTACTTTTTAAGGATGCCTTTCCCATTTTTCCTCTAAGAGTTGAAAAGTGCTGTGTGTGTAACCTTCATGAATACTGTCTTCTTTTAAGATGGACTTCATGTCTATTCTTATTTTTGAGGAAATGAGAAAGCAGCAGATACTGATTTGGTTGATGGTGATTTGGATTCTAGAAGTGATAATGGAGAAATGATCTCACTCTTGCGTTTTATATCTGAAATTAGACTCATCTGCTTTCTCAGAGTTATAACGGTTTGGAATTTTTGGTATTTGATTTTTTTTTAGAGATTTATTATTATGTATATAGTGTTCTGTCTACATGTATGCCTGCAGGCCAGAAGAGGGTGCCAGATCTCATTACAGATGGTTGTGAGCCACCAAGTGGTTGCTGGGAATTGGTTTTTAAAAGCAAGGGCTGTGTACTGACTGTACTGAAGCTTGCTCTGTAGACCAGGATGGCCTCGAACTCCCAGAGATCCTCTTGCCTCTGAGTACTGGGATGGGTTTTGGACCACCTTGTGGGTGCTGAGCAAAGCTCCTGTGTAAGAGCAGTAAGTTATCTGCTGAGGCATCTATTTAGCCTGTTTGAACTTACATTTTAAGAGACTGGACCTAGCCGGGCGGTGGTGGCGCATGTTTTTAATCCTAACACTAAGGAGGCAGAGGCAGGTGGATCTCTGTAAGTTTGAGGCCAGCAGCCCTACAGAGTGAGTTCCAGGACAGGCTCCAAAGCTACAGAGAAACCCTGTCTCGGAAAACCAAAAGGAAGGAAGGAGGGAGGGAGGGAGGGAGGGAGGGAGAGAGAGAGAGAGAGAGAGAGAGAGAGAGAGAGAGAGAGAGAGAGAGAGAGAGAGAGAGACACTCTGAGACTAGACCTATTCCAGTTGTTATTCCACTTTTTTTCTTTTTTTCCTTAAAGATAGGAACTCTTTGGTCTTTGGCCCTGGAACTCATTTTGTAGACCAGGCTGACTTCGATATCATAGATATCCACTTGCCTCTTCCTCCAGAGTTCTGTGATTAAAGAGTGTACAAGATTTGCCATCTACTACAGAGAAAGTCTTGTTGCAGAGTCCTGCTTATACAACTGTCATGTGGGATTTCTTTGCTTTGGACCTATAGCAGGGCAGAAGAGGGGTAGATGGGAATACTAAACTGAGTGCTGGGAGAAAGAAGGCGCCATGTAGCAACCAGAGGGAAAAGACACATGCTATTAGTTGGAATCTTGCTGGTAGGCCACGAGCCTTGTGGTAAAATATAAAATAATAGAAATGGGCTAATTTAATATGTAAGAGCTTGCTAGGAATATGCTAGAGTCATTGGCCAAGCAGTAGGGTCTGAGTGGCCAGGAATGAACAAGCTACCTCCTACTCTTGTCACCCTGTACTCTTGACCATGAAAACGGGATTGAGGCCAAGACTTGCATGCTAAGCTAGTCTTTGCCCTATTTAACTACTATTACTGCTTTGTTGTTGTTTTAAATTAGATTTATTCACCTTGGGATCTCTGATGTCTGGATGATTTGTCTTAGTGGGACAAACATCTTTGTTTTATGATTTTTCTTTTTTCCTGTTAGAGGCTACTATGTAGTTTGAGGCCAGCGAGGGTACATAGTGAGATCTTGTCTCCTAAAATAAAATATACTCCATGTGTTCTACTAGCTCAGACTTCAAAAGAAATTGTTTCTAACTACATAGAAAAACTGAATGCCTGGGTTTATTTTGCTGAACTGAGTTTCAGTATACAATGGGAGGCTCATCTGGGGAAATTTAAGGCAAGGGAATGGTTATGACTTACAAAAATATGCTGGTTGTAAGCAGACTGCAAATATATTGAGGGTAGTAAGTGGGGTCTTTTGGCTTACTTCTAATACGGGCACATTAATAATAATAATATTAATCATTAATATTATCAACATTAATTTTATTTATATTATCACAATATTGACACACATTATACCATTAATATTATTTTTATTTATTAATATTAACTTTAATTATTTTATCAATATTAATTTATTAATATCAATATTAATTTTATTCATTAATATTATTAACATGAATTTTAATGTTACTATTAATATTAATGATGATATTAATAATAATAATAGGACTCATTCAAGAGTGGATAAGTGTCTTCATTTATCAAGTTAATACCTACTACTCTAAAATAGGCTAAAGTTTGACAAGTTACTTTGGCTAAAGAAAAACAGTTCCTCCATTTTTGTATGCAGTGTTTATCTTTTTGGCAGGGGTTGTGGAAGTAAGGTTTAGAATTATGTCTTGAACTTTAGACTTAGAATTTAGACTTAGAAGATTAAATGTTTAATGTTTTAAACATTACTATGGTATATTTTGGATTAAAAGACTGCTCATAGCTTATTCATTTTGGTTAATGTGCAAAGTGGGTTTCTTTAGGAGCAAATATAGTACAACTGTGATGATAACTGTATATTTTCTTTTCTTTTTATTTCTAATAGAAAGCGTGGATACCCATCAGAGAAGTTTTGATATTGGAATTCAGATTGGTTATCAGCGACGCAATAAGGATGTGCTGGCCTGGGTTAAAAAGCGCAGAAGAACTATTCGTAGAGAAGATTTGATCAGCTTCCTGTGTGGAAAGGTTCCTCCACCACGGAACTCTAGAGCTCCCCCAAGACTGACTGTAGTGTCCCCTAACAGAGCTACTTCAACGGAAACTAGCTCATCTGTAGAGACTGATTTGCAACCCTTCCGGGAAGCCATAGCTCTGCATGGTAAAGCCGTTTAAACATATTTCTTTGGAAAATGGTTAAGAGTGTGCCTGTGGACCCATTTTCATGTTTAGGGTTAGGTCCAGATATATTGTCTGTTTTTGTCTATATTATAGTAAATACTGGTTCTAGAAGTGTTGAAATATAATGCAAGCTACAAGCATACATTGGCAGCCCTTCTGACGGGTTAGTTTGAGCTTATTAGTATTACAGTAATTATTTCTGCACCACTGATTAGAATTCATTGTTTTGCACCCACCTACTGATTAGAATTTCTTGTTTTGCACCCACATGTTATACATGTTTTCTTAGTCCTTTTGAATCAAGGGGAAAGTACTTGTGTCTTAAGAATTTTATTAGTTACAGTTGCTTGGAGTGCTTGGTCCATGATAGTCAAGTAAGACAGGAATTGTTGAATTTGTTATCATGGAAAACAGGGACTACATTTAACACCTTTGGTTATCTAGTATAGAGAGTGAGTTGGTAGCCCAGGGGAAAGAGGTTGGAGAAGTCATACTCCCTCTGCTGCTGTCCCTCAAACCTTTATTGTTTAGGTGGATAGGATTGTGAGAGGTATTGTCAATGGCCAAGTCATCACTATTTCCCAGGCCAGATCTGTCATGCAGATGTGTGTTCTTGTGTATTAGAGAGATAGGGAAATGTTCTCAGTGATAAATTTGCTGTTGTTACTGTCTACTACAGACTTCCATAAGAAATAGAGAGGGCTATATACTCTGTGACATGTTAAACTGCTGTGAAAAAATGACAGCAACCAATGAAGATTTGTTTGAAATCAAGATGGACACATGATCAAACAGGTGACTAGCCAGGTAGAAGTGAGTCAGGTCAGGCATCCTGTTGACAGCTAACATTTTTAGGCCATAGAAACAGTCATAGGTCTTTAAAATAAGGCTAACCTGCTAATAAACAGTGGGATATGTCTAAATGGCTTCTATATCTTGGAAATTTTAATGTCTCCAGAGACCATACTTCCTTTGGCAACCATTTCTAATTTACTTTCTTTCTTGTATCCCTAGTGAAAAGATGAGAGCTGGAAAAGCGCTGCCTCCCTCCACGCCATTTCAGATTTACTTGCTAGTTAAAGCACTTATTCCAAGAAGAAATTTATGTGAATGCAATACCTATGATTGCATACCTTTTCTGATATTATTACTATTTAGGTAGTTTTCCCCCCCTACTGTATTAGTGTGTCACATATTTCCTTTTAAATTTGGAAAAACAATTAGAGGTGTATAATATGTCAGATTGATTTAGTGAATGACAGCATGCGATATAGTTTCCTCTCAAACATTGTCATTTCTTATGATTGAATTCATACTTCATATTTTTCTTACATACTAGTATCCTACAGAGCCAGTTTTACAAAACAACCCTTGCTTGCTAGCTAATAGTGTCAGGATATATACAGCAAAAGGCAGCCCAGATTCCACGAGGGAACTCTTATCCTAAGTGCCAGTGTGTTTTTTTCAGATCCAATTTGTTCAACCTATGATTTATTATTTTTTGAACTTTGAGAGTCTTGTAAGATATAGTTGTAGAAAGGACTATTACTTATGCTTAAGTTATGAGGGCATTAATAAATGTAAGTATAAAACCAGTAAAAATAAATTTGACCTATGGTGAATTTACAGTAAAATAACTAATTCAGTACATATTTGAGCAGAGTGTATTTATTTATTTTTTATTTTTTATTTTTTGAAACAGTGTACCCTTGACAGGTTCGTACCTCTAAAGTCATGTAGTTAAAAAGAGTTTTGGGTTAAAGTTTTAGGGCCTCTTCAAAGAATTTTTAGAAACAATTATACTTGAATGTTGTGTTCTAATGGTTGTCAGTTTACTGAGGAGAGGGTTAGTCTTATTGAAGGTTTAAATGAGGGTATTTGGATTAGTAAGAGGGCATTGTTAATTAAATGGTAAGGTAGACAAATGACTATGATATTCTTATCTGATTTGTATTGAACTCATAAGGTGATTAATTTGGAAACATCTTAATTGGATAGAGATACCAGAGTTTTTTGTGAATTATTTGCATAGTCAATTTTGAAATATAAAGTCAGATTACAAGTTTTTGGAGTACTTCATTGGATTCATTGAAGGGTGAGTCTAAATTCATGAAATTTTAGAGCAAGGAGGAATGGAAAGAGTATGGCGAGGCAGAAATTTGTGTTTGCAATGGAAGCAAACATCATGTTCTTCATCATTTTATGAAAGGGACAACTTCCCTCTTAAGTGTATTCATTAGTTCCTGGACCCCTTCTACCCCCAATAAATACCTCCACCAAAAACATCTGTCCACACATAATGTCTTTCGTTATTGGGAGGAAAAATTAGCAGGGACTATTGAGGTGGTTGCAGAGTGTTTCATGTAGATGGGGAGTGTCAAAGAAGATGACCCCCCCCCCCCCAGGGATAACCTCATCAGCTGGGAACCAGCTTAATGTGAGATTTGGGTAGTTTCAATCAGAAGTGGGTTCTATTTCAATATTTCCAATAGATATTTTAAGGAGTGGACTAAGAAAAATATTCTGGTGTATAGAAGTATGAAATAGAAAATAAATAGACATAAGCTGTTTTACTGATTGTTTTATAAAATAAACTAGTACAGATGATGATGCCCTGAATGAAACACAAGACTAACAATTCCAGTCTCATGTATTGGGAGCTTTAGGATACAGTCCTTGTTAATGGATGGATCACTGAGTGTTTGGCAGAGTCCATGCTTTTAATGAGATTTGAACAGAAGAATGGCTGTACAAGTAGGTGAAGGGTTTTGTTCCTTAGGTGATTATGTGACAGAAGAACCCAAGGAGCATGCTGCAGTGCCATATGGAGTTGTACTTTTTTTTTTTTGTCAGATTCCTTTTTGATCAGAGGCACAATCCTTTTGTATATTAGGTTTCTTCAACCCCTGAGCAGTGTACTCTACCAACTCCTGTTTCATCTCTTCTGACATGTTGCAGTTTTGGTCACTGCCTTCCCAGTGTATGTGGTAGAATGTGGTCATCATGAGCTGACAGCTTAGCCTCAGGGAGGGGCTCTTGTTACCCGGGCTGGAAAGGAAAGGAGGTAGCTGTTAATAACAGAAGCTGTGCTGACTATAGCAGTGGTTCTCAACCCTTTAGGGGCCCAACCACTGTTTCATAGGGGTCACCTAAGACCATTGAAAAATAACCGTATTTACATTATGATTCATAACAGCAAAATTACAGTTAAGAAGTAGCAACAAAATAATTTCATGGTTGGGGGTAGCACAGCATGAGAAACTCTATTAAAGGATCACAGCATTTGGGAAGGTTGAGAACTACTGCTATATAGGATTATTTTTTGTTTTGGGATAGCTCTCTACACAGCCCTACTGGCCCCTACTCACTGTGTAGACCAGGGTGACCTCAAATTCATTGAGTTCTGTCTCCAGAGTGTTGGGATTAAAGGCATGCACCACCACTTACTATTTTTTTAAAGGGAAGGTCTCATTCCATAGCCCAGAAAAATACGCCATTTAATGCTTATCAAACAACTTCAGTCAAAACTAAGTGATGGTGGTTAGCAACATGTAAGACTTATAAGACTAACCCATGCTTTATTTGAGCACTTTTCTGTAGCATGTTGCTTATTTTCTGTGTACTATAGGCCTTAGTTATTAGATGTTACATTCACAGAAAATGAAATATATAGGCTCATGCTAATTGATTTTTTTTGTCATGGTTAATTCTTATCGTAAAATAACACTGAAAATCTACTGAGAGATTCTCTCAGAATCTTTTTCTTTTAAATTTTTTTAATTTATATTTTATGTATGAGTGCTCTGCAGGCCAGAAGAGGGCATCAGATCCCATTACAGATGGTTGTGGTTGCTAGGAATTGAACACAGCACTTCTGGAAGAACAGCCAGTGTTCTTAACCACTGGGCCATCTCTCCAGCCTACCACATTCATCTTTTTATGTAAACAATAATTCATGTAGACCAGAAATACCTAGAGTACTTTGGTTATTTTCTGCTAACCTTTCTGATGACACCCTTTCTCTTTTAGGGTGTTTCGTTCTCTTTTGCTACTTGGATTTCTGACCTTTTTCTCAGGTTCCTTGACTGACCTACATTAGATTTTACAGGATCTCTAACCCTAGCTGCCACTTCCTGTAGACTCTTTAGGGGCCTCTTATAGCTACCAGATCTCTCTACTTGTCATTTAGAACTCTGTTGGCTGTCCCTTAAATGTTTTTGTCTTCTGGTCCACATCCTTCAGGGTGTCCTGTGAGCATTTGCTACACATGACATTTCCCTTTTTTTCCTTACAGAATACTAGGGCTTCACCGTAGGGTCTTGTGCATGCGAGGCAGGTGCTGTACCACTGAATTGTACATTAGTTGACATTTCACACTAACCTCGGCAAATATATACCATCTCCTCTATATCGCTATGCAGCAAGCATTTTGTGTACTCTCTAGAAAGAGAGAGGTGAAGAGTACTTCCATTTTCTGTTGAGACAAACAATAGGATGATTTGTTATTGTCTTAGGTGTGGTGTAAAATTGGGAGGAGGAACAGCAGAAAGGGCTATCTCACAGTTTAGCTTGGCTATGGGCAGGCTTGTGGAAGGGTCTCTGTTTGGGCTTAGGGTGATCTGCTATTGCTGTTATTTCTGACATGATTTAGGTGCCAGACTATCTTTTATAAAACCACTGGAATGATCTTTCTTCTTCCCACCCTCCCAACCTTGTCATTGCTTTGCCTAAGATTTTTCTGTGGTCCTACAAGGGCAAATAGAAACCCTTGATTTGGAATCACTATCCCAGCTCTACTGTTATGTCTCACAAATCTCTTTATCCACCTGTTTACACTGATCATGTAACTTGTGACACAGCCTTTTTTCTCCATTTCTCTCTATTTTCATCATTATTTTTAATACAGGCTAGATTTGAATTCTTGTTTTGATTTTCAAGACAGGTTTTCTTGGAGCCTGTCCTGGAACTTGCTCTTGTAGTTCAGGCTGACCTCGAACTCACAGAGATCCACCTGCCTTTGCCTCCCGAATGCTGGGATTAAAGGCGTGCGTCACCACTGCTGGGCTGAATTTGAATTCTTGACCTTTGTGACTCATTCTCTTGACTGCTGGGATTACATACAGATGTATATGATGACATCTGGTCTGTTGTCCTCATTTCTTTTAAACTGTAAGACAGGGTCTCCTGTTCAGATTGTCTTAGAACTCTTTTAACTCCTGGTCCTTAGGCCACTACCTCTCAAATTCTAGGATTTACAGGCATGTGCCTTTTTGTTTTTAAATGTAGTTAGTAGTAACATACTAGAACATATTGATAGGCCTGCAACTCAGTATATAGATATGCAGAAAGGCGGCCTTGAGCATCTAGGTGGTCTTCCTGCCTCTATAGTATTGGAATTGTGTGTGTCATTACACCTGACTTTCCCTTTTTAAAGCTTTTCTTGAACAGGGTCTCACTGTGTTCAGATGCTGTACTTTTCTGATTATTGAGGGTATGTTGTGCCATTCCTTTTGGCTTTTATAGAACCTAGCAAAGAATGTGGTTAATTGTGCTTCTGAATTTACCATAGGAATAAATACAGAGGTCTAGAATTGACTGTAAACAGCACTTGGGGACTGAGAACCTTTGGAAAGAGGAGTGATCTGTGTACCATTCTTGGAAAGGAATCTTGCATTAGAACAACTGAGAATTTGCTGGTCCTGAGAATGAAACCATGAGAGGTAGTCATTTTTTTTAACATTAATTTTTTGACAGCTTCATACAAGAGTACTATATATACATCATTTCCACCCCATTTTCCCCCTCCAACTCCTCCCATGTTCCTCTCAAATTTACTTTTTTAGTTACTGTTTTATATACATGTATAAATAACTATAACCTATTCATTTACCTCGATGTATATTATATATGTTTAAGACTCACCACTTGGAATTGAAGATTTGATTCTCCTTCACTCAGCAGCAAGTAGGTCTTTATTTAGGGTTTTGTTGTTGTGATATTTTCCTGATCGATCTTGGAATGTCAACTGGTGGTGGATTTGTTCAGGTCTTGTTGAGAACTAGTCTTTGGCATATACTAAAAAAAGTTTTTTATTTTGTGTATATTTACTAAAAGATGTCTGTCTTTTGATGGCTTGTTCTCACTGAGGAGCCTGTTAGTTCGGAGCTTACTGTGTATACCAGACTAGCTTTGGATTTTTAGCTAGTGATCCTCTTGCCTTTGCCTCTCAAGTGCTAGGTTTGCAGACCTGGGGCTTGTTAGTACACTGTGTATCACCAAGCTCAAAGGTTCCTCATTTAATATTCACCCGCTCTGTTCATTGATGGAGAAAGGCTAATTTTGTTGTGGTAGAGCAGGTTCGTAAGTGATAGAATAGGTTATTTGGGATCCATCTGGCTCTAAAATTTGTTCTCCTGCATACTTGTCTCTATGTACAGTTTTAGGGTGTCTTTTTCTGTCACTCATTTTTCCCCCTTACCCCTGGGCTTACTTAGGTGGGTGGGAAAGATCTTGAGATCATTTCAGAAAAAATTCAGAAGAAACATTAAAATTTTGTGTGTCTGGGATTCTCCTATCTGTGAATCTGGATAAGTGTTTTTGAAGATAAATGTTTGGTGGCCAGCTTCTGGTATCCTTGACTTACTGTGAGAGGAAGAGTGCACAATTTTTATGTGTAGACCACATATCCTATGCAACCTTGAGCAATGTGCTTAATATCTAATACCATCTTTATTAAAGTGATTTCTATGTGATAGTACATGAGAACCAACTAGGTTGCTTACCTACCTATCCCTCCATGATTCTATCTAAATATTCTTGTTCTGACAACTACAGCTTTTCTCCTTGCTTGTAGTGAATTCCAGGTATCATTCTACAGACTTAATTTAAAGCTTTATTTTTTATTTTTGTAAATATCACACACATACACACACACACACACACACACACACACACAGGTATTTTGCCTGCATGTATGTCTGTGTATCGTTTGTGTGCATGGCCATTGAATCCCATGGAACTGGATTTATAGATGGTTGTTTGCTACCATACGGGTGCTGGGAGTCAAATTTGGGTCCTTTGGAAGAGCAGCCAATGCTCTTAACCTCTGAGCTATCTCTTCAACCCTGTCTTATTGTTTTTGTTTTGTTTTTTTGCCTGTTTATACTTGCTAAATTCTTGAGCTTGGTTCCTGTGGACAAGCTAGAGAAGTTGGTTCTGAGTTTTCCTGTTCAAGCTAGTGCTGTTTGGGGAGCCTTAGGTTCCTTTAGAGTTGTTGTTACGGAGATAAGTGCTAGGGTGCAGAGTAGGAAGGCACATACATTCTAGAGGTAAGGCTTGTTATCAAAACAAACTTTACTCAATCTCATTACCAGTACAGCTTCACTCTGTATCATCTCATAACACAAGTGGGCTTTGTAGGTTCCTAACTCTGGTCCACACTGATTCTTAAAAATCAAAGGTATCTATACCAATAATTCAAAAAATTATTTTCATGACAATCTTGACTTTTGTAATACACTTCAACCCATTGGGCTTAGGCGGTTCTTATAAAAGTACATACTGTTTTGATTCAGGCCTATACATGTAGGGTCTGGTGTCCCTTTTGGCACTGGTGGGAATTATTGCTCTTACTTGGCATTTTGGTTTAAGATATCATGTTCTCAATTTTAAGTTATTTTTGTCTTGAAAAAACAGTGAGATTTACAAGAAGGACTTGGGCACACTCAGACAATGAAGCCTTTATGATTATGATACGTTATAAAATATAAAAAGAGAAACAAACAATATCTTTTGTAATTATTACTGCCTTCTTTTTGGGAGACAGGGTCTCACTGTACATACTTGGCTGGCTTGGAGCTTGTTGTGTAGAACGGGATGGTCTTGAACTTTGGACTTAAGGGAATCTCCTGCCTTAGCCTTCCCAATTGCTGAGATTACAGGCATATATTTTGCGTGTGTGTATATGCATGCTGATGATCAAACTCAGGGACTTTGCCCTCTAACCTTGAGTGATACTCCAGTCTTTGGAAAGGTACCTTTAAAAAGGATTACTTGGTAAGTTAGGACAAGTTTCCTTAGTGTTGAAGGTTGAAACCTTTTTAGTTTGGAAACCCTTCGTTTTGTTTTGTGGATTTGTTGTGGGTTTTCTGCAGTTTAGAATGTATGTATGTATAATGATATACAAGTGTGTATGTTGTCTTTCTGTAGTTAGCACTTCCTATAGATAACATTTACTTAGAGTGAATACCAGGTGTTATGGTACCAGGAATGTCTGATCTGGTAAAATTAACACCATCCTGAAACATAAGCCTAGGGACTCAGTCTGAGGCACAGTGTGTGTTTGTTCATTTGACTGGTGGGGGGTAAAAGTCTGAGTCTTGTGATATTTATTTTCCTTGTTCTGAATGAACTCTGGGCTTTCTTGTAAGTACTAAGCTCCATCCTTAGCCTAAGTCAGTTAAGTTCCTTGGTAGCTCCTAGGCTCTAGAGTTTCTAGGTAGGGTATGTAAGAAAAGGCAGTATTAGGAATTTGAATTTAGTAATATAATATGTGACAAGAATTCTTACCTAGAATTCCTAATTCCTCACACATGAAGCATTAAGAACCCCAAAAGTAAAGGTGTGACTTTAGGCTTCGTGAACCAGCAGATTTTCTTCTCACTACAGACTCACAGTGGTTATTTTGGAACATGCTTGGACTTATATGTGGCAGAATAATTTTTAAAGAGAGAAGTAACTACATTTAGGAGATCTATGATAAATAGGACACTTGACAGTACCTGGAAGAACTTACTTTGGTTCTCTTCCTTTCTTTCATTCTACCATCCCTTCTGATACTTCAGCAATAACATGAGAACTTTTATCTTGAGAGCTAACACAGATGCTTAAAAGTTATTAAAAGAGATAGTATAGAAGAAACTGCATTTTTTTTTTTTTTAATGGCAGAGGACTGGCTAGGACCAACTTTTGAGAGTTTGTTGCTGTCTGCTCATCTTTCACGGCCCACAAGTGAACCTCTCCCCCCCTTTTTTTTACCCTGAGGAGAAACAATCCTGGTGTGTGGAATTTTGTGGTGCTTGTGAATATTGTAGCCAGGTGCATCCTGTTGAAGTATGTGAACTGTTGATAGATTTTCAGCAGATGGTTTAAAAAACATCCTTGGAGCTTGCGTAAGAGATTTCGGCACCAAAGCAGTCTCTTAATCACTTACGTTTGATTTTTTTCCCCTATTTTCTTTTTGTTGTTGTTTTTTGTTTTTTTCTGAGACAAGGTTTCTCTGTAGTTTTGAAGCTTGTCCTGGAACTCTCTGTAGACCAGGCTGGCCTCAAACTCACAGAGATCCACCTATCTCTGCCTCCTGAGTGCTGGGATTAAAGGTGTGTACCACCACCATCTGGCTTTCTATTTTCTTTTTTGTTTCTTCGAGACAGGGTTTCTCTGTAACAGTCCTGGCTGTCCTGGAACTCACTCTGTAGACTAGGCTGGCCTCGAACTCATAGTGATTCACCTGCTTCTGCCTCTCAATTGCTGGGATTAAAAGTGTGCACTACAAATGCCTAGAACGAACTTTTACAATTACTGTCTTTCCTCAAACCAGAATTCAAGACCAATAAAATTATAGCAGGGCACTTATAATCACATTAATTTCAGATTGATATTTTATGTACATTAAGGATATTAAATAACCAAAGGTATTAGAGATAGACTAGGTATTCAATATTAATAAAACAGAATTTTCTTGGACTTGTAATAACATTGTGTTGGATATTGTAGTGGAAAAATTAAAAGGCTATGAGATCTCAAAGCCAGTTTAATTACCCTAGTACCTATTCAGTAATCTGTTGGTAGCTATTAGACAGTTGAATTATATGAGTTTCATTTTGGAAAATTTCCCAAAAGCAAAAAGGTTCAATATCTTGTGATTTCACTCTATAAAAACAAATACAGCCAAATGATTAATTTTTCTAGCCTTTTTTTCAATGTATAAATATTATTTCACAGTTAAGATCATATTGCATATATGGTACTGTATCTTACATTTCTTACTTAACGTCGTTAATCTTATTTCCTGTGGCATTAAAAACTGTCTTTCAAAAATGATGTCTTTGATAAATGGAAAGCATTTTGGGCTGTCAGTATAACTGAAAATGTTTTCTTGGTGTGACACATGTACCTTTGTAATTGGCATGATTTAGTGTGCTTTACTTCAATAAAAATTCAGTATTATAATTTACAGATTGGGGTGGGGAGTGGTATCTACTTTTAAATGACCAGAACCTTCCTGGTAGTATTGTTCTTTTTTTTTTTGTTGTTTTTTTTGTTTTTTTAAATGATTGAACTCTAAAACACTACATGACATTGACACTGCACGTGCTTGCACCTCACTCAGCACATTGCACAGGGCGCACTCACACTTGAGTATACAATTCATTTCAGAGGAAGAGAATGCCAACTTTTTAGGGCTCTCTCAGGCAGGTTGATACCATTTCAAAGTCTGAGGGATTTAGTCTAACACCCCCCCCCTCGCTTTTCCCCAGATAATGCTGGTTGAGCAGTCTGCGGAGGGACCTGAACCTGTGGTTCGCCATTATCTTGTGCACCTCTAGGGCTGGTGCTGAAAGTCAGGAGAGCATAGATGGCAGCCTCAATTGGGCTGTGAGGTTTTCTGAGTGGGGATTTGTTCTTTCTCTGTGACTTAATGCTGGGAAACTGGAGTTTTATGTAATCAATTATTCAAACAGCATTTTCATATTACAGTATGAAATGATGAAATGGTTTGCAAATAATAGTGATGTGCTATTTTTAATGATTTCCATGTAATCTGGATTTCTATAACCTGGTCTGTAAACTTGTTTCCACACCACTGGGAGTTTTCAACGAATGATTAAATCATCCTAAGCTTTTTTTTTTTAATTACTATATTGCTCATTTCAAATGGATGCAGAAACATTAAAGCGTGAGTTTGTTATCTTATGTTAAACAATTGAGACTTTTCTGTCTAATGCTACCTATTCTGCTTCTGTCAAATGATATTTTCATAGTCTGCTTGAAAAACACATTTTTAGTAGAAATTAAGTTGTATGTCCTAAGGACGTACAACTTAGTTTTTTAGTTCTGAAGCATGTTTAGATTTTCTGTACTTGTATGGGCTGATTGTGTTCATGTGGCAGAGCAAGATTTCTAAAGTGGCTTCATTAGCTGTCACTGGTTTTCAAAATAAAATTTGGGCTGTTTAAAATTGCTTTTCCCCCTCTGTGGTTGTAATCTTAATTTTTGTTTTTGACACTTGTGAAAAGTCTTCTTTGGGGAACATTAGTGACTCAAACTTTGAAAAGATTGTCATAGCTGAGGATAGGTGACATGCACCATGAAGTTAAAACCAGTACTCTGTAGAGAAAGATGCTTTTCCAGGTGTTATGGGGATTTTCAGATTGGCCAAATTGCTGCATAATGTATTTTCTTCTTCATGGAGAATTTAATCAATAAACATTGGCTGGAAGTGACTAGTCTGCTCCTTGCTGGAGTGCTTTTGAGTCTTTGGTAGCTGTCATCACCATCATGAACATTTATGAAGAGTATGCGTTGGCTGATTGAAGTCCCCTTGTAGTTTCATTTGCAAAAGGGATCCTGAATTATGGAAGTAGACCAGTTTATTGCCCAGCTCTCAGATTTTACAGTAGAATTACTATAGAACCTCTGCATTCTGGAGCAAATATAAATGATGGTAACTGTTCATTGTAACTTGACTTGTAATTCAGCAATTGGGAGGCTTAGGCAGGACTGTTGTGAGGTTGAGGCTAGCCTGAGCTACAAAGAGCAGGACCCTGTTTTTAAACACACAACACACACACACACACGCACACACACACGCACACACACACACGAGAAAAGTGGTCCTTGCATGTCTTTAGTTCCAGCTTTCAGGAAGAAAATGCAGGTAGAGTGTAAGCCCTGCCTGATCTACTTAAAAACAGGAGGTAGGGCAAGTACAGATGGCTTTTGAACCATTGGATATCATCTAGTAGGATGTTATTGCCCATAGGGCTAGGAAGAAAATCAGGGCTTTCTCAGCAAGTTGTTAATGGTCTCTGTGTAGGGGTAATAAAAAAAACAGCAACTTGGATGGATAGTTGAATCTAAAGTGATGGCATTGATTTAAGTGACTAACCAGCAATAACTTGGGTTTATTTCCTGAAATGAAGCCCTGGATTTCAATGAGTTTTGAAACGTGGGGCAGGACTCTGAAGCATTGTTCTTTATTAGAATTCTGTGAGTATTCAGTACCAGGCAGTGTGTTAAGTCCTTCGGGTAGATGGTGAAAGCCTGCCCATAGGAGGAAATGGTTGATTGTGCTGCATAAGCTCTGGATTTTGGTTTCCCTGTGTTTGTTTGTTTAAGCCTCTGTGTTGAGGACAAAGAAGTGTTGTTCCTCATGGAGCTATTAAGTCTGAGCTCTTCAGGAAGCAGTTAGAAATGAAGAGTAGGCCTATGAGAACAAGTTACAGATTATAAGCTAAGGGGTGAAAGAACTCCCAATATGTGACACACCTGTCTGTCAAAGGGGCAGAAGGAAAACCTATAGGGCAGCTGAGGAAGCAGCTGGTAGGTGGGGAGGACAGAAAGGAGTGGAAAGTATCAAGTGGGAAGGAAGCACCATCATGAGGCTAAAAGAGAAAAGCAGACTTAGTAATCTCAGGAGAGTTGTGAGCCTTATGGACTCTGGCTGAGCAAAGTTGGAAAAAAAATTTAGTACTGACTTCAAAAAGAACCACTAATCATAGATACTGGTGATACACAGTAAGTCTTCGCGTAGGATAAAAAGGTGAAGAGCTGTCAAGATGAGTCTAAGAGGCAGGCTAGCCTTGAACCCTAAAACTACTTAAAAAAATTAGTTGTGTGTATGTATGTGAGAGAGATTCTGAGAATAGGGTCTTGACCTGTATGTGTGAGACAGATTTCTGAAAATAGGGTCTTGACTTGTGTGAGAGAGAGGAGAGACAGATTTCTGAGAATAGACTCTTGACCTGGAACTTAATGGCAATTCTTGTGTTTCGTCCTCCTAACAGTTTTTATATTACGAGGAGGCAGTGTAACGAACAGTTCATTAGCGAGTGTGTGGACTCCCTTTGCCCTCTTTTGCTGAGACTCAGCCTATTGCTTACTACCTGATGACCTTGGGTGGGTGGGTGGGGGATACTTTTGTATTGTAGTCTTAGCTTGCTGAATCTTGGAGTCACAGAGCTATATATCTTAGGGTTACTTTGAGGACTACCTTCCTGACCTGGGAAGCATGCCAGGATCAGTGCCTTCCCACCCCCAAAGAAAGAAAACCAAAATCAAGCAAGAGCTGGCCTTTGAAAGGTAGAGGGGTAAAGAGGGACACTTTTGTTTTTCCCCAGATTACCATCATAAAAAAAGGTGAATCTTTATGGGGTTACAATAGGGAGGGGCGGGGGCCTGGTTGGGTGACTGAAAGACAGGGAAGTGGGAGAAGTCTTTGTGTAGTAAGAACAACTTTGGGATTTAGTAGATTTGAATTGGTAGATGCATAGTTTTTCCACTTAATCTTCAAACTTTTTTTTTTTTAAAAATAGAATTCAAAATAGGGGAGTATGGCCTTACTAGATCAAACCTCAAATTTTGTTTTAAAGATCAGGTGGAATTGTTACTCTTGGAAACTTCAGTGATTCTAGATCATTCTCTTTATTCAGGCAGTGGCAAAATTTGAGTGAGGGAGAAATTCATGAAATGGGAGATGGATTGTCCATACTAGTGTTTAAACTATAATGTTATAGTTTATATGTCCTGGTCAGGCACATGGCTTTTGCAGGCATATCCTGAATATTCAGAGCAGAATGTGTATTTTATTTAACTACTCCTGTTCTAAGCAACAAAGATTCAACAGTTAGTGCTGAGACTTAAGAACCTGAACATGAAAGAAGATTCTTTACCCCACCCTTCCTTACTCTTTCATCCCTGAAGGATTGGGATGGCTCTTGTTCTCTTAAGGGTGTCTGCCAGATACAGGCCAGACCTTGGAAAATAAGTGCCCTGTTTGTCCAGGGCATCCCCACCAGTGGTCCAGTATCATTTTTAACAGTGATTTTTTTTTTTCAGGCTTAATAATGGAGTGTTGGGATTATAGATTGTACAGTCACCTTGTCTAAAAGGATTGTTGGACTAAGTCTACTCAGACCTAGAAATGTTTTCTTGCTTTCTCTACATACATCATGCACAGACACATTACAGAGACATTGTAAGAATGGTGACATTGGACCAAATAAAATGCCCTGCTTCAAGCATGCATCTCCTGTAAATTGTATATAGCACTTGCCTAATAGTATAGATGGGAGACTCATATCTTTGTATTCCTAGCACAGTACTTAATACATGCAGCTTTCCATCATTGCTAATTGCCATTATTACGAATAATGGTTGTATTGCCAAGAAAACGGAGGTCAAAGCCAGATGATTGGTCCTTACAGAATAAATTTAACTATTCACTGCTGACCCGTTACAAAGAATGCCAGCAGGCACTCTTTGACACTGTGACAACATTGAAAATAGAGTGGGTTGCTTTCAGAAGGGTCGACTAATTGAGCAACTCTAAAACCTCTTTTCTTCTTCCTAGGTCTTAGTGGTGCAATGGCTAGTATAAGCGTGCGTTCGAGTACCCCAGGCTCTCCTACACATGTAAGCAGTGGACCGAATGCTAGTCGAAGGAGAAATGGACTCCATGATGTCGATTTGAACACTTTCATAACAGAAGAAATGGCACTCCACTTGGACAATGGTGGAACTAGAAAGCGTACCTCAGCCCAGTGTGGCGATGTCATTACAGACTCACCAACCCATAAACGCAACAGAATGCTCTAAACTGCAGACATTTTCACACCCACCATGCTGCTTGAAAGCCACTCGATCCTCAACATATACTATTATTGCAAAGGAAACATGAGGCCATCTTCCCTTGTTCACTGTTTAAGACAAGTGAATTCTCTATTGGTTGCCATAAAAGGAAGTTCTAGGTATTTACAGTAGATGCCTCCTGTAACTATGGCTTTCTCAAACTATAATCCTAGCAGAGGACATGAGAGATAATTGTGTAGTCATTAGCAAGATCATCATAGGCAAACATATCCGTTCCAAGGCTAAAAGTGACCTTAACTGTATTTATTCTCAAAGGGAAAGGAAATATCAGATGTTTATTTGGTTATAGAATGCTTTCTTATTTTTATTTTTTTGGTCCATTTCCTGCTGTGTTGAGTATTTTTGCTTAAACAGTATTGCCAGGTTCCTACAATTGTTAAAACCTTGATCTGGCTAGTAAGCCAGATCTGCAGGCTTCCATTTTTGTGGCCACACTGAACCATGCACCTGGTTTCCTTAGCGTGCAATTTCTGATTATCAGATTATGCCCAGTTTTTAGTTTTCAAAACAGTTCTAACCGTGGTGATTGTGAGATGTAAAGAGGTGCTATGATGGTCATGCAAGTAATATTTAATACTGAATCAATACACAGACCTTTATTGGATTCACTTTGTGTGTGTTAGTGCTCTGAAAATAGCAATATTATTAACCTGTCCCCAGAATAACCCTGTAGGCTTCAGATACTCAGTTTTAAAACAAGTACTACTTCCTATGCCAGGCACTTTACTTCTGGTTAAACACAAGCTGCATTCAGAGTGACCTGAAAAATGGGTCATGATCTTTGAGAGTGGGCTTCCTTTTTGGTTTGGTAGTAGTGAGAGGAAATGGATGGTGGGAGTAGGTATTTATTCTTTAGTTTTTTTTTTTAATTTTTATGGATGCCCTACTGTGTGTAGTTGTCATAGTGGGTAAAAGATGATAAATATGTTTTATCTGCTACTAATGTGAACGTAACTTAAATAGTAAAATCCAACTTTTCCTGTTCCTCCATTCCTCTCAGAAGTGCAGTTTGGAATTTCTTTCTGGAAAAGATGAGATCGCATGGAGATTCTCTAGATGTTAGGTAGACCCAAATAAAAGCTCTCAGAGTCCTCTTTGGGTAAATATAAGACCTCTTGTAGCTGCAACATTTTAGAGCATGTTTCATCTGCATTTTTACTACCTGAACTGAATGGTAGTCTATGTAGAAGACTGATGTCAGCCTGCCAGGCACTGTGATCCATTCTATCCTGTGATATTATATATCAAGTAGGACAGTGAAAATGTTTCTGTGCAAACTTGTAGTCCAGTTCAGTTGCTTCTATTTTTATCCTTAATAATCATTGCAAATCAGTGTAAGGGTTTTTCTGATAATTATAGCACTTTGTTAAAAGTTTGCAATTTTGTCGGCCATTTAATAATACCTTTCTGTGAAGAGACCTTGCTAAGTTAACCATTGCTGACTGAGTGGGACGTGAGTGGAATGTTAGGAATGTTGTGTGGATTGAAGTTCTGTATTCATTGTAGGTATAGCCCTTATTTAAGACAGTGAAATCCATATTCAAACTAGGAATGAAAATAAGGTATTTCTCAATTTTTGCAAAAGTGGAGCTTTCTTTTATTTGTTTGAAAAGCAGGAAGAATTACAGCAATTTGTTGTTTTACCTTAAACGGACAAGCCTGTGCATCACAAGTACTTCCAGGCTTCCCTTGGGATATACCAAGTTATGGAGTTCACTTTTGCTTTTCTGTGGTTGTGAATATATATTCTGGAGTTGGGGTTTGATGGTGTGATGGCTGCCGACAAGAAGACAGAGCTCCTGCTCCTAAAGGACTTGAGACTGAGGAACACGTTTCATCTTTCTTCCTGCCTTGGTCCTGTTTCCTCTGTCCAAGTTGAATAACGATGTTCTTGTTGTTTGGTTTAAGTTGGTGCTCTGAAGCTGAATCTCAGTGCCCTTTACTCTCAGTTGTCAAATTTTGATAAAACGTGCCATTTTCTTTGGTAAGAGAAAGCAGGTCTAATGTCTGCCAGAACACAATTTATAAGCCGAACTATTGGCTCCATTAAACTTTTTAAAAACTTTAGCATCCGTTACTTTTTTCCATTGCATTCAATATCTAGTACCTTCCTCACCTCATTAGCCTGCCCTCACCCTCTGCTCTGTCCCTGTTTCCAGATTCTACCAGAAAAGAGTAACCCTGAGACCCACCAGTACAAAAGTGAAGGATTTTCTAATCTTAGCAGAACTTAGTCTGACATAGTTCAGAATCTTTTGGAAATTTCCATTTGCCAGTTTAGGTGCATAATATCAAAAAAAGACCACATACTTGTATAGTACTCTTTAAAAACAACATTGACTTTTTTTGACTTTTGCTGTATTTTTTGGACAGGTCTTCTGTGAAGTTCAGACTGACCTCAGGTATGCCATCCTCCTGCTTCGGTTGCCTGAGTGCTACAGTTTACTGGCATGGTTCTTGCCTGGCCTTTTCAGTTGATCACGAAGAGAATGGGTTGCTCTTGAAGCTAAGCACTTGAGTGTGGGAGAGCTCTATCTTTGTCATGAGCCAGAGTCTGCGTCTCTAGGTAGTGTTTGAAGTTTTGTTAACTATAACCTGACAGGAAGAGGCTGGATTCATTCCTCCACTTCAACGTTCTGAATATCACTGAGGGGTTCAAGTTAGTATTTTAGAGAGCAAAATTAATTTGATATTTGGCTAAATCTAAAGACTTTCAGTGTCGTTTACCTGACTGAGGTAGTGACATATACCTTAAATCAAAAATTGAGTCAATCATGGAACATACTAAAAGGATAGTATCCTGTCTGGTTTTATTTTGGTCATCAAGTTCCAGTAACTTTGTAATCACAAAGTTTAGATATAAGAAGGAATGGCTAACTTGTGATCAGAGGTGCAGGATAGCGAGGTTTTTCAGAAGCTCTCTACTTGGAGATGGGGGCAGCCTGGTTGGTTAGTCTTAGGGAAGTACTGTGCACAGAGTCGTAAAGTTTTAGATTATGATTACGGTCTACATAGAAACATTTATTAGTGATACATTTGTATTAGATTGTGGGCTTGTGGGCTTTTATTTTTGAGGCAAGGTCTTATGTACCTAGTGCTGATCTTGAACCCCCGATCTTCCCGACTTCACTTTCTGGAATTCCTGAATTCTAGGGTGACAGGCTGGTGTCACTGTGAGACACACTACTTGGATTTTACAAAGTTTGGGAATCTTCAGACCTGATGCTGTTTGGAATCATCATGTTTAAAAGTAAATGTTCATCTGCTTAGTTAAAGAAGTTTCTGGAAACAAAGGACATCCATGTCACACATATATAGTGCCTGTGACCTTTCTTACCTTTCTGAAAGCTGTTATGTCGTTGGTTCAAGTGTCCTTTCCTGGAAAAGAGAATTTCTGGATTGCAGTCTAGAATAGCTGAGGTGTGTGAAGATTATGTGGGAACATGGTTTGAGACTGACAGGAGTGCCACGCTATATGACTGGCATGCTTGTAGCAGGGTTGGGGCTTTACTTCGTATGATGGAATCTGCTTGCTCCTCCTTGTGACATCAGTAGACAGCAGCTTGTGCTCAGTGGGCTTGGAGGTTCCAGCACAGGTGTTATAGTTTCATGGATGCTTTTCCAAGTTTTTTTTCCTGGTACTATGCTTATGTTTTGTCTCAGTAGAGAGGAGTAGCTACAGAAATTTACTATGTACCTTGTCCTGTGTTCTACAGATTGTTTCTCATCAGAATATGGTGGAAATCTTTATTTTTTTTATGCCGGACCCAACTTGTCATTAGTCACAGTACAGTAGCTTAAGTTTTATAAGAATTCTGTACTGATAAAATTAATAATTCAGGCCAGTGACAGACTGAGACCTGTAATCCCAGCATTGGAGAGACTGAGACAGAAAGACCACCATGAATCTGAGGCCAGCCTAGTCTATGGTAATGAGTTTTCTGTTTATAAAGTGAGACTGTGGCTCAGTAAAATAAAAACAACAAAGGGAATTATCAGTGCAAATGAATTCATGTTTAGAATACTGATGAGATCTTGCAGAGTGCCTTCTGCTAAGGCACAGGTTAATCTTTGCATTGACACAGTCACAGTGTCTATTGCCAGTCTCTCAGCCAGCATTAGGGGTAGGCTTCATTGCAGCAGGCTTCTCCTGTGAAGGAAGCTGGCTTACTTAATTATGTGTGGATTTCCGCACCTGACTTAACTAGAGCTGTTTGCCTTTCCTGGCACATTTTCATCATCTCTAGAACAAGTCTGGGTGGAAAGGATGATTTTTCTCACAAGTTTCTTGAAAGTCGGAAAAATTTTGGCCATGTTTATCTTGGGTGAGCTCTTGAATTCTGGAATGTGATTGATAGTTTTTCATTGTTTTCCAGAGTGTTATAGATTACAGTGGATCATTGAAAAATAAACACATACATTTTTTGTGTGTGAAGAAAATTTAAATTTCAGTGTAAAGGCCTTTTGACTTCTCTCTCACTTTCCTCAGAGGTAAAATGAATGGTTTTGAAGAGAACTTTTGAACAGTTTTTTTATATATTTATAAATCTTTTTAGTTTTGAGACAGTCTTGTGCTGTAGGCTGGCCTTGAACTCTTAAGTGATCTTCAGGCCTCATCCTGTTGAGTGATGGCATTACAGGCTTAAGCTACTACTCAAGTCACTTCTGGGTGTAGACATGGAGAAAATATTCTAATTGGCTGATTGTTGATTTCATCTTGTCTCAGGGGCAGTTGGAAAGGGGAGGGGGCAGGCAGCAAACAGATGCTGTGTGCTGTGGAGTGTTTTCAGAACAAGGGTTTGCCCATATGTTAATTGAAGTATTTTTCAGGGCTGGATGCCTTTATAGGAAGGTGCCAAGGGTGAGTCTCATCCTCAGGTGTAAGGACTTCTGAGTGCCGTTGGCCTCAAGCTACAGGCAGTTTAGAGCATCAGAGAGGGAGCTGTTGGGGGTTGTGCTCCTGTGCTCCAGGTCTGGTGGGCACAGGAAGTCCTGGGCTCAGATCATCTGGGACTGCCTTGGAGAGTTCCAGCATCGGCATCAGGAAGTTCTGCAGTCCCAGAGTGGTGTTTTGCACCCACCCCAGGAAGGTACTTAGACACTCCTGGGGACCCAGGTGCCTTAGAATGCAAAAATCCCCAAATCCACCCAGGAATGGGACACATGTGGTTGAGCTTTGAGGAAATTC
This sequence comes from Arvicola amphibius, assembly GCF_903992535.2. Lineage (NCBI taxonomy): Eukaryota > Metazoa > Chordata > Mammalia > Rodentia > Cricetidae > Arvicola > Arvicola amphibius. The sequence continues at coordinate 97,130,447 of NC_052050.1, forward strand.
TCAGACCATTACCCTGTCCTTGGGGTGGAGGTGCTAGGGCTGAAATCCTGGGGAGAGGGGATCCCTTGTCAAAAGTCCTGAAATGCAAGGTAAGAAGTGGATTACTCTTCACTAGTTTCTTCTTGCTGTGATGAGTCAGTCTCAGGGTCACAGTGGACACTGGATTTCAAAGTGAAGTATAATTCTGTAACTCAAGTGCTTTAAAGGTTGCATAGAACTGTGGGTTCCACGTTACACTGAGTACATGAAGGCCTGCCTTTTGTTCATCTTGGTTTCTCATACTTTGGACCATGTTCTCCAATGAAAAATACCTCCTCTGCCAAGACAGTGGAGAATACATACACAGAGTACACATGTCTACTGATAAACAAGCTTCAGACATCAACATTCACCTTTCTGGATGATGAATTCTGTACTTTGCTGCATGATACTATAGCAACATCACCATTGTGAGAACCTGGGCCCTGGACAAGCAACAACACCCAGCAGAGGGTATGGATATTTCCTGGATGAGTAAGTAGATTGAAAAATGGCTCCCCGCACCCAATACACAAAATCTATTTTCCTTCTTGGGCCTTTAGATTGCCAAGAAAGCAGAACAAAGGGTTGTTACAAATACGGATTGGGGTAGGGGTGTGGGCGAGAATCCAGTTTTGCCCCTAGCTACTACTACTTCAGCCCTGTCTGGAGTCTGTTGTGACGATGTCTGCAGACACTTGGACTCCGGCTGATAGATGTGGACATCCTCGTTTTTTGAAGTTTCCTTGGTTTCTGTGCCAGTTCCCAGCCTCCAACTCTTCCAGAACTCTCTTCCCTCTAATTTCATGTTTTTAACCCTGCATATTGGAATCAACCTTTCTCAAGCTAAAAAACTAGACAGTGTGGGGCTTAGGCACCAAGATACTTAAAGCTGTCAATAGAGAATCACCAATCAGGAGCTTCTGAAATATTGTGCAGAAGGAAGGTTGGGTTGGTGCCTTGCCAGGTTGGCTGTGTGGGTGACCAGTGACACCAGGCTCCTCAGGCCCCAGGAAGGGGCCTTTGAGGAAGCCAGTGTGACCATTGTGTTCCTCTGGGGCAGGCCTCCTCACTGGTCTGGGCAGGAGGAAGTTGTCACTGACATAAGGTCTGAGTCGAGACTCACCTGACCTGACCTGACCTAACCTGACCTGACCTGGCAGTTCTCTGTTACCTTGGGTTTTAAAGCAGATTCCTGGACTTGCTGCCCATGACTGCAAGCACACACAGACAAAAGGTTTGGGGCAGAACAGGGCATCTCTTGTCTCCCCCTCCACCCAATAAAGGTGAATTAAAAAAAGTTTTGAGTCCTACCCATTTATGTCAGTGTTTTTAAATGATACTATATTGATTATGTACAGGTACTGTTGAGTTCTTGCCCAGCATTTCCTCTACTGCAGGTGCACCTGGAGCCGCAGCCCTGTGAGGAAAGCTGGACCAAAGTCGAGCCTGGTGGATACAACAAAGAAACTTGGTTCCAGGGTGCATGAGCCATTGCATTAAAGTCGCCAGGAATCCTGATATAGAAGTAGTTATAAGGCCTGGGGAGATAGCTCAGAGGTTAAGAGCACTGACTGCTCTTCCAGAGGTCCTGAGTTCAATTCCCAGCAACCACATTGCTCACATCCATCCGTAACAGATCTGGTGCCCTCTCCTGGTCTTCAGGCAGAAGACCCGTATACATAATAAATTATAAATTAATCAAAACAAAACAAAAAGGCATTTACAATGCCTGAGGTTTTTCCCTCCTGTGTGGAGGAAGATGTTGGGGGTGAGGATGGAATGTGCTACAGCTAGAGGCTCCTGAGGGCTGAATTAGTGGAGTATCGCCCTCAAAATGACCCTGGCATATTTTCTGCCTGTCTGCAGATGAGAAGACTGGCTTGTTGAGAGGTGTTTGTGGCAAGCATAATGGGACCATGAACAGGTTGCTTACACCTCTGCCCTCACGTGGACTATTACCAGCTCTGCTTCCTCAGTCCAGTGCTAGCACAGTGGGTGGTACCCGTACTACAGCCAGTGCATCTAATCTTTTTAAACCTACTCAGTGTAGCCTCCACCTTGGATTGGGTTTCCAGCACCTCTGGAAGTCAGGAAAAGTCCATGTCTCTGGTGACTCAACATGCTTGCACAGGGTACTGAGGGGTTCAGGTCGTCTCTGGGGAGGGGAGGCCCATTAAAAAGCAAGATGTGGGTTATTTCTCGGTCCCTGGAACCCGGCAGGCCCTTCTGAGGCATGAAAGAAAACGGCTTAGCCCGGCGGTGTGTTCGAGGCCAGTCTGGTTTACAGAGTGAGTTCCAGGACGGTCAGGACTGTTAACACAGAGAAACCATCTCGAAAAAAACAAGAAGAATCAGGATTGGAGTTCTCAGTGGGTTAAGAGAGATGTTTTTGGGCGTGATCCACGGGGGGCCGCCTTTTACCCAAGTTGGAAATTTTAGTGCAAAATTCCTGGCATTCTTATTATGTTTTTACTTATTAGTTCGTTGTTTTAATATTTCTGCATAAGCCTAATTGGCCTTGACTCATTGAGTAAATATTTATTAGTGGGATTCCCATCTTGCAGATGAGAAGAATGAGGTTCCGAAGGGTTAAGGGAATGGCTGAATCATCAGAACCCAGGTCTATCCAATCTGCTCTGTCGAGAAAGTACTTGTGGATGGTTCCTGTGCAGTTTCAGTTTGGGTTCAAATCAGGACAGCAGAGGGTAATGTCGGAAGGTGAACCCGTGTTTAATCTGTAAGGACGGGCATGGGGATGGGGGTAGAAGGAGGAACTGCTGCCCAGGACCTGAAGCACAAAAAAATTCACATGACCCTGTACGGCTTGGGTGTGGTGCGTTGGATGACTTTAGACCTTACAGAAGCTACGTACCGCCCAGGGAAGCAAGCCGAAGTCTTTCTCACCCAGGAGTCAGGCCCCCCGCGAAGACGCCCAATTCCCAAAGGGGGACCCCTAAGACCAGGAATCCTACGTTGTTCCTCGGTGACTCACTTCCTGTTTGGGTGGAGGCAAGCAGAGACAAAAACCTCTGAACTGCTTCCAGGGAAACAGTAGGGCCCGCCCACTGGAGCCTTAAAGCCGTAGTTCCTCCTGGCACTCTGTCTCGGGGTTAAATCTGGAATAAGGCATGATTTGTGAGCCCAAGGGGCCTCTTCCTGTTCCCTCACTAAGTCTTAGTTCTTCGAATCTACACTGTTCGCCAAACCCCAGGGCCCACGGGATTCGTTCCCAGGAGTCATCACTAGAAGGATTTTCTCTGGTCTCCTCACCTTGGCCTTCATTGCAGTTTGTCTTAAATTGGGTCACAATACTCTGACCCGAAATCCATGCAGTCTTAAAGTTTATAGAGTACTAAGTCAAGGTGGGTGGATATGCGAGGTTCGAGCAGGTAAGTGGCTCCCTGGGGATAGTGGATGTCCGAGCGGGCTTCTGTTTAAGGACATGAATCTTGTTTTGAGACAAGGTTGGGGGAATTGGAGTTGTCCTGTTTCTGCCTCTGTTATTTGACTAGACTAACACACACCTGTATACATATGTATTACACACACAAACCACTCGGCTTGGGACACCTGGAGAGGGTTGGGGCCGAAAGATTCCGGAAGCTGCTCTCTCTCGCCCCGCCCCACTTCCCCGTCTGGTCTTGGCTGGTCCAGGTCTGGTCTGGTCCGGGGCTGGTTTTCAGGAGTCATTGTGCTCTCTCTTAGGTACTTATTGTCAGGCCCCACTTCTGTCCTCTTCTCTTTCCTGGATGAGGGAGCTGATGATATCCTCAGGTCATTCTCCAGGGCTCTGCCTCCAAAGTCCCTCCAGAGGTTCCAGTTGTAGTTACAAACCTGATAACCATTGGCTGGACAAACTCACGGTCCTAAGCAAGCAAAGCAGATTCCAGCTTCTCTGGGCTCCGAGGGTGGGGCTGAAACAAACAGGAAGCAGGCCAGTCTTGCAGGAATGTAAGTTAGCAGCCCTGAGTTACTCAGGGCTTCCCAGTTGCCACATCATCCTGATAACTGGTTACCCTAACCATCCTGGGTGCTTTGAACACATGTGCCATCTGGTAACCCAGGAAGCAAGAATGTACACCTGTTTAGCTCACAAAAGCTGAGGGAGGCCTGACATTCCATCTGAACTGAACCTCCATCTGACGATAGATGAAGAAAATGACAGAGCCCCACATTGGAGCACCGGACTGAGCCCCCAAGGTCCGGATGAGGAGCAGAAGGAGAGAGAACATGAGAAAGAAAGTCAGGACCGTGAGGGAACCTCCATCTGGCGACAGATGGGGAAGGTGACTGAGCCCCACATTGGCGCACTGGACTGAGCTCCCAAGGTCCTGATGAGGAGCAGAAGGAGCGAGAACATGAGGGAGAAAGTCAGGAACGAGAGGGGAAAGAAGAAGAAGCAATGAAGCCAACGAGATTTCACTTGGCTATTGGAAGGTTGAGAATGTTGCTGAATTTCCCAGGAGTCTGTGCACACGACCAAGTTGCCAGTGTCTTAACTACTGGAATTGTCAGGTTCACCCCAGTCGTGTTCATTGTGAAGGCACCAGGCTATTGGTGAATATCAGCATCAGCATCATTTGTTGACAGAGTTCCTACTGATTGTGCCACGTATTTGAAGAACCTCCACCTGACGATAGATGAAGAAAATGACAGAGCCCCACACTGGAGCACTGAACTGAGCTCCCAAGGTCCTGATGAGGAGCAGAAGGAGAGAGAACATGAGAAAGAAAGTCAGGACCGTGAGGGGTGCGTTCGCTCATGGAGACGGTGGGACAGAACTAATGGGAGATCACCAACTCCAGTTGGAATGGGACTGATGGATCATGCGACCAAACCCGTCTCTCTGAATGTGGCCAACAGCGGGGGCTGACTGAGAAGCAAAGGACAACGGCTCTGGACTCTGATTCTTCTGCATGGACGGGCTCTGTGGGAGCCTTCTCAGCTTGGCCGATCACCTTCCTGGACCTGGGGGGAGTTGGGAGGACCTTGGTCTTAGCATAGAGTGGGGAACCCTGATGGCTCCTTGGCCTTGAGAGGGAGGGAGGGGAGGTATGGGTAGAGGGGAGGGGAGGGAAGGGGGAGAAGGAGGGGAGGGAAAGGGGAGGAGGAGGGGAGGGAAGGGGGAGGAGGAGGGGAGGAGATGGAAATTTTTAAATATAAAAAAAATAAACCATGAGAAAAAAAAAAAAAAAAGCTGAGGGAGTTGCTTGAAGATGGCCTTTCTCAAACTTGGACCCTTTGTGTGATATCTCTATTCCTGCTTCAGAGCGTGAGATCCTGTGGGAGAGTAACATCTGAGGTTATTTGTTGTCTTTGACAATGTGTGTTATGCACACTAGGTCAAGGCAGATGATAGAAGATTGATTTTCTTAATTAAGCTTAGTGTGATTTGTGTGGTGTGTGTGTGTGTGTGTGTGTGTGTGTATATATATATATATACCACACAACACACACTCTATCTATCTATCTATCTATCTATCTATCTATCTATCTATCTATCTATTGGAGTATCTGATAGCTTAGTGGGTAAAGTTTTGCTAGGCAGATGGAATACCTGAGTTCAAATCCCTAGACCCCAGGGATATGTGCATGTGCTTCTATAACCCTTGTGTTCCTATAGGTTAAAGGGAGGTGCCTTAGTTACTGTTCTATTGCTGGCAGGAGACACCATGACAAGAAAACAAAATAAATAAAGCATTTAATTGGAGGTGTTGCCTACATGTTGAGAGGTTTAACTTGTATTCATCATGGCAGGAAGCATGGTAGCTGGCAGGCAGGCAGGCCTGGAGCTGAAAGCTTGCATCCTGATCTGCAGGCCAACAGGCAGAAAGAGACTGAGACACATGCTGGACCTGGGATGTGCTTTGAAAATCTCAAAGCTCACCCCCCAGTGACATATCTCCTCCAACAAGGGCATATTTCCTAAACTTTCCCAAATAGTCCAACTATCCAGGTACCAGGCATTCAAATATACAAGCCTATCTATCAGGGCTATTCTCATCCAAACAGCTATAGGAGGAATATCAGGACCTGGAAGCCTGAGATAGTCTGGTACGTATGCAACAGAAACAAACAAAACCAGTCCCTATTTCAAACAAGTTGGAAGGGAAGGGCTGACATCAGGGCTGTTTGTTCCCTGACCCCCATGTACACACGTTATTAAGGAGCAGTATGTGAACTGGGTATGACTAAATGCTAAGGGTCCGTCTTGTCTCTGGAGGGAAACTGTAGAATCGGAGTCCTCACTCGAGCGGTTAATGTGTGACCTCGAACAAACAAACCTGCCTGCTAACTTCCTGCCTCAGCTTCCTTGTCTGTAAAATGTAATAATGGTTTCTAATTTCAAGATATTTGGAGGCTTACATGAATTTAACAACTTCAGTATTCATAATAGTTCTCCTGGGGCTGGTGATGTAGCTCAGTTGGCAGTAGTGTGGAACATTGCTTAGAATCTGCAACACGGTTGTCATCCCCACCTAAGAAGAGTTAGTTCACGGTCAGTGTTTGAAACTGAATTTGAGACCAACCTGGACTACATGAGGCCTTGTCTCAAATAAAATAACAAGGAGGGAAATGTGTATAAAGATCTTTTAATTGTGATTTCATGTGCGTGTTTGTGTGTATGTCTGTGGCCATGTGTGTGCCCACCGCTTGTGGAGGAGAGTGTATCAAATTGCCTGGAGTTGGACTTACAGACAGCTGTGAACTGCCATGTGGGTGCTGGGAATCGAACCTGGGTCCTCTGAAAGAGCATCTAGTGCTCCTAACTGCTAAGCGATCTCTTCAGACCCAGTGTGTAAATCTTTATAAACATACAGGAAATAGACACGACTTCCCTAAAATACAACATTAATGTAGTTTTGTTCATAATATAAACTCAGGGGAATGGAGTTACGGCAAGGACCAGTTTGGGGGCTGAGGAAATGGCCGGATTCTCAGAACCCAGATGAGAAAGCCCAGTGGGCATATTAGCCTTTGCACATGCACCCACACATGCAAAACAAGCATGCACGCGCATCTTCCTCAAACATACACAAAATGAAAGCATGAAAAATGTCCTTCCCTGGTCCACAGACACACAAGCAGACACTAGTCCTTGTGTATCAGTGAGAAAGTGGTACTTCACAGTGAGAACAAGAACGAAAACGGGGTTTTCGAGCTAGAACTACAGAGAAACAATATTAGATGAGACAGTTGCTGTGCTGTCTTGTTGGTAAGTAGAAATTTAAACACAGAGCACTTGGAAAGTAGAGGTGGGAAGGTTGCTGTGTGTTTGAGGCCAGACAGGCTTCCTATATAGCGAGACTTGGCTTTCAAAGAACCAGCCAGCAAACATGCCTGGTGTTGTGGTTCATGCCAGCTCTAACGAGGCTGAGAGAATCACTGTCAGTTTGAAGCCATTCTTGCTTACATGGTGATGCCCTGTCTCAAAAAACCCAAAGGAAAGCAAAAGGGCATTAGCCTTTGATCCTATCATATGGTTTGTCCCCCGACATTGCAAAGAGACAATGGTGGGAGCTGATGCGCATGCAGTGGTATCCTCTGTGTATCACTGCTAGAGGAGATGGAAAACCTTACACTTTCTACCAAGGCTCTAATTATTATGATATGGAAGAAAACATTACAATGTGGGGAAGTGTTCAAAGTAGGATAGAACTCAACAGTGGCCCAAGAGTGAATGCGAGCAGGGCTTCAGTAAATTCTCGGTCGCATCTTATCAATTGTTAATTCAAACCCTCTTCCTCCCTCCCTTCCTCCCTTCATTGGGCTCATTTGTGGATGCTGTCTGGTTCCCTGGTGGTGTCTTTGCATATCTGTGAACAGCCCTGGGCTTCTCGCAGCCCTTCTCTTACACCCTTCCCTCTTCCGGGTTCTCTGGTCTACCACAGATTGTTTCTGGCTGGGCACTGCCATCTAGAGGCTCCTGAATCACAGGACATCTGACCCTGCTGTCCCTCACCTATCACTGGTCTCCAGTTTCAGGGAGTCCCTGGCATTATACACGTGATATCTTGGAGGGTTGCTTGTTTTCGAGAAGTCTCTGAGAAAGTCAGCACTAGACAGACCCTTTGAGTTGCAGTGTCCATGAAGATTTTAGGAGATCTGGGAAGCCTTTGAGAACAGTGTTTTTCTTTTTCTTTTCTTTTTTCTTCCCTTCCCTTCCCTCCCCTCCCCTTCCCAACCCTCCCTCCCTCCCTCCCCTCCCTCCCTTTCTTTCTTTCTTTCTTTCTTTCTTTCTTTCTTTCTTTCTTTCTTTCTTTCTTTCTTCCTTTCTTTTTTGTTTTTTTTGAGACAGGATTTCTCTGTGTGTTATAGGCCTGGCTGTCCTGGAACTCACTCTGTTGTAGACCAGGCTGGCCTTGACCTCACAGAGATTTGCCTGCCTCTGCCTCTGCCTCCTGAGTGCTGGCATTAAAGGAGTGCACCACTACCGCCCAGCTCAAGAACAGTGTTTCTTAATATGCGGTTCTTTGAAGCAACTGTCAGGTAGGAGATTATTTTAGAGGACCCCTGGGGCCATCCTCAGCCCCCTAATCAGACCTTGCTGGGTAGAAAGGGTTCTGAATGTCCCAGTAGGATTAGGTTCCATGTGTGATTTTGAGTCACCCAAGTTTGTTAGTCACAGATCCAGGCCAGTAAGCCAACACTATCATGACACAGGCCCTTGGTAATCTAATGAGAGCCACGTGGCACAGGTTTCCTTGGGAACATACACAGACACATCTCAGGACCGTACTTGAGTCTTTTAGGTTTATTCTGTATCTGTTTTATCCAGGTCTGCTCTGATTGAATTCCAGGTTCAGAGAATAAATGTCAAGTGCTAACTGACCTTTTATTATGGTCTAGGCACTGTGCCTGGGGACATGATAAACACAGAATGGAGGGGACAGGGTGTGGCTGCTACCTATGTGGAGTTTATGGGTTAATAAAGGCAGACGACTGGTTGTATCACCTTTGTAGGGGTCCTGGGTCTAAGACGGGTACAGTTGACATGGAATGGAAGTGAAGTTTGAAACCTCTTGTAGCTGCCCTTGAAAAATGGAGGCAGGAGGATCACTAATTCAGGACAATCCTTGGGAATATATGTCATTTGAGGAAAGCCTGGGTTCCTTGAGACTTCCTGAAAACAAAAACAAAAACAAAAACAAATAGTAAGTAAAGTTACTTAAGTGCAAGCTATGATTATGCCTTGAATATCCTAAATGAATTTCACTGTGATGGTGAACTCTGATTGTCAATTTGATGGGATTAGAACATCTTGGAAACAGATTTCTGGGAATGCCTAGGAGGGGTTATGGAGATTAGGTTAAATGAGGTGGGAAGAACCACCACTCTAAATGGGAGTGGTTCGGGTTGGAGTTCCAGACTGAATACAATGGAGAGAGTGAGCTGAGCTTCAGCTCCCATCTCTCTGCTTCCTGCCTGGATTTGATGTGACCAGCCTCCTCGCACTCCTGCTGGCCATGAGCTCCCCACAAAGAGGCACCAGTAACCCAGAGAAACCTCTCTCCTTTTCCTTCCTTAGGTCCCATTGTCAGGTATCTTATCACAACATTGAACAGTGTAACACAGAGTCTGAGTGAGTGGGACACTCCCCATGGACACTCTTCATACCCAACCATGCATCAGCCACCCTCAGGCCAGAGCACTGGATCCCCTGCCCTTGTCCACCCAGCTGTCCACACCGAGTCCCCATCTCCCTTCAGTCTGTGGTCCATCAGGCTGCTCCCACGTGCTCATTCAGGTCCTGCATATTTCCTGCCTGTCTTTGTCATGTCCAAACTAATAATTCTTTTATTTCCTGGACATTAATATTTCTGTCCATGGACCTTTTGAGGGGTGGGGTAGGGTGGGATGGGGACCATTCATCTCTTTTCCTTACTCCATCCTCCATATCTCCCACAGCACTCTGCATGAGAGGTATTGGCTGGTGCTGGAGAATAAAGGGGGTGCTGGGGTCTGTCTGGGCAGGGGTCTGCGGGAGACAGTGCTTAATTAAGGACGTGCAGAACAGGTAGCCGGCAAACGCTCCTCTGACCTGCAGGATCAGATAAGATCTCCGTTTGCACTCTTGCCCTTGGATACCAGGCATGGTAGGGATGAGAGACTTATCCCTGGGCCCTGGTGTGGATATGGCTGTGGTTATGATATAGACACTTTCATATTCTCTCTTCTTTACTTCTTTTGGATTTTGAGATGAAGGTTCTCTGTGTAACAGCTCTGGCTTTAGAGCAAATTCTAATTGGTCTTAATAGTTAAAACCTAGAGTCAGATATCAGGGTAAATGCTGAAAGACCAGGAAAGTAAAGGAGCCTGCCAGTAGAGACTTTTTACCTCGACTGAATCTTTAGGCCAAAGGGGGCAAGATACTGTCTCCAGGAATCCTTAGTCTGAATGCCATCTCTGGAAACCTCAGACTGAATCCTGAGCTCCTGTCTCCTGCCTTATATTCCTCTCTCTGCCCAGCCATATCACTTCCTGTCTCCACCTCCCTGGTGTTGGAATTAAAGGTGAGAGCTACCACCACCTGGTTCTGCTTCTTTTTTACTGGATCCAGGTCGTGTAGCCCAAGGTAGCCTTGAACTCACAGAGATCCATCTGCCTCTGCTTCCTAAGTGCTGGGATTAAAGGTGTGTGCCACCACTGCCTGGCCTCTATGACCCACTAGTGGCTCGCTCCACACTCTGATCTTCAGGCAAACTTTATTTGTTATAGCACAAACAAAACATCACCACATCTGGCTGTCCTGAAACTCTCTCTGTAGACCAGGCTGGCCTCAAACTCACAGAGATTCTCCTGCCTCTGTCTCCTGAGTGCTGGGATTAAAGGTGAGTGCCACCACCACCTGTCCCCCTGCTCTCCTGCTTTCAGTTCTTTGTTATAAAGACCCAGTTATATTCCATACTATAAAAAAGGATTTGCATGCACATGTTCTCAGTGTTGTGGTGAGCATACTCTGTTCATAGCTGGTTTATTCTGTATTAACCCCCTCCCTGCCTGGATGTCTCTGGAGGAGTATAAAGTTGGTACTAGAAGGAACTGACTAGACTCAGTGTTTCCAGAAATGCCTGAGCCCTATCTGTTGTAATCTGTTGGCCTGGTCTATCACCTGGGTATCCTGTCCCTTTAAGAGACAAGCTACACCCACTCCCAACCTCCCTTCTGCTGCCAAGGCAAGTGGATCTCCCACTTGCTCTTCAGTCCAGTCTCCCCCCCCCCACTTCTGGAGAGGCAATTTCTGCCTCTCTCCCTTCCTCTCCCTTTTCTCTCCTCACCTCCCCTTCCGCCTCCATAACCCACTAAATAAACTATATCCAAACTCTTCTCTGCATGATGTATCATCTGTCTCAAACCCACTAAGGGACCTGCCGAGACCTCTTGTAGCCCACTACTGCCTCTTGTGGGACTGCTGCCCCTCGTGGGATCAACCTCAGATTACCTTGTGTTTATTAATGATAACATTGGAGTGTGACTCAGCCAGGCTCTCTCTGTGTTCCCTCCTGCCTGCGGGCAGGCTGGCTAAGAGCACGTGGAGACCCTGGACTCAGATCACTTTTCAACATCCTGTGGCTGCCCCACGGCTACAAATGGTAAGGTCCCCTTTTCTGAGTCCACTTTTGCTGACATTCATCTTTGGTTATTCTGCACAGCTGAGGACTGAGATCTGGCTTCTCATTCTCGGACTGTAGTCCTTGTCTCAGTTCTGGAGTAATTCCTTGGCTGCTTAAAGTGGCTCCTTGTCCCCACCCTCTGAGCTGACAAGTCCTAGGGTGGCCTTGACCTTTCTCTGGACTCCTGCTCTATCTTGAAGACATTCACGGGTACATAGCCATTGGGTCTTCCTCACCTTTCTCACACTCTTGCCTTGGGGAATAGACCTAAAATTATCTGTTCAACCTCCCCCCCCCCCGTGTGTCTTTTACAGACCCTAAAACCTCTGCCATACTTACAGATTCCTAACCTTACCTGTCTTTGTACTAAGAAATGGCCTAAGTACCCCTTAAGCAACAACCTAAACTGGGAGCTTTCTAAATTTTATCAACAAACGGCAGATAGAAAAAGTTTCTTTCCAGCCATGCTCCACACTGCTGCACTGCTGTGTCCCGTTGGCACCTTACACCTTTCTGCTTTTTCTTTCCCTGGGCAGCCCATGCCCACCCACCTGTAAATGGTCTTTTTCTCACTCCTATTCCTTTTCTCGCTCTAATTCCTCCTATTCTGTCTCTGCCATGGCTATGACTGGTCTCACAGAAACCAGCAAGACTAGTTGGATCTGCACGGAAGCTCTTTCCAATTCCAGTCCTCAGTCCCTGTGGCAGCTGGCAGTGTGGTTAGTGGTGCCAAGCAGCTGGTGGCAGCTGGCTGCACTGAGTAATAATTTCCCTGTCTACTTCATGTATGGAAGAATATGTAAATGGTGTGTGTAATGATCTATGATGTCCTTTTAAAAGACAAGCCCTGCCCACTTCCTCCCCAGTCCAGTGCTGATGCAGGCAGATCTTCCTTCTACTTCCAGTCTGAGTCCTTCGTTTCTGTCTCTCTCTCTAGAAGAGGCAGCTTCTGCCTCTCTCCCTTCTCCCCACTTCTCTCCTTCCCCCTCTCTGTTTCTCTCTCTCTGCTCTTCTCCCTTCTCTCCTTTCCCTCCTTTCCCTTCCCCTCCATAACCCACTAAATAAATATTCAACCTCACTCTGCATGGCATGCCTATCATGTCTCTGTCTCTCACCCACCATGCGTCTCTCTGCCTAGGCTCCCTGCCTAGAACCCGTTGGCCCTCATGGCCTGCAGGTCATTTGGGGGTGCCCTGCCTGGACTGGTTGTTTTTGTTGCTCACTGGCACCAATTGGGGACCTGCAGTATTTTTATTTAAACCATAACATTGGTGCTTGAGACTCAGGAGGCTCTCCTGCCCCTCTCCCGGGGTTGGGATCCAAAACTGGATTTTTTTTTCCACAACTGCCTGAACCTCTATGCACACCAGCATCTTTGTTGGAGAGTTTTCCCCTTTTAGCTCCCAACCACAGCCATCACAGCTATGGTTGAGCCCTTCGCTCACATTCACCTCTGTCAGCTCTGGTTTCTTTCCATAGCTGAAAATGTGACCAGACGACCCAGGGTCAGTTCTCCTGTGTTAGCACTGCACACGCTGCATGGTGCATTCAATTTGGGTGCTCAGGGTTAACACCCCACCTGTAGAGAGAGGATGCTCTTCTACAGGCCCTGTGGTGTTTGCTGCCATTTCACACCCCACTTATATAGAGAGGGCGCTCTTCTATAGGTCCTGTGGTGTTTTTTTGTGGGTTTTCACATTTTCAGCTATGGCATAAACCCTCAAACTATGCTCTGCTGATATCTTACCAGCTCCTCAAACTGTCCCTGCCACTGCTACCAATGCCACAAGATTGGTCAGATCCACGAGGCAGCTGTTTTCAATTCCAGCCATTGTTCCCTGCTGTGGCTTGTGGCATGGCGGCTTGGCAACAGAGTGTATCACACCTCTAGGTCTCTCTTGGTATTATGTTTATAACTCCTGCGGCTAAAAAAAATTTGACTTTTCCATACAACGTGTGACAGCTGCCATTTTGACTGAGGTCAGGTGACCTTACTGCCATCTTAACTGAGGTCAGGTGACTTCACTGCCAACTTAACTGAGAGCCAGGTCAGTTGATCAAGTCCCGCCATCTTTACTGAGGTATTCCCTGCCTGATTCCCTGGTGTTGACTCTGTTACATGTGTATTTTGCGCAGTGGCATGCCTTTGGTAGGGTCCACCAAGAGCATCCACTTCACCCAATTCCTGTTCACTCTGTGTATGTTCATACATGTAACTTAAATGCACCTATGTTTACTGTTATAATTGTCTATTCATTGTATCTTGTTCCAGACTACAAAGCAATAAGTCTCATGTTTTAAATTGGCATATACTTTTCAGTCTCTTAATCCAACCCTGATTTACCTGTTAAATTGAGAGGCAGTACAGTCAAGTTTGGACTCAGCTCTCCAGGCAAATTCTATACTGTAGTTATACCTGATAAACAGCCCTCAACTTCTCAGAGATCTGGGGAATATGGCATTTAAATGTTTAATTATTAAAAGACTTCTTAACAAAAAGAGACAGGTTGGCTCCTAGCAGCAGCACTCTACTTCCTGCAAAGAATACAGAAGACAAATGGGCACAGAACAACGTCCATTCACAATTTGCTTCAACTGCCAAGTGCTGCCCACTGGGAAAAACTGCCTTTCATCTAAACTGAAGATCTCCAGACAGTGGACAGAATCACTAGAATCAATAGCCTAGATGCTCAGGTCAAGGTAGGCTTGTCTTCCTACAGATTTCTTAGCCTACAGGATCTTCTAGAGCCTTGCAGGCCCTGTGCTAAACAGCAAAAGGCAAACACGACCTTCAGCAACCATGGAGGACCCTGAGCAGCTCTAGGTGCCAACCAAGTAAGTTCTCTGTCATTTTTAAATCAATAACTTGAGTAAAATCTTATCCTTCTCAAAGACCTCTGATGAAGTTTAACCACTGAGAGATTTTGTCAGTTTAAAGGACAACCTCACCAAACAAATTTCAGTAAAACACAAATACAAGTTATTAAGGTGTGTACCTGCAAGTTATAAAGGTGTGAGGACAAATACAAGTTATAAAATTTCTCTCTCATGCTGCTTTCCCTAGTTGTAAAGATACTTTTCATTGTGCAAAGACATCTGTCACAATTATCCTGACATAAATATGTTACTGTTTATACAGTGTATATGTATAAAACTTATGTTTTCACAAACCCAAAGAATTCTTGTGAATTCCAGAGAGCTGAATTGAAGGATCCAGCTTAAACAGGTCAGATACACCTCTCTCAATTCCCTGGTCCTAAAACTTATTTTCCTAAGCTTTACTTTGTCTTCTGTTCTGACAGTACCTTACACAGGTGTAAGAGACACCAGACATTTCCATTCCATAAACACTGGACAGGAGCAAAGAGACCACTTATGCCAGGATGTGACCAGCACCCAGTTTTCTCAGGTTCCCCCTCCCCAAGGTGATGCCCACAAACAAGCAGGAAACAGTATTGAGAATCCGCCATTTCAATTCCTTTAACCTGTTGTGCCTAACCTCCTGCCTTTTTTTATTATAAAAAAGAGTTGGTAATGTAAAGATCTGTCCTGTCCCTTTAAGAGACAAGCCCCACCCATTACCTCTCCTATCCACTGCCCAGGCAGGCAGATCTTCCTTCTGCTTCCAGTCTGAGTCCCTTCCTCTCTCTCTCTCTCTCTCTCTCTCTCTCTCTCTCTCTCTCTCTCTCTCTCTCTCTCTCTCTCTCTCTCTCTTTCTCTCTCTCTCCTCCCCTTCCCCCTTTCCCTTTCACCTCCATAACCCACTAAATAAGTACCCCCTTACTCTGCATGGTGTGCATATCCATATCTATCTTTCCTCGAGGGACTGGCTGCCCTGCCGAGGTCTCTCACACTCTCTGGCTGGGATCTGCTGGTCCTCCTGGCCCCTGGGCCAGTTAGGGGCTTCCTGACTGGGGCTGGCTGCCTTAGTGGCTCGCCATGGTCTCGGGACCCGCTGTCCACTGCCACCACTTGGGGACCTGTCATGTGGACCTGCTGCCCGCTGCAGCCACTCAAGGACCCGTAACATCTTTTTAAAACCACAACAGTGTGGACACATGGATGTAATTCTGTTTTAAAGTATGTTCTACACGCCTCTATGCCTCTCTTGTTATTTGTATCTGTTTAAAATTCCTGCTATGGCTCTGAAAACATGGTTCCTCTGTATAACACGTGGCTAGCACAATTTTGACTAAGGGCAGGTCAGGTGACCTCACCACTATCTTGACTTAGGGCAAGGCTGGTGACCAAGTCCTGCCATCTTGACTAAGGGCAGGTTAGATAACCAGGTATGCACCACCACCTGATCTGCATAAATGACCGTAATCTAAGAAACACACTACCTCATGGGCTTCTTGGGAAGGTTAAATGACATAGCATATGTAACTTGCTTTGTGTAGTAACAGCACATTGAAAACACTCCGTAAATGGCTTTTGATATGGCTTTTTGGTATCTCCTCTAACATCTAATTATGTTAACTGTCCCTCTATGCTAATGAGAACTCTAGAGACAGATCCTTTGGGATCAGGGTCAGGTTGTTTGTATCTTTCTTTCCTTTGTCCAAAAGAATTATAAAAACACAAAATTGCTGGATTGTTAAGAGCTTATTCAACTAAAAGTGGTGTCATTTGAGTTGCCTTCCTGCTCAGAGTTTTAGCTGACAAAACACAGCGTTCCAGATATGTGTGGCATTTTAATTGGAATTCTTTTAAATAGCCGTGTTTACAAACACATAGCTCAGTTGTTCCACACCCACAACCCAGCTATCAAAACAGTTTAACGCTTTCAGAAATGTGGCTGAACATTTATCTTTTCCTATTTATTTATTTATTTATTTATTTCTAGTCAGGGTTTCTATGAAGCCATGGCTCTTCTGGAACTCCTTGAACTCACAAAGATCCACGTGACTTTGCCTCCCAAGTGCCACCACTGCCTTTATTCTCTTTAATGTTTCAAAAACAACCACAAATGTTTTAATGATATAGAATATGTCAGAAGAAGATAATTTTTGTAATTGTTCTACAATGATAGAATATTTTTGGTCTACAGAGTCTCATCCCAATTCAATCTGGCTTTGAATTTTGGACAACCCTCCTGTTTTCACTTCCCATGTTTTGGAATTACAAGTGTGAGACACCAACCTGACTTTACATTGATAGAATTTTTAAAAAGTAGCAAGCAGTGATATTTTTGTAATGAAATAAAGCAGTATTTTACATGTTAAGTTTTACAGAAAATAGAAAAATATATTCTGTACAACTGTAGACAAACTGTTATACAGAAAATTCTAAATGTAAAATGGGATGCATTTTATCTGCTTAAAGTCATGCATTTATTGTGGTTGTGAAAGACCCCCAGTGTGGGGAGACTCTCACTCAAGTCTCGGGATAACACCACCCCCTCAGTAACTCATGAGAGACCGTCCTTGATCATATGATGTTTAATGATGAGATGAGACGGGAACCAGTGCACTGGGACCGAGACTCATATCCCACACAGGAGAAGAGTTCGACCCCGAGTGACCGGAAGAAGGAGTTTTTAAGGGAAGAAACCACAGCCCAGTGATCAGAAAGGGGCAGGGAGGGTGTAGAAAATTCTGAAAATACCAGTGATGATCACAAGGGGGCAACTCCCTGCCTCTCAAGATTATTCTCAAGATTACAATCTAACTTTATCTTCAGCTAGTTCCTGAAACACAGTCACTGAACTGGCTAATCCTAGATTTCTGATTTTTCTCTTCCTGCTTAGATTTTTGGCTATTTTCCTCCTGCTGGGGGGTCTGGATTTATCCAGGTCTTTCAGTTGTAGTTTTAGAACCCAAGGCCTAATGCATTCCAGGCTCTTGCTATACTACTGTGAGCTGCACCATAACCTGGGCTGCATTTTACAGGTTCGTTGACGGAGGTACGATGGGAAGTGCCTGTGATTCCCGTGCTTGGGAGGTAGAGGCAGGAGGATTAGGAGTTCAGGGTCAAGAAGTTCAAGGCCAGCTTGATCTACTTCAGACTTGGCTTCAAAAATAAAGTAAAATATAATGAAAGAAATGTTACGATTTGAAAAGTCTGTTGAGTTGTGTGATATTAAATGGGAGGGACTCTGAGCCTCAAATGCTTCTGTTTTTTTTTTCTCCTTGAAATGGGGTGAATGGCACTGTTAACCATAGAGGGTCTAAAGCATGTTCATTTGCTCCACCCACTCTTTCTCCTCCCTCCCTCTTCTTTTTAAATTTATATTTGTCTGGGTTGTTTCACTTAACACAATGATCTCCATTTCCATCCATTTTTCTACAGATCCCATGATTTGATTCTTCTAAAAAATTATTTGTTTTCATATGTATAGGTGTTTTGCCTGCATGTATGTTTGTGTACCATGTGTGTGACTGGTGCTTATGAGGCCAGAAGAAGGCACTGGATCCTGTAGAGCTGGACTTACAGATAGTTGATACCATGTGGGCACTAGGAATTGAACCCAGGTCCTCTGGAGGAGCAGCCAGTTCTCTTAACTGCTGAGCCACCTCTCTGGCCCTAGTTTCATTCTCTATAGAGGAATGGAATCCCGTTGTCTCTGTTGTTACCAGGGGCATTTTATCCGGTTCCCACCGCCCTGCTTTTCTGCACTCTTGTCCTCTTTCCTCTTGTGTTATCCTGCATTCAGGCTGAAGGCCAACAGCTCCACCTCCCCCACCAGGTGAGGCTAAGAAGAGTCTGACTGCCATCAGTGACAATGGACTTCCTGCCATCAATCACAGGGTATAAAATGTTCTTTCTGATGTCTCTTCGCCATGCTGCTGTCTCTGCCCCAGTGTTGCCATTGTACTTGTATATATGTACTATAAAGGGCCCAGGGCAGCTTGAAACACACCTGCCAAGACAGACTCTATGGAGACCAGCCAGAAAGTAGGCCTGAGTCTCAGTTTACCCTAAGGCAACACCTGACTCCAAAAAAGACCACAAAGTGGGACCACCCAGGCCCTACCTAACCTAACCTAACCTAACTTTATCCCTTACCAGGAATGGGCCAATCAGCATCCAAAGGAATTCCTAATATTCCAGGTATTGTAGATAGGATCACCTAATGTCCCTCAGCACACACCCATCCCCTTTTCAACATGGCATCTTAGAAAAATGTCAGCCAATCAGAGTTTCCGAGCCTTAGAAATCTCTTACCCCAACCTCTGCTATGATAAAAACCCCACCCCAACTGAGCTCAGGGCTCTCTGATAATGCCAATAGGTTGGTACACAGAGAGTCTGAGTTTGAACTTGTGTAAGTATAAAGGCTCTTTGCTTTTACATACAGGGCTCAGTCTCCTGGTTGTTTTTGGGGGGATTCCACGATCTGGGCATAGCATACCATATTCTCCTTATCCATTTTCCTGGTGATACAGTGTCGTGTGTGTGTGTGTGTGTGTGTGTGTGTGTGTGTGTGTGTGTGTGAGGGCCAGCCATGATAATCTAAGTCTGGGCAAAAAGGAAGTTCTTTACTTCCTCCAACCATTATCACCTGGGACTCTGGCCATCGATAAATTTAAATGGAGTCTAGAGTCTCAATAGTTTACCCTTAGACAATGCCTGGCAGGCTGAGATTACCTGACCCCAACCCAAGAGCAGACCATTCAAAGGAAATTCCTGGCATTCCAAGCACTGTAAATCGAAACACCTGCCAGCACTTCACCAGGACACCCCTAGACAGATGTCAGCCAATCAGGGGTCCTGAGCCTCAGAAACCTCTCACCCCCACATTTACTACTATAAAAACCCAATTCTAATTGAGCTCGGGGCTCTCCGGATATTTCAGTATGTTGGACATGCGGAGAGACTGAGTTTGCAAACTTGATTAAAATAAAGGCTCTTTGCTTTTACATATGGGACTCGGTCTCCTTTGTTGGCTTTTGTGGGGACCTGTTATGGTTTTGGTCCCTGTCCCTTTAAGAGACAAGCCACGCCCATTCCCTCCCTATCCGCTGAGGCAGGCTGATCTTCAGCTTCTGGCCTGAGCTCACTCTCTTTTCCATCTTCCTCTCGGAGAGGCAGCTTCACCTCAGCCTCTCTCCCCACTTCTCTGCTTCCCCTTCTCTGTCTCTGTCTCTCTCTCTGTTTCTCTCTGTCTCTGTCTGTCTGTCTGTCTGTCTGTCTGTCTGTCTGTCTCTGTCTGTCTCTCTCTCTCTCTCTCCCCCTCCCCCTTCCCCCTTCATAACCCCCTTGAATAAATATTTAACCTCACCATGTCTCTGTTTTCTGCCCGCCCGCCATGTGTCTCCCTGCCTGGGACCAGCCACTGCTCGGGGACCGGCAGCCATCTCTGCCTGGGACTGGCTGCTCCCAGAGCCCACTGCCTGCCACCACATGGGCTCCACAGCATTTTTAAAAGAACACAACATTGGTGCCGAAAACCCTACAGCCGCTTCTCCCGGATTTCGGGGCTGGAGCTCCGGGCTACTGTACCGGCCTGGAGCTTCCAGACTGTGCCGGGACACGGTTGAGGACCTGAGGATGGGGGCTCTATGGACGATGATCACGTGCCCTCCATCTGCCTGTACGCGGCTCTGCGACCAACACTGGCTTTAATAGTGAGTTTTTCCCCTTCCAGCTGGTCAAACGACCCTGGCCAACATACTAGTTGCTGCTGAGCTCTCGGCAACTTGTTGGTTGTTCCTAGGGTCAGGGGGACTTCTCTGGTCCCCTTCGCCAGCGTCGTTCTTGGCTTAGCCCGTGCCTGAGACGGCAAAAGCTTCTCACTCTGCCCGCGTCCAAGGGCCCAGGGTCCTCGGTTCTTCTCTCTCTCTTTTCTTCCTTCTGTTTCTGTCTCTTCACGTGGCCACTACGGTGTGGCCTTGCCGTCCGGGGGACGGCTGCAGCCGCTACGGTGCGGCTTGGCCTTTGCTACATTCCTCCTGTCTGAGGTACAGTCCTCATTGTTGACTTGAGGATTCAGCCAGGCCCCCTAGCATTCCACGCATGGGCTCGGACGCCTGCCCATGCATCTTGAATGTTCGTGCCATCTGCATGCATTTCGCCTAACAGGGTACGGTCCTTGTGAGGCTTGAAGTGCCACGGTTTTTTGCGGGTGTTTTCAAGGGCTTGACCATGGGAGCCAAGCCGTCCAGACCTATCACTCTGGCCTCATGCTTTAATGCCTTACACTTATCTGTCTCTGTTCAAAAAAGTGATCTAAAAAATTAAGGCTTTTTTCATGCAGCATGTGACTGCTGCCATTTTGACTGAGGTCATGTGACCTCACCACCATCTTAACTGAGGTCAAGTAACTTCACCGCCATCTTAACTGTGACTTTTCCACCATCTTGACTGGAGTCAGGTGACTTTGTTGCCACCTTGGCTGAGGGCCAGTTCACAGTGACTGCCGAGCGCTGACCATTGGGAAAAACTGCCTTTCATCTAAACTAAAGACCTCTAGACATGGTCGGGATCGCTGGAATTGACAGCCTAGCTGCTCAGGTCAAGGTAGGCCTATCTTCCTACAGATTTCTTAGCCCACAAGGTCTTCTGGAGCCTGGCAGGCCTGCGCTAACCAACAAAGGTCAAATGCAACCTTCAGCGACTGTGGAGGACCTAAAAAGAGTAGCTCTGGGTGCCAACCAAGTAAGTTCTCTGTCATTTTTTAATCAGTAACTCAAGTAAAACCTTATCCTTCTCAAAGATCTCTGACAGTTTGATAGCTGAGAGGTTTACCCAGATTACCTCACCAAACAAATTTCAAATCAATTTTATCTCTTATGCTACAGTCATTATATGTCTAAAACTTCTGTTTTCACAAATTCAAGGAGTTCTTGTGAGTTCCAGGGAGCCAAATTAAGGAATCCATCTTAAACAGGTCAGATACCTGCCCAATTCCCTGGTCCAAAAATTTTTTCCTTAATTTAACTTTGTTCTTTGTTCTGCCAATACCTTAGAGACACCAGACATTTCCATGCCACAGACACTGGTCAGAAGCAAAGAGACCAGCTATGCCAGGATGTGACCAGCACCCAGCCTTCTCTCAGGTTCCCCCCCCCAAAGACGACGCCCACAATCAGCAGGAAGCAGTCTTGAGAATTTGCTGCCCCAATTCCTTCAAACTGGTGTCTAATCTGCTTTTTATTGTAAGGAAGACCTGGGAATGTTATGGTTTTGGTCCCTGTCCCTTTAAGGGACAAGCCACGCCCATTCCCTCCCTATCCGCTGAGGCAGGCTGATCTTCAGCTTCTGGCCTGAGCTCACTCTCTTTTCCATCTTCCTCTTGGAGAGGCAGCTTCGCCTCAGCCTCTCCACTTCTCTGCTTCCCCTTCTCTGTCTCTGTCTCTCTCTCTGTTTCTCTCTGTCTCTGTCTGTCTGTCTGTCTGTCTGTCTCTCTCTGTCTCTCTCTCTGTCTCTCTCTCTCTGTCTCTCTATCTCTCCCCCTCCCCCTTCCCCCTTCATAACTCCCCTGAATAAATATTCAACCTCACCATGTCTCTGTTTTCTGCCCGCCCGCCATGTGTCTCCCTGCCTGGGACCAGCCACTGCTAGGGGACCAGCAGCCATCTCTGCCTGGGACTGGCTGCTCCCAGAGCCCACTGCCTGCCACCACATGGGCTCCACAGCATTTTTAAAAAAACACAACAGTGGGGACCCACGGATTTGGGCATAACAGTGTGGATAACGTGGCTGTAAACATGGACGCTCAGATATTCCTAGAATGCTGATTTAGAATCCTTCTGAACACACTAGGAATTGGTATAGCTGGATTATACTTATTTCTGTCTTTTGTATATACTAGGAGTCTCTGAAGATCAACAGGAAAGAGGTAAATAAAGGAATTATCAAATCTGATGGGAGGATGTTGATTGAACACTTTATGAAAAATAAAGCAGAGAATGGGAATGAAATGTCCAGGCCTTGTAACAGAATGCCAGAGGCTGTGTGGTCTCAGCAATAATCCTTTATTTTCTAACAATTGTGAGGGTTGGAGGTCTGGGGTCAGGGTCAACTTCTAGTGGGGGCTGTCTTCTTGGCTTGCTCTTCTCTCTGTGTCCTCTGCAACCTGGCTGAGAGCAAAAGAGCAAGCTCTCTGATGCCTCTTCTTATCCATGCCCTGAAATCTAATTTTTCCCTCTGTTAGAGTTTATATCATGTGACAAATACCTCTGAGGAAACAAAATGTTATCTTGGCTCAAGAGCGCTATAGGGCCGGGCGGTGGTGGCGCACGCCTTTAATCCCAGCACTCGGGAGGCAGAGGCAGGCGGATCTCTGTGAGTTCGAGACCAGCCTGGTCTACAAGAGCTAGCTCCAGGACAGGCTCTAAAGCTGCAGAGAAACCCTGTCTCGAAAAACCAAAAAAAAAAAAAAAAAAAAAAAAGAGCGCTATAGGTTTCTGGACTGGGTCCCCTGTCTCTATGACTTCAGGCCTATGATGAGGCAAAATAACATCTTGGCAGGGGGAATGTGTGAGGAGAAGATGCGGTATGACATCACAGCAGGGGGATGTGTGAGGAGATCCGGTATGACATCACAGCAGGGGGAATGTGTGAGGAGATATGGTATGACATCACAGCAGGGGGAATGTGTGAGGAGATGCGGTATGACATCACAGCAGGGGGAATGTGTGAGGAGATATGGTATGACATCACAGCAGGGGGAATGTGTGAGGAGATGTGGTATGACATCATGGCAGGGGAATGTGTGAGGAGATGTGGTATGACATCACGGCAGGGGAATGTGTGAGGAGATGTGGTATGACATCATGGCAGGGGGGAATGTCCAAGGAGCAGATACAACATGACATCATGTTAATAGGAATGTGCCAGGAGAAGCAAGAGTGACCAGAAGGGACTCGGGACAAGGTGTGTGTTTTCAGTTTAGTTCTCTTTACAATGCTTCACTTTTGACAGTATCATGGCCTCACAATAACCAATTCAGACTTTGACTTCATTAGTGGGTTAGCTCATTGATTAAGGTAGAGCCCTCATGAGCCAATCAGTTCCCCAAACACTACCACTGAACTCCATTTGCATCAGGGACCAAGCTTTCAACATATGAACCTTTCATACCTAAATTGTAGCATCTCCCAGAAGCCCTGCCTCTGAATATCTGCAGGATTTGGTGTTGTGCCCAGAGTGTGAATATCCCCAAACCACCAAGAGTCCAGATCTGATGTAAAAGCAAACAGTCTTTTTAATTATGAGTTAACTTGGGACCTCCGCATGTCCCACACAGCAGGTAGAATAGGAGGGATTGTTATGACCTGCTACTGACTTGTCTTGTCTCTTCAAGAGACAAGCTCCACCCACTCCTCTCCCTTCCTCCAAAGCACTCTCTCTCTCTGCCACCTCTCTCTGGAAGAGGTGGCTGCATGTCTCCTCTTCTTTCTGTCCTCTCTCTCTCTCTCTCTCTCTCTTTCTCTCTCCCTTCCCTTTTCTTCCATAACCCATTAAATAAATGCCTATCTATCTCCCACCTGCTGTGGCTCCTTGTGGGACCAGCTGTCCAGCCGACCTGCCAAGGTCTCTCATCTGCTGCCTCCCACTCACCTGGGACCCACAGAGGCTTTGGGTGGTGGGACTTGGCTTCCCCTCATGGCCTGTTTCACCCCTTGGGGAACCACAGAGTTTTATCTAAACCATTACAGGGACTCCAAGTTTCAGTGGGGCAGGCCATATATTGGGGGTAGAGCAAGGAGGACGTATGGGAGTCTGTTAGTTGCATAGCAACAGTTTCCAACAGTTTCAGGATCGGTGTACCTCCAGGTTGGGGGAACCTGTCCTGAGCTGATTGGTCAGCTGCAGAAAGGTTGCTATGCCTGGAAAACATGGTGGGTGGTTACTGCAGTGTGGTAAGGAGCTGCCGGCAGGCCTGCTTTTCATCCTGCCTGGCTCCTGGCCACCGGCTAGCTTAACCTGAAATAATTACACAGAAACTGTATTCTTTTAAACACTGTCTGGCCCTTAGTTTCAGCCTCTTACTCACATCTTGACTGACCCATATCTAATAATCTATGTAACACCACGAATGGTGTCTTACCGGGAAAGATTCAGCATGTCTGACCTGATGGCTGGCTTCATCGCATCTCTCTCCCTGAGGAGAGGCAGGGCAGTCTGCCTAACTTAGGAGAGGCATGGCATCTGACTGAGCCATCTACCTCACTTCCTTCTTCCTGTTCTGTCTACTCCACCCACCTAAGGGCTGGCCAAGGAAGTTTCTTTATTAGCGAATGAAATCAACACAAACTGAACACTGTCCCACATCACTGAAGTCCACCATTATCAGTAAGGCACTCCCAGAGCTCCCCCAGCTAACTTCTGATTGGTTCCCTACCATGTGGAGACTATCTGGTAGTTTCTTCCCAGTAACTAGGGCAAGGTCAGGCAAGGATGGGTGCTCAGTGCATCTTGCTGGATCTCTGCAGCCTGTCATGGCTACCAGAGCAGGGGGAACTGGGTGAGGGTCTAGAAGTACTGGTGACAGGACCCAATCATTGGTCCTGCCTGCCTACAGGCTCAATGGGATGGTATCCGGACCAAAGAGTCATTAGCTGACAGATGACAATGACATTTGCATCTATTGCCATTCTTAAGGCCCTATAGTTCTGATCTTTGAGTACAACCAGATTATAGAAACAATATTTTATTTCAATTGTCAACTCGGGGCTTATTTTCCAGTATGTCTATGGGCATTATTAGAGGTAGCCATTTTGTCCCCTGTTTTTTTCTTTTCTTTTTTTTTTAGATTTATTTATTTATACAGTATTCTGCTTGTAGGCCAGGAGAGGGCACCAAATCTCATTATAGGTGGTTTTGAGCCACCATGTGGTTGCTGAGAATTGAACTCAGGACCTCTGGAAGAGCAGTCAGTGCTCTTAACCGCTGAGCCAACTCTCAGACCCATTTTATCCCCTATTTAAGTGTTGGCAGATACTGCTCATTTTTTCCCTAGCTTCCCAGACCCGAAATAATCACACAGAAAGCTTACTAATTGCAATGCTGTTTGTCCAATAGATTAAGCTATTTCTAGCTAATTCTTACATCTTTAAACAAATCCATTTCTATTATTTTATATTTTACCATGAGGTTTGTGGTTTACCAGTACTGGTGCATGGGTGTCTTTCTCCTCCGGTGTCTACATGGTGTCTCTCTGACTCTGTCTTCTTTTCTCCTCTATATGCTTGGAATTCCTGCCTTGCTCTATTCTGCTAAGCCACACTGATCAAAAAAGATTTATTCATTAATCAATAAAAGCAACACATATACAGAAGGACTTCCCACACCATTTTCCCTTTTCTGTTCAAATAAAAAGGAAGGTTTTAACTTTAACATAGCAAGATTACATACAATAAAACAGTTGTCAAGCAAGAATTATAATTACAATATTTATATCTACTTTATCTTTTATCATAACTAAGGAAAACTTTAACTATCTACTCTTCAATTCCATCAAATACCCCAGAAAGATATAATATTACCTAAGTAAACAGGAAGTGCATTGTAAGCAACTTCCAAAACTCTAGAATTGACAGAGATGTCTTGCTACCTGGACAGTCATTTAAAGTTCTCCTGTAACATTGGGGCACCCATCTTGGGCCTACAGGTCCATAGTATCTGCCAGACTTTTTCATGAAGTAGGAAATTTCAAAGACAGTTCCACCTATATTGGCAGTTTGTCAGTCACTTTCTTCTGTGTCCTACAGAATGTCTGACAGACCCTTTCATGAAGCAGGAACCCTGAAGGACTGTTTCACCTTTAGGCATGGTCAGGAGTCATTTTTCTGTGGGTCCTGAAATGTCCAGTTCATATAGCATAGCATTAAGCAGTTCATGCAAGAACAGTTTCTTGCTCAAATGGCTAACCAACTCTGTAGTGAGGTGCAGACGGGCTGCATTCCTGCTGCCTAGATCCCAGCTGCCTGGCTAGCTTATGCCCCGAAATAATTACACGGAAACTGTATTCTTTTAAACACTGCTTGGCCCATTAGCTTCAGCCTCTTACATTTTGACTAACCCATATCTAGTAATCTGTGTAGCACCACGAGGGGTGGCTTACCGGGAAGATTCTAGCGTGAATTCATCTCGGAGAGGAGAGTCATGGCAACTGCTTGAGCCATCTGCCTCACTTCCTTCTTCTCAGCATTCTGTTCTGTCTATTCCACCTATCCAAATCCTGCCCTATCAAAAAGCCCAAGGCAGTTTCTTTATTAACCAATGAGAGTCCTCCATCACAACTCCATAAGGAGCCTCTTCGATGTCCATCTTCCTCTTGAAGTAATTGTGGATGCCAGGAACAAATAAATGTGTCTCATTGTCATGAAAAGTATTAAGCTTTTTAAAACATTTTAAATGCCATATTGTTAGTCTTTGAAAGGTTTGAAGAATACCTATCTAATGGAAATATATCTTTATATATCTAGAAAACCTAACTAACATGACTACAAGCTTGACTATTATAGATGATTATTTATTAATTTATATTTCTTAATTATACATTGCATTTTTTAAATGAACTGTACAAACATACCTTAATCAAGAGCAGAAATATACATATAACAAAATTGACCTTAAATTTGTATTGATAATCTAAGATCCATACCAATGCAAGGTATTCATCTCTATAGCATATCCCCCCTTTATTTTTTAAAGATTTATTTATTTATTATGCATACAATATTCTGTTAACATGTACGCACCAGAAGAGGGCACCAGATCTCATCATCAATGGTTATGAGCCACCATATGGTTGCTGGGAATTGAACTCAAGACCTCTGGAAGAACAGCTGGTGCTCTTAACCTCTGAGCCATCTCTCCAGCCTGCATATCCCCCTTTAAATGTAACAAACATTTATAAACAAAATTTGGGAATTTTGGGAATAGTTCTCTTTAAAGTGCTTCTTGCTTTTTGTTGGGTAAAGTATTTGGGGGTTCATGGAGACTTTTTGGGCAGGTCTTGGTCCATTAAACCACATTAGCCTGGAAGGAATCCACAGGTTCTCATCTTCTGTGGAAATAAAAGCAGAACCTATTTTCCAAAGCAACATATCCTTGGACCCAAATTTTGAAGCCAAGATGCCTTTAAAGTATAAAAGTTGGTTTAGGCCGGGTGGTGGTGGCGCACGCCTTTAATCCCAGCACTCGGGAGGCAGAGGCAGGCGGATCTCTGTGAGTTCAAGACCAGCCTGGTCTACAAGAGCTAGCTCCAGGACAGGCTCTAAAGCTGCAGAGAAACCCTGTCTTGAAAAAACCAAAAAAAAAAAAGTTGGTTTAGCTTAGCAGTCCATACAATGAAACATCTCTCTGTACTTAACTCATTCACAGTCAAAAAAATCAAAGATGACACAATAATATATATATATAATCTAGACTCTCTGTGTATATTTTGTTTTTGCATGGTTTACTTTTCTTATGATATTACTTTTTAAAACAAGTTTAATATTTGTTTTATTGTCTTTCTTCTTTTAATCTATTACTGTTCATACTCTTTAACTGTCTGTACTTATTTCTGTCTCTCTCAAGTGACCCATTTAGAGGTATTTTTCATCTGAATCTGTCATTATTGTGTATCTGTAATTCTTTTCTGACCAGGAACGCTTCTTAAAATTCTAAACAGCTTGGCTAGGACTAAGGCTGCCTTGCCTTTTGGCTCTGCCCAGCCCAACATGGCCGAGGTCTATTCAGTGCCAGCTCTGCAAGCCATGCTCACAGCCTCATTTCCAGGAACACTGTGGGTCTATGTTGCCATTAGCAAGTTGTAGCAGTCTACTCACAAACCCCATTTAAATGCTCTGTATCCATACCTCCTGAAAGAGTCAGAGCTGTTTGTGCTGATGAACCAAAAAGCTGGTGTAGGGCCCAGGTCTGCCCTTGTTCCTGGGGCTTTTCTTGAGGACAGTTTCTGGTCAGATGACTAAGCATCCTGTTTGTTCCTGTGCTCCCTCTGCCCCTCCTGGTGATTAGCTGTAGGGCATTGTTGACTCTATTGTTGGTATGGTAATTTCCCACCTGCCTGGGCGGAAGTCCTTGTGCAGCAGTTAGATATAATAATTTCCCACCTGCCTGGGTGGAATTCCTTGGGCAGCAGTGGGATATATAAGATTTTCCCCAAGGTTAAATAAACGGCATTCAGCTGATCTCCTTTCAAATGACCCAGGTCTCTTTGTGTGTTCCTTCAATCTCCAGGCCCTTGTCCAACTAGCGTAAGGTACAGTGGCGCGCGAACTGTACCGTATCGAGGGGGTAACACAGAATCGGGTGTTACAAGCTGGCTCCTTAAGGAGCTGTACAGCCTTCCTTGCCACTGCTGAGTATGGAAGACCTTTCTTAAAGGAGCCGTGGTGCTTGTGCTCACTGCCAGCAAACAGAGCCCACCTGGAAAAAATATGCAGCTACTAAGAAATGGCACTAAACTCTGTTCTGTAGGTTTGAGTATGTTGTGTCTTTGTTTTCATTAAATTCAAGAAAGACTTTAATTTCTTTCTTTATTTCTTCCTTGACCCAGGTGTGGGTCAGTAGTTGACTGTTCAGTTTCCATGAGTTTGTGGGCTTTCTGGGGGTAGCATTGTTGTTGAATTCTAATTTTAATCCATGGTGATCTGATAAGACACAGGTGGTTACTAATATTTTTTTGTAACTGTGGAAGTTTGCTTTGTTACCAAGTATATGGTCAATTTTCGAAAAGGTTCCATGAGCCGCAGAGAAGAAGGTATATTCTTTCCTATTTGGGTGGAATGTTCTATAGATGTCTGTTAAGTCCATTTGGTTCATTACCTCCATTAAGTCTTTCAATTCTCTGTTAGGTTTCTGTCTGATTGACCTGTCCATTGGTGAGAGAGGAGTGTTGAAGTCTCCAACTATTAGTGTGTGTGGTTTGATGGCTGCCTTGAGTTCTAGAAGTGTTTCTTTTACATAAGTGGGAGCTTTTATATTAGGGGCATAGATATTCAGGATTGAGACTTCATTCTGATGGATTTTTCCTGTTATGAGTATAAAGTGTCCCTTTCCATCTCTTCTGATTGATTTTAGTTTGAAGTCAACTTTGTTGGAAATTAGTATGGCCACACCCGCTTGTTTCTTAGGGCCATTTGCTTGATAAACCTTTTCCCAACCCTTTACTCTGAGTAGGTGTCTGTCTTTGTGGTTGAGGTGTGTTTCTTGTAAACAGCAAAATGTTGGATCCTGTTTTCGTATCCAGTCTCTTAGCCTGTGCCTTTTTATAGGTGAATTGAGTCCATTGATATTAATGACCAGTGGTTGTTAACTTCGGTCATTTTTAGTAGTAGAGTTTGTGTGTTTCCCTTCTTCAAGTTGTGCTGGTGAAGGGTCGCTAGATGCCTGAGTTATTGTGGGCATTGTTGGACTCCTTGGTTTGTGATTTTCCTTCTATTACTTTCTGCAAGGCTGGAGTTGTGGCTACGTATTGTTTAAATCTGTTTTTGTCCTGGAATATCTTGTTTTCTCCATCAATGGTAAATGCAAGCTTTGCTGGGTATAGTAGTCTAGGCTTGCATCCATGTTCCCTTAGTGTCTGTAGCACATCTATCCAAGCTCTTCTGGCTTTCATGGTTTCCATTGAGAAATCAGGTGTAATTCTGATAGGTTTCCCTTTATATGTTACTTGACCTTTTTCCTTTGCAGCTCTTAATATCTGTTCTTTATTCTGTATGTTTTGTGTTTTGATTATTATATGGCGTGGGGATGCTTTCTTTTGATCCAGTCTATTTGGTGTTCTGTAGGCTTCTTGTACCTTCATAGGAACATCCTTCTTTAGGTTGGGGAAGTTTTCTTCTATAATTTTGTTGAATATGTTTTCTGGGCCTTTGAGTTGTAATTCTTCTCCTTCTTCTACCCCAATTATTCTTAGGTTTGGTCTTTTCATGGTGTCCCAGATTTCCTGAATGTTTTGTGTTAAGAATTTGTTAGATTTGTTTAGTTCTTTAATCTGTGAATTTATTTCCTCTATAGTGTCTTCAGAGTCCGAGATTCTTTCTTCCATCTCTTGTATTCGGTTGGAAATACTTGTCTCTGAAGTTTCTGTTCATTTACTCAGAGTTTCCATTTCCAGTCTTCCCTCAGATTGTGTTTTCTTCAATACCTCCATTTCATTTATCAGGTCTTGTACTGTTTCCCTTACCTGTTTGATTGCTTTTTCTTGTTTTTCTTGGGTATCTTTGAGCGATTTATTTATTTCGTCTACCTTTTTGTTTGTCATCTCCATTTCTTTATGGCAGTTTTTTACCTCCTGTTTAAGGTCCTCTATTATTTTCATAAAGTACTGTTTAAGGTCGGTTTCTTCTATATCTTCTGGGGTAGGGTGTTCAATTCTTGTTGTTTCGGGATGTCTGGATTGTGGTGATGTCATGTTGCCTTTCATGTTGTTGGAGGAGCTCCTGCATTGGCGCCTGCCCATCTCTTCCTTCAAAAGGAGCCGGGAGGCGCTTGGTGTCCTAGACCAATCTTTGCTGTGACTGAAACTGGTTGGATCTCCTCAGTGCCAGAGGAGGACCTATTCCTTGCGTCACAATCTGAAGAAGCCCGCACTCCCTTGCAGGAATCCTCAGACCTGCCTGGAGGCCAGAATCTGACCCCTTTGGGTGGATGGCCTTAGGACAGGAGCAGGACACCTGGGAACACTAGGGAAGGCTTGGGAGAGGCAGGTGCGGGAGAAACAGAGACAAGCCTGCAGAGGGAGCTGGGGGGAGGGGGTCTGTGCTCTCTTCCAGGGCAGGTTGCCCCAGGGTCCGCATTCACTCACCAGTTCAGATGGAATGTCAGTGCACAGGATTAGGGATTCCAGGCAGCCCAGGGTCGCCTCTCGGACAAAAGGGCCAAGGTGGGGGCAGGGCGGGATGGAATATCACACAGGAACCTGCCAGCACAATCTGAAGGAGCCTGCACCCCTCCGCAGGAATCCTCAGGCCTGCCTGGAGGCCAGAGTCTGACCCCTTTGGGTGGATGATCTTAGGACAGGAGCAGGACACTTGAGAACACTAGGGAAGGCTTGGGAGAGGCAGGTGCGGAAGAAACAGAGACAAGCCTGCAGAGGGAGCTGGGGGGAGGGGGTCTGTGCTCTCTTCCAGGACAGGTTGCCCCAGGGTCCACATTTACTCACCAGTTCAGATGGAATGTCAGTGCACAGGATCAGGGATTCCAGCAAGCCTGTGTATTTTTATAGTTAATCAAGTTCATTCACATTAAGGGATATTAATGACCAATGATTGCTTTCTTCTGTTAATTTAGTTTTCATCATTGGTGATGTTAATTTGTGCATTTTCCCCCGATGTAGGAGGGTCATTTGTCTATGTGTTACTTTCTTTGGTTAATAAAGAAACTGCCTTGGCTTTTTGATAGGGCAGGATTTAGATAGGTGGAGTAGATGAACAGAATGCTGGGAGAAAGAAGCAGAGTCAGGCAGATGCCATGATTCTCTGATCTGAGAAGGATGTAGGTTAGGATCTTTCCCGGTATGCCACCACCTCATGGTGCTACACAGATTGTTAGAAATGGGTTAACCAAGATGTGAGAATTAGCCAAGAGGCTAGAACTAATGGGCCAGGCAGTGTTTAAATGAATACAGTTTCCATGTAATTTTTTCGGGTGTAAAACTAGCCGGGGAGCCGGGTGGCGGGAAATGGCCCACTGCTCCTTTTATATTTCCCTTCTTTTGGATTTGCTGCTATAAGAACATCAATTGTCTGTGTTTTTATTGATGTAGCCAACTTCCTTGGGTTGGAGTTTTCCTTCTAGTATTTTGTGTAGGGCTAGGTTTGTGGCTAGGTATTAGTTAACTTTAGTTTTGTTATGAATATCTTGATTTGTCCTTCTATGGTGTTTGAAAGTTTTGCTGGGTATAGTAGTCTGGTCTGGCATCCATGGTCTCTTAACGTCTGCATAATGCTTGACCATGATTTTCTGGCTTTCATTGTCTTCAGTGAAAAGTCAGGTGTAATTCTGATAGGTCTGCCTTTATATGTTACTTAGTCTTTTTCCTTTGTAGCTCTTAATATTCTTTCTTTACTCTGTATGTTTAGTGTTTTAATTATTATTGGCAAGGGGACTTTTTTTGATTCACTTTGTTTGGTGTTCTGTAAGTTTTTTGTATCTTCATAGGCTTATCTCTTTAGGTTGGGAAAGTTTTCTCCTATGATTTTGTTAAATATATTTTCTGTGCTTTTGAGTTGAATGTTTTTTCCTTCTTCTATACCTATTATTCTTAGGTTTGACCTTTTCATGGTGTCCCATATTTCCTGGACATTTTGGGTTAAGCTTTTGTTAGGTTTAATGTTTTCTTTGACTGATAAGTTTATTTCCTCTATTGTATCTTTAGTGCTTGAGATTCTCTCTTCTATCTCTTGTATTCTGCTGTTCATGTTTGCGTTTATGGTTCCTGATTGTTTTCTCATGATTACTGTTTCTATAATTCCCTTGGCTTGTATTTTCTTTTTGTCTCCATTTCAGTTTTTAAGCCTTGAATAGTTTCTTTCATATGTTTGATTGCTTTTTCTTGGTTTTCTTTAAGGGATTTGCTGATGTCTTCCAATTTTTCATTTGTTTTTTCCTCCATTTCTTTGAGGAATTTCTCATTTCCTCTTTAAGAGTTTCAAACATTCTCCTCAAGTTGTTTTTTAGGTAATTTTCTTCTGTGTCATTTATATTTGGTTGTTCAAGTCTTGGGTCTTTAGGTTTTACTGGTGTTGTGTTGCTCTTTGTGGTGTTGCATGTGTTCTTACCTTTTCTACTCATCTTTTCCTCTAATAGGTGTGGTTGGGGCTGTCTGTGATTCTGTTGATTAATCTTTTAGGTGCCAGTGAATCCAAGGCTCAGATGACACAGTCAGTGCCTCTGTTCTAGTTACCCCATTGAGCACTCTGTGTTCCTGGAGGTCCCTCAGTACTAATGGGCTTTGCTCCACTCCCTTGAAGTTTGCTGTCTCAGGCCTGATGTAGCCTAGGTTCTTGGCTCAGACCTGTTTCTGTAAATGTCCCTGGTCTGGATCTGTTCCTGCAGAGGTCCTTGGCTTGGGATTGGTCTTGTAAAGGACTCTGGCTCTGGTCTACTCCCTCAGAGTTCCCAGGCTTGGGTGTACCCAGATGGGCAGAGGACCTGGCTCAGGCTTACTCCCTCAGCTGTCCTAGATTCATGCTCAGACCCATGGAGGTTTCTGGTTCCTGTCTATTCCCTTCAATGTCCCAGAACAATGCCCAGACCCACAGAGGTCCTGGCTCAGGCCTTCTCCCTCTGAGGTCCGAGACTCACGCCTGGACCCGCAGAGATCTCTGGTTCCTGCCTACTCCCTTGGAGGTCCCAGATTCATGTGCAGACCCGCAGGGGTCCTGGATTGGGTCTAATCCCTCGAAGGTCCAAGATTCATGTCCAGACCCTCAGCAGTCTCTGGCTCTGGCTTACTCACTCAACGGTTGCTCCCTTGTATCTGTTCCAGTAGTCTTTGCTGTCTCAGGTCTGCTCTTGCCCAGGTCATTGGCTCAGTCCTGGTCTGCCAATCGATATTTGTTCTTATTGTATATAGTTTTGTTTTAGCTTTAGAACCCTCTTACTTAGACAAAGCGGGGAGGTGTTGTGGTAACTCATTCAGCCAATAGCCTTTTGGATACCAGATCATTAGGGCATGGTCTCAGGTACTATAAGCACAGACAAAGACCATGCTCATCCCTTTTTTCTATTCACTTGGTTGGTGGTCGGAGTTCAGTTTGCAGCTACCAGCAGACCTCCTTAATTATGCTACAGAATAGAACAAGTTTGTATCCAGCTGTTAATGCTGTTTCCTGTGAAGGCAAGGAAAGGTCCCAAGGCAAAATGGTGTCAGGAGGGAACCTAGGGGCTAGCATTGCCCTTGACAAGTTCTAAGGCACCATAGTCATATGTTAATGGAAGGGTCACAAATTCCTTTTGCCAGAGATAAGGAGGGTTACTCCCTTTTTAGGGAGCAAGAACTCTTTCTCCAAGCTCCCTGAGGTAGTAAAACCTTTATATGAATGAATGACCTTGGGAAAAGGTATTTGTGGCTTTATTTTTGTTAAGTACGAGCCTTAAAGAACAACATTTTTTCATTTGAACCTTTTTTTAACTCAGTTTATCCAATTAGCTTAAGCTTAACAAAGTTAGCAAAGATAAGGAAGCTAGACATACATTTTTAAAGCCTGATTAGACCTTGAGCAAGGAGATGCATTCTTTAAGCCATGGTTCTCATTATTTTTTAATGCTTTGAACTTTCATTATAGTTTCCCATGTTATGGTGATCCCCCATTACATTTTTTTTGCTTGTTATTTTACAATTGCAGTTATGCCAATATTATGAATCTTAATTCAAACATCTGACATGCAGTTGGCCCTAGGCTACCCCTGTAGAACCTCCCAAAGAATTGAGACCCACAGGCTTAGAAGCTGTTCCAAACTCACTGTCAGATTGCTTTGGTCATTGTCTTGCTGCATCACAAGAAATGAACATCTCAGTTTATGGTTAGCATTTGGTGATTATGACTGTGACCCTAATTTTTAGCTTTTTATTTTAAGTCCAAATATTTTCACACCAATGCACATAAAATAAAAAAAAAATATAAGACAGTTTAAAAGCATAAATGTTCAATAGCCTGCTCCATTTCACTGTAGCTGGTTCTTCTGGTAACTATCACCTGGTACCAGCATTTCTTAAACTGTTAAGGCCCATTCTTACAAATGGACTTGTAATGGTCTGTCCTGTCCCTTTAAGAGATCAGCAGAGGCTAGCGGATCTTAGTCACTCTTCCAGCCTGCAAGATCTCTCTGCCCCTGCCTCTCTTGGGAAGAGGTGGCTGCTGCTGTGGCTCCTCTATGTTCCTCCCCTTCTCTGTTTCTCTCTTTCTTGCGCGCTCTCTCTCTCTCTCTCTCTCTCTCTTCCCTTTCCTCCCATAACCCACTGCAAACTATACCCAAACCCTCTCTCCACATGGTGTGACTATTCATTCATCTCTGTCTCTGACCCACCATGGCTCCTTGTGGGACTGGCTGCCCGGCTAATGACCCACCAAGGTCTCTTACTCACTGCCTTCCACTCACCTGGTACCCACAGAGGCCTCAGGTGATGGGACCTGGCTGCCCCCTGTGGCCTGCTGTGCCCCTTGGGGGAAGTGCAGCATTTTATCTAAACCATTAGGCTGTGCTCTGTGACTCAGTCATGCTCTCTATTGTTCCCTCCTGCCCATGGGCAGGCTGGCTGAGGACATTTGGAACCTGGGCTCAGGAAGCCTGAGTGCCGACCTCTACTCACACCAGTGGCTTCAGTGGTGAGTTTTCCCCTTCCAGCCAGCTTAACCATTTCTGGGAACCAAAAGAATTGACCGTTGAGCTCTCAGCAATCCTATGGTGTTTCTAGATATGGGGGAATTGCCCCCAACCAACCACAGCCTTCATGGCTATGGTTGAGCCCTTCACTGACATTCATCTCTGGTTGCTTCCCATATTTAAACAAGTGATTGGACTACCCAGGGTAGCCCTCCCATTCTAGCACTGCACACACTGAGTAATATGTTTGCTTTGGAACCTGGGGTTCCTCGGGTTTTTCTTTTTCTTTTGGGTCACTCATAAGTGGTCCCTGCTGTGAGGACCACTTGTAGTGGCCTCTAGACTCTCTGGCTTCTGAGTCATCTGGACCGGGCCAGTCAGGTTTCATTAACACCCAGCCTGTAGAGAGAAGACATTCTCCTATAGGCCTTGTGGTGTTGCTGTTTTCACATTTTCAGCTATGGAGAATAAACCCTCAAATTATCAGCCACCTGCCTGTAAACACTCTGCAGGTATCCTGCTAGCTCTGCTTTTTCTTTCTCTGGGCAGCCCCTTCCCCACCTGTCTGAAGATGCTTGCTCCCATTCATTATATTCTATCCCTGCCACCGCTGCTGCTGGTCTCACAGAAACTGACAAGATTAGTTGGATCCTCGAGGCAGATGTTTTCAGTTCCAGCCTTTGCTCCCTGTTGTGGCTTGTGGTGTGGCAACTTGGTGACAGGTTGGATTACACCTCTAGGTCTCTCTTGTTATTATATTTAAAACTCCTGTGGCTCAAAACATGGCTTCTCCATACAACATGTGACCGCTGCCATCTTGACTGAGGTCAGGTGACCTCACTGCCATCTTAACTGATGGCCAGGTCAGGTGACCAAGTTCTGCCATCTTTACTGAGGTTTACCCTGCCTGGTCCCCCAGTTTACTTATGTTTTTGTCTCTAAATCCCTCTTGCTGACTCTGTTACGTATGTGTTTGCATAGTGGCATGCCTTTGGTAGGGCCCACCAAGAGCATCCACTTTGCCCAATTACTGTTCACTGTGGGTGTGTGCACATACAAGTAACTTAAATGCACCTATGTTTACTGTTAAATGTTATAATTGCATGCCGATTATGCCTCATTCCAGACTAACAAATCAATAAGTCTCATGTTTTAAGTTGGTATGTACTTTTAAGTCTCTTACATAAAATACTATACATTTAATCCAACCCTGCTTTAAAATATATTAAGTTGTTCTCTACTATTGTCAGTTCTGCTGTTAACCTTCTATTGCAAGCAGCTTTTTCTTCTTTCTGTCTTTTACAAGTTTAAATCCTACCTGTTAAGTTGAGAGCCAGCACAGTCAAGCTCTAACTCAGCTCTCCAATCAGACTCTATACTGTGGTTATAACTTATCTATACCCAATAAACAGCCCTCAACTGCTCAGAGATCTGGGGAATATGGCATTTAAATATTTAATTAATAAAAAAACTTTTCATAACAAAAAGAGACAGATTGGCTCCTAGCAGCAGCACTCTATTTC
This sequence comes from Arvicola amphibius, assembly GCF_903992535.2. NCBI lineage: Eukaryota > Metazoa > Chordata > Mammalia > Rodentia > Cricetidae > Arvicola > Arvicola amphibius. The sequence goes on from NC_052050.1 coordinate 97,167,839, forward strand.
CTCCACAGAATACAGAGGACAGATGGGCACAGAACAATGTCCATCTGCAATTTGTTTTAATTGCCAAGCACTGACCACTGGGAAAAACTGCCTTTCATCTAAACTGAAGATTTCTAGACAGTGAACAGGATCGCTGGAATTGACAGTCTAGCTGCTCAGGTCAATGTAGGCTTGTCTTCCTACAGATTTCTTAGCCTACAGGATCTTCTGGAGCCTTGCAGGCCACGTGCTAAACAGCAAAAGAGAAATATGACCCTCAGCAACCATGGAGGACCCTGAGGAATAGTAAGTAGCTCTAGGTGCCAATCAAGTAAGTTCTTTGTCGTTTTCAAATCAATAACTCAAATAAAATTTTATTCTTCTTCAAGATCTCTGATGCAGTTTGACAGCTGAGAGGTTTTGTTGTTTAAAAGGACAGCCTCACCAAACAAATTTCAATAAGATACAAGTTAACAAAATTCTCTCTCACACTGCCTTTTATAGTCTTAAAGATAGTTTTCATTATGCAAAACTATCTGTCCCAGTCACTCTGATATAAATATGCTGCTGTTTAAAACTTGTGCTTTCACAAACCCAGAAAGTTCTTGTGAGTTCCAGGGAGCCGAATTGAAGGATCCACCTTAGACAGGTCAGATACACCCCTCTCAATTCCCTGGCCCTAATTTGTTTTTAAAACTTTGTCCTCTGTTCTGCCAATACCTTAAACAGGTGTAAGAGATACTGGACATTTCCATACCACAAAACCTGGACAGAAGTAAAGAGACCAGCTACTCCAGGATGTGACCATCACCCAGCTTTCTTAGGTTCCTCCCCCAAGATGATACCCATAAATAAGCAGAAAGCAGTCTTGAGAATCTACCACCCCAATTCCTTTAACCTGTTGTATCTAACCTCCTGCCTTTTTATTATAAATAAGAGATGGGAATGTAATGGTCTGTCCTGTCCTTTTAAGAGACAAACCCCACCCACTCCCTCACCCCTGTCTGCTGAGGCAAGCAGATCTTCCTCCCTCTTCCAGCCTGAGAGCTCTCTCTCTGTCCCATCTCTCTTTGGAAGAGGTGGCTGCAGCCTCCTCTCCTCTCCCCCTCCTCTCTCTCTCTCTCTCTCTCTCTCTCTCTCTCTCTCTCTCTCTCTTTCTCTCTCCTGAAGAGGTAACTTCTGCTCTATCTTCCTCCCTTTCTCTCTTCTCCCACCCCTTCTCTCTCCCTCTCTCTTTCTCCCTCTCTCCCCCTTTCCTTTCCTCCCACTAAATAAATACTCACTTTGCATGGAGTACTTGTCTGTCTCTGTCTCTTACCTGCTGTGGCTCCTCATGGGACTTGCAGCCCCGCCAATGACCTATTGAGGGCTGCCTCCCACCCACCTGGGACCCACAGAGGCTTCAGGTGGTAGGATCCAGCTGCTGTTGGTCCGGAGACAGCAAAGCTATTCAAACCATTTCTCTCTCAGCTCCATGCTTACAACAAAACTTACAAGCACACAAGAAAACACAGGCAAACTTTCAACAAAACAAGCATACACAGTTTTCTTGAGAAATAGACAAAACTCTTTAACAAGACAAACAAAAATTTTTAACCAGAATTAACCTAGGGCTGGAGAGATGTCTCAGAGGTTAAGAACACTGACTGCTCTTCCAGAGGTTCAGAGTTCAGTTCCCAGTAACTATATGCTGGCTCTCAACCATCTGTAATGGGATCTGGTGCACTCTTCTGGCATACAGGCACATAGGCAGGCAGAACACTATATTATTTATTTAATAATAGATAAGTAAGTAAGTAAATAAATAAATAAAATCTTTAGCGTCCTTCCCCAAAAGAAACCAGAATTAACCTAATTATGTTTTTTTTTCTTTTCAAATTTAATATTTACAGGTTTGAGAAGCCTCACCAAACATAGTTCACATCCCCCTCTGACCTTCTACACCTTTCTATATACCTTCAGTCTGAAAGACCCTCAGTGTGGGGAGACTCTCACTCAAGTCTCGGGATAACACGACCCTCTCAGTAACTCACGAAGAGACCGTCCTTGCTGCAATCACAAGAGGTTTATTTGACAGGTACCAGTGCACTGGGGCCAAGACTCATAACCACACAGGGGAGGAGTTCGACCCCAAGTAGCTGGGAGAAGGGGTATTTAAGGGAAGAAACCACAACCCAGTAATCCAAATGGGGTAGGAGGGTATCATTGGAAAATTCCAAAAATACCAGTGATTATCACAAGGGGGCAGCTCCCTGTTTCTCAAGATTATAATCTAACTTTATATTCAGCTAGTTCCTGAAACAAGTCACTGAACCAGCTAACCTAGATTTTTGGCTCTTCTCTTCCTGCTAGAGGGGTCTGGATTTATCCAGCTCTTTCAAGTCCATTTCTCTAATTTCTTTTTTCTTTTTTTTTTTGGTTTTGTTTTTTGAGACAGGGTTTCTCTGTAGCTTTGGAGCCTGTCCTGGAACTAGCTTTGTAGACCAGGCTGGCCTCGAACTCACAAAGATCTGCCTACCTCCTGAGTGCTGGGATTAAAGGCGTGCACCACCACTCCCTGGTTCTCTGATTTCTTGAACATTTATACTTTAGACAAATTTCTCTTTCCCTTTCATTATTATTTCAGTGTTCTGCCTTCTTTCTTGCTTTCCAGTTAACGTAAAAGCTTTTATCAAAAACTTTCTTATAGTTTCTCTCAGTAGTTTAGCCCACAGCCACAGAACCAAACCTGTTTGGCCAGAAATCAAGTGGGCAGCCCTCAGGGCAGGCTGTGGGAAATCCCATCCACCAGTATGGTAGGGGCAGCACACAACATGGCATCAGAAGACTGTTAACATCTCAGACATAGCAGACATTAATTAACACCAGATTTTATGTTCTCCATTTGAGCAGTTTATTATCTGCATGCAGTCAATTTCCTGCTGCCCTATTCCTGCCCCCTTCAAGGACTGTAGCTGGCTGCAGGGCAGAGAGTAAGAGAATAGCAAAAGGAGACAGACCTTACCATGTCTCTCTTTTAGGAAAATGAGAGTGGCTAGTAACAGGGACAAAGGGCAGAGAATGAGACAAAGACAGGAGATAGAGGACAAAGGAGAAGGCGAAGGGAACAAGGGAGATGGGGAAGAGATATTTGTCCCAGGGAAAGTTGGGGAACATGATCATGATGTGTTGTAGACCAGTTTCGACAAAAACACCTCTTACCAGGGTAGGAACATGGGACATTAGAAATGTAAGTAAAGAATATGAAGATGCGCTGGGCGGTGGTGGCGCACGCCTTTAATCCCAGCACTCGGGAGGCAGAGGCAGACGGATCTCTGTGAGTTCGAGGCCAGCCTGGTCTACAAGAGCTAGTTCCAGGACAGGCTCCAAAGCCACAGAGAAACCCTGTCTTGAAAAACCAAAAAAAAAAAAAAAAAAAAAAAGAATATGAAGATGCGTGAAAATAATAAAAACAGAAACTATAGAAAGTACCAGGAGGCATTGCAGTGAATATTGAAATCATCTGTGTTTATTTTTCCATATGTTTTTATAGCCAATACAAATGGGTGGAGAAAGTAACAAAAGGCTTTATTAATATGATACAAAGGACAACTCAAACAGTTAATTGCTTTAACACTTTGAGACCTCAAATCATTAGCATTCTGTTGTTTAGGCAGTGAAGCTGCCTTAGATCGTGTATCTTGAAGGCATCAACTCCCCAGGTGACCTCATAGTTACAAAAGAAGGAGTAAAAGTACATTTGCTTATAATGACTGTCTGTCAGGATTGTATAGACCTACATGTATGGACTATCTTAATGTCAAAAGAATCATGTAATCACATCCTGAGTTGGGATGCCCAACTACACTTGTCAGACACTGAGCAACTTCCAACTCTGACTATCAGACAAGGTGGAAATAGGCTCACATTTTTGGGCCTCCACAATTCCTCCCTTTTTATTAATTTTAATAAAGCCTTAGCTTCTGCAACAGGATAGATTATCACGTCTGCCCTACATGAACACTTTCCCATTTCCCAGACTTACCCATCTTCGGTACAAGTATTTCATGATACATACTCATGTCTTAGGCGCCTGTGAGAAGGAAGGATCACACCCGTCTATGACCGTTGACTTCTGTAGGCAAAGGGTTAAGGGACAAAGTATTTCTGTGCTGTGTCTCTGAGCCAATTTTTGTCAAGAGAGTTCATCTGCAATTAGATAATGTTTTGTGAATAAATATGCTCCTAATTGCTACAGTTTCCTAATTAAAGGAAAGGAGGATCACCAGGGCTAGGAATGCCCTTTTAATTTGGTGTTGAGAGTTTCTTAACAATTTTTTACTGTACCAAAATCTAAATTTCTTTTCAAATATGTCAAATCTGAGCACTCATAGGAAATGTCAAACTTTTCTTAATATCTTATGGCGAACTAAAGCAGTTACAAACATTAACGGGTCAATACCTTAATTACAGAGTGGAAATTAACAATAAACCCACAATTAGTCACATCACAATTCCCTTGAATACATTCTAATCAAAAGACAAGGAAAGGTTTCTCTGATGGGTGAGAGTCCAACTGCATTGCTGCTTTTAAGTAATTGTCCAGTCTCTGAGCCACAGAAAATTCCTTAGGCTATTCTCCTCATATTTGAAGAGGGTCTTCAGTCACTCCTTGTAACAAGTTTTTTTTTTCCTGTGAGGGGAAAATTGGGGTCTCAGTTCTTGGGTCCTATATTTTAACAGCTGATTGAATATCATACTGGCAAAATGAGTTCTGTGTCCTAAGGAGTAAAACAGTCAAATGTTCAGTCTGCACTTCTGGTCCGGCTGCATGGTAAGCAGGCTCACTTGGTTTGGAAGTCTGCATAGCAAGTCCATCAAGAGGCTGGAAATCACCAGTCATCATCACGATCTTCTTTCCCTTGTCAGACTGCAGCAAGTTGTTGTCAAGATCTTTGGTCCAGGTACTTCTTTCTTCAGCCTGCAACATAGTAGTACAAGGAAGTCAAGTCAGGACCATGGGCTCTCACTCCAGACTCTTTTGCTGGGTTGTTAGTGACTATGATGTCATCAGGGCTGGCACCCTTCTGCTGGATACATCAAACCAGATGATCTGGAAGCCATCTCACTTGACCCTCATCCTGTGAAGAAACATAGACATGCCCTCGACCCCATATTAATACAGGATTGGGTCCTTTCAATATTCCAGTGCAAGGGCCTCTCTACCTTGCTTTAGCAAAGGTTGCCTTGGTGCTATCATGCCAAAATCTGTCTATGGCAGATTGCTCATGGGCATCCATAAAAGGTGTATGGCTTTAGGCATTGTGTGGTGATTCTTAATTCTCCTGCTTTTATCCTTTTAAGTTGTTTTTAAAGAACCATGGGCACGCTCCACAATTCCTTTTCACCATTAACAACATAAGCAGCTTTTCCATTGGAAGAACAATCTGTAAAATTTAGTATAACATCCTTTAAGGGATCTTTTGCTACAACTTTAGGAAAATTAAAGGAATATAGTTTTGTAAATAGCAGCAACACTCAACTGGAAAAAAATATTAATCTGGCCTTCAAATTGCACAAACGCAATTGTCCAAGAAATACTGTTTTGAAATAACCAATCAATCTGTTGCTCAGTATAAGGAACATTGATCATAACCAGTTCCCTGCCAAAATATCCTAAATTCCATCCTGCTCTTCTGTGCCAAGCAAGCTACTGCTTCAAAATAAGGGTTTAATACCTTAATTAAAATTAATTAAGAAAGGTGTAGCCATATAAGCAGACCATTTTGCCATAACACTGCTGTAGGAGTAAGTTTTGTAGGTAATATACATGTTTGCCAAGGCTGATCATAGTTAATATAAATGCATTTGCTGTTTCTGTATAGCTTTATCTACCTGCTTGAATACCTGTCTGGCAGCTTCTGTAAGCTGTCTACTGGAATTTGGATCACTGCTCCCTTTAAGAATTTCACTTAGTGACCCAAGGTCTCATGTAGGACATTTTAAATAAGGTTGTCACCATTGGATATTTTATTAAAAGTTTGTAAACTCTCTTTCTAATCCAAGTTGCAAGTCTGCCTAGCTGATGGGAATATGGAAAAAAGAAAGCATATTCAACAAATGATGCTGGCATAACTGGATATCAACATGTAGAAGAATGAAAATAGATCCATATCTATTGCCATATACAAAACTGAAGTCCAAATGGGTCAAAGACCTCAACATAAAACCAACCACATTGAACCTTGTAGAAGAGAAAGTGGGAAGTACACTTGAACACATTGGCACAGTAGACCAATTCCAAAATATAACCCCAGTAGCACAGACACGGAGAGAAACAACCTAAATGCCCCTCGGCCAAAGAATGGATAAGGAAAATGTGGTACATTTACACAATGGAGTATTACACAAGAGAAAAAAATAAAGGCATCTTGAAATTTGTGGGCAAATGGATGGATCTAGAAAACATCATATTGAGTGAGGAAACCCAGACCCAGAAAGGCAAATATAACATGTTCTCACTCATAAGTGGCTTTTAGACATAAAGCAAAGAAAAACCAACCTACAATTCACAGTCCTAGAGTACCTAGTCAACAAAGAGGACCTTAAGAGAGACAACATGGGTCTAATCTATATGGGAAGTAGAAAGTACAAGATCTCCTGAGTAAATTTGGAACATTGGGATCCTGGGAGAGGGTAGGAGGTGTTAAGAATTTTTCTTAGACGAGCCTCTCCTCTGACGCAAATAATTCTAATCAGACCAAATTAGACTGAAGATGCCCATGTTTAATGCAGCACTCTTGGGTGTCTACTCTCTATTCAATATAGTACTTGAGGTTCTAGCTAGAGCAATAAGACAACAAAAAGAGATCAAGGGGATACAAATCAGAAAAGAAGAATTCAAACTCTCACTATTTGCTGATGTAGTTTACATAAGTGACCCCAAAAATTCTACCAAGGAACTTTTACAACTCATAAACATCTTCAGTAATATAGCAGGATACAAGATTAACTAAAAAAAGCAAACAAACCAGTAACCTTCCTTTACACAGATGATAAAAGAGCGCGGAAGAAATCAGAGAATTAACACCCTTCACAATAGCCACAAATAGCATAAAATATCACTGAGTAACTCTTACCAAACAAGTGGAAGGCCTGCATAACAAGAACTTTAAATCTTTGAAGAAAGAAATTGAAGAAGACACCAGACAATGGAAAGATCTCCCATGCTCTTGGGTAGGTAGAATTAACATAGTAAAAATGGCAATCTTACCAAAAGCAATCTACAGATTCAAAGCAATGCCCATCAAAATCCCAGCAAAATTCTTCACAGGCCTCAAAAGAACAATACTCAACTTCATATGGATAAACCACCACCACCACCACCACCACCACCACCACCACCACCACCACCACCACCACCACAACAACAACAAACCCCAGGATATCCAAAACAATCCTGTACAATAAAGGAACTTCCAGAGGCATCACAATCCCTGACTTCAAACTCTACAACAGAGCTACAGTACTGAAAACAGCCTGGTATTAGCATAAAAACAGATGGGAGGACCAATGAAACAGAATTGAAGGCCTGGCTATCAATCCACACAACTTCAAACACCTGATTTTTGACAAAAAAGCAAAAAATGTAAAATGGAAAAAGAAAGCATATTTAACCTGCTTATTTACAAACACTTGAGTGGCCTGGAGCTCCAGTTCCCTGAGGCTACCTTTTTGTAGAAGCTTGGCTGTCAGGTCAGGCTAGGCTTGTAGCTGAAGCTGGGACAGGTGGCAAGACACAAGCCATGCTCCCTCTGCTGTTTGGCAGTCCCACTAGGGCCTTGGCCCCAGGCAGCCAGTTCCCCAATGCCTGCTGTGCCTGGACATAGGCCAAGCTATTTACGTTTAACAGTCCCATCAGAGGCCAGTGTTAGCGGAGGCTGATAAATTTACAGGCTCTCAGGCGTCTGCCACTGCTGTGTGATGCCACAAGCTTAGGCAGGTATAGCCACGCCGATTTTTACTATCCTTGCTTTTTTAGTTTAAATCTTGTAGTCACAAAATTAGGAGAATTCCTGAATGCTCTCCTCTGTTAAAAGCCATAGATTTATTCATTATAGGTTCCATGGCTCACAGGCTAAATACCCTCTAGGCATACTTTGACGGACTCTGGGCGCTGACTGTGGGAGGTATAGGCAATCCTTTAAACTGGTCTCCTGCCTTTCCTGACTTCACTGCACAGTGTGGGTCAGACTTAATTGGCTACAGCGCGCGTGTGTGGACTGCTATAATCTCAGCGGTAACTCAGGCCATCGCTAGACCAAATGCCTTCTTCCCTTCACTCTTCCTACCCACTCAGCAGCAACAGAGACTGTGACTGGGTGACCACAGCAGTGCCGCTTGCATGGGTAAAGGCAAGGCCTCAGTTTGGCCTCCCTGAAACCCGGAGCAGCCCGAAGGCAGCAGTGGATACACCTATGGCACAGGGGAAGGAATATACTATTAATGAACTCTAAATATCTCTGCTTCTGTTTCTGCTCCACTTCGGCTCCTCTTGCTATCAAAATACACCCAAGTAACTGTGCAGATAGTTGAACACTATTTCCTTGTTCCATATCTACAAATATTTACAGTTTTACTCCCAATTTTTTGCCCTGCCTTTCTCTTTCCTTTTTTTCTTATCTACTATTTATTTCTGAGTGCTCATTACTCACCTCTCCACCTGTGGTGCAGTTTTCTTGCCGGGTCCCTCACGTATTCCCTTGTATGCCTGGCCACACTTCTGTGCATTTCGGGGTTCACTGGTCAGCCCCACATTGTGACTCCATATGTCATGGACCAGACTCAACAAAAACACCTCTTACCAGGGCAGGAGCATGAGGAATTAGAAATATAAGTAAAGAATACGATGATGTGTGAAAATAATAAAAACAAAAACCATAGAAAGTACCAGGAGGGCATTCCTGTGAATACTGAAATCACCCATGTTTATTTTTCTGTATGTTTTTATAACCAATACAAATGGGTGGAGAATGTAACAAAAGACTTTATGTTACATTTATGATACAAAGGACAACTTAAAAGTTAGTTGCTTTAATACTTTGAGACATCAAATCATTAGCATTCTGTTGTTTAGGCAGTGAAGCTGCTCTAGACCACCTATCCTGAAGGCATCAACTCAACAGGTGACCTCATAGTTATGAAGAAGGAGCAGAAGTACATTTGCATATCCTGACCATCTGTCAAGATTGAATAGATCTACTTGTATGAACTATCTTATTGTCAAAAGAATTAAGTAGCTGGGTGGTGGTGGTGCAAGCCTTTAATCCCAGAACTTGGAAGGCAGAGGCAGGCTGATCTTTCTGACTTCTAGGCCAGTCTGGTCTATAAGAACTAGTTCCAGGATAGGCTCTAAAGCAACACAGAGAAACCCTGTCTCAAAAAACAAAAAACCCAACCCAAATGAAACCAAACCAAACCAAAACAACAGAAGAATTAAGTAACCACATCCTGAGTTGGGACCTGCAACTGCATTTGTTGGCCACTTTGAGCAACCTCCAACTCTGACCGGCAGACAAGTTGGAAATAGGCTCACATTTTTGGGCCTCCACAATGACAATGATGATAATGAGAAAGGGCTGCCTTTGAATAGAGAGGAGGCAGTTGCTGCACACAGGCAAACTGCAGTTTATACAAGTGAAAGGAGAAACCCTGCGTCAGGATGAGGTGTTTAGTTTTAACTGGACAAGTTAATCAGGTGAGGCAAAGGGGGCTTTTTTGTTTGTTTGTTTGTTTTCCGAGACAGGGTTTCTTTGTAGGTTTGGAGCCTGTCCTGGAAATCGCTCTGTAGACCAGGCTGACTTTGAACTCACAGAAATCTTCCTGTCTCTACCTCCCGAGTGCTGGGATTAAAGGTGTGTGCCACCAATGCTGGGCCTAAAGGGGGCTTTTGATTGCTAGATATTTTGATAGCTTCACCTTGGTAGTCAGCATCAGGAGGAGGAAGTGGCCAAATAAGGGCGTAGACCTTAGTGGCTAGCTTTAGGAATGCAATGTAATGGTTTGTAGTAAGGCAGAGGGAATAGAGGAGAAATGCCAGGCCTGCCCAGAGCCATGTTTGCCATGCTCAAGCTGGTTAGAGTCCCTTCACCATCCCACTGGGGTATGGATTTGAGAGTACTTGATTGAGGCCACAGTGGGCAAAACAGGAAAGAGGAATTGATGCATGTATAGAACGACTATGAACAAGACCTGCAGTGAGCAAGGGAATGCAAAGGCTCCGGGACAGGAGGATGCCTGTGGTTAGAGGGTCCACAGGAAACCAGTGTAGCCACAGCAGAGTAAGGGAGGGCAAGGAGAGGTATCAGGGCATGGCCTTGGAAATGTTCCATGTGTATTTATTGGCACAGTTCTGTTTCAGACAATGTGCTGGAGTGTTAAGTAAAACCAGGCCACCTCCTTTTTTTTTTTTTTTTTAAAGACTCGGTTTTATGTATTCCAGGCTGGCCTTGAACTCCTCCCTTGCCTCTGCTGGAATCAAGCCTACACTATCACCTTGTGCTGGGATCAGTAGCTAGCCCACACTCCGGGCACTCTGGGGACTCCTCAGAGCTGTACCCGAGTCTGGGTTGTGATGAGAACCAAGTTCTGAACCATGGGAGCAATAACACAGCCATATCTCTGCCTGACTTATGAGAAATGACTGCTAACCCTCCCCACCAGGGGTGACTAAACCCCACTGAGCCTGCGGTTCTTTCTTTCCTGTCCCCATTGGCAACTGAATTTGCTTTATTTGCTTTTCCTGCAGTGACGTGGGCAGAACTCCAGCCAGCCTTAGGGATGGCTGTGGATAATATATTCTTTTCAAGTACAGATGTTTTTATTATTATTCAAATCTTTAAAATGTCAGTCTATTGAACCTGGAAGTTGAATGTCACAGGCTGTGGGGCCAGGTCTTTTTCTCCCTTTCCTCCCTGCTTTCCTCTCCTACATAGTTTTGTGGGCAAGTGATGTCACTGTGTTTGTGCTCGCTGTGTCTAACCCCAGCAGTATTGACACTTGTGGCTGGATCCTTCCTGTGGGGCTGTTTTGAGCTTCATAAAAACATTTTCTTTTCAGGAAAAATGTAGCCCAGACTGACTTTGAACTTGCGCTATAGTTGAGGATGGTCTTGAACTCCTGGTCCCCCTGTCTTCTCCTCTCCAATGCCTCAATGCTGGTATTGCGGTGTGCCCCACCAGCTCAGGGCTTCAGGCATACTAGGCAAGTGCTCTGCCAACCACGTGACATTCCCAGCCCTTCCCACAGTGCTGAGACTGTAGGTGCGTAATGCCACTCCTGGTGTTTGTGGTGCTGGAAATCGAACACAGGGTTCTTCCCTATACAGGGTATTCATATATATCCCAAGGTGGCCTTGGCTTGTAACACGCCTGCTTCGGTCTCCTGGCTGCTTGGATCACAGGCATGAGTTACCACACTCATGCTAGCAGCCTCCTCGAACTCTATCGATGCCACTAACATGTTCCCTCTTGCCAACCTGTTCCCACACAATGTCTCCAGACATTGCCTGATGTCCCCAGGAGACATGCCTGTTCCCTTTTGAACCACTGCTCTGCTCCTTTCTGCATGCTCCATTAACTTAGTCTCTCTCAGTAATCACTGCCTGAATTTCCATCTCAGGTGCCAGGTCCTTGCTCCATCACCCGGTGTTTTCTATCATCTGTGTTGTGCCCTCAGCCTGTTCAGGCTTTGATTAATCCCAAAGATGTGAGGAGGACAACCATCAAACCAAATCATCAGGGCCAAATTAATTAAAACAAGCTTTTTTAAAAATTCATGTACATGGGCTCATCCCCCTAAGGCGGGGTTTGAGAGGTCAGCATTAGATGTGAGGAAGATAAGGTTTCTATAGCTCAGGGATAAGGGGTTTCCAAATGAGGGATTTGGTGAGCAAAATAAGTGGGATTACAGGATCAGAACATGAGCATAACTAGTTAGTCCCTCCCAAGACAAAGGCATGGTTACAAGAAGGGCATAACAAGGTAGTCCTAGTCATAAAAGGTAGTCCTAGCCATAACAAGGTAGTCCTAGCTATAACAAGGTAGTCCTAGTCATAACAAGGTAGTCCTAGCCATAACAGGTAGTCCTAGTCATAACAAGGTAGTCCTAGCCATAACAGGTAGTCCTAGTCATAACAAGGTAGTCCTAGCCATAACAAGGTAGTCCTAGCCATAACAAGGTAGTCCTAGCCATAACAAGGTAGTCCTAGCTATAACAAGGTAGTCCTAGCTATAACAAGGTAGTCCTAGCTATAACAAGGTAGTCCTAGCCATAACAGGTAGTCCTAGTCATAACAAGGTAGTCCTAGCCATAACAAGGTAGTCCTAGCCATAACAGGTAGTCTGAGTCATAACAAGGTAGTCCTAGCTATAACAAGGTAGTCCTAGCTATAACAAGGTAGTCCTAGCCATAACAGGTAGTCCTAGTCATAACAAGGTGATCATTAAGGCCAGCTGGTTGCTCAGTCCCCAGTTTTAACAAGCAGGGTGTCCTGGAGGTAGGCACAAACTCCCTCACCCTCACTGTGCTCCCTCTGAAAACCTTCAGTGGCAGGTCCACACTCTGGAGGGAGGTACAATCGGTGTAGAAGGAGGCAGAGTGGCAGGACAGAAAGGGGTCTCCTGTGAGGATGGACACACCTAACTTTGAATCTAGAATTCAACAGTGCTTTACTTCTCTGAGCCTGTTTCCTCTTCTTTGAAACAGGATGTCCCCCGCCCTGCCCCAGATTATTCTTTTTAAAAACCATTCTTTCTTAAAAAAAATAAAAGAAGAAGAAGAAGAAGAAAGAAAGAAAGAAAGAAAGAAAGAAAGAAAGAAAGAAAGTTGTAGGCATGGCAGTGGTGGTGCATGCCTTTAATCCCAGCACTCAGGAGGCAGAGGTAGGTAGATCTCTGTGAATTTGAGGACAGTCTGGCCTACAGAGAGAATTCTGTAATCTCAGGATAACCAGAGCCGCACAGAGAAACCCTGTCTTCCTGCTCCTCCCCCAAAGAAAGAAAGGAAGAAAAAAAAGTTGCACATACATAGAATTCTCTCTTTTAAATGGTGTAGGTTGGTTCATTTAGACAGTTTTCAACTGCTAGTTAAAAAGCTTGTGGTAAAAATGCACATTGCCATTTCTATTATTTATTTATTTATTGACAGTCTTGCCCTGTAACCCTGTCTGGTCTAGAAATTGCCTTGTTGCTCAGGCTGTCCTTGAACTTTTGGTGATTCACCTGATTTAGCTTCCTAAGTGCTGGGATTACAGGCGTCTACAACCATGCCCAATCCAAACCCTCACTAAAAAGTTATTTGTATGTGTGCATGTGTGCTCACACACGAGTACTGCCAGAATGTGTTGAAGTCTGAGGACAACTTGTCACGTTGGTTTTCTCCTTCCCACCATGTGGAATTTGGAGATCGATTCAGGTCGACAGGTTTGGGGGCGGTGCCTTTACCCGATGAGCCATCTTGCTGGCTCAGCATCTGCACTGCGATCATTACTGGTCAGTGGGACTCTTCCCATAGGCAGAGTCTCTGCTACCTGTCTAGGAGTTCCCGTGCCTCAGTGGCACCACTAGCCCCCTCTGCAATGCTCTTTCCCAGATTAGTGGGAATGTGGCATTTTTTCAACAGTTGAACCCCATGCTGTTTTCTGTGGAAATGCCCTGAGCCTTCCGCTTTAGGGATATTGGTAGGAGCTCATGCCAGATACCCCTTTTTATTAAAATCCTTAAAGTAAATTCCACTGGCAAGCGTCACTGTGTACGACGGGACCCGAAGAGTTAGGCGGCTTCAACATTCGGACAGGAGCTGAAGTGTGGAGGAAGCAGCTGACTCCTGAAAGTGCTCCTCTGCTCTTCTTGGAGCTGTGGCATGCGCGCGTGCCAATAAAGAAAGAAAATGACACGCACACGCACACACACACACACACACGCGCGCACACACACACACACGCGCGCGCACACACGACATAAGTATATAAATGTATATGACAAATATATATATGTATATATATATATGAGTAGTGAATAACTTAGATATTGAACAGCTGTCTGTTAGTGAGGTACTCGTGGGAATATGTCTGAAAACTCAAATGTTTTGTCATTTTTATTTGAAACTGGGTCTTACTCTGCAGTCAGGGAGCTTGAATGTGCAAATAGAATTCCTTCTGTTACAGGAATGTCCCATCACACTTGACAAAGTAGTTGTCCTTATTTTTTTAAAAAACGTATTTATTATTATGTTTATATTTTGAGACTAGTCTCATGGTTTAGCCCCGGCGGGGCTTGTCTTTGGGGAATTAAGGGTGTGCATCACCAAGACCGGCAATTGTCTTGTTTGTGCAATGCTGGTGGTTGCATACGGGACCTTGTGTGTGTTAGACGACCATTCTACCATGAAGCCGCATCCCGGGATGGTTTTGGAAAAGTTTCCCTGGGAATTTGTTTCTTAGAAAAGGATGCGAGGGAAGGGGGAGAAGGAGGGGAGGGAAGGGGGAGGAGGAGGGGAGGGAGGGGGGAGGAGGAGGGAAGGAGATGGAAATTTTTAAATATAAAAAAATAAACCATGAAAAAAAAAAAAAAAAGAAAGAAAAGGATGCGAGCAGAGCCAGGAGTCAGCATGGAAGACCTGGAAGTTCTCACATTCCTGCCGCTTTGGTTTCTCAGCCGTTCTGAACTCAACCAGCAGGGGGAGCTAGGACACCGCGTTCCTCTGGATGCCGGGTACCGCGCTGCTGCTTGCCAAGAGATGGGAGATGACCTCCAGGTGTCTTTTGTTGTTCAAACCCGGTTTTTTTTTTTTTTTTTTTTTTTTTTTTTTTTTTTTTTTCTGCAGAGAAAGGTAAGGGGATGAACTGCTAGGAACTAACTGGCAGCCAGAAACTGAGGAGTGTCACCCCGCCTCAGCAGGTGGAAGAGAATGAAAGATCGCATTGCTGACATTCATTGGCTTCAGAGTGTTCTATGCATCACTCCGTTTGCATTACATGCATGTTTCTACAGAAGAATTAACCAGAGAGCGAAAAGGCCAGTGCCTTTTCTCCTTAAAGAAAGACAAGAGAGCACACAAGATGACACATTGAGCAAAGGCAGCTGCCACCAAACCTGATGAATTTACAAGATATAGGGAGAGAACTGATTCCCAGGGCTGTACTCTGCAGCCATCCACCCTCCCCGCAAATAAACAAAAAAATTTTTTTTAAAGGGAGAAATGGGTTAGGAACCTTTGGTGTTTTGAATCAGAATGGGCCCCACAGGCTCATGTATTTGAATGCTCGGTCTGGTCTCCAGTTAGCAGAACTGTTTGAAAATTGGAGTGTGTGTTGCCTTGTTGGAGGAAGTTTATTACTGGGGTTGGGTTTTGAGGTTTCAAAAAGCCAGGCCAGGTCCAGTCTCTGTCTCTCTGTCTCTCTGTCTCTGTCTCTCTGTCTCTCTCTGTCTCTCTCTCTGTCTCTCTGAAACTGCGGATCAGATGTGAACTCCTAGCTACTTTTCCAGCACCATGCCTGCCTGCCTGTCACATGTTCCTCCATGATGATCATGGACTCACTTTCTGAAACTGTAAGCAAGCTCCTCAATTAAATGCTTTCTTTAAAAACTTGAATTGGTTATGGTGTCTCTTCATAGTAATAGAGCAAAAACCAAGACAGGGCTGTTTTTTTTTTAAATAAGTAAATATAATGGTGAAGAATCTGCATGACTACACACATTTAAAAAAATTATATATATAGTGTTCTGCCTGCATGTATGTCTACATGCCAGAAGAGGGCACCAAATCTCATTAGGGATGACTGTGAGCCACCACCATGCGGTTGCTGGGAACTGAACTCAGGACCTTTGAAAGAGCAGCCAGTACACTTAATCACTGAGCCATCCTCTCCAGCCTGGAACTGGATTAAAAAAAAAAAACTTTTAACCCAGCTATAATGAGCCTAATAGTCAAACACACTGTGTCCTGGGAGGGGGGTTTCTGGAGTCAGCCCGACCTAAGTTCAAATCCTAGGGTTGGACTTGCCAGATGTCTGGCTGGCCGTGGGCAAGGCGCTTCACTCCTCTGATCCATAGTCTCTCTTATAAAAGCAGGATAATCTTCCCCATTCCAGAATTGTTGAAGGTTGGAGGGATTGGTGTGTGCATTACAGAAATGTTGAGAATAATCCCTGGCTCCTGGCAGGTGATTAGTATTTGATAGTTCTCTTCCCCACTCCTTTTTGTTGGTCTGGGGAACTTCCTGGGGACAGGAACTATATATGTTTCTTTGCACCTCAGAACACAAATCTACCCCTACCTAGACATGGTGGTACACACCTTTAATCCCAGCACTTGAGAGGCAGAGGCAGGTGGTGGATCTCTGTGAGTTAGAGGCCAACCTGGTCTACAGAATTAGTTTCAGGACAGACAGGGCTACACAGAGAAACCCTGTCTCAAAACAACAACAATGCCCCAAATGCACCCCTAGTTCATACCACACCCTGGAGATAGAGCTGGAAGTGAGCTCCTGACAGGACCACTGTTTGGAGGTGAGTGAGGGGCTAAGGCAGTCTTTCCCTACCTGGTCTTAGCTCAGGTGTATCTGTCAATAAAAAATGCCCCTAACTTTTGGAAACCTACCTAAAAAGTTTCTGTACTCCATAGCCTCTCCACTGACACAACAACCAAATTGGACCAAATCAAACGGAATTAGAAAAAGCCCAGGTTTAACGAGTACGATATTCCCAGATGATTTTCCAGCCCCCCAGAGAGGAGACGGGAAAGAGAGACCGGAAAACCACATGTCTGTTTTCTGGGGGGCAGTTTAAATACCCTGTGGTAGTGGTCTTGAGCATCTCTGGGGGAGGGGTCATCGCTTGGCTGGCTTTCTGAGATGCAGGCTTGGAGAGAGATGGGGGAGGGGGCTTGGGATGGAGCTTCCACCTGAACACTATCCTTACATAAACACAATCACCAGCATGCTAAAATGTGCACACATTTTTTTCTATGTTGTTTGCCCTGAAACAAATTGGAAGCAATTTTTTCAAACTTTATCAATAGGCAAATAATAGAACAAATTATGGTCTGTTCAGTAGTTTGCAACAAAATAAACCTTAAAAGGGATTAGATCGATCTGGGAATGTAGCTTTGAGGTAGAATGCTTGCTTAGCATGTGTGTACGTGGGAGGCCCAATTCAACCCCTAGCGTGCACACATGCATGCATGCATGTGCACACATACAAACACACAACATACAAACACACATACACATGCATATACACAGCATGCATACATACATACACACACAGCATACATATACACATACACACAGTATGCAAACATACACAGAATGCATACATATACACACAGCATGCATACATACACAGCATGCATATACACATACACACAACATGGATATACACATACACACAGCGTGCAAACATACACAGAATGCATATCCACACAGAGCATGCTTATACACCACACGGCATGCAAACACCCATATACACACATCATGCATGTATACATACATACACACAGCATTCATATACACATACACACAGAATGCAAACACCCATATACACACAGCATGCAAATACACGCATGCACACATGAGATCTCTATCTATTGTTATTTGAAAAACAAATCATTACTGTGTGTGGTGGTAAACACCTTTAATCCCAGCACTAAAGAATAGAGTTGGGGAGATCTCTGTGAGGCTGAGGCCAGTCTTGTCTACACAGTGAGTCCAGGCCAACAAGGGCTACATAGTAAGACCTGTTATGATTTATGGCACAGGTAACTCTGGAAGGTCCCACTGCAGATTGGAGAGACCGTGGTGGATGGGAAACAGATAGATGCACCATGCAGAGAGATCTTGGGTATAGAGTTCATTTAGTGGGTATGGGGAGGATATAAGGATATAAGGGTAAGGAGGTAGGAGGAGAGGGGGAGGAAGGGACAGAGAAAAAAAGAAAGAGGAAAGGGGGAGGAGGAGAAGGCAGAGGCTGCATCTTTAGAAGAAGAAGCGGGTGGGGGGGAGGAAGAGAGGAGGCAAGGGAAAAGGAGACTGGGAGTGGGCAGAGCTTGTCTCTTAAAGGGACAGGGTACTCAGGTGACAGGGCAGGCCAGCATAATTATAATTACAATTATAACAAGATCCAGTTTCCAAAATATTAAAAATAAAAAACAAAACAACTTAGAAAAAGTAAGTTGGTGAATTATTCTTGTGCCAGGACTTTTTTGTTTTTGTATTTTGAAAATAGATTCCTCTGCACGTGTTTTTGAGATAGGCAGAGGTAGAGAGATCTCTGTGAGTTCAAGGCCAGTTTGGTCTGCAGAGTGAGTTTTAGGACAGCCAAGGCTATGCTGGGAAGGACATATTTCAGTGGCAGAGCACTCAATTGGCATGAAAGGGCTTGAAATATATGTATGAAATCCTAGGTTCAATCTTCAGAGCTGAAAAAAAATCAAAACACTAAATAAACCCCTCATCAAAATACAACAATAAAAATCAGACCTCTGTAGTGTGAATCGGCGGGCTGCGTCCCGCCACCCGCCACCCGGCCGCCGGCTAGCTTTACACCCGAAATAATTACATGGAAACTGTATTCTTTTAAACACTGCCTGGCTCATTAGTTTCAGCCTCTTACTCACATCTTGCTTTAACCCATTTCTAATAATCTGTGTAGCACCAAGAAGTGGTGTCCTACCGGAAAGATTCTAGCGTACGTCCATCTTGGGCTGGAGCTTCATTGCGTCTGGCTTCTCTCTGAGGAGAGGCATGGCGGTCTGTCTAACTTAGGAGAGGCATAGCATCTGACTGATCCTTCTACCTCACTTCCCCTTCCTGTTCTGTCTACTCCACCCACCTAAGGGGCGGTCTATCAAATGGGCCAGGCAGTTTCTTTATTAGCCAATGAAATCAACTCAAACAGAAGACTCTCCCACATCATTTCCCCTTTTTCTGTTTAAACAATAAAAGAAAGGCTTTAACTTTAACATAGTAAAATTACATATAACAAAATAGTTATCAAGTATGAATTAGTTACAATACTTATATCCATTTTATCTTTATCATAACAAAGGAAAACTTTAACTATCTATCCATTCTTCAACTCCATCAAAGACTCCAGAAGAATACAATATTTCCTAAGTAAATAAGAAATATGCAATTTCCATATAACTCTAGAAATGATAGAGACATCTCGCTGCCTGGACAGTCACCCAAAGTTCTTTTGTATTGTTGGGGCATCTATTTTCGGCCTATTGGCCCACAGTATCCAGCAGAGTTTCCCATGAAGCAGGAAATTTCGAAGGCAGTTCATTCACTATCTGCTGTGTCCTTCAGAATGTCTCGCAGACTCTTTCTTGAATCAGGAACCCCAAAAGATCATCTCATATTTAGTCCTCTCTCTGTGGGTTCTTCGTGTCCAGTTTATGCCAACAGTCCAGGCAAGAGCTGTTTCTTGCCCAAGTGGCTATCAAACTCCATAAGGATCCTCTTCGATGCCCATCTTCCTCTTGAAGTAGATTGGTGCTGCCAGGAGCTGACGTGTCTCATTGTCATGAAAAGCCTTAAGTTATTAAAACATCTAAAATGCGATATTCTGTAGTCTTTGAAAGATATGAAGAATGCCTATGTAACTTAAATATATCTCTATATAGCTAGAAAATCTAACTAACATAACTACAAGTTTTACTAATATTGATAACTATCCATTAACAACCTATATACATTACATTTTTAAATGAACTACACAATCACAATACATTAATCAGTATCAGAAATACATATACATATAACAAAATTGACCTTAAAATCTATACCAATGCAAATTATTCATATCTATATCATATCCCCCTTTAAATGTAAAAGAACATTTATAAACAATATTTGGGAATGTGGGCGCAGTTATTTCTCTCCAAACTGCTTCCTGCTGAGTGGGGGCGTTGTTATTTAGGTCTTTCATGGTATAACCTGTGTGCTAGGTTCCTCTCAGTTGGCAGTTGAGCGAAGTAATTTTTTGAGGGTGTTCACAGCAACCTTTCAGGAGGGCGTGGTCTATCATACCATATTGGGATAGAAGCAATCCACAGAGTCTCGTCCTCTGTGAAAACAAAAGAAGAAACTCTTTTCCAAAGCATCATGTTCTTAGATCCAAATCCTGAAGTCATACCGTTAAGATGTCCATTCTGGTCTAGCCTGGCAGCCCATATAATGAAATGTCTCTCTGTACTTAGCTCCTTTACAGTCAAAAAAATCAAAGAAAACACAACAAAATACATAATCCAGACTCTCTGTGAATTTTCCATTTTTACGTGGCTTATTTTTACTCTATCACTTTACTTCTTTTAATCTATAACTATCTGTACTCTGTCTCTTTAAAGACTTTAACCTTTTTTTTTTTAAGGCATTAACTTTATTCTCTATATTTTCTTTTTCTCTCTTTTAAGCCTACGTGAGCCATTTAAAGGCCTTCTATGTCTGAATCTTTTCTATTGTGAATCTGTAATTTTTTACTATCCAGGAGCATTTCTTAAAAGGTTAACCACTTCTTAAAATCTTAAGTTGCGCCAGGTAGAGGTAATACCGTACCGCCTGTTTACAGCCAAGTCCAAACCTTAACTGCGCTGTTATCATGGTAATTACGATAGTTCCTGCCTGAGGTCAGCACAGTTCAGCATGGCGGAGCAGAGCCAGAGCCGCTCCTGCCTCAGTCATTTGGTGCCCCTGAGCAGCACACAGTTTCAGGCACACAGCAGTCCACATTGGAGCCACACTCAGAAGTTTAATTTTGATACTGAGCGTGCAGCACAGAAACTCTTTTAATCCAAGTCACAGCCGAATCTGACGCGCAGAGCAGTCTGAAAACACCTCTCTCTCTATGGCGGCAGGAATCCGCAAATGCTGTCCCGCTCGCCTAAGCCTGATTCCGCCATCTGCCCAGGTGCAGGAAGGGAGCAGTGAGCCATTGGCATGGTCTCAGAGAACTTTCTTTCCGATCCCAAGCGGGCAAGGTTTTTAAGTGGATTTAGTCACCACGTTGGAGCGCCAATCTGTAGTGTGAATCGGCGGGCTGCGTCCCGCCACCCGGCCGCCGGCTAGCTTTACACCCGAAATAATTACATGGAAACTGTATTCTTTTAAACACTGCCTGGCTCATTAGTTTCAGCCTCTTACTCACATCTTGCTTTAACCCATTTCTAATAATCTGTGTAGCACCAAGAAGTGGTGTCCTACCGGAAAGATTCTAGCGTACGTCCATCTTGGGCTGGAGCTTCATCGCGTCTGGCTTCTCTCTGAGGAGAGGCATGGCGGTCTGTCTAACTTAGGAGAGGCATAGCATCTGACTGATCCTTCTACCTCACTTCCCCTTCCTGTTCTGTCTACTCCACCCACCTAAGGGGCGGTCTATCAAATGGGCCAGGCAGTTTCTTTATTAGCCAATGAAATCAACTCAAACAGAAGACTCTCCCACATCAGACCTCAAAGACAAATAGTGGAATAGTGTGGAAAGAAACAGAATTGAATTGGCAATCTTGTGGGTGGGACTAGAGGGAGGAAGAGGCTCATTCCTTGACTCATTTATGCTTTCTTTCAAATAACACACAACAATAGCAATAAATAATAATAATTATTATTTTGGTTTTCTCTGTGTAATAGCCCTGGCTGATCTGGAACTCACTCTGTAGACCAGTCTGGTCTTGAACTCACAGAGATCCTCCTGCCTCTGCCTCCCCAGGACTTGGATTAAAGAAGTGTGTCACCATAGCCAGCTACAATAATATTATTTTTGTTATGAAAGACAGGATCTCACTGTGTTGCCCAGGTTGGCCTTGAACTCACAGTGATCCTCCTGCTTCAATCTTCTGAGAATGCAAGCATGAGCTACCACACCCAGACTTTATTGTGTTTTTTAAAAAAGATTTATTTATTTATTTATTGTGTATGCAGTATTCTGCCTACATGCATGCCTGCAGGCCAGAAGAGGGCACCAGACCTCATTACAGATGGTTGTGAGCCACCATGTGATTGCTGGGAATTGAACTCAGGACCTTTAGATGAGCAGGCAGTGCTCTTAACCACTGAGCCACCTCTCCAGCCCCCTTTATTGTAATTTTTACTCTAAAAGACTCTGTCTTTCTCTTTTGCCCAGACTGACCCCAAACTCCTGGACCTAAGCAACCCTCCCCTAGCCATCCTTTAGGGCATCTGAGACTCCAGACATCCACCCCTCTGCCTGGCTTCATTCCACTAATGCTGATGAAGTCCTGCCATGTTCCAGGGACTGCCACAATGAAGGAGATACAGTCAGGAATAAAATAGACTACCACTTGCTCGCATGGAACTGGAGGCACCAACTGTCCGGCTTTGTCTGGGGCCCTTCTGATTTAGGTGATGAAGTTCCAACATCTCAGGAGACTCTGTAGTCCTGGGAAACAGGCAGAATTTGTCTCTAAGTTGAAGCATACTTATTTGCATAGGAGATGGATAAGCCCTTCCATTCATTTCAGGTAAGAACTCCTAACCCCTCTGGGGCTGGAGCACAGATTGGTGCTGTGAGCTTTTGACACTGTCCCCATAACTGCTCATTGGCTCCTGTAACTGCCTGGGAGCCACAAGCTTGAAAGAGGGCTCCCCCCACTTTTTGTACTAAGATCTGACTCTTAATCTTTTAAGACATGTTTGAGGGTAGGGAGTGTGGGTGACTTCTTTGGCTTTAACTGAATCTGTTCTGTGTTGTTAAGTACAACCAAGAAAGTCTTCCTCACGCTTTCAGAAGCGCCAGCAGGTGCCATTCACAGTCTGCCTGCCTGTTGTCCCCCTGGTCCCAGGGACTCTGACCTGCAGAAACCTGGAACATCTTGCAGATCTGGCTTGAGATTTCCTTGGTGGGAGGCTGGGAACATGTGGGGGCAGGGGAACTGTGTCTTCTTTAGTGATGCTCCCACGGCAGCCCATGTACCTGTCAACATGACTTTAGGAAATAGGCAGATGACCAAATTGAGATGAGGTCGTTGGGGTCAGTCTTAACCCAATATTGCTTGTGCGGGGGCAATTTGAACCCAGAGCTCGACATCTCCTCCATCAGGGATAACATTGTCTGGGGATGAAGGCAGAAGTGGAGGCGATGTCTCAGTAAGCCAAGGAATGGCCTTGACTGCTGTGCTGACTAGACTCCTGTCAACTTGACACAAACTGCAGTAATCCGAGAGGAGGGAGCCTTAGTTAAGAAAATGCCTCCATAAGATCAGGCTGTACACAAGCCTGTGGGACATTTTCTTAGTTAGTGATTGATAGGGAGGGCCCAGCCCATTGTGGGTGGTGCCATTCCTGGCCTGGTGGTCCTGGGATCTATAAGAGAGTAGACTGAGCAAGCCATGTGGAGCAAGCCAGTAAGCAGCACCTCTTCATGGCCTCTGCATCAGCGCCTGCCTCCAGGATCCTGCCCTGCTTGAGTTCCTGTCCTGACTTCCTCCAGTGATGGACTACAGGGTGGAAGTGAAAGCGAAATAAAACCTTTCTTTTGCAGCTTACCTTTTGGTCATGGTGTTTCTCTGCAGCAATAGAAACCCTGACCAAGACAACTAACAGCCAAGTCATCAGAAGCTAGAAGAGAGGCACAGGATGGATTTCCAGGAGCTCCGGCCTCTCAACACAGCACAGCCCTGATGTTTGACCCACTACAGTACTAGGTGTGGTAGGCCTGGAAACTCACTGAGGTTTGTACCCACCTGATACAGGCTGGAGTCATTTCAGGAGACACACCTTTTGAGAAAATGCTTCCACCAGAATGGTCTGTGGACAAACCTGTGGTATGTTTTCTTGGTTAATGATTGATGTTGGAGGGCCCAGCTTATTGTAAGCCATGGCATTCCTGGGCTGGTGGCCTTGGGTGCTTTAAGAAAGCAGTCACCAAGAGCGAGCCAGTAAGCAGCTCCCCCCCCCCCCCCATGGCCTCTGTGTCAGCTCCTGCCCCCAGGTCTCTGCCTTGAGCTCTTGTCCTGACTAGCCCAGATGATGAAATAAACCCTTTATCCCTGAGTTGATTTTGGACTTGGTATTTTATCACAGAAATAGAAACCCTAACTAAGACAAGAGTAATGGCTCCCACATGCCCCTGGGAGCATGGATAGTGAGTGATCTCTAAGATTTTTAGTCTTTCTGGGGGGAGGGTCTCACAAATATCTGTTGACAAATACATTTCGTGTTGTTTGGTCTTCCTCATACCATCTTTCTTTTAAAAAATATTTATTTATTTTATTTTATGTGTATAGGTATTTTGCTTGCAGGTATGTATGTGTAACACGTGTGCTGTGCCCAGGGAGGACAGAAGAGGACTTTGGATCCCTTGGAACTGGAGTTACAGATGGTTATGAGCTGTCATGTGGATGCTAGGAACGGAACCCAGTTCCTCTACAAGGTAGCCAGTGTCCTCGCTCCTCTCTCTCTCTCTCTCTCTCTCTCTCTCTCTCTCTCTCTCTCCTCTCTCTCCTCTCTCTCTCTCTCCTCTCTTTTTCTCTCCTCTCTCTCTCTCTCTCTCTCTCTCTCTCTCTCTCTCTCTCTCTCTCTCTCTCTCTCTCTCTCTCCTTCTCCTCCTCCTCCTCTCTTTCTTTGATTTTTTAGAACGGGGTTTTTCTGTGTAGGCTGACTGTCCTGGAACTCACTCTGTAGACCAGGCTGGCCTCAAACTCTCAGAGATACTCTGCTCTGCCTCCTGAGTGCTGGAATTAAAGGTGTGAACTACAACAGTCCAGCTGCAACCAGTGCTCTTAACCACCAAGCAATCTCTCCAGCATCCACATACCATCTCATATTCCACTGTGTCTCTTTGCATTATGAATGTTCCTGCTCCTGGTGTTCTGTTATAAAATGGACCAATGAAGGAAGATTGCAAACCCAAGGCCAGTCCAGGTTGTACAGAGCAATCTTGCTTCAACAAAACAGAAAAAATGAAACAAAGCACCCAGAAAACCATGTTCTTATTAGAAGGCTCTGGGTTTGAGAGACCCTGCCTAAATGATGTGGGAGTCCCTTCCATGTGCTGTGATTACCATTAATGAATAAAGAAAATGCCCTGACCTCTTGATAGGGCAGAACTCAGGTAGGTGGGGAGGACTGGACTGAATGCTGGGAGAAAGAAGGGCAGAGTTAGAGAGAGGCCATGGAGCCACAGCTAGAGTCAGACATGCTGAAACTTTGCTGTAAGTCACTGCCATGTGATGATACACAGATTAATGGAGATGAGTTAAATTAATATATAAGAATTAGCCAGTAAGAAGATAGAGCTAATGGGCCAAGCAGTGACTTAAATAATATGGTTTCTTTGTGATTATTTCAGGTCTAAGCTACCTGGGTGGCTGGGAAGAACAAGCAGCCTCCTCCAACACATAGTAAAATTACCTATAACAAAACAAGTATCAAGCAAAAATTATAGTTACAATATTTATATCTACCTTATCTTTTATCATAACTAAGGAAAACTGTAACTATAACTATAAATTCCTCAACTGCATCAAAGACTTCAGAAGGATATAATATTATCTAAGTAAACAGCATTGTAAGCAACTTTCAAATCTCTAGAAGTGACAGAGACATCTTGGTGCCTGAACAGTCACCCAAAGTTCTTCTGTAACATTGGGGCATCCATCTTCATCCTATAGGTCCATAGTATCCGGCACACTTTTCTATGAAGTAGGAAATTTCAAAGCTAGTTCTACCTATATTGGCAGTTTGTCAGTCACTTTCTTCTGTGTCCTGCAGAATGTCTGGCATACTCTTTTTGTTCTTTCATGAAGCAGGAACTCTGAAGGACGGTCTCACTTTTAGGCAAAGTCAGTAGTCATTTTTCCGTGGGTCCTGCAAGTCCAGTCAAACAATTCAGGCAAGAGCAGTTTCTTGCCCAAATGGCTAACTAACTCCATAAGGAGCCTATTCAATGCCCATCTTTCTTTTGAAGTAATTGGTGCTGTTAGGAGCAGACGTGTCTCATTGTCATGAAAAGTCCTAAGTTTTTAAAACATTTTAAATGCCATATTCTGAAGGTCTCTGAAAGATTTGGAGAATACCTATCTAGCTGAAATATATCTCTATACATATAGAAAACATAACTAATATGACTACAAGCTTTACTATTATAGATGACTATCTATTAATGTGTATTTCTTAATTATACATTATATTACACAATCATTACACCTTAATCAAGAGCAGGAATATATATATATATATATATATATATATATATATATATGAATAACAAAATTGACCTTAAATTTGTATCAATAAACTAAGATCCATACCAAAGCAAAGTATTCATCTTTATAACATATCCCCCTTAAATGTAAACAAAGACATAAATATTTAGAGAATTTGAGCATAGTTCTCTCTAAACTACTTCCTACTTTTTGTTGGGCAAAGTAATTTTTGGGGGTATTCACCTTTTAGAGGGTTCTTGGTCCATCATTAGTCTGAAAGGTTTCCATAGGCTGTCATCCTCTGTGGAAACAAAAGAAGACCCTCTTTTCCAAAGCAACAAATTCTTAGACCCAAATTTTGAAATTAAGATGCCTTTAAAGTATATATGTTGGTTTAGCTTAGCAGCCCATGCAATGAAATGTCTCTCTGACTTAGTTCCTTCACAGTCAAAAAATTCAAAGAAAATACAATAATATACACAATCCAGACTCTTTGTGTATATTCCATCTTTACATGGCTAATTTTTCTTACTCTATTACTTTTTCTACTAGTTTAGCATTTATTTTATTATCTTTACTCCTTTAATCTATGACTGTCTATACTCTTTTATATTTACTGTCTCTTTACCCTTTTTTTTTCTTCCAAGCCTACATACATTTTTTAACACACTGTGTCTCATTTAGACACATAAAATGTGTCTCATTTTATGTCTGAATATGTCCTATTGTGTATTTGAAATATTTTTCTGTCCAGGATGCTAAACATCATTACTAGATCTAAAGCTGCTTTGCCTTTGGGCTCCGTCCAGTCCAATATGGCCGAGGTCCATTCACTGCCTTTGAGACTGCCAGGTGGGAGCCATGCTCATGTTGGTAACCAGTTGGCCCATGCTGCCACCAAGTAACTTGCAGCACACAGCCCCAAAACCTCATTCAAGTGCCCTGCCTCCTGAAAGAGTCAGATTTCTTGCTGGCAACACGGGCCAGGAAGCTGCCATTTGGAAACTATACAGTTTTTTTCCTACTACCACTGAATCAGGAAGACCTCTCTTAAAGGAGACACAGCGTTAAGCTATGCTTAACTCTGTTCTTTTGTGTCTAGAATTCCTTTTTAAGCTTTCTCAGGTTTTACATAGATATAGTCAACCATGTTGGCGAGCCAATCTGTTGTAGGCAGAGGCTTCTTGTTCATTTCCGGCTGCTCAGTTCCCAAATAATCACACAGAAACTATATTATTTAAATCACTGCTTGGCCAATAGCTTAAGTGTATTGCTAGCTAGCTCTTGTATCTTTGGTTAACCCATTTTTATTAACCTGTGTATAGCCGCATGGGTGTGGCTTACTGGGCAAAGTTCCTTTGGGTGTCTGTCTTTGGCAGGGCTACATGATGTCTCATGACTGCACCTACTCTCTACATATATCTCTTTCAGCCTGGCTATATTCTGTTAAACCATTGGCTAAAAGCAGCTTCTTTGTTCATTAACCAATAAAAGCAACACATATACAGAAGGACTTCCCACACCAGCCATGCATATAATAGCAATAATAAATAAAATAGAATCTTAAAAAACCACCAACAACATCAAAGTTCTCTTTTTACTTTTTTTCTCAATGACATTTTCTCTCTCTGACTGTCATACTTGTATATCTGTGTGTATATACATATAGATATAGTCACAGATAGCAGTTTAGGTGGGTATTGATATTGACGTGGCTAATTAAAGCTATAGATATATATTTACATAGATATATACTTAAAAACACACACCTAGATAGATGTAGTTGTGGAAACTGTATTTATGACTACAGATGAGATATAGCCACATAACTATATGTATGGGGATGTAGACAGTGCATATGTTTTTCCTTTTGAGGTGAGATTTCTCTGTATAGCCAGGATAGTCTTGGATTTATTTCACAGCTAGGATTGGCCTTGAAATTTTGATCTTCCTGCCTCAGCCTACAGAGTGCTGGGATTACCCGTATTTTCTGTGCACCCTGCTTAGATAAGTTAAAGCTTTTGTTTACTAATAATTACAAATTAAAAATAATTTGTTTTTTAATTATTTAATGATTTTAATATTTATTTAGTTCATGTGTGTACATGTGCATTTTTCCTTTTTTGAGACAAGGTCTCTCTATGAAGCTTCAGCTGTCCTGGAACCTTGCTGTGCAGATCTGGCTTGTCTTTGTTTCCTGATTGCTGGGATTGAAGTCATGCCCACCATGCCTGTCAATATCAGTGAAAAAAAATTTTTTTTTGGTTTTTCGAGACAGGGTTTCTGGATCCTGTCCTGGAACTAGCTCTATAGACCAGGCTGGCCACAAACTAACAGAGATCTGCCTGCCTCTGCCTTCCAAATGTTGGGATTAAAGGCAGCACCCAGCTGTCAGTACATTCTTGCAAGTGCCACTGTTAAAGAATAATTTCCCGAAGTCTGTCATCTCCGACATGAAGTCTGTTACCCCCAAACCATCTTGTCCTCCCTCTCCATTTTTTTTTTACTAATTTAAAAAATGTAAGTTTTTAAAACACATCTCAGTGCAGTGACATTAGTGGGGAACAGATAAAGAGGAAGAGTGGCTAAAGGAGGCGCATAAAGGAATCCTTTTAACATTTATTTGTTTGTTTCTTTGTATCCATATGCTACAGCATAGGTGAGGCAGACAGAGAGCAGGTTGGGGGAACCGGTTCTCTCCTTCCACTATGTCTGGGAATTGAACTTAGATTGTTAGGCTTGGCAGCAAGCTACTTTACCTGCTGAACCACCTTGCTAATCCTATTTGTTTGTTTGAGATAGTCTCGTGCAGCCGAGGCTGGCCTTGAACTAACTATGTAGCTGAGGATAATTTTGAACATCTGATCTTCTGCCTCCAATGGGAGGAATCACAGACACTTTAAAATAGTGATGTCACTTTGAGGTTGAACATGCTGGTGCGCAGTGGTAATCCCAGCGCTTGGGAGGTGGAGACAGACAGGTGTGGGGGCCAAAGGTTAGTGCCTTTCTCTGTTCCTCTCCACCAGTTTTGGTGTGTGTGTGTCTTGTTCCTGTGAGCGTGTGCTGCCATGTGCCTTCATGTATGGTGGCAAAGATCAACATCTAGTTTCTCCCTCAGTCACTCTCTGCATTGTTTTTGTTGCAGGGTCTCTCACTAACCCTGGAACTCCGTGATTGCCTAGGCTGGTCCTGTCAGTGAGCAGGGAACCTGCCTAAATCCACCCACCCCATGTGCTGGGGTTACAGGTGCACCTGGCTTTGTGTGGGCCCTGGGGATCTGAACTCAGGTCCACACACAGCAGGCATTTTAATCCACGGAACCACTACTCCAACCCCGACGCTTACCTCTTTACATATCTGTGCGAGGGGTCTGGAAGCAGTCTCTGCGTTAACTGGGAAGCACGCTTCATACTTGGGGAGGGCTCCTCAGTGCCTGCCATGATGGCTGAGTCAGTTTGTGCTTCACACTTGGGGAGGGCTCCTCCGCGCCCGCCATGAAGACTGAGCCAGTTTGGGCTTCTGGAGCCCTTTCATTTGAATATTACGAAGGGCTGTGTCCTGGTTTTATGCCCTAAGCTGGTGCAACGGGGTAGATCTCCTACATGAAGATCGGTTATAATGCAGCGATTCAGTAGGTCTGAATCCGCGATGTGCTGTTGCTTGTTTTCCAGTGCACACACTTGAAAGGGAAAACAAACCGCTTCTTGAAAACATTGTAGAATTGAACATTTCTCTGCTGGATGCAGGGTGGTCCCTTCTCTTCTGGCAACTTTGGAGCTCTTGAGGTCTTTTACTCAGAACAGGAGGGGCAATTTACAGACAAGAAATTTGGGCCCTAACATCTTTTAAAAATTATTTTTATTTTATGTGTATGGGTGTTTTGCCTGTATGGACACCTCATGTGTGTGCCTGGTGTCTGCTTAGGCCAGAAAAGGGTACTGGATCCTCTGGAATTGGAGGTACAGATGGTTGAGAGCCACGTGTGGGTGCTGGGAACTGAATCTAGGTTCTCTGAAGAGCAGCAAAAGTTCTCAGTTGCTGAGCAATCTCTCCAGTCCCTGTCCCAATTTTCAATTATGTTTCTTGCATGTGTATGGTGCGTGTGCATGTATCTGCAGGGCCATTCAAGCCTGTACACCATAGCATGAATGTGGAAACCATAGGAAACTGGGAGCTGGTTTCTCCTTTCACCGTGTGGGTCCTGGATCTAAGTCAGGTTGACAGGCTTGGAGCAAGTACCTTAACTCACGGAGCTATCTCACCGACCCTGTCAACCACACTTTTTTGAGACAGGGTCTCTCACTGACCTGGGGCTCTCTGAGTAGGCTACTCTGGCTGGCCATCACGTCCCAAAGATTCACCTTCACAATGGTGGAGTTATAACGTGTGCCACCATGCCCAGTGTCTTAGGCTTTTTATTGCTGTGAAGAGATACCATGACCATGGCAACTCTTACAGAGAAAACATTTAATTGGGGTGGCTTGCTTACAGTTTCAAAGGTTCAGTCCATTACTGTCATGGTGGGGAGCATGGTGGCATGCGGGCAGACATGGTACTGGAGAGGTAGCTGAGAGCCCTATATCTTGCAGGCAACAGAAAGTTGACGGAGACACTTGACAGTATCCTGAGTATAAGAAACCTCAAAGACCGCCCCCACAGTGACACACTTCCTCCAACAAGGCTATACGTATTCCAACAAAGCCACACCTCCTAGTAGTGCCACTCCCTATGAGTTTATTAGAGCTAATTACATTCAAATGACACACCCAGATTTTGATGTGGGTTCTGGGCTGCGAACTCAGATCTTTATGCTTGCAAAGGAGGCTCTCTTCTTGGCCACCATCTTACTTTTTTTTAGGTTTGGTCTTATGTGGTTCAGACTGGTCTCAAATTTGCTCTGTAACTGAGGATGACCTTGGACTTTGGATTCTTTTGCCTCTGAGATTAGATGCCTAGTGTCCAGCATCATTTATGTTATTTTTTATTATTAGTGACATATACATTTAATATATACCATATATAATAGATATTTTATGTGATATACATTATACACACATATAAAATTTATGATTGCAGGCACACATATACCATATGACCTCCATACATGTGAGGTCAGAGGATAACTTATGGGAGTTGGTTCTTTCCTTCCATGATGATTTTCAGGTATATAACTCAGGTTACCAGACTTGCATGGTAAACACTTTAACCTGCTGAACTGAGCTCCCCTGCTGGCCCTCCAACATTATCTTGAACTGTAAAGCGAAGTAACTGCTGAGCTATTTTTCCTTTAGTTCTCCTCAAATTTTCCAAGTGAAGGAAATGGTGCTAGTCATTTAGGTCACCTTGCTCTGGGGTGGAGCTTTGGATTCTGAATGTTCAGGAAGGACCATGGTGTATCGTAGAGGTGTTCGCTATGTGGAAAAATAGCAGATTTAGTCAATAGACATTACCTTGCAGGTGCTTGATCTCATATGATCCCAGAAGACGAGGAGGCTCAGGTCTGGTTAGGATTTGGATGGGAGACTCAAGGTAGCAGACGAATAAGACAATCCCCCTTTTCCAGGAGAAGACGAAGCAAAAACCTGATCACAGAGGTGAATGCACAGGCAGGTTGATTGTACTGGAGGAGGTAGGGACATCAAACAGGACAGAGAAGAGCCACATGAGGGGTGCAATGAGCTAGGGAACTAAAACGGAAAACTCACACAGCCCACGAGTGTAAGCATCTGGTCCCTGCCTGCATCTCTTCTACTACCATCCTCAGCCCCCATCGCCACGCATCACCTTGCTTCTTGTTTCTTCTGTTCTCTTTCTCCATCTGCCCAGCTCTCAGGTGGGAACTTTGCCGAATGGGGGTTTGCAGACTCCCCGTGTGCAAATGAACCAATTAGGCACGTCCTGTGAAAGCTGCATATTCTGCAAGTCTGCAGCAGGTGTGAGAGTCTAGATGTCCCTGGACCACACCTGGATTAGCAAGGGTCCCATGAAATGTCTCCCAGCCTTAGACCTCTGAGTCAGGTGCATGCTGTGTTTGGATTATTTCCTATCAAGGGTCTATGTTGCTCTGCATCCAACTGTGCAGAGTTTACTGCCTAATCTGTGACTGGTGGATTTGGCTATGAGACTGGCATTGAGCAAAGGGAGCTCAATGTGATTTGAGCAAAGGCCTCAAAAGGCTCTGTTATCTTGTACTTCTACCATGGCAATGAAAATGGGCTCTCAGGAGCTACTGGTCTGATGTAGGTGTGTCTTCTACCTATCTGTTCATTTCATTTGTTAATAAAGAAACTGCCTTGGCCAGCCCTTAGGTGGGTGGAGTAGACAGAACAGGAAGAAGGAAGTGAGGTAGATGGCTCAGACAATTGCCACGCCTCTCCTAAGTGAGGCAGACTGACGTGCCTCTCCTCAGGGAGAGACGCGATAAAGCCAGCCGCCAGGTCAGACATGCTGAATATTTCCCGGTAAGACACTGCTCATGGTTTTACATACATTATTAGATATGGATTAATCAAGATGTGAGTAAGAGGCTGAAACTAATGAGCCAGGCAGTGTTTAAAAGAATACAGTTTCCGTGTAATTATTTCGGGGTAAAGCTAGCCGGGTGACCAGGAGTCGGGCAGCGGGAAGCCGGCCCGCTGCTCCACACTACACTGGTCCTCAAGAATGAGGTACATGGGACAGAGTCACACCAGCCTCTGCAGTCCTTGGAGACCAGGAGCCTGAAGCAGAGCTGTCTCAGAGTGTGATAACTCTATGTCCTTTGCTTCCAAGTGTGGGGATGTTTTGTTACTGACTGATACTGACTGATACAATGATTTTTTTTCCTGGGCTTTTATTAATTGTATGCATGTGCTTTTAATCAGTCCTATAAGGAAAGATTAAATAATCTATTTACTTCTCTAAAATCTTTACTAACATAGATGTTCTAAAGGGGCAGAAACCGCAGGCATTTGCCACTAACAACAGGGAAGCATTCTGAGAAACGTAGTTTTAAGGTGATCCTGTCACTGTGAAAGCATCATTGCGTGCACTCACACAGATGCAGGTGGGTTGAAGTCATCACTGGGCGTGGCATCTTTATCTATTTTTTTGACACATGATTTTGAACTCACTGTGCAGCTGAGGACTGCCTTGAACTTCTGATCCTTCTGCTTGCCTCCACCTTCTGAGTGCTAGAATTCTATATATCACCACACCTGTCTTATGTGCTGCTGGGGATGGAACCCATGGCCTCCTGTATGCTAGGGAAACATTCTACCAACTGAGGTACAAGCCCAGCCCTTTGTTGTGGCCTCTTGTTGTCATCAGGAGACACAGTAAACATGAGGCATGAAAGTTTGTGGTCAGTAGGGCACAGTTATAGAGCAAACTATTTTTATGACTAAGATGATTAAAAATCTAGGATGATGAGTATATAAACTAATCTAACTATTATAAACTAAACATAATTATATAACATTTATCTATCTATCTATCTATCTATCTATCTATCTATCTATCTATCTATCTATCTATCTATCTATCTATCTATCCATCCATCCACCTATCCATCTTGTGTGGTGTGTGGAGAACAGAGATGGATGTCTGGTGTCTTCCATTATCTCTCTCTACCTTACTACTAATTAATTTTTGTTTGGAGACTGGGTCTCTCACTGAACTGTAACTCATTATTTTAGTGAGCCTGGCAGCAAGCCCTATCCATCCTTGTCTCTGTGCATCACGCTGGTGTTACAGATAAGCACTGCCACTCCCAGCGTTTACACGTGTGCTAAGGATCTGTGAACTCAGGCCCTCCTCATGTGTGCACAGCAAGTGCTTAACTGACTGGGTAATCTCCTCAATCCCAGCACACACACACACAGAGAGAGAGAGAGAGAGAGAGAGAGAGAGAGAGAGGGAGAGGGAGAGGGAGAGGGAGAGGGAAGCAGGGAGAGGGAGAGGAGAGGGAGAGGGAAGAGGGGAGGGAGAGGAGAGAGAGAGAGAGAGAGATACGAGATGAGAGGAGGAGGACGAGATGAGAGAGAGAGGATAGAGAGAGAGAGAGAGAGAGAGGGAGGGAGGGAGGGAGGGAGAGGGATTTTACTATGTAGTTTAGCTAGGCTCAAACTCAGGGAGCTTCTGCTTCCTCCTTCAGAGTGCTGGCATTGCAAGTCTGTGTCACCAGCCCAGCTTTCGTGTCTCACCTATTTTTATATGACTTCAGCAGGCTGGTCGCATCAGTGTCACCGCAGACACGAGTGGTGTGTGGTGCTGTGAAGGTATGACAGCTACCATGTTACTAGGTGATGAGAGTTTTTCAACTCCATGTTAATCTTGACAGGTCTCATGTAACCCATGAGAGGCTCTAACTCTCTATGTATCTGAAGATGACCACGAACTTCTGGTCTCCTGCTTCCAGCTGTGAGCTCTGATGCCTGGGTTACTCAGTTCTGGGGATCAAACCCAGGGATACGCATGCACTAGGGAAGCACTCTACCCACTGGGCTATTGATACACCCCAGACCCTTCATTTTAGCCTTTCAGAACCACTGCTCTGTGTGCAGCTGTCTGTCATGTGGTGCGTTACTTGGCTTCTTTGCTTCTCCTGGTGTAATCCTGGAATAAAGTACTTGTTGGATGGGTGTATGAAAGGAAGAATGAATGAACAAATAAAGTTAGGTTTTCTCAGTTCCTCTGCTGCCCTTGGGTCTACTCGGTATGTCAGTTGGCTTCCCTGGAGCTGTGAGCCACTATGTGGGTGCTAGGGACTGAACCCAGGTCCTCTTCAAGAGCAGTTAACCACAAGTGCTCTTCACTGCTGAGCTGTCTCTCTAGCAGCTAGCTTTTTTTCTCTATTTTTGAAAAAATTATTACTTTTACTTGGTTATTAATTATTATTAATTTTATTTCCTGAGTGTGTGTAAGCTTGAAAGCATGATGTGTAGGTCAAAGAATAACTTAAGAAACCAGTTCTCTTCTACCATGAATATTCCAGGAATTGAACTCCGGTGGTCAAGCTGGGAGCTGAGTGCTTTTCTGCTAAGCCATCTCTTCAACCCAGATATCTCTAATTTTAACCAGAATCTTAAGTAATATGTATGAGTTCAGCATTAATATATTTTTAAGGAGACAAGTCTCATGTAATATAGCCCAGACTTGAATTTGCTATGAAGCTGTGATGGCTATTCTTGGTTGTCAACTTGACTACATCCGGAATGGATGACAATCTAGAAATGGAGGGTGCACCTGTCATCTGGATCTTGAGGCAGGTGGAGGAAGACAGCACATGCCTTTGATCTGGATCTTGAGGTGAGAAGACACACCATTAATCTGGGCCACACCTTCTGCTGGAATCCTATATAAGGATAATGAAAGAATGAAGGGGTATGTTGATTCATTGCCTGCTTGCCCTGGCCTCATCAGGACATCCATTCCTTCACTGGCATTGGAGCATATTTCTTCAGAATTCCAGCATACACAAACCAGCTGAAACATCCAGCCTTGTAGGACCGAGCAACAACTAGATTCATGGACTTTCCATGCACAGCTAGCCATTGTTGGGCTAGTTGAAAGTCATGCTAATAAATCCCCATATATATGTATTCATTCTATAGGTTCTGTGACTCTAGAGAACCCTGACCTTGAACTCCTGATTCTCGTCTTCATCTCTCAAGTGCTAGGATTATAGGTATGCATCACCATGCTCAGTTTATCGAGTCCTGGGGGTTAAACAGGCTTCATGTATGCAAGGCTAGTGCTCTGCTAAGTCACACTCCAGTTCCAGCCAGCACTCAAGAGCTCACTAAGCATTTCTCTTTGACTTTGGCTGGTGTCCTGTGGTATAACAGTTCTCTCCATCCTCAGGCACTGACTAGCCAGGCCAGTGACTTGTCAGCTCAAGGTTGATGGGACTTTGTATTGATTCATGTCTGAAGCTTCAGAACCAGCTCTCTAAAAACATTTTTATTAAATTTATTTATGTTATATGTGTGTTGGGGGTTTGTGTGTGTGCTTATGCCATGGCATGAGCTCAGGTCAGAGAACAACATGCAGGATTGGTTCTCTTTCTACCATGTGGGTTCTGGGGCTTGGCAGCAAGTACCTCTCCTGCTGAGCCATCTCACTGGTCCTACAGGTTTTTGATACTTCAGTTGGCTGTCCTTACTAATATGTTCCTCCCTTGAAATACTCTTTTAGAGTACACTGTTGTAGTGTTTAAGTTTAGTCATCTCTTGGAGAATGTATCACTATTCTATCCCTGGGGTGCCGGGAAATGGAGTATTACATATTTTATAGCCAGGAAAACATTAATGAAAAATGAACCATCAGTGAAATTAATTTCCAAGATTTATGCATTCGTGGGTGACTAACAAGCTCGCACCTGCTCATCTGATGCCCTCCAGCAGCTCCCCCTTCCACCCTCTTAAGATTCTCCTCCTTCCCCAAAGGCACTTGCTTAGTGCACAGAGCCGTTAACTATATGTATGGTGGGACAGAGTCACGACTTGTTAATTAAAACGCCGTAGTGTCACGTTAAAGTTCAGAAGGGGCTGCCAGGCAGAGCAGAAAGTCAGTCACTGTATATAAGAGGTTCAAAACATTGGCCAGAGGTGGGACTTTTGTGGCACAGCTGCCCATGAGTTAGCCAAGTTCCTGTAAGTAACCTCAATAAACTCAATTGCTCTTCAAGATGGACTTGGTGGAATCTTCGGTCTGTTGATTTTCTCCCTGGGGGGTAAGTGGACATCTCATTGACCTCTCTCCTCAAGTCAAGCAACATCGTGGGTTTCTTTATGCCAAGACAGAAAAAAGATTAGGCCAGTCGGACACCATGAAGGTTGGTTTTGTGAAAGGGACTGAGTTCAGAAGGTCAAGACTGCAATCCCCTCAGGAAACCAGAGGCAATGGGCAGGATTCTGCATGAAGAGTTGCTTTGTGGCAACACTGGAGGGAGCGAGGTTCTCCACCAGAGGACAGGGAGGGTGACAGGAAGAACCTCACCTTCACTCAAGGACTTGACTGCTCCCCTTCCCCGCCCTCCCAGGGAGCAGCAAGACTCTGAGTCACAGCTGTAGCAATGGACTGTGGTGGGAGAGGTACGGAGTGGGACTCACAGGCTCTGGCCTTGGTTCTGAAGCAGGATTTCCTGTCCATAGGCATTTCCTTTCCCCGACTTCTGGCACTATCTACCTCCCATCTGATCCTTCCCAGAAATCCAGAACCAGGCAAGGAAAGAAGGTGTGGCTCAAGAGTCTGCCATGTGGCAGAATGAGCAAACAAGAGGAGAAAATGGGGAAAAACCACAGACAAAAGAAAATGAAGAAGCTAGAGTTTAAAAATCGTCCTTCTAGGTGGGCATGGCAGCTTATAACTTTAATCACAGCACTCAGGAGACAGAGGCAAGAGGATCTCTATAAGTTTGAGGACAGCCTGGTCTACAGAGCGAGCTCCCGGACAGTTAGAGCTACATAGAGAGACCCTGTCTCAAACAACAACAACAAACCCCAAAAACAGACCCAAAACAAAATCAAATAGTCATTTTGATGATTGTTAAAAACATTTCATTTTGGGCTGGAGATAAGTCTCAAAGGTTAAGAGTACTGGCTGCTCTTCCAGAGGCCCTGAGTTCAATTCCCAACACCCACATGGCGGCTCACATTCATTTATAATGAGATCTGGTGCTATCTTCTGTGTACAAGCATGCATGCAGACAGAGCACTAAATACATAATTAAAAATATTTAAATATTTAGAAAGATAACAAAATGTTTTAAAAAACCATTTCATTTCCCTCTCTCCCCTGTCTCCCTTCATCTCCTCCCCTCTCCTTTCCTATCTCTTTCCCTTTCCTTTCTCCCCGACTCCATCTTCTCTTCCTTTCTCCTCCCCCTCCTTCCTTCATTTTTATTTTTCTTTCTACCCCCATTTCTTTTTAGAGAATGTCTTGCTTTGCTGTACAGGCTAGTCTGGAACTTACAATTCCTCTGCGTCTGACTCCTGAGTGCTAGAATTGCAGACATGTATCACTATGCTTAACAAAAATACACCTTTCACTTTGTAGAAGTAGTACCAACATTTGGCATAAACACATCAAATTAGTGGAGTATGTAAACCAAGGCCAAGGAATTACCATTAGGCTAACTGTAATAAAAATGTCCATAGATTTCCCTTAATTTTTGCCTTTTTTGTATCTCTTGTTGAGGGAAAACATATATTTTATAACTGTAATTATTATAACAAATAAAAACATGACCGAAGGCTTGAGAGGTGGTTCAGCAGCAAAGAACCTGTACTGTTTTTTCAGAGAATCCTACCTGAGTTTACAGCACCCTTATCAGGTAATTTACAACTACTTGTAACTCCAGAAGATCCAGCATCCTTTTCTTACCTCCACAGGCTCTCCTCCCTCTCTCTCTCTCTCTCTCTCTCTCTCTCTCACACACACACACACACACACACACATACACACACACACGCACACACACAAAAAACATAAATCTTAAAGAGTGATTTGTTTCATAATGCATAGAGCTGAATTATCATGCTCTATCATGTTGTCAGATGGTGTGCTCTTCCCTGAGGAAAAATGGTTTGGAAAGGCATGGGTCTATCCTTTCCCAATGGTTGCATATGTAGAAAAGCAAATTATTTGCTAAAAGCCACTTAGCTGGTGAAAGATGGATCCGGGGCTGGCATCCATTATAACACCTTAGGGACAAAATCTATATACACTGACCACTTTGTAGATTTATTTTTATACTCATATACATGTATGTCTATAATATATGTATTTGTGAGTTCTTCTCCTGCTCTGTTTAAAAATTTAAGACTATACTTGAGTCACATGGACACATTCATTGTCTCCTTAAGTCCCGTCCCCCATTCCTTTCCTTTATCTCTTCCTTACTCCCTGTGGTAGTTTGAATGTAATTGGCCCCCATAAGTCCAAAGGGAGTGACACTATTAGGAGATGTGGTTTTGTTGGAGTATCTATGGCCTTGTTGGAGAAAGTGTGTTATTGTGAGGGTAGGCTTTGAGGTCAAATATATGCTCAAGCCATGCCCAGTGTCTCAGACCACTTCCTGTAGTCTGCTCAAAATGTAGAACTCCCAGCTCCTTTCCCAGAACTTTGTCTGCTTGTATGCTGCCATGTCCCATTACGATGATAATGGACTTTGCTCTATAAGAGTTTCTGTGGTTATGATATTGTTGTGAAATAATCTTTTGTACACTGTGAAGATGTGTCTTTTTCTTATTGGTCATTAACTAGGCAGGAGGTATAGGCAGTACAGCAAGACACAGAGGACTCTGGGAGAAGAAGGGAGGAGTCAGAGGAGTCACCATGACATAAAGAATGAGCAGGATGAGAAGTACTTGAGATAAATGAGTCTGGGGTAGCTCATAGATTAATAGAAATGACTTAATTTAAGTTATAAGAATTATAAGAGCTAGCTAAAAACAAGCCTAGCCAGGTGGTGGTGGCACACATCTTTAATCCCAGCACTTGGGAGGCAGAGGAAAGGCGGATCTCTGTGAGTTCGAGGCCAGCCTGGTCTACAAGAGCTAGTTCCAGGGCAGGCTCTATAGCTACAGAGAAACCCTGTCTCAAAAAAAGCCTAAGCTATTGGCCAAGCAATTATAATTAATATTTAAGTCTCTGTGCTGTTATTTGGGAGCCGGTGGTCCTGATGAGAAACTCCACCTTCGTAGAATCTCTTCACAGTTAGAAAGCCTAACTAAGACACTTTCTTGAGACAGGGTCTCCTTATACTCAGGTTAGCTCCAAACTCCTGGGGTCAAATCTTTCACCTTAGTCCCTTAAATTTCTAGAGCTACAGCATGTACCCTCATGGACAGTCCTCAAGTCTCAGGAGCATAAATTTTTATTATTGTTTTAGTTATTATAACTTAGTTATATTATAATAGAATTATATTATATTAGATATTATATAGAATTATATTATAATAGAATTACACTATTTTCCCTTTTCTTTTTTCACTGAAAGCTCTCCCATTTCCCTCGTTTCCCTTTCATATTCATGTATTATTTTCTCATTAATTGTTACTGCATGCATGCATATATGTCCCTAAATGTAACCTGCTCAGTATGTATGTTCTCAGAGATGAGCATTTTGTGCAGTGTTGAGGCCTCATGGGCTTTTCCTTGTTCACTTTAACATGTCTGTTGGCGTTCTCCTTGCTCACTTTAACATGTCTGTTGACGTCCTCCTTGCTCAGCTCATGTTGGGCAGCCATGTTGGTGAGATTTTATGGGTATAGTTTTTGCTGTTACTAGGAGACACACCTCAGAACAAACTCACCAATTCTCTGGCTCTTACAAGTTTTCTGATCCTCTTCTGAAGGGTTCCCTGAGCCTTAAGTGTGGGAATATTTTGTGGATGGATTCACTGGGACTGAGCCACACAATTATGGATTTTGATTGGTTGTGGTTTTCTGCAGTGATTCCTCTGTTGAGACGTTTTCTCAATGAGGGGTATTATTATTACTGAGACCCAGATGGACCTCAAACTTAATGATGGTCTTGAATTACAGGTATGCACCACCAGTCCTGGTTCATGTGGTGTTGGGTTTGGAACACAGGGCTCTGTGGATGCTAGGCAAGCATTCTACTATCTGAGCTATATCCGCAGCCTCAAGAGCAGAAGTTCTTTTTTAAATAACTTTTTTGAAATGTAAAAACTCCCCTGTAGTCCTTGCCAGGACAGGCCAAGTGAAGGGCTCTAATGGATGACTTGGGAGTCAGTCCAGCTATTCTGTTGGTTCTTGGCACCTATTGGTGCCACACAATCCAGCTGGAACGGGTTCCCTGTGCCAGTCTCAGGTGCTTTATTGATGAATATTCCAGGTGTCAGAAAAACTTCATTTCTAAGAGTGGGCTCAGGATATGGACTGAAAATAAATTAGTCCCAAGTGCAAGCAGATGGTTTCTGGAGCGTTTGTGGGCTCAAGGCAGAGCACATAAAAGGCAGTTGAATTTTGGGATGTTTACTCAAACTTCTGGCAGTGCTAAAGCCTGAGGGACATCAGTGAAAGCAGAGGGTCCTAGGGTGATGCTGTCCTCACCTTTCTGTCTGTGCAGCACTTTGCACAGACATTGATTGTGCCTTACTCCTGGGAGCCCCGAGACATCTCAGTAAGATCAGTAGTCATGTATTATATATGCCACACAAGGGTGAGAAAACCAAGGCTCAGAGAGAATGGTAGAACTCTCCCCACCTCAAGATTTTCCTGATGTAGGGGCCTTACTGTATAGCCTGGGATATAGTAAATGATTATAGTCTGGAATCTCTATGTACACCAGGGTGACCTCATACTCACAGAGACCTGCCGGCCTCTGCATCTAGAGTGCTGGGATTAAAGATGTGTGCCACCATACCTGACTTTATTTTATTTTCAGTTATGTGTCTTTCTGTGGGGTTACGTGCGTGTGAGTGCAGGTGCATGCAAGGCCAGAGAGGCTTCCAATCCCTTGGGTCTTGAGTTATGTACAGGTGGCTGTGAGCTGCTGGATATGGGTGCTGGGAACTGAGCTCCCGTCCCCTGCAAGAGCAGCAAGATCGGTAAGTGTTCTGAACGGCCACGCTGTCTCTCCAGTCCCAAACTTCTAATTTGTAGAAGAGAAAAGTCGATGAGAGGGTTGGAATTCACTGGAGGGTTTGCAAAAGAGCATGTGGGATTGCTGTTTGTGCAGCCAGATTGGATCACATGACCTAGTTTTGGCACTGGGCCTCCTTTCTGCATCTTGGCTATGGCTTTTGGGCTGGACCATAAGAAGAACCTCTTCTGTAAGACAGTTGCAGAGACTCTCTGAGCTCTGGTGGTAGGTTCAGGAAGGCTGCAGATGGGGAAGGTTCATTTTCCTGCACAGGAATGTCATCTTAAAAGTCTGTTTATGGACTGGGTGTGTGGCCCAGTGGGAAGAGGCTCTTGCAACCTGAGTTCAATCTGTAACCTCCATGCAAAGGTGGAAGGAGAGAACAAACTCCAAAAAGTTGTCTGTCCTCTGACCTCCACACATGCCCATGGCACACGAGTCCTCTGTCAATATGCGTGCACACACACACCACACACACACACACACCACACCACACCACACACAACCACACATGCCACACACACACCACATAACACCCCCGCACAGACACACACACACCATACACACACACACCACACACACAGACACACACACATCAACACATGCACCACAGAACACCCCCCACACCCCCCACACCATACACACACACCATACATACACACCACACATACACCACACCCACCCACCCCACACACACACCACACACACACACACACACCACACACACACCACAACCACCACACACACCACACCACACAACACCATACACACACACCATACATACACACCACACATACACCACACCCACCCACTACACCCACACACACACACACATACCACACACACACCACACAACACCATACACACACACCATACATACACACCACACATACCATATACATACCACACACCACATACACCATACACACCACACACACACACACACACACACACACACACACACACACACACGAAGATAAGTCTTACTGTCATCAGTGAGCTTACCCACCTACTAAGGTTTGAATCTGAAACTTTCCCCACAGGGTCATATGT
This sequence comes from Arvicola amphibius, assembly GCF_903992535.2. Lineage (NCBI taxonomy): Eukaryota > Metazoa > Chordata > Mammalia > Rodentia > Cricetidae > Arvicola > Arvicola amphibius. The sequence continues at coordinate 97,210,663 of NC_052050.1, forward strand.
TTGAACACTTGGTTTCCACTGGTGATGCCTTTAGGACATGGGACCTAGCTGAAGGAAGGGATCTGCAGGGAGGAAGGGATTTTGAGTCCAAACTCCGCCCAGTTTGAGCCTGACATCTCTGTCCCCTGATCCCAGGGATGTGAACATGCAGCCCCATCTTGCCATCATCACAGTTGTGAGCTGTGGAGCCCATATGTTTGTGAGTGAGAACAAACCTTATTTCTTTAAACTGCTTGCTCAGGTATTTTATCCCAGAAATTAAAAAATAACAAGCAAACCATGGCTATTATATTCCTTCCATATTTCCTCCTATCCACAACTAGCCCTAGTAGGACCTTGGGGAACTACCCCCACACCGCAGCCCCCCAGCCAGAGTGCAGTGCCTGATGGCTGTAGTAGGAGCAGTGGGCAGGCCTGCTTTTCGTCCCGCCCAGCTCCTGCATGTCTAGCTTAGCCCCAGAAATAACAACACACAAATTGTATTCTTTTAAACACTGCCTGGCCTATTAGTTTCAGCCTCTTATTGGCTAATTCTCACATCTTGCTTTAACCCATATTTAGTAATCTGTGTAGCACCACAAGGTGGTCGCTTACCAGGAGAGATCTTAACCTGTGTCTGTCTCGGAGAGGAGAGGCATGGCGACTGCCTGAAGTGTCTGCCTGACTCTGCTTTCTTTCTCCCATAATTCTGTTCTGTCTACTCCACCTACCTAATTTTCTGTCCTTACCACATAAACAGATGACCCTCCTCCATCAGATGACCACTTCACACATTGTGTTGGAGCACAGAGGGGGGCTGCTTCCTTTGTAAGTAGGGAGACTGAATGCAAGTTAGACTCCCAAAGTCACTTTAGAGTGGTGGTGTGCATTTGTAATTCTTGCATTTGGGAGGTGGAGGTGGAGGCAGAAGGATTGTGTGTTCTAGGCCACCCTCAGCTACATAGAAAGTAAGGGGCCAGCCTGGTCCACATTTAGCTCCTGATTAAAATCAAACCAAAGCAGAAAAAAAACCCAACTCATTTAATCATCATCCAATTCTGAGTACAAAGTCATTTTCTTTTTTGCTATGTTTATCCACTCTTTTAAAAATGATTTACTATTTATTATTTTATGTGTGTGAATGTCTTGCCTGTATTCATGTGTGCACCATGTGCATCACTGGTTACCATGGAGACCAGAAGAGGGTATCAGATCTCCTGGAACTGGAGTTACAGACAGTATGAGCTGCCTTGTGGGTGCTGGTAATCAAATCCAGACCCTCTGGAAAGCACCCTGTGCTCTTAACATCTGAGCCATTTCCCCATCCACTCCTTTTTTGTTTGTTTTGTTTTGGTTTTTCGAGACAGGGTTCCTTTGTGTAGTTTTGGAGCCTAACTTGGAACTTGCTCTGTACACTAGGCTGTCCTCGAACTCACAGAAATTTGTCTACCTCTGCCTCCCAAGTGCTGGAATTAAAAACGTGAGCCATTACCCCCACCCAGCTTTCCCCATCTTGTTAGAGAATTGCAGGTATCTCTTTGAGATCTGGAAACAAGAAGCATGAACATTGGGGTCTGGGAATACTAATTCCTGTTTTCAGTGCCTGTGTCTTCTTCCTTTTCTCACTTCTTTTTATCTCTCCTGGAAAACAGCAACTTTCTTGGAACTCATTTGGTGGTGCGGGAGAATTGTCTGTATTCTGTCAATCATGTTTTTAATAAATGGCCAGGCAGGAAGTATAGGCAGGTCAATCAGACAGGAAGTAGAGGCGGGGCCATGAGAACAGGAGAATTCTAGGAAGGAGGAAGCCCATTCCTCCTACTCCTGCCCAGACCACCAAAGAAGCAGGATGTGACCTGCCCCACTAAGAAAGGTACCTAGCCATGTGGTTAACATAGATAAGGATAATGGGTTAATATATGTTAAAGGAGATAATACAAAGCCTGAGCTAATGGGCCAATCAGTTTATATCTAATGTAGACCTCTCTGTGTGATTTCTTTGGGGCTTACTGACAGTGGGAACTGGGCAGGACAGAAACCCTAACAAGCAGGCCCGCATGTTATAATTTGGTATACAGGAACTTGAAGAATAAAATTGGTGAGTTGGACACAGGCATAGCCCATGGGATGCCGCCTTTACAATGCCCATTTTCTGCTGGTATCAATACTTTACTTGCTGAGCTCAGCCTTGGTGACTGCAAGACTCTGATCAAAAAGCCTTATGTGGGAATGGCAAGGATGGCCCAGTGTAAAAAGCTTGTCATAAAAACACAAGGATGCGAGTTCCCACCCTAGAACTTGAATGGACAGTCACACCTGTAATCTGAGTCCTGGGAAAATAGAGAAGGAGGCTCCTTGGGGCTTGTTGGTTAGACAGTCTAGCCACCAAGTGAACTGCAAGTCTGGTGAAGGATCTCATCTCAGAGTATAAGGTGGAGACCTCTGACCTCCACATGCACATACATGCACACACTTCCAAAAGTGTATATACAGAAAGTAATATGCTGACCAGAGGTACCCTAGAAATAATAATGAGTGGACAGAGAATAATAAGATTCTTAAATTCTTTGTTCCAGATCCTGTTTTACTAGGGTGTGAGCCAAGACTTCAAACACTAAAGTATAAACTTTGCCAAGTGCTTGAGTTCCAGAGATTACATTGGGGGTATTTTCTTCTGTGTCTCCTAGACACTAAAGGTTAGCCACAGAGCCTGCCTGTGCTGTGGTGGCTCCTCGGGAGCTTTACCATTACAGTAAGGACTGGCAGAGCAGCGGGGACAGAGACACGGGTGTGAAGTGAAAGGCCATGTTGGGACTATCAGTATGTCTCGTCCGTTTGCTCCCTGCATCCGTGAGTGCATGGGTAGCAATGAGAACAGCAGTTTGTACTTCAGGACTTCTTCCAATGTCCTAGCCTCCGTGCAAAGCATCCCCATGCATCATTTTACTTCATTCTTGTAATGACTATGTGGTAGGTGCTGTTATTGTCCCCATTGAACCGAGAAGAAATTTGAGGTACAAAAGGGCAGGGATGCAGAGACAATCAGCATGATTGAAACCTAGGCTGGCTGATCATTAGGGCCTGAGCTCTCAGCATCACCTAAAAAATCAAGACTAAAAATCTAAGCTGTTGCCGGGTGGTGGTGGCGCACGCATTTAATCCCAGCACTTGGGAGGCAGAGGCAGAGGCAGGCGGATCTCTGAGTTCGAGGCCAGCCTGGTCTACAAGAGCTAGTTCCAGGACAGGCTCTAGAAACTACAGGGAAACCCTGTCTCGAAAAACCAAAAAAAAAAAAAAAAAAAAAAAAAATCTAAGCTGTTCCTTTGACAAAGGCTATAGGTTTTAACTCAGACTGACTGAGAAGTTTTCATTGTTTAGCAGGAAGGGAAATGAGGATGCACCTGGTGTTTAAGGTAAAGGTCAGGGTCCCAAGATGCAGCCCTAAATGTTAGTAGTCCCAGGGTTGAAGAATCCTGCCTCAAGGAGATGTGTTTCAAGTCAAGTCAGGACCTGAGTCCTGGCCCTAGACTAGGAACATAGCGCTCATCCCATTGATGGAAGTGGTCACTTGTTCCTCTTGGATTATGCCAATGCATGTCAGGGACTCACTAATTGAGAACGCTCTCCATAGGTCCCTCAGGTAGTCCTTGATTCTCTCCCTGGGCTCACCCTTCCTAATGGTGGGTATGCTGCTTGGGTCTCTGTCTTCCATACCGGATAGTGAGCCTTGAAGGAGAGGCTGGCATGATGATCTTGTTGTTGATGCTCCAGTTCTAACGGTGATAGTTTGGGTGATGGTGATGCTGATGAGGATGATAGTGAAGATGGTGAGGATAATGGTGGCAGTGATGATAATGATGGTAGTGGTGGTGTAGCAGCAGTGAAATGAGAATTCTTGGATTTTGGGGAACGAATAGTTAGAATGGTACAGTGGGGTCTCCCCAGGCAAGCACGGCCCCTTGGACTAGGACTCACATGTTGTCCTGGTGCATGCAATTATCATGCTTTCTCACTTCCCCTCAGCCTGGTTAGCTATCAGAGCTGTGACTCTGTAATAAGTCTTCAATCAGTGGAAGCTGAAAGCAAGGGAGCCCCCTGCACAAGCAAAGGTCGTGGGCCAGAAAACAGCTCTTTGAGAACGGCTTAATTGGAGCCAACTGTCTCCTGTGAACATTATTATCTCTTATTACTAACATTAATAGGAGACAGTTGGCTGCAGGGGCAGGGGTGAGGGAGCTATGTGGGAACAAAGTCTGCTGGGAGTTCAGAACGTTGGTGGTAGGTAGAGACTGCCAAGGGAGCTCCACTTCCGTCTGAGCCTCGTTTTTATCCCCCTGTGAAGTGAGGGAGGGGCTGGAGGCAGCAACTGTGAAGACATTCCCTTCCTTCCTCCTCTTTTCTGGTCGTTTGTCTCAGCCTGGGCTCCCATGGATGAACAGTTTGGTCCTTTCTACAGACCTGGGACTCACTCCCTTCTGGGACAGCTCGCTCCACTGCTGCTGAGATTATTGCCTGGTAAGGCTCTTCCTTCGGAGGCCTCTAGGGCGGAGTTCACTGCTTTCTGCTTGTTCTGGCATATAGAGATTGCCTGAGGTCCTTGACTCTTCCACACTTCCTGCTCTTCAAAGTCAGCGATGCAGCGTTATCAAATCTCTAACTCTCCCCTCCCACCTTTCCTCTCTTACCACCCTCCCTTTCCCCACTGTGAGAACCCCTATGTCTTGACAGGACCACAGGCTATCCCAAGGTAGTACCCCTGTCCTAAACATTTAAACATAATTACATCTGTAAATCCCTCAGTCAGATATAAATTATCATAGCTTCAGATTCTAGGGATTAGAAAGTGACCACATTAAGACAGGTAAGACTCTGTCTACCATATCTGCTTTATTAAAAGGGGAAATTCAGATCCAGAGATGGTGCTCAGAGATCACGGAGGGGAATGGGGTGCTGGAATTGGAACCTAGTCTCATACATGCAAATGTTATCATTTCCCTGGAACCTCACTGCTTTTTCTGGGGAGGCTGTGTGTGGTTGTTTGAATGTAATTGGCCCCCCAAAGCTCATAGAGAGTGGCACTGTTAGGAAGTGTGGCCTTATTGAAGTAGATATGGCTTTGTTGGAGGAAGTGTGTCACTGTGGGAGGTGGCCTTTGAAGTCTCCTATATGCTCAAGCCACGCCTAGTGCCTCAGACCACTTCCTGTTGCCTTTGGATCAAGATGTAGAGTTTCTCATATCCTTCTCCATGCCCTGCCTCCATGCTCCACCTCTGAGCTGTAAGCCACTCCAATTAAATGTTGTAAGAGATTTATAATTATAAGAGTTGCCCGTGGTGATGGTGTCTCTTCACAGCAATAGAAACCCCTAAGACACTGTGTCTGTGAAGTGACACCCCCACGTAACCTGCAGGGTATGTGGGAACCATGTGAATGGTTCTGAATAGATCTTCTCTAGCTTAGGTGTTTGTGGAGACTAATTATTTAGGGGATAATTCTATTTTATTTTATGCGTTGCATATATATCTGTGTACCCTAGTACCCACAGAATCCAGAAGAGGATGTTGGATCCTTGGATTCATAGATGGTTGTGACTTGCCTGTAGGTTCTGGAATTGAGCTCTCCTGGTCCTCTAGAAGAGAGTTCTGAGTCATCTCCCCAGCCCCCACTTAGACAAGACTTCCTGAGGCTTGTACAGCACACCATAGATAGGCCTCTGAAGAAGCAGAAGTAGATACCACCTCTGATCCCATGGAACTCACATTTAAGAGAGGGGAAACCAGAGGCTCAGCAGTCAAGAGCACTTGCTGTTCTTCTAGAAGACTGAGTTTGGTTCCCAGCATCCATAGCTGGCAGCTCACAACTACATGTAACTCCGGCTTAAAGGGGGTCCTATACCCTCTTCTGGCCTGTACAGGCACCTGTATACACATGACATTGATTATACAGAAACAGATGCAGCTAAATAAAAATAATAATAATAATGCTTTCAAAAAGAGAGAGGTGTGTGTGTGTGTTGGTGTGTGTGTGTGTGTGTAAACACCAGACCAGAGTCAAATCAATAAGCAAAGTCATTGGTTTCTATAATTCCAGGGCTCTGGGTCCTTGGGTCTGGGAGCCCTGAGCTCAGTGCCCTGGCAGGAATCCCATCCGTGGCCTCATCTCTGCTCTTGGTCATCGGATGGCGCTGGAGGCAGCGGGGGCCTCTCTGACAGGGCCTGAGGACCGATGTTCCCATTTGTTGCTGTGCCAAGCCAGAACTGCCACAGTTTAGCTGCCAGCAGCTGCCACCACAGAGAGCAAGCTTCGCTGAGGCCACTGTTTCTGGGAAAGGGAGGAAAATGATGGCATTTCCAGGAGGTGCCTCTCCTGTCACAGAGGTGGGGTTGCATATTCTGAATGCCCAAGAGCTGGCACTTAGTGACTTTTAATTTGTTTATGGCATGAAAGAGAGAGGAACAAAGAAGCATTATTGACGGAAGCATGGCTTGCTTCATTGGGAAACCCATACCAACTGGGTGTTAGCATTCAGGCATCTGCATGGCCTCCTGCCATTCTGGGGTACTGACAGGATATGCCCTCAGCTGTAGTGAAAAAGAGCACTCCTGGCACATTCACTATGTTCCCCTTTAAAGGGGCCCTGCCCCACCTACCCATATCCAACTCCCTCCCCTCCCCTCCCTCCCTCCCTCCCCCCTCCCTCCCTCTCTCTCTCTCTCTCTCTCTCTCTCTCTCTCTCTCTTCTCCTTCTCTTCGCCATTCTGGTACCCCAGAGGCCATACTCCCCCTCCCTCCTCTCCCCGCTTTTCCCACTCACTTTCCCCCAATAGAAAACCCCTCCACCTGGGAGCTGTCACATGGTGTCTTTCTAGTGGAGAGTCTCCTCGCGTTGTGACAGCTGGCTTCACTGGCAGGCCATGGGGAATGGGCCTAGTCAAACCCTGAGCTTCCAGGGCTTCCCTGACCTTGATGGTCTCTCTCTTCCCTCAGGGAGGGTTTTGATTCAGAGAAGAGAGTGCCCAGGCTCTGGGGCTATGAGAGCTGGAACGTGCCCTAGGGACAGAGGAGAGGAGTATGGAAGGGACGCAGAGGCAGGAACAGTAGTTCGACCAACAGGCTTGTGCTTCCCTTCCGGGAGTTTTGATTTGATGGGACACTAGGGAAAGGTTTCAAGCAGGTAGAATGCTATGATTGAAGTCTTGTTTTGTTTTGTTTGTTGTTTTGTAGTTCAGGGACTCAGGAGGGTCTCACACTCACAGTGAAGCTGGGAATGACTCTGAACACCCAATCATCTCACCTCTAGTTCTCAATTCTTGGAATTTACTGGTATGTGCCACCTTGCCCAGTGAAATTTATTTATTTAATTTGTGGTGTTAACTATCGAACCTAGGGTCTCATGCTAGGCAAGCACTTTACCATTGAACTATACCCCTGGTTCTTTTGTTGGTGGATGGTGGGGGGGTCTCATTGTATAGCCTAGGCTGGTCTTGAACTGTGCATCCTCCTGCCTCAGCTTCCTGGTACTGGGGTTACAGATGCGCTATGTCATGCCCAGTTGGAATCAGGTTTTTAAAACATTCCCCCCACTCTGTCTACTGAGTGCATCCAGTGTGTGGCCCTGAGGGGAGGAAGCAGGACCCTACCAGGACCTGGTCTTCCTGTCCAGTTTGGGAGGAAAGGTGGCAAGACTCTTCGGAAGCTCATGGAGGGAGACTGGCAGATCAAGTTCAAGATGCTTCCATGGTAGAATCAGAAGGACTTGACCTTTCTTCCCATTACAGGTTAGCGTTCATTTTACAGCACAAAGTCTCAACAATGTGTGGGGAACGAAGACCCCACTTGTAACAACAAGCACTGGCGACTCGGAGCAGCAAACTTAGGCACTGCAGGAGTGCGAGGCACAGCTTCTGCAGTCTCGAAATACCGAGAAGTCCTCATTGGCTGAGTGCGCGGGTGAGGCACCGTCTCGCATGTCCATCTGCCGTTATGTTGCCTATTTGTCAACAAAGACCATGTGCAGCTTTGTTTTTACATCTTTACATTCTGAGAGTTTTAAATGTTTTCACGTGCGTGACCTTGTCATCTCTTCAGGTCATTAGGAAAGTTCTGCTGTTATTTTTCTAGTGTAAATTTTTAGTTTAGGTCGGGGTAGCGAGATTAAACTGGCGTTAGTGGGGCCCCCTGCACATCTCCATTTGGATCTAGCTGACTCGAGGTACTTTTATGATGGACAATTCTTTTGTATTTCTTACAAATATAGGGCTTGAAGAAAGAAGCAACAGCACGAACCAAGACAGCAATAGAATCCCCTCTCTCAACAAATCAGACATATGGGTCACTAGAGATGAGGCGCCATTAGGCTGACTGTGTGGCTCTTGGGGGCGGTGGCTTTTAAGCCCAGCTTCAGGAAAAGGAAAAGTGAAGGAGGCAATTCACAGTTTTTAAAAATCTCTCTGGTGAGAACTATTTAAATAGCCTGCGGATGTGAGGCATAAGATCATCATGGATTCCAGATGATCTAGGGCTACAAATCAAGACTCGTCTCAGGATGGGTGGTGGCGCGTGCCTGTAATCCCAGCCTTAGGAGGGTAGACACTGCAGGATCAGGAGTTCAAGATCAATCTCCATTAAAGAGTGAATCTGAGGACAGTTTGGGCTCCATGAGATCCTGTCTCTAAAAAACCAATGCTGGAACAGCAAACAAATATGCATAGCTTGAGGGCTAGAGGAGGAAGACAAGGGGAATGAGGCACACAGGGCCAGTGCTAAGGCTCCGCATTCAGCTCAAGCATAAGACGTCCTCTGGAGAGTTGTCTCATCTGATTTAAAAGGACGCTCTGTAGGTACAAGGGGAGAATAGAAGCTCCCATTGGGCCCTCATGGCATAACTGGGTGACCACAAGCGGCAAGATGTGACCAGAGGCCTGGAGTTCTGGTCTCACTCCCAGATCCATAGCTTTATGGGAGCCACAAACCCTTGCCACCACGGGAAGCCCAAAGCAGCTGCTGAGAGTCTGCCACGGCACCTGGAAAGCCCCAGTCCTGAGGGGGCCCCAGCCGTAAGGTCACCGGTTGTCTTCCACAGGAACACACCTGCCCTGGGCAGACTTCCTTGCCAGGTTTATTTTTTGCCTGGCTTGGCATCTCTGTGGAATTAAGAGGCTATTTGCAATGACTAATGTTGCTAATTCTGATCAGGCGATTTAAAAATTCATCCTTTGCCTTATCGGAGACCCGCTAGGGGACAGAATTAAGGCATCGTTTGCAAGCAATTTTCTATGACTGTTGCTGGAAAACAAAACCAAACCCAAAAGACACTAAAATCGGTCTCCATTCAAACCGCTGCTTGTTAAACTGCCTCCTCTAAAATATCCCATCTTGATCTACACAATAGCTCTCATGTGTTCCCGGCTAATAGCCAAGAGGAGCAACCTTGACAAGCTGGCTGCAGGCTCACAGGAGCTACAGACTTACTGGAACTGGAGTCTCCACACCTCCGCAGCCTGCTGCCTCCGACTGCTTCCACAACCTCCCACTATCCCCGCCTTCCAGGCAGAATATAGAAGATTCAAGCTTCCAGCCTTGCCCAAACGTGAGTCACTCACATGCCACCCGTTGTGTTCCTTAAACACTTGTCATCTGTCTGTCTGTCTATGTCTGTCTGTGTTTAGTTCTTTGAGTCACAATCTCCTGTAGCCTAGGCGACTTTGAACTCCTGATTTCTTCCTGCCTCCAGCCCCAGAGTGACACAATTACAGTGTGCATTCCATTAGGCTAGGCTTCCTTCCATGCTCTTCTTTTTAAAAATTTAGTTTTTAAAAAACTTAAAGATAAACTCGGTTTTAGATTTAAGCATTATAACAGGAAGCCTTGCATCACTACTATAAATAGAAAGCAACATCACAAAGACGACAATAAATACTGAGTATAAAATGAAACTGTCTTAGCGACGTCTGATGACTTATCTTCCACTCCTGGCTTTGTGCTTCACGTTTCCTTCTAAATGGACATAAAATGGGTGTGCAGTTAAATACAGGTTTGCAAAGCTTTTGAATGATATATAAAATTTTATTTTTAATAGTATTTTCATTTGCTAATCTTTAAAAAGTATGCAAAGTATTTTGATCATATCCACCTCCCGCCAACCCCTTCCTGGGAAGCCCTGACCTGTCTCCCTTCCAACTTTGTGTGCTCCTTTAAAATCTTACTATTAACAACCCCCTGAGTTGGATCTGTGCTAACCATATGTACCTTGAAATGAAATGGGACTATCGTCTGCCATGGGCAACCTTACCAGTGACCACATTCCCACAGAAAGATGACTGTCTATCCTTGGGCAACCATCAATGTCAATAGCTCCCTTGGCAGGGCCGAGGCCTCAGAAGCCATCTCCCCAACACCCATGCAGGAATTCTGATTGCCTTGATCTTGTTCAGGCAGCTCTGGCTGCTGTGAGCGGAGTGTGTAACAGCCAGGGTCATCCTGTCCAGAGGACAGCATTTCCCAGCACCCTGCTCTCCGCTGGCTCTTGCACTCTGTTTCTTTCCACTCTTCTGCAATGCCCGAGTCTTGGATGGGGGCAGTTGATGCAGGTGACCTTCTATGGCTGAGTACTCACGGTCACTTCTCAGCACTTGGAGCATTTAAGAGTCTCTGCATTAACCGCTGTCCCCTGCAATAAAAAGCCTCTGTGACCAAGGCTGAGAGTGGCCCAAATCCGTAGGTATAAACACAAATATTAGAAGGCAGTTTTGCAGCATCACCCTGTGGTGAGACACCACCAGTAGGCTCCTTCTAGTGCCTATGACTTCCTTATCCATGGGCCTTTTGACCAGGCATCCGAGGGTTCTATTGCTGTGAAGAGACACCGTGACCACGACAATTCTTATAAAGGAAAACACTTCATTGTGTGGTGGCTTACCATTGAGAGGTTAGTCCTTATCATTATGGTGAGAGCAGGCAGCATGAGGCAGACATGGTGCTGGAACTGAGAGTCCCTTACATCTTGATCCAAAGGCAACAGTAAGCGAACTGTGACACTGGGATGGCATGAGCATTGGAAACCTGAAGCCACCCCTACAGTGACACACTACCTCCAACGAGGCCACACACCTTCTAATGGTGCCATTCCTTGGGGGCCCATTTCTTTCAAACCACCACATTCCACTCCTGACCCCTGTAAGCTTGTAGCCATATCATAATGCAACCACATTCAGTCCCAATACAAAAGTTCCAGCAGTCTATCACAGTCTCAAACTTATTAAAAATTCAAGCCCCTTCTGCATTTCAGGCAGTCTCTAACTATAATTCCCATAAAATAAAAATAAAAACTCAGATCACAGACTTCCAACATATAATGATACAGGATATACGTTACCATTTCAAAATGTAGGGAAGGAGCATTGCGAGGGAAATGCTGGATCAAAGCAAGACTGGAATCAGCTGGGCAAACTCCAAACTCGCATCTCCATGTCTGATGTCAAAGTGCTTCAGATCTCAAATTCCTTTCAGCTTTGTTGATGGAAACAGGCTTCTTTCTCTTGGGCTGGTTACCCTCCCTGCTAGCAGCTTCCTTGGCAGGCATCCCTTGGTTCTGATATCGCTAACACCTTGGGGTCTCCAAGGCAATCAGGCTTCATGCAGTAGGTTCTCTAGGTCTTCTGGGCAGGGACATCCGACACATGTCTGGCCTCGTGGCTTCCCTTAGTCTCAGAGGGAGATTTCATACTTCTTTCTTCTTATTCTTGACTCTAAAGCCAGGCTCTCACGTGGCCAAAGCTGCCAAGTTCTGCTGCTTGCTGGAGCTGGAACATAGATAGCCCCCTCATTCAATTTCTCCTCACCAGCTTTCTGTTTCCCTGGTTTTCTTCACCACCAAAGCTTGGCTGTCCTGAAACTGTATCTGTAGACCAGGTTGACCTCAAAATTAGAGATCTTGCCCCGCCAGTCTCTGCTTCTAAAGTGCTGAGAGAAAAGGTGCACACCACTATAACCCTGCTTTAAGCTTTCTTTAATTTCATTTTCACAAGTTGAAATTTAGTTAGGTAGGATTTTGCCCTGAGGTCACTGTTAATTAATGGGAGCAGAGCCCCCTCCCCCGCCCCCCCAGCCTCTGGCAATCCATCCCAGCCTCCCGGACCTGGGAGTTGCTTTGGTCTGGACTCCAAAACCCAGAATGCCAGGTCCTGATCCCTCCCTGGGGGGTCTGGGCCACTTCCACAGGGTATTTAAGTGTGTTCTCAAAGGAGAAACGTGTTTTTTTGGGTCGTATGGGGCTCCCTGCTTTTCTGTCTCCCTGCCATGCGCTCGGCGACCTGAGAAGCCCATTCTTAATAAAACAATGAGTCATTTTTATTTGGTTTGATTTGACCATAATTTGATTTCTTGCAATGGCAGAGCTGGCTCTTTCTTATTATTTTTACTTAACAGTCACCACTACTTTATTCCATTTTTTAATCTGTTTATCTTTTTGAATACCAGATTTATCTCTATTCTAATTCCGGGGTACTCCTTCCCTTTCTCCTCAAATTGTACATTTTGTAATTTACCATGCCCAGCTTGCTCCTTTTCACTATAGATCTTCATTAGAGTTATCACTAATAACCGTATAACAGAGATGATATTAGGCTGTTCTGAGATTTCCTCTACCACTCACACTGCAGTTAATCTAAAACTCTTCACTTTAGCCTCAGGCAGACTTTTTGTCCCTACAAAAAGCAGTCTGCTTCTCTTTCTTCACCAAAATTTCACAAGACAGGTCTCAAGGCCACATATTAATATTCTCCTCCTCTGAAACCTCTTTCAAAGCCAGCACCACGGTGCTAAATGTTCAGTACCATTGTCTTCCATGCTTCTACTAGTATGACCCAATTAAGCAGCACTTAAAATATTCAAGCTGCTTTTATAAATCTTCAGTCCCAAGGTCCAGATTCCTTCAAATTAAAACATGGTCAGGCCTATCACAGCAATACCCCAGTTCCTGGTACTAATTTCTGCTAGTCAGGGTTATATGGGTGTGAGAGACACCATGGCCACAGAAACTCTTATAAAGGAAAATCTTATTAATTGTGGTCACTTGCTTACAGTTCAGAGGTTTAGTCATTATCATCATGGTGAGAAGCATGGCGGCATGCAGGCAGACATGGTGCTGGAGGAGGAGCTGAGAGTCCTATATCCAGATTGGCATATAGCAGGAAAAGGGAGAGACACTGGCCCTGGCTTGAGCCTCTGAAATGTCATAGTCCACCGCTAGGGGACACACTTCCCATAACAAGGCCACACCTCCTAATAGTGCCACTCTCTTTGGGCCTATGTGGGCCTATTTTCTTTTAAAATAACTCACCTTATAACTGTCATGATGCCATTATGTGCACCAGTGGGCACAACCTTGCTGGCTAGGTTGGTGTTGATAGCATGCAGGATTCGGCACTGGATAAGACCACTGATTGTCTTTTCTTCCTGAATGTACCTCTCAGTGCTGTGAAAGTATGGACAGGATTCTTTGTTCAGTTTGAGGGTGATTTCTCATGTCCTGTAGTCAAAGTGAGTCCTGTCTTCGGTAATAAATAAATTTCATGTGTATGAGTGTTTTGCCTGCATGTATGTCTATATATCACATATATGTAGAGTCCATAGCAGCCAGAAGAGGACACTTGGAACTTGAGTTACAGATAATTGTGAGCCATCATGTAGGTGCTGGGAACAAAACCAAGATCCTCTGAAAGAACTGCAAGAGCTCTTTACCATGGCTCCATCGCGTGGTCTCTTGACAGGTATATAAATACTAAAAGTTCAAAACAGCCTTGTGAGTGGAAAAATAAAAACTATATGGAAGCAGGAGTGAAATAAATACACTGGAAAGGATATGGCAGTGAAGATTATAGACGATGCATTTCCGATGAAGCCTCTGAGCCATTGCTTCAGAGAAAAGGCATTAGAAGGGTTAGAGAGCCTTCAGAGATGAACCCTCACCCTGAGACGGCCTTTCTTCCTCTGTTAATAGAAAGGTGGGAAAGGAGTAGACAGGAGTGATCCTCTGTGCGTGGCTGAGTGGTGTTTCATCTCAGCTATGCTGTGCCGTCACACGTTCAGCACACCGGAGAATGCTGGGTGTACTGCAGACAAACCCTCTTCTAGTCAACTCCAGAGATCATAGTTTTCTTAAAGCTGTGTGTGTGTGGTCAGTCATCTGCTTATAGACTTTATTTACATTTCTGTTTTTCTAATTAAAAGTGTATTCAGTGTGTGTGTGTGTGTGTGTGTGTGTGTTTGTGTGTGTGACATGCATCCCACCATGTACAGGTAGACAGACTCTCCTTCCACTACACGGCTCAGGGGCATAAGCTCAAGTCACCAGGCTTGATAGATGTCCCCTAGTTCTCTTTTACTTGCTTTCATCCAAGTAGCTGCAGAAACTCCTTGCCTTAGCATGGGGTTTTGCCCAACAGACACTGTAAGTGGAAACAGCACAAGTTGCTAATGTACAGAGTCCACATAATCTACTGAGTGTCTTGGTTTAGCAACACAGGGCCAACTGTTTCCTGTCCTGACTGCACAACTGGCTGGGAGCTGGGGCTTGGGTCTCAGCCCAGCATCATGGAAGGGCACTCTGCCCTTCTGTCCCATAAAACTGAAGTTATGTTCCCCCCCTTTTGAAAATATCCCTGGCTGTCCTGGAACTCACTCTGTAGACCAGGTTAGCCTCAAATGCAGAGATTCGCATCTTTAGATCTTTTAGATCCCTGTCTTTTATTTAAAATCTTTTATTTATTTACATGTATTTATTTGTTTATTTTGGGTGCTTTCTGTTGAAGCAAAGAGAGCAGACTCCATTTATTTTTTTCAATATTAAATTTAAAAATTTGATAAAGGAAGATAAAAGCTTACTTTACTATTTATTATCAAATAAAAATCCATGCACAAATATCCCAAGAACAAATAGGGAACCCGAGTCAAGTCACCAGCCATACACCCCTTGGCCGCTCCTGTCCTTTGGATCGTGTTCATTCCCAGTGAAAACCCTGCCTATGGGACCAAAATGCTTCTTTCAATAGGCTAGTGTACTGGTGACAGAATTCCCATAACAAAAATGAATCAAGCTTTTATTTTATTTTTCTTGTGTGGTCTATACATGTGCTCACATGGGTATGTGCACATTTGTATAGGTACACATGCATGTGAAAGCCAAACGTTAACATTGGGTGTTGTCTTAGTCAGGGTTCTATTGCTGTGAAGAGACACCAGACCGTGACAACTCTTATAAAAGAAATAATTTAATTGGGGATGGCTTATAGTTTCAGAGATTTAGTCCATTATTGTCATGGCGATGACCTTGCAGCATGCAGGCAGACATGCTGCAGGAGAAATAAGTAGTTGAGAGTTCTACTTTGGGACCATGGACAACAGGAAGAGAGAGACCCTGGACCTGGCTTGGGCTTTTGAAACCTCAAAGTCTACCTCCAGTGACATATTTTCTCCAACAAGACCACACCTCCTAGTCCTTCTCAAGTAGTACTACTCCCTGAAGACTAAGCACTCAAATATATGAACCTATGGGGGCCAGTCTCATTCAGACGCCACAGGTGTCTTCCTCAATCACTCTCCACCTTATGTTCTGAGATGTGCATTGCTTGGAAGGGCACCCAGCACTCGCAAGAGATGCTAAGTCACATTAGTGTGGTTTTCACTACATACTACTGCTGTTAGTGGCACTAACAGCTGTATGGAAACATGGCAAAGAATGCATAGACCTTCCCCTCCACAAAATAAACCCCTTAGGATGCCTCTGCAGAGACAGTTTCTCTCGCCTTGTCCACTGTGGTTGTACTGCAACATATCTAATAAACTACTTCTCGCTCTTTTCTCTGCTGGTAAATCTACTCACAGCTCGCCAGTCACTGCTCTGTGGATGTTACACTCAGCAAGACACTCTCCAGCTTCTCCAACTCTTATGTTGTGGTTCTGGGGATGAATCTGGGGCCTTCTCCATTGCTAGGCAGGTGCTGTGCCATTGAGCCCTGCGTGACTAGTCTTTTCTCTTTTTATGGGGCTCCCTCCATAAACCATGCTCTGTAGCTTCCTGATCTCAGACTCTACTTGTAGTGAATCGAACCTAAGCACAGAGCTCACATAGCTGGAAAGATCCGATTCGTTTTGTAGGAAGGAAAATGGGAAGTTGCGTAAGAGCTTTGCAGCGTTTTCTAGGCTGGCCTTGAACTTGCTGTGGGAGCTCAGAATGACCTTGAACTTCTAGTCCTTTGGTCTCTTCCTCCAGAAAGCTGGGGTTACAAGCATGTACCACAAGTGTCTGATTCTATTCAGTGCTGTGGATTGAGTCCTGAGCCATCATGCATGATAGGTTAGCTCTCTACCAATCCAGCTGCCTCTGCAGCTGCTCTTAGGACTTCCTGAAGGGGATTGAGATCGATTCACATTCTCTGGAGGGTCACTGAGAGGGAAGGGACAGGATTCACTGATGCTTCTATCTGAAGGGCAAGAGAAAGTTATATCCCTTAGTTTCCCCATCTACGGATGGTGGCAATGACAGCACTTTATTGCAGGGTTAAGAGGATGAAATGTTCAAGTCCAGGGTTTAGAAAAGTGCATAGCACTATCCGGAGAAATGCTATTTTACGTAGAGCCATTTTCGCTACAACTGTTGTTGTGAGCTCCATTGTACGGAACAGAGCTAAGAATGAAAATTGTCTCCCTTATGAGAAAGAAGGGTTTTTTTGTTTTGTTTTAAATTAAGAACCTTTAGTATTTTCACAATCTTTCATTCAGTAGTTTCCAAACCTGGAATTCAGCCTTAGGGGGGTTCATTTGAAATGGAAATAAGGTTTGATTCATCCATATTTCATGCATCATTTTGATAGAAAAAAAACTTAAAAAGAGAAATAACCACTCCAACCGCAGGGCAGATTGAGTTAGCACAACACCACAACACTCCACTCCTCCCGAAGCACTCCAATCTTCCTGAAGGCTTCAAAGCGACAGGAGATTCTGGCCGTGGACAATTCTCTGTAGGGTGAGGTGGAGATCCGGTTGGCTGTGGGACCAGGCATTACGTCACAGGTGAAGCAACGCTAAGGTCTCAGCTTCCCTCCCTCCACTCTCTCTTTTAGGGGGTCCCTATGGGCCTCGCAGGTCGTCTGTGAACTTTCTTGTACTCCAGGATGGCTTTAGTTTATGGTCACCTTCCTAAAGACTCCCAAGGGCTAGGATTATGGACCTCTGACCGTCCACCAGCCCTCTTCCAAAGCATTGTCCTCCATCATTGGGGAGGCTGAACACTGACTCACCTGCAGGACTGGGAAAGACTCCCCTGGGGACACTGCTTCACACTGAGAGGACAGGGGACCCACAAGAGAAGGACTTCCAGCCAGAAGACTCTTGGAAATTCCTGAGGCTTTTATATTCATTTTTATTGCTGGCACTTGTCCAGTGTCTGGCCATGCTATGGACATGCTGAAATCTTTAAAAAGTCTTTAGTCTGAGTGTGGTGCTGCATATCTCTAATTCCAGCACCCAGGAGGGCAGAGGCAGGGTGGATCTCTGTGAGTTTGAGGCCAGCTTGGTCTACAGTGTGAGTCCCAGGATTACCAGGGCTACACAGAGAAACCCTGTCTTAAAAAAAAAAAAAAACCAACACTACAAAAATCTTTAAAAATTAAAAAAAGAATCAGACAGGTATATAGTGTATTTTGGATAACGTCCACTACCTATGTTCTCAGATTCTTCCCAGGTCTCCACACTATGTCCCTCTTTCAAATTCACATCCTCATTTTAAAAAGTCACATTTGTTTTAAGACTGTATGTATGATCACATATGTGGAGGTCAGAGGACAACTTGTGAGAGTTAATTCTCTCCTTCATGATGTGGGTGCCAAGGATCAAACTCAGGTTGCTGGGCTTGCAGCAAGTGCCCTTACACCTGCTGCCCATCTTAGCAGTCTCCCCTCCGCCTTTGTAATAAGTTAGCTTCAGCTATCACTTGACAGAGTTAGCTCGTCCAGAGTTGGCTGGGGAGACTTGACTAGGGGTTGTCCAGACCTGGACAACCTGTGGGCGTGTCTGTGAGGTATTGTCTGATTACTGATTGATATGAAAGACTCCAGCCCACTGTGGGGGGGGGATGCCATCTCTGAGAAGGTGGCCCTGGGTTATAAGAGACATCCTGGAAAGAGAAGGATTCATAAGCAGCAATCTTCCTTGGGTTCTACTTCAGTTCCTTATTGAGTTCCTGGCTCTGATGGTGGACTATTACCATGGAATTGTTAGCTGAAATTAACTCTTTTCTCTCCAAGCTGTTCCTGCGTAAGACTGTTTTATCATAACAACAGGAAGCAAACCAAGACAATACCACTGAGTCTAATTAGTGCTGCCTGTGTTTTGCTTGGGTGTAGGACCATCCACTAGAACATGGGCAGCTATCAAGGGGGCACACCTGAGCCTGGGACTGCATCTGTTCTGGAATGTGGGCTGGCTTGGCATTGTACAGGTCTTGTGCAGGCGCCACAACTGCTGTTGTTAATGAGTGCAAGGGCCATGGCATGTCCGAAGACAGCGCTTAACCTTGGGCTCTTGTGGACTGACCATGTGCCTGTAGGTGTGCTTTCGTGTGGTCTCATGAAAAAATATTTTAAAAAAGTTGGCGTTTATCTTGTTTTTCTCTGTGCAAGAGCACATGCGTTGTTTGTGGTTTTTCCATGGTAAGACACAACACACCATCTACCTCACCTAAGATAGGGAGTCCATGACACGCCAAGTACAGATAACACTGAAGTCCAACTCTGTTTTGGGGTTACTTAACAGGAGCAGAAATGACTCAAAGGCAACTGCATCCCCAAAGCCCACCCCAGCATGTGTGACAGCTCACATAAGTTGGAAACAGAGCAAATTGCACAGCCTGCAGGTCTGGTCTCGGAGTCTTTGAAGCTTGTCTTGAGAGGAACTCTCAGCTGTCTTTCCTAGAGAGAGGAGAGAGAGAGAGAGAGAGAGAGAGAGAGAGAGAGAGAGAGAGCGCGCGAAGTAATCTGATCAGTTTCAGGGACTTCCTGAATCTTTTCTGAGTTGTTTACCTTTGTCTTAAGTAGCTTCTCTGGGACATAAAATGTTTCAAAGTATGTATATACACATACCTGGAGGCCAGAGAACAACTCTTCTCTTCTCTTCTCTTCTCTTCTCTTCTCTCTCTTCTTCTCTTCTCTTCTCTTCTCTTCTCTCTTCTCTTCTCTTCTCTTCTCTTCTCCTCTCCTCTCTCCTCTCCTCTCCTCTCCTCTCCTCCTCCTCTCCTCTCCTCTCCTCTCCTCTCCTCTCCTCTCCTCTCCTCTCCTCTCCTCTCCTCTCCTCTCCTCTCGTCTCGCCTCGCCTGACCTTCCCCCCCCCCCTCCCCTCCTCCCCTCCCCTCCCCTCCCCTCCTCTCTTCTCTCTTTTCTTCTTTTTGTTCAAGACAGGGTTTCTCTGTGTAACCTTGACTGTCCTGACACTCACTCTGTAGAACCAGACTGGCCTTAACCTCATAGAGATTTGCCTGTCTCTGCCCTCTGAGTGCTGGGATTAAGGTGTGTGCCACCATCACCCATCTAGAGAACAACCTTTGAAGTAGGTTTTTCTCTTTCCACTATGAAAGACCTGGTAATTGAACCTAGGTCATCAGACTTGGCAGCAAATGTCTCTATCCACAGAGCAATCGCCAGCCATGTATGATCTTAGAAAAAGATTTTAAAGGCTCTAATAGTTTGAGGTCTCCAGTTGTTTCTTAATTCTAGCTTTCTCATCACCATTGTTGTAATCAATTATATACAGAGGGCAGGAGGAAAGATTTTTGATCTTGTGTTGCCTGGGGCTTGTCTACATTCTTTGATATTCTCTGAGACCCATCACCATCAGGATGTTGGCCATAGTGGGCTGATATTCCAGGTCCTGGATTCTACTCTCTGTTGCATGGTTCCTTTTACAAAAGTTGGAGAAATGATTGAAAATTCTAAAGCAATTATCTGAAGGTCACAGCAAAGCCACTGTGCCTATTGTGGCAGATGCTGTTTTTCAGAGGTGGCTACAGTCACGTCTCCTGCCTCACATGCTGTTCTAGAACTTTCTACCATTACTAGCAGTTAAACTCTTTGTTCCCTGCGTGAGCTTGCTACTCCTGGAGTTTAGCAGAAGTAATGGTGTGTGACTATGAGGGTGGAGTCACAGACAAACCCCACACATTTGCTTGTGCTTGCTCTTCTATAGTGGCATTTCATTGGTATTTTATTAAATAATGCTTGCTTGAAGATCAGAGAGTGAAACAGCCCCACTGGTCAGCCTTACAGACCAGGCAGTGGTAACACACACCTTTAATCCCAGTAGCCACACTAGTTGCTATATAAACTGGGTGGTGCAAGCCTTTAATCCCAGAACTAGAGAGGATTATGAAATGGGAGGAGACAGCTGTCTCATTCTGAGATTTCTGGAGGCAGGATCGCCATTTCGGACCGAGGTAGAGGTAAGATTCAGTGGCTAGGTGTTTTGCTTTTTAAATCTTCAAGCAAGCTTTATTTATTAGAATACAAATGAAATGCCACTACACTCTTTGAAACCAGCCTTCATGTTGCAAGCATCCCAGGGGAGGCCTGTATAAAAAGAGACTGAGATCTCTTCCCCTCTGCCCCCACCAAGGTCCCAGCACACAAGAGGAACATCCTTTAAGTTAGGATATAGCTCTCTTATGCCTACCTCTTTGATGACTGCCTGGAAGAACTGAGCTGCTTCCACCAAGCCCTCCCCAAATTATATGTCTGTGACTAGATGGATCACTGTTGTTGTAAGCCATTAAGTTTTGAAATAGTTTGTCACTTGGCAAGAGATAATCATAACTAATGAATGTCCCAGCAAGGGTATTTTGTTTTGTGTGGGGAGATATTCACCCTTCAGATTTTCTGCCCCACTGCACGCGCTTCTAATTCTGTTTAAAATTAGAACTCCTCTTGATTCTAAATAGTTCTCAGCGGAGACCTGAACAATGGATTCAGGCGAAGCATGAGGGGAGAAGCATTGGAGGCAACAGGAAGTGCGTGGGCAAAGGAACTGCATGTAGCTCATGGAAGGTCCTAGACACCGAGACCTAGAGTGGCTGGGATGTGAGAGGAGGTGCAGGGTGGAGGGTGAGGACAGATAGGTCACAGGAGTCACACCTAAAGGAGCTGGTGACTTGTCTCCAATCACATAGGAAACTCAGGTGGGACATTCCTAACCCTGCACCCCTAAACCCAGCATAGAACCCTATGCACCACTTTTGGTTCTGGAATAAGCTGCTCTTGTGGTTTGGATTTGAAACATCCCCTATAGAGTCATGTTTTGAATGACCAGTCCTCAGTTGGTGCCCCTATTTGGAAGGCTCCTGAACCATTAAGGAAGTGTAGCCTGGCTGGCAGAAGCTGGTCACTAGAGGTAGGTGACTGACGGTGACACATGCTTCTGGGTCCAGCCTGTTTTCTCTGTGTCATGGTCTGTCATGTGAACAGCCTTCCCGTCATATTTCTGTCATCAGAGCTGGAGGAGTTCCCACAGGTACTTTGCTCCCATTGGAGGGACAGGAATCACTCCCAGACTGTGTGTCCTTTCTGCCAAGAATTTTTTGTCATGACAGATGACAATGACCAGTAACCAAAAGAATTGGTGTCAGCTTCCTTTCAGGCTCTGGAGGTTTTGACTGGGATAAAAGCCCTGGGTTCAAATGTCAGCTTCTGTCCATGTTGACCAGGCTCTGAGCTATAACCACCGTGGCAGGAGTGAAGATATCCTAAGAGGGATAGCTTTGCTCTTCCCTTGGGCTGTCAGACTTTTGAGACAATGGACCCCAAGAAATTGGAATTGCCCAGGAGTCTTGTGCTGGGAGAAGCCTGGTGCCAGCCAGAAGACAAATTTGTCTCCTGGAAAGAGATTTCATAGAGCTCTAACAATTGTCAGATCATCTTGCCTGAGAGACAGGAGCCCAGACAATGATGGGTCAGGGATGGGCAGGACCACATGGTGACCAATACTGCTCAGTATGGCAGACCTCTTGACCTCTGTGTAAACTTAAATCTTATGTCAGTCCCCTGAAGAGGGACTAGGGTTGGGGAATGGGCTCTGGACCTTTTTATTTGTTCCTCTTCTTAACCTTGTTTTAAAATAAAGACATAGTGCAGCTCTTAGAGGGCTTTTGTATATTCAGTGAAGTAATCTACATGAATAGTTAACATATAATAGATAAGTGTTAACAAAGGCAGCTATTTTAACATTTGAAATGGAGAGATACAATCAGGCTTTTAGAGAACTCTGTGAAATGAAAACCAAAATTATTTTCTGACCACCCTCTCATGGAGAAATTGTTGTAAATGTAAATCTGCTGGCCTGGCCTATCACCTGGGTACCCTGTCCCTTTAAGAGACAAGCACTGCCCATTCCCAAAATCCCACCTCCTCTCCAGCCTGTGCTCTCTCTTTCTCTCTCTCTGCCCAGCCTTCTTCTGAAGAGGCAGCCTCTCTCTACCTTCCTTTCTCTTTCTTCTCTTCTGTCCCCCTCCTCTCTTCTTCTCCCCTACCTATAACCTCTTACTCTTACACTGTTCTTAATACCCACTAAATAAACTCTATACCCAAGCTCTTTCTGCATGGCGTATCTGTCTGTCTCCCATCCACCAAGGGACCCGCCACTGCCTAGGATTACCTGTGCTATAAATGGTAAAAGTCTTTTGAGATTTCAGGACCATCAGCCTTAAAAAGAACAGTGACCTCATTGTTATTATTTGTAAAACACATTTACAATATATTACTAGCGCTTTAAAAATAATATTGCTTTAAGAGAATTGCTTTTTAAAATACTTTCCAAAACTAATATTGCTTATGTAGTATCTTTTGCAGTTTCTGTATTGTTTTAACGCTGCAAATTGCTTTCCTGCCCTTTTTAAAATTTTCAATTTGTTTTATTATTCCATGTGTATGGGTGTTTTGCTACATGTATGCGTATGCATCTTGTGTGTGCTGTGCCTTTGGAGGCCAAAAGAGGGCATCAGATCTCCTGGAACAGAGTTACAGACAGTTGTCTGTAACTTGTGGGTGCTGGGAATTGAACCTGCGTCCTCTGGAAGAACAGCCGTCTCTCCGGCCCCTCCTCTTATGTTTTATTTTGTTTGAGTCAGGGTTTTATTCTGTGGTCGGTGTCTTAGTTTCTTTTATGGTTGCTATGATAAAGTGTAGCTGAGGACAGAAAGGGTTTATTTCCTTCACAGATCAAGGTACCCTGTGGAGGACAAGTCAGGCCACAGGAGCCTGAATCAGCTCTCTACACTTCACATCCGCAATCGCGGGAAACTGAGGGATAAATGCAAGCTTATTGCTGCTTGGCTCTCTCCTTTAGGATACCCTGCCTGGAAAATGGGCCCTCCCACAGTGGGTGGGGCTTCCTACCTCAATTAACCTAGCTAAGATTGTCAGTTTCTAAAATAAACCCAGAAACAGTGGCTAACTGTGGTGTCTATTAGTATACCAAGCAAGTGCTGGCCTCAGACTTTCTCAGTATCATTAGTATCTTTTACGGAGTTCTGGAATGTCGGCGGATCTTAGTTGACTAACAATATCTATATTAAAGACCTTTTCCCAATCATACTTTGGAGCCATCACGTCCTCTTTTATGATCTCTGCAGGATGCCCCCTGGCTGTCTCCCAGGTGAGTCTGGATCTTGTCCAGTTGCCTGCACTTAGCATCAGCAGGATGGCCTTGGAATAAGGATCCTCAAGTCTCAGCCTCTTAGGTGCTGAGAGGCAGCCCTTAACCACCACACCTGGCTGTACCACAGCTTGTGCCTGAGAGTCAGCCTGCCCAGCTGGTGTGCTGGTGGAGGAATGGTTGTTCCTGAACTCTGGCTGGACTTACGAGGTTGTGAGGTTGAAACATTCCTTTAAGTCCGGTGGCCTCCTAGGAGAGTGGCTTCTGAAGATATGCATGCTTTTAGCCCTTTATCACCCTGCAGGCTTTAATGGGATTCCATTGTCTGGACATGGATGGAATTCTTTTTGTAGAAAAACGAGGTGTGATGCTTAATTCACACCCTTTACTGAAAGTGCCTTGTCTTGTGACCTCCCACTCCTAAGGACAGAGAACTAGGAAAGTTCCCTTTAACTTCTGTGGGCTCTCTCGTCTGAAGGGATGGAAGGAGAGGCATACCTGAGAGGGTGGATGAGGGGGTAAGTGAGTGAGTGCTTAGGCAAGAGAGTGAGCCGCTGAGGAAGCAATGTTTGTGGATCCCTTCTGTCATTTCAAGGCATTTGTGGTTTTTGTATAATTTAATTTAAAATTTTCTATGTGTTATTAACGTATGCTTGTTTGTTTGGCTCTTTCTTCTCTCCTTTGCATGGGATCCAGGACTGAGCTCAGGACACCAGGCTTGTGTGGTAAACACACCTTTCTCTGAAGAGCGATCACGCCAGCCCTGTTATAAGTTTTTATGAGACAGGTCTCATTATGCAGCCAAGGCTGGTCTTGAACTCGAACTCCTTCTGCTTTAGCCTCTCAAGTACTGGGACTTAACATGTGTGCTATTACACCTGGATCTCCAGTGCTTGGTATGTGTGTTCATGTGTGTGCAAGTGCACATGTATGTGTGTTTACATAGAGGCCAGAGGATAACCTTGATATTATTTCTTGGGAACTCTTGTCTTCTTTTTAAGACATAATCTCCCACTGGACTGAAATTTGGCAATTTTGGCTTGACTGGCTGACCAGTGAGCCCCAGGGACCCACCTCACCAGCACAGGGATTACAATGGGTTTTGGGGATCCAGCTTAGGTTCTTATGCTTTTGTGGCAAGCACTTTACTGACTGGGTCCATAGCTCTTGTTTGCTTGTTGTTGTTACTGTTTTTTAAGACAGGATCTCACACAGCCCAAGTTGGCCTCAAACTTGCTTGTAGCAAGGATGATAAGCTCCTGAGTTCTGAGATTACAGGCATGGGTACCACAGTTGCTGACTATGGGACCCAGGGCTTCATGCCAGACAAAGACTTCATCAGTGTTTGTCAAATGGACAGATCCCTTCAAAGGGTAATTCTGCAGCTATTTCTTTGTGGCTGATATGAGATCTGGTGGCGGAACATTGAGGGCTCCAGGCTGACTGACTCACATCCGTGACCCATGCCTCTGAGAAAGGCTGCATCTGTTAGGGCTGAACCTGAGTTCTGGCCCTACAGCCCCAGTAAGCTCCCACCAGCTGCCTGTGCTGGACAGCTATGAGACATGTTAGCTAATGGAATATTGATTTATTTTATAAGAAGCAAAAAATGCAGGTGTTGCTGCAATCGATAGCCAAGAAGAGAAAATGAGGAGAGCGTTGGGTGAAAACCAGTCCCTTGAGGTCCCGAGCACATCCTCCTGGCTCTTCCATCTCCCCCCTTTCCTCCTGGGGATAAGATCTGGAAGGAAAAGGACGGACTAATAAGGACAGGAGATGTGCTATACATTCTCTAAGCATTCCTCCTAGGGCCTTTGTGACAGCCCTGGAGAAGTTACTGCAGCTTTTGTACAGATCAGAAAACAGCATTCAGAAACGGTAACCCCTGTCCAATGTCATGTAGCCACCAAGAGACAGAATTGGGATTTAGGTTTGTATAAATACTTCTTCCGGATAGTCTGTGTTGCACAAAGTCAACTGAAACCCAGACTCTTAAGCACACTGGGAGGGATGGGGACACAAGCACCTGCCACACATGTATGAGAGCCTGTTCCCATGTAAAAATCAGGCATGGAGATTCTGTTTGTAATCCCCAGCCCTGGGGATGGGGACACAGGAGGATCCTGGCATTTTCTGACTAACTAATCTAGTTTAAAGCGGCAAGTTCTAGCCCAGTGAGAGACTGCTTCATGCTTGGCCCTGAGAATCTGAAATCTACCGGGATTTCAAATCTACCAGGACAGGCAGCTGGGACGTTTCTGTTTAGAGTTATACCAGATCCTCACCTCATCACTTCCAAGGCCAGTAACCCAAATTGTTTCTTCTCTCTCCTAATTGTATCCATTTGCCATCTCTTTCCTTTGTTACGTAAACTGAGCTATTAGACTCGTTGGTTGTGGAGGCTGAGCTCTCTTCTAAGGGTAAGAAAAGCAGTCTCTTTTGTCTTCCGTTAGTCCTAATGGAAATTAGCTGCTTCCGTCTTCTGGCTCTGGGACAAATCTCTAGGTTCCAAGCAGTGTTGGCCAGTGCAGGCTTGGTGAGGAAGCTTGGGGGGACAGAGGTAGGCATGTGGGTTTGGAGCTGGGCAGACGGAAGTTTGAATCCAGTCATTAGGTGTGAGCTGCAGCCGACCCCCAGCATCCCCTGTTAGTTTCTCCACCCCAACAACAAGGCTATGACCTCCCTTCAGTGCCAGTGTGAAGGTTCAAAGGTTACCCATTATTTGGAACTGGGCCTGGTAGTGCAGTTCTGTAATTTTAGCATCCAGGAGACTGGGGCAATAGGATAGCTGTGATCTCGAGGCCAACCTGGGCTATGTTTGCTCTCCTTTCAGGAAGGTGCATGCTGGGACTTCTGTGGAAAGGATTCTTCCCAGAGTGTGGTTCTGGTGTGCCGCGCTGGCGCTGATGTGGTGGGGGACAGCACTGAGCAATGGGCAGCATCTTTACTATCTGTGCCATCCATGCCCAGTGGACCTTTTCTAATGAGTCACCAGGGAAAGGAAGACACGAGCAGGGCTGCCAGGGAGGAATGCAGCTAGCTCTATTTCCAGCAGGCTTCGGTGGGTAGAAACTGGTTCAGGTCCAAGGGAAAAGCGGGAGTCTGAGTCCGGCAGACCCCGGGGCTGTGTCCAGCTGTGCCGTTGTGTCCAGCTTTGCAGCATCCCAGCTCAGTACCATTCTCTCTGAATCCCAATGTCTTCATTTGTTAGATGGACTGATCATAGCAGGAGCGAATTTGCTGACACGTATGGAACCCTGGCTGCTCTGGGACAGCTCGAACTTAATTAGCACAGCTCGTTCTGGTTAGCCCTTGCTGCGAAACCTGGTAGCTTAAAACATCAGTTTGCAGTTCTTTCTCTGGCTTCTGTGTGCTGACTGGGCTCAGTGGGGGCTCGGCTGGGCTCTGTTGTGTTGTGAGCATTGCAGCTGGGGCTGGAACTCTCTGGGAGCTCAGTGGGGCAGGACATCCAGAATGGCTTCTGTCTTTTTTCTTTTTTTCTAAGACAGGTCTCATAGAACCCAGATTGATCACGAACACATTTTGTAACCCAAGATAACCTTGAACTTCTGATATCTTTTTCTGTGTCTATCCCCTGAGTACTGGGGTTATAGGCAATACCCTGCTAAGCAGGGTTTAAATGGTGCTGGGGATTGAACACATGCATGCTAAGAAAACGGTCTCCCAAACTGAGTTCTACCCTCAGCCCTGAACATGTCTTTGTGCTCTTGTGCACTTCAGTGGAGAGACACTTGTCCTGAGGCTACAAGCCATCTGAGCTGACAGCAAAGGGGAGCCTTCCTCATTCTACAGCAGGCGTGCCCACTGCGGGTCTGGGCCGTTCCCAGGCAATGAGAGGCAATGGTGACATCCAGAGTACTTCCTCCATTCCTCCAGTAGATGATGACATCCAGCCTACTTCCTCCATTCCTTGCTGGAGGAGCTGACTAAGGAGAGACACACTTAGCCGGGCAGGTAAGTCACCTCTAGAGCCTGACAGAGAACTCTTACCATCGAGTTCCCCCGAGTTCTGATCACTCAACCCTTTTGTCCACCTTTCTCAAAGCATAGTGCTTTGGAACGCTGAGCGCTTTGAACTAGGGGAAACGTGCAGCCCCTCTGGCCTCCTCCTGTCCTCTTGTCTCTGCCCCTCTGGCTTCCCCGAGCACACAGATCTATCTCTGATTCTCTGACGGATGGAAGTTCCCGGAGAAGGAATGTCATCATCTCATGTCTCCTCTGTGGAGTCCCATCAGCCAAAGTTCACATCTCTGGAAAAGTCCAATCTATGGCCTGGAGAGACTTGGCCACACTAGTCGCTCACGTTTCTGGGACAGCTCTTTCCCCTCCCTAGGTCTCAGGAGCTGCTCTTGACAAACTCTTTTCTGTGTGTTAAAACAGACCCCCGTACCCAGTGTGGTGGAACATGTCTATAATCCCAACATTTGAGAGGTTGAGGCACAAGGATTGCCACACGGTTGAGGCCTGCCTGGGACACAGAGAGATTCCCAGGCGCCTGTTCTGCTCCACTCTGTTCTACAGGCTATGTAAACCCGGCCGTCTGGCCGTCCTCTGAGGCGTATGTTTGCGAGGCTTCTGGTACTGTGGTAAATTTAGCTGCCCCTTCTCCAGTTAATCTGCCTACTGTCAGCTTATTCCAGAGACTCAAATGAGGGGAACTTTAGAGAGTAGAGGGAAAATTTAATGCTCCCCTGCACCTTATAGAAAAACGAAACAAAGCAGAACAAAAACACCAGCAACATTTGATAGCCTAATGTATCATCTTGGCTAGGCCAGCACGCTGGTAGTTCATCAACCATGCTTCTAGGTGAGCTCGAAGGCATTGCAAGCTATTTGAATTCCAATCAGTCCACTTTAAATTAATGGTAGATATTTATGCCCCTTAACCCACTTCTTTAAACAAATTATATTTATTATTTATTTTGTGTTTGTGGGTGAGTGTGTGGGCATGTGTCTGCTACGGTGTGTGTGTGTGTGTTTCTGTGTGTGTGTGTGTGTGTGTGTGTGTAAAAACCAGAGAACAACTTCTACGAGCTGGGTTTTGTCTTTTACTGTGTGGGTTCTGGGGATCGAACTTAGGTCTTTAGGCTTGGCTGCAAGCACTTTTACCAGCTGAGCTTCTCACCAGTCTTGTAACCCCCATCTTGATGCCTCAACTATGGTACAGAGAGGTTTAGGCACTGCCATTCAAATATTGGTTTTCACTTTGGGGTATCAAATATATATGGCATTTAGTGTCTGTCTGAATTTTTCCTGTTTTCTTATGTGTGTTTATATTTCTGTGTGCATGCAGACACATTTATGTCAATGTGTATATGTGTAGAAGCCCAAGATCATCCTGAGTATGGTTCCTCAGGAGCCAGCCGTCTTAATTTTTGAGGCAGAATTTCTCACTATTCTGCAGCCCATCACGTAGGCTCGGCTGGCTGGCCAGCTGGCTCCCGAGGTACACCTCTCTGTCTCCTGAGTGCTGGGATTACGAGCGTGCACCGCCCTCCCAGCTTTTAATTTTTAAAACTAATGTGCCGGGAACAAAGCCAGGTCCTCATGTCTTCTTACCCTCTCGGACTCTTGTTCCCAGTTTTCTAAGAAGAGGGGCCATGCGTCTTTCTGCCCTCCCTCACACTCTCAAACCATAGCAAGGCTCCAAAGGACTCGTCTTAGGTTCCTCTAGTTTCTCAGCTGGCATTCACAAAGCTAAAGAGATGAATCTGGAAGGATGGAATTATGACTCTGGGGGACAGAGATGCTAGTGTCTGGGACAGCCTAGATCCTCTTTACATGCCACACTTTCCTGACAGCTGTATTAATGGAGCTTATATGTAGTTACAGCTTTTATTTTATTATCCTGGAGTTGGAAAATGAAGATCTAGAGATTCATGTAGGATTATAAAGTGGCAAGATTTATTATGCTCTAGAAATGTTGAGGATAAAGAAGAAAAATACAAAGGAAAATGAGATGCTGAATTAAATGAATGAAGAGCTGGTTTAAAGAGAATCTTGAAATCCAAGGAAGATGGGCAGGGGAGATGGCTCAGTGGGTAGAAAAGACACTTGCCTGGCACGCCTGATGACCTGAGTTCATTCTCCAGAGCCCATGGCGGAAGGAGAGAATCAGCTCCTGAAAATTGTCCTCTGACCTCCACACGTGTACAGCAATACCGCTCTCACACGCAATAAAACAAGTAAGTGAGCAAGTAAATAAATAAATGAACAGGGCAAAAGATGGAAGAAAGGGACCGCTTCTTCTTCTTCTTCTTGTGGGATAATGCACCTTCCATCTTTAGGAATCAGGAAACATCTTGTTTCCTAGCAACGTCCTGTGGTCCAGCGTTACGAGTGGGTACGACTCTAGAGGGTGGAATCCTCCTACCTTCCCTTCTTTTTCCTAGGTCTTTTCTTCCCCTTCGCCCTTCTCAGCCATGCTCTGTATTTATTAAGCATGAGTGGTGGTAGGTGGCTCTGTCAGCGTCCTCTCAAATTTGTGGCTTGCCAGAGAAGTGACTCGGGCAAGTGACAATCTTGTTTTCTGTTCCCAGCTGCAGTTGGGATTGTGTGAAATGCTGAATCTCTTGCCATTAGCACAGCTGCTGGGAGCCCATTAATAAATGTTAGGTCTCTTCCTTTCTCCTTGTAACAAAATTAGCCAGCCTCTGAGGCATCTAATTAATAAATGTGCATTTTAATGAGAACGGCTCAGTGGAGGAAAGACTGTGGCTTCCTTTGTTGCTTTTAGGTGGGTGCCTGGATAGAAAGTTGCTCTTTTTCTTTATTTATTTTTAATATTAAACAGGGATCTGATTTTTGTTTGAAGCTGTGGAGTAGGCAGAGATAGTTTTTGAAATGGAAATGAGCATTGTATTGCTATTACAAAGACAGCGTAGAGAAGCAGAAATCATGGAACTTTAGAGTCGCACCAGACTGCAAACAGAATAGCTCTGCTCTCTAAGCTCAGACTGGGACAGAGGGTCAGACTGTAGACGCTTTTCATGGGGCAGCAGGATAGAGCCGGCTCATGTCGGGTTTGAGACACTTCCTTTTAAACTCTTATCATCTCTCAGGTCAGAATGCTTTGGGTATGAGTTCAATGTAGTTTTTCTTTGAAGTTTGGAGAAAATGTAATTCTGCATGGGCCCATCTTAAAGGTGATGAGGCCTTGGCATCTTAACACCAAGAAAGTGTGGTTTTTCTTTCCTTTTTAAAATTTTTATTTATTTAATTTTATGTGTATGGATGTTTTGCCAAACAACAACAACAACAACAAAAATAAAAGTGTTTTTGTTCATCACATGCATGCCTGATGCCCAAGGGATCCAGAAGAAGGCATCGGATCCCCTGGAATTGGAGTTATAGAGGGTTATGAGTGTCTGGAGCTGAACCTAGGTCCACCACTGAGCCATCTTTCCAGCCCCTCTTCTTCTTCCTTAATTTCTCTTTTTCTTCTTTCTCTGTGTGTATGTTCATGTGTGTGCACATGTGTGTAGATGTTGGGGGACCGCCCACCTTTATTTTTTTGAGAGAGGGTCTCTCACTGCCTGGGTCTGGTTGCCCAGTGAGCCTAGAGATCCACCTGCTCCCAATTTTCCCAACCCTAAGAGGCAAACGTGCACCCGCACATTTGGGTTTTCCACATGGGTTCTGAGGATTGAACTCAGGTCTTCAGCCTTGCCAGAAGAGCCCTGTACCAACTGAGCTATTGCCACGGTCAGGTCTTTTCTTTCTTTCTCCTCCCCCTACCAAATTACACTGTAGCCTGGGCTGACCTCATGCTCAAGACGTCCAGCCATAAATGTGCGTATGTGTTGAGGCAGGATCTTGTTTTACAACCCTGGTTGACCTGGAAATTGCTATTTATACAGGCTGGCCTCAAACTCGTTATTTAGCCCAGGCTGGTCTTGAACTCTTGGCAGTCCTCCAGTCTCAGCCTCCTGATGCTGCAATTACAGGCATGTGCCACCAGGTGGGGTTGTGGATGTGGTTTGGAAATGAATGCTGACATCATCAGTTCTAATGGACTGGAGGTAGCCAGCTTGTCACTCAGTGCTGTCCTGCCACTGAGGATCTACCGTTGTGTCTGTGCTCTGGCCTAAGGGCTTCCTTGGCAAACAGCACCTTCTGTGTGTACTTTGGGAAGGCTGGAAGTGTCAGGGAGTGAATGCATTGCCAGCGGTTCTTGGTTCAGGGTGTTGGGAATTGATGGGAATCCGGTACTGCCTAGTCCTCTTTCCTACGTGGGAAGCTAAACTGTGTTTCTCACAACATGCCTGGAGTTTGCACATGGGTCTTTTGATGCACCTGCTTGACTGCCCATCCCTTATTGCCGTCTCTTCTTTCCAACCCCCTCACGGGTGCTTCTGGGGAAGTCATCTGCATAAACTGCTTGTAGTAGAGTCCTTGTGTCTGCTCTGGGGCCCCATCCTGAGACAGGTGACCCTGTGTGACATGAAGGCCCTGCCACTACAGGGACAGAGGCTACATACAAAGTCTTCTCCATAACAGGGCTCCTTATACTTTGTCCACTGGTGACTCCTTTCGCCTGAGAAATTTTTATACAACCTTGGGCATATTAAAATAAGGACCCAAATCAAGCATGTGCTAATAACAATTAATACTGTTTGAATTTATTTAAAAACAATTTTTGAGGCAAGTGAAAGGGCTCCGTAGGTTAAGATACATGTCAAGTCAGTGACCTGGGCTCTGCTTCTGGAACCCTCAGGGTGGAAAGAGAGAACTGACTCCTGAAATTCATCCTCTGATCCACAGATATGCAAAATAAGCAAATATTGAGCAAACAAGAAAAACAATTTTTCATAATTGTGGTGTGTATGCACAATGAAAATAAATGTTAGCTATCAGAAAAAATGAAATTTGAGGCACACACCCAGTACTTGAAAGGCAGAGGCAGGCAGATCTCTGTTAGTTTGGGACTAGCCTGGTCTACACAGTGAGTTCCAGGACAATCAGGACTACATAGAGAAACCTTGTCTCAAACAAAATAAAACAAAAGTTATGTTGTTTGCAGGAAAATGCATGTAACTGACCATAATCGTTTTAAGTGAACAAATGCAGTCTTACAAAAACAAATATTGAATGCTTTCTGTACTATATGGATTCTAGATTTTATAAAGATATGTAAAATTGTGATTGGTTTTATGACACGGAAGCAGCAAACCATCTAGGGGAAAAGTGATGTGTGAGGAAGGGAAGGGAGGGACCAGGAAGGGGGTGCACAATGCATAGCATGTTCTTAGGCAGCACAGCACCATGTGTCATGACTATACACAGTGGACACTGAATATACACACCCAGTTCTCTGCTTTGCACAAAATTTGACTACTTATTAAAAACAAAAGCAAATTTGTATGCTAATGAGATTAATGTACGTGTTTTATTTTTACATAAAGAATTAAATTTTGGATGACTATTTGATAATTCAGGATGTAGCGTGTCTTCAACACTTTGTAGAGCTGATCAATATTTTGATTTTTATAATCATTGCTGAGGGTGTCACTTCACATAAATGCACAGTACAAAATGGAAGAAAAGTATGTTTAGGGTCATTTCAGAAATTGTTGGAAATTCTGTCCAAATTTCAATCCAAAAGCAATGATTAAAAAAATGAAACTCAAGACAGCAACTCAAACAGCAATTTTAACATCAAACATTCTAGCGATGCAATTCAAAGACACATGGATTTGATGGATGCAAAAGAATGATGGTAGAAAATATTAAGTATTTGTTTTCAGTTCAAAGAAGGATAAAAAGCCCACATGCAAGCCTAGTATTTTGTAAGTTAATTAAATATAATATACAATAAAATAACAAAATATAACAATAAAATGGAGTTTGAACTGAGGTGCCCTACTGGGTGGATAATGCTGATCCCAGAAGTCACAGAGTAATAAACAATAAACCCAGTGGGTCACATAAAAAAAAAAAAACAAGCAAAAACAAAACCAAGCCAAGACTAGGCAGGAGGACTTTCAGGGAAGATGATGGGGTGTGGGGAATCAAACCCAGGACTTTGTTTCTCCCAGCTAACCCACACCCCATCCTGGCATGAACGTTTTGTTGTTTCTTCTTTATACACATCGTGCTGTTGCCAAAATGTTGAAGACTTCACAGTCAGTTAGGGAGGACCAGTTTAAGAAGCTTGGGTTGTTCATTATTTTGTTGATACTGAACAGCTGGGTAACTCCAAGCCAATGGGCAGAGAGTCACATTTCAATGACGTGAACCTCTGTTCCAATCCTAGCATTGCCTCTTGAATCCCTGAGAATGCTTGGACACTGGTGGTAAATCCTGATGGTCACCTTGCTAGGATCTGGAATCGAGTGATAGACATCACTTCCAGGAGTGGTTAACTGAGGGGACCCATCACTCGAGAGTGGGAGGCACCTGAGCAGTGGCTCAGGTGTAGCTCCCATCCATAGCTGCCGCCACCACCGTCTCTGGCTGACATGAGAATCCAGATCTTGGACTTCCAAAATGGACTTAAGACTGGCTGCTCTCAGGGAATCCACCAGGCCTTCAGCATCAGCTTGGGGGTCTAGCCTCACAAACTTTTATCGGATAGAATCTGTCATGTGAGCCAGCCCAAGGAATCCCCTTTTATTACAATCATTCCATCAGTTCTGTTTCTCTAGAGAACTCTGGGTGTTAGACACTTTCTTGACCCCGCTACACCCCAGTGTTTCCATCTGTGAAGCATGAGGACTCATCTCTCCCTCAGATCTCCAGAGAGAGGCTCAAAACGTCAATGCTTTAAAACCTAAATGGACTTTATAAATCTGTATGTTGTGTGCAGGCTCCTTCATTCGCAACAGGAGTGTTAAACTTTGGTCTTAGCTGAGAAGGTTCTGGAGGTGCAGGCTTGGTCCCTGGCAGGTGGTATTGAGAACTTACTGGATCCCAAAGGTGCTGACTTCATCAACTAGTTAAGTCTTTAAGTTCATACTGAGTGGCCTGTTAGGATGTGGAGTCTGGTTGGGGAAAGTGGGTCACTGGATGTGTGCCTTTGAGGCTAAAACTCGACTCAAGTAACAGCCTTAAGAGTTTGGAATGGGTGAGCTGAGTGGTGGCTCAGCGGCTAAGCGTGGCGCCTGCGTGTCCAGAGGTCCAGAGTTCGATTCCCGGCTTTAACAGAGCGGCTTTGGGCCGTCTGTCCCGAGTTCCTGCGCCCTCTTTTGGCGTGGGGAAAAAAAAGAGTTTGGTATGGGAAACCAGGCTCATTGCCATCAAAGCACTGACTCCCGCACCAAGTCCTCATGCACACACCATATTTGAGAGTCTTCTCTGCTTCTAACCACTGGAGCCCAGGGATCGAACTCACTTCATCAGGCTTGGCGGCAGACGATTTTACCTGCCAAACTAGCTCTCTGGGAGTAGCTGAAACTGAGACCTACCCAGTCATTTGGCTATGGCGGCTTTCCCACTGCAGGGGCAGAGGCGATTGGCAGCAACAGAGACCACGTGATCTGCAAAGCTGAAATATTTACTACTTTTATGTAAAAAAAAAAAAATTGTCGAGTCCTGTTTTACTACATTAGGGCCTTTATTCTCAACTCCATTATACCAGACAGGCACAGGGAAGTTGCTTGTCTGAGGTCACACAGCCTAGCTGGAACCAGCACTCTGTCTACCGCTGGTTTGAGGCTAGATTTCAATCATTTTACTCCACTTCCCTCCCAGCTCGGCCCTTGGGATCCCCTTCTGAAGCTTATTCACAGTTTCTGAAGAGCGAGAACAAAGGCACTGTTGCGGCGGGAGTAAGAGCAGGCGTCACAATATTTTCCGTGGCACCGGAGATGTGATTCGGGAGGGAAATACGTTAAGACCAGAATTTTCAATATTTCACTTTGTGGTGACCAAAAAATGGGGTCTTTGACAGCTAGCCCGGAATGGTGGATCTGCAGAGACCAGCTGGCATGGCAACAGCACACAGTCACATGGGTATTGCTGTTATAAGGCTTCCTGCAAGGGCCCGGTGCGTGGTAGATGCATGGTGGACGCCAAGAGCCTGGAACTGGGTCAGACCCCGAGTAAGGCTGATGCAAACATTTGCCTTTTTGTGTCAACGGATGAAAAAATTGCCCGGCATGGTGGCTCATGCTTGTAATCCCAGCACTTGGGAGGCTGAGGCAGTAGAATTGCCAGGGTGGCCCCGTGTGGCACGAAAAAGAACTGGACCCATGGTTAGGAAGAGTCTATTTACACACGGGAAACACTCCTGGGAATGAGAGTCGACTAAAGAGCCCAGGGCAAAGCTTAAAAGTACAGGGTCAGGAGCCATGCGACCCTTCATAGAACATTTAATTAACCTCCAACTCTCCCATGCAGTAATGTACCGGCTTTTCTTGTGCATGCTCAGTTCATCCTATGAAGCCCAGTCTTTCTCTCCCAACTGTTTGCTTTCTATGTTTATCTTCAGGAAACTCTTTACGGTCTCTATGTCCTTGCCACGCTTGGTCTATATGGCGGGTTCCAAGCCAGTCTGGGCTGTAGAATGAGACCCTGTCTCAAACAGACCGGCACACAAACAACTGGGGTTGGGGATGTAGCACACTGCAGTAATTGCCCAGAGTGTGCCAAAATGAATGAAACAGAGTAAGAGAATGAATTAAGGACATCGTATGGAAAGAAGCCACAGTTACCTGCTCTAGGATCTGGTTTACATTCCTGCTGGCAAAGAGTCAAGAAAATACAGCCAATAAAGCCAAGATTGTCTGCAGAGGTTGTGACCCGGTGCTGGTCCCATGAGGGTTGGCAACAGGCCTCGGGGTCCTTTTGGTGGTGGGAGACCACAGGGTGGGTGAGAAACAGACAGATATGCCATGCAGAGAGGGCTTGGGTATCGAGTTTATTTAGTGGGTTATGAAAAGGGAGAGGGGAGAGGGGGGGGGGGGAAGGGGAGAAAGGGAGGAGAACAGAGAGAGGCAGAAGCTGCCTCTTCAGAAGAAGGGCAGAGAGGGGGTAAGTGTGGGGAGGCAGGAGATCTGCTCGCCTGGGGAAGGGGAGGGAGAGGTTGGGAGTGGGTATAGCTTCTCTCTCTCTCTCTCTCTCTCTCTCTCTCTCTCTCTCTCTCTCTCTCTCTCTCTCTCTCTCTCTCTCTCTCTCTCTCTCTCTCTGGTTTTTCAAGACAGGGTTTCCTTGTAGATTTGGGGCCTGTCCTGGATCTAGCTCTTGTAGACCAGGTTGGCCTCAAACTCAAGAGACCCGCCTACCTCTGCCTCCTGAGTGCTGGGATTAAAGGCACTACCACCTAGGAGCTTGTCTCTTAAAGGGACAGGGTACCCAGGTGATAGACCAGGCCAGCAGATTACAATAAAGGCAACATGGGATTCCTAGTTGCATCATGTGAGCGCCCGCTTAGGGCCCTGCAATGCGGGCAAAGGAATCTAAGAGAGACTTGAGGCACTTGTGCCTGACTTGGATGTCTATCAGAATTTTCCTAAGCACCCTGCAACGTTCACACTTAAGTGTGTATTCTTCCTCATTGTCATAAACTCTGCTTCAACGTTCACACTTAAGTGTGTGTTCTTCCTCATTGTCATAAACTCTGCTTCAACGTTCACACTTAAGTGTGTGTTCTTCCTCATTGTCATAAACTCTGCTTCAACGTTCACACTTCAGTGTGTGTTCTTCCTCATTGTCATAAACTCTGCTTCAACGTTCACACTTAAGTGTGTGTTCTTCCTCATTGTCATAAACTCTGCTTCAACGTTCACACTTAAGTGTGTGTTCTTCCTCATTGTCATAAACTCTGCTTCAACGTTCACACTTAAGTGTGTGTTCTTCCTCATTGTCATAAACTCTGCTTCAACGTTCACACTTAAGTGTGTGTTCTTCCTCATTGTCATAAACTCTGCTTCAACGTTCACACTTAAGTGTGTGTTCTTCCTCATTGTCATAAACTCTGCTTCACTCTGACTCACACTGAAATTCTTTTCTGTGTCATGGTCAAGAATTAT
Source organism: Arvicola amphibius (assembly GCF_903992535.2). Lineage (NCBI taxonomy): Eukaryota > Metazoa > Chordata > Mammalia > Rodentia > Cricetidae > Arvicola > Arvicola amphibius. The sequence continues at coordinate 97,248,324 of NC_052050.1, forward strand.
ATCTGAGAGAAGGTCCCTAAGCGGGAAGGGGATTGCTCAGGCTGCAGGTGACAGTGCTGTGCTCTGTCTACACTGTGAATGACAATTTCTATACTCTTATGAACCCATTTCCACTTTAAGAAATCATTTTGAGTATGAGTGTTTGCCTGCATGTATGATTATGACTGTGTACCACGTGTATGCAGTGTCAAGGTGTGGGAGTCAGTTCTCTCCTATCCTGTGAGCTCCGAACCAGTTGTCAGCCATGACTGCCATTTCCATGGCCCAGTAGAGAGGATACTGAATGTGCTCATAGGAAGAGATGATACATGTTCAAGATGATCCTTACTCAATGTGTGTATAAAACAGCACACCGTATCCCATAGATTTTGATGAGTACCACGTGCCAGTTAAACACAAAATGGCACTGGGGGGGTGATGGCTCAGGGGGTAAGAGCACTTGCTGTGTAAGCGTGAGGACCTGAGTTCAAATCCACAGCACATATGTAAAAGCTGGGTATGGCTGCAATTTACAGGTAGCCACAGTGCCGTGGAGGGTGGAGACAGCAGGACTGCTGGGGTCTGCCGGCCTTCAGCCCAGCTCAGGGAGCGACTGTCTCAGGGAGTAAGACAGAGTGCTAAAGCAGGACAGCTGATAGCCCCATTAGCCTCTGATTGCTTGCACCAGCACATGAAATATAACACACACACACACACACATCACACTCCATACTCCCCTTTACCCCAATTTGCAAATGCTTGTCCTTATGTCACCGTCTTATTAGTTAATTGCTATCACTTCTACTTGGCACCAATTATTATTATTCGATTTCTTTGTTTTTTTTTTTCCTTTTTAACTTGCTTGTGTTTTTCCCCTGTGTCAAACTCTCTTTAAAGAAACAAACCACAGTTCATTTCTGAAGCCTGGGCCCCATACCATGAAAGTCCAGGAGGAGATGAGCGAGATCCTCTTTTGAGGCCAGGCTATCACACGCTTTAAAAGGACCCCATTCTGTGCGATCAGAGGGAGCACATGGCCGTCGAGAGGGTGCCCTTTATTAGTTTACATGTTGTTCTGCAGGTTCTTAGAGCTGGGGCCGTGAGGGCCACACTTCCGTCGGCGCGGAGACGTGAGTGCGGTCACTGGGCTAACGGGTGGAACTCACTTAGCAGAGTGTCCGCACGTGCTAGACTGGGTAGCTGCAACCTGACCTCCACATGCAGAGTGGAACATGCTGCGGCCTGAGGTGACTGTGGTACACCTGTCCTGTGTTACCCAGTGGCTTTTCCAAGACATGGCCCTCTAGACCCATTGGCTGGGGACATATTTGGCAAAAGGGACTTTGCAGATATAATGAAATTGAGGATCTTGGAGGTGGTGAGATAGACGGCTCAGGCCGAAATGGTGCTTGCTGCAGGGCTTGAGGTTGGTTCCCAGTACTCATAGGGTAGAAGGAAGGAATCCACTCTCTCAACTTGTCTTCTGACTTCAGCATGAGTGCTGAGGTATGTGTATGTGCGCACACACACATGTAATTTAAAAATAAATAAATACTAAATAAGGAGTTAAAAAAGGGGCTTTTGAGCTGGGCAATGGTGGTGTATGCCTTTAATTTCAGCACTAAGGAGGCAGAGGCAGATGGATCTCTGTGAGTTCAAGGCCAGCCTAGTCTACAGAGTAAGTTCCAGGACAGAGAAACCCTGTTACAAAAAAAACAAGAAAAAAAAAAGATCTTGAGACAACAGCATCTAGATGGGACTTAATCCAATGACAGTCATTTTTACATGAAGAAGAGGTGATTTGGGGAGGAGGCAGTCACATGAGCGTGTTGTGATAGAGCCCAGGAGCTGTGAGATGTATCACTCCCTTCAATTTCATCTCTTCTGCATTGAGCCACAGTGCTGAGAGGAGTCGCTAACACACCTCCAGCCACAGCGATGGGAGGAGTAACTGATACACCGCCTGTCTTCTGACTTTCTCCTTCCCCATTTTCTCCCCATGTTTTATTTCATCCTCCTTGTTTTTCCCTCCCTCCATTCCTTTCCTCTTCTTTCTTTCCTCACTTGATTCATGCAGGGCAAGATGAAAATCAAGACAGAAACAACGCAGAGCTTTGGACTGTGAGGAATAGCCCTGCAGGAAGGGCCTGTAGTCACAGGAGAGGAGCCAGACTGAGTCGCGTCCTTGTCTCTCTTTAATAACGCAGCCACGGATATAACTCGGTGACAGAAGGGCTGTGGTAGGGACAGAAGACCCAGATTTCACTTCCGGATCCCCACTTACACCCCATTGGGAAGCTCATCTTCTTGAAAAGGTGTTTTCGACTCTGGAAGAGACACAACAAAGGGAAAAGAAGCCTGTGTCCATGTTCTCTGTTGGGAGCAAGCGAAGTAATTCTTATGCAGACATTTTGTAAATGGGAAATACTGCAAGGATGCTGCTGGCTGCGATTAGGGCTCCATTATATGAAATGACTGGCATTAGACCATTTCAACCAACAAAAATAGCAATTTCCATATGCTCTATATCCTTTTATCCACAGGAAATGTTTCAAAACCCTCAGTGGCTGCTGGAATTGGTGACCACATCAAACCAAACCCCACATATATTATGACACTCTTTTCTTTCTTTCTTTTTTTTTAAAAAAAGATTCCTACTAAGGATAAAGGTCAATTTATGAATTTGACACAACAATAAATAACATGAACTAATAAGAAGAGAGAACAATTATAAAATATGTTATAATGAAAGTTGATTAAAATTTATGAGCTGTGTATTTTTGGAATTTTCCATTTAATATATTTTAAAAATTTATTTTATTTTTTATTTGTGTGTGTATGTGTGTATGCACACATGAGTGCAGATACCCTTGGAGGCCAGTAGAGGGCATTGCATCCTTTGCAGATGCAATGGGGTGTTGTGAGTTACCTGGCATGTGTTCTGGGACCCTAACTCTGGTCCTGTGAAAGAACAGCAAGTGTTCTTATCCATTGAGGCATCTCCTCAGCCTGTTATTTAGTAGTTATGGGCTGACGGCTCTGGTGGGTGGGAAGTGGAGGCAGTGAGGACAGCAGGGTTTCAGTTTGGTTCTCTTAGTGAGTTTACCAGGCAGGAAGCCATCCATCTGGCTCAACACAATAAACACGTTTTCCAGTCAAACTAACATGGAGTTATCACCGAACAGAATATTGAAAGGGAAAAATCGCAAACAGCAAGGCAAAATCCAGGGTTTCCTCAAGTGTTGGGTGTGTGCTGCTGTGGCCATAGAAGAGCACTCGCTCACTGTGGGCAGCCTCTAAAGCCAACACCAGACACGCTGAAAGCTTGTAGGTCATCCACCTCCTGTTTCTTTGCCCTCTGATGACCAAAGCCACCTTGTTTGACTCTTGCTAATTTTTATTTGAGTAAGATAGTGGAAAGATGAAGCTCGGAACTTGAATCTTAATGTCTAGGTCTTCATGTATTTATTTTTACAGAAGATTTTGTAAAACAGTGCCAGTTTTGTTTGTTTGTTTTTAGACATGGATGCAATCTTTTTTTTTTTTTAACAAAGGTTATTTATTTAGGTAATACATAAATTTGAGGGAATGTAGATATAATTTGGTCAGGAGAGTGCTTACCGACCATCTCTGAAGGCCTGGGTTCTATTCCCAGCACTCATAAATTCTATATGGCATCTATAATCCTGGTTTAGGGAAGTAGACAAAGGAGAATAAGAACTCAAACATATCCTTGGTTCACGGCCAGCCTGGGATTCACTAGACCTCGTCTCAGAGAAAAGGGGATTTGATGTAAGGGAAAATGTTCAGTAACTAACAGCAATACAGGTGACGAAGGGGACATGGAGTTCTTGGTGAGGATGCTGGCCACACTGAAAGCATCCAGATCATCCGGTGTCACGTTTACTCTTCTTACCATGGAGGAAGGCCCTGAAAGGCTAGTGTTTGTGAAGGAAGGTAAATAATTTTAAACAGCAGACAGTGGTGCAGAATTAAAATTCCTCAACAATTAAAGGGCAGAGCTGTCGTCCTTTATGAAACATGAGCAGGAGCTAAGAAAGCGGAGTGAAGGTTGGTGTCGGAACTGTGTCAATAGCCAGCCTTAAATGATGTTTTCTCTCATCTCTGGCTAGGCAGTGGCCTACCCATGACCTTTACTTGACTTTGAACTAAACACTCGAGACTCTCCTTGCAGCTGGCTAATGGACTTAATGAATGAAACCCTTAAAGAAGAGTCGTGTGCCTTGGATTCTTCATTTTTGATGTTTGGACTGCAGATTGAATCTAGGGCTTTGTACGCACTATGCAAATACTCCAAAACTAAATCATACCCTCTTTTATAAAAATAGCAAAAAGCAAAGCAAAAAGACCAACCCTTTTTATTTTGAAATAGGGTCCTTGCTAAATTGCTCTAACCAGCCTTGAAATCACTCAGTAGTCTAGAAAGACCTTCAGCTTTTGATCTTACTGCCTCAGTATCTTTAGGAGCTGGGATGATAGGCCTTAGACACCAAGCCTGCCTTGTTGGGTCCATTTGTAATCAGAGCCAGAATTATGTCTGTTGTACTGAGCATGCTCACTGCAGTCCCATCATCACAGGTGGAAGGATAGAGTGAGCCTTTTATGATACAGAAATATAAGTGGTAAATCATTCAGAAGACAAAGATGTCCTTCAAGAAGGTAGGATCCTTCTGCAAGCAGGATTTCCCCTGCTGGTGGGCCAGCTGGTTCCCAAAACCACATAAGTAAAAGGACAGTTAGGAAAACAAAGCAGCAGGGCTGTTCTAGATTGTTCTAGGTGGAAGGATATCAAAGGAAAGACAATGAAGGGAAGGATATGAGCTGGACCAGACCCGGGATTAAGTAAAGGACAAGTAGCTGGAAGGACATTACCGGACCATTGGGACAAATTTTAAGATTTATTTTATTTCATATGTTTATTTATTTTTGCTCTTTTGAGACAGAGTTTCTCAGTGTAGCTCCAGCTGTCCTGGAACTTCCTCTGTAGACCAGGCTGGCTTTGAACGGAGAGATCTGCCTGCTTCTGCCTCACAATTACTGGGATTAAAGGTGTGTGCTACCATGCCTGGTTCCTATTTTATTTTTAAAATATGAGTGAGTGTGTGTGTGGGCATATGTATGTGAGTACAGTGCCTGCAGAGGCCAGAAAAAGGCACCCAACACACTGGAGCTGAAGTTGTGAGTTGCCCCATGTGGGTGCTGAGAACTGAACTGGTGTCCCCTGCAAGAGCAGGAGGCACTAATACCTGCTGAACCATCCTTCCAGTCCTAGGGAGGATTTAATATGGACTGTAAATAGGGTGTTGTTGTTGTCTGTTTTGAATGTTTTTGAATGTGATAATTGTTTTATTGTACCGTGGTTTGTTCTAGAGAAGGTGTTTATTCTTAGGAAACACTGAGGATTTTAGGGATAAAAAAATGTCATGATGATACAAGTTGTTTAAAGATATTTCAGGAGAAAGATGTACAGAGACAAGTAAATACATCAAAGTGCTAATGTTGAATAAACATGGAAGAGTCTAGATGTTCATTAGATTATTCTTTTAACTTCGCTATCATTTCCGGATATTTGATCACACTGTGTGAAAATATGTCCCTGTCTTATTCTGATTGGTTTAATAAAGAGCTGAAGGGTCAGTAGCTAGGCAGGAGAGGATAGGCAGGATTTCTGGGCAGAGAAAGGAACTCAGGAGATGAATCTAGGTTTGGGGGGATATGCCAATAAGACACGGAGGAAGTCAGATGTACATTATAAAGGATAGGCAATAAGCCATGTGGCAGAATGTAGAGCAATACAAATTGGTTAATTTAAATTATAAGAGCTAGTTGGGGAGAAGGCTAAGCTAAGGCCGAGTTTTTGTAATTAATAAGTCTCTGTGTCATTGTTTGGGAGCCGGAAGTCCCAAAAGAAATTCCAACTGCACACTATAGAATGAAATACTCCAAACTGTAGAGTTGGGCAAACTTTCTCAACTGAATGAGTGGAGATGGGGTACTTGTCACAAGGTTTTCTTTACTTCAACAGAAACTAGAAGCTGGCTGATTATATGCACTAATTAAACTCTGCAGAGTCCTGGGTTTAGTGAATGGTTTCTTTGTGGCTTGTCATCTGTAGGAACATGACTGCCAGAGAAAGGCTCTGCCTCAGAGGCAGTAAGAGACCACAGTATCATGGAACTTTTTCCTGTACTGGAAACAGGACAAGTTGTTCCTGCTTCTCAAAGGTCTTGGGCTCAGACCTCCTCCCCTCTGAACCAATGTGATGGCTCTCAGTGTCTCCACACAGTATGTTCCTATTCTCTTGTTCATGGAAGACATCACTAATTAATTTTAACACAATGCTCCAGGGAATCACACTAATCGACTACAGAGAAGCAGCCCTTTCGTGTCCCCACATCCAAGAATTTTCTAGCAAAATAGAGGTAAATCTGAGTTGTTTTACACCTTGTACAATGATGTTCTCTTTCTTACGGTAATCACCCCTCCCCACTGTCTAACCCAATGCTATCTTCAATTGACAACTGCTCACAAAGGAAAAATTAGTTTTCTTCAGTGGAGTCTCCCTGTGTATATGAACCACACTTTAAGGGCAGGCCACATGCCAAGCAGTAGACAGTCAACACAACGCAAACTCAGTGGTATTGGAGGTTCTTTATCTCATAATGCTTTGTCATGGTTTTCTTTTTCTGAGTACTGGATGGGAACTGAATTTTAACTTTTGTTACTCAGACGGTAACTATTGTTAATTATTTTTCTATTTATCATTTTCTCGATCTCTACATATCTATCTCTCTGTCTATCTATCTATCTATCTATCTATCTATCTATCTATCTATCTAGCATCTATCATCTATCCATTCATCTATCATCTGTCTATCTTTCTATCATGTATACCTGTATGTATGTATGCATGTATGTATTTACCTGCCTACCTACCTACCTACCTACCTACCTACCTACCTACCTACTTACCTACCTAGTGACTGATTATTTTTTGATAAGGTTCTCATGCATTCCAGGCTGGTCTTGAATTCTCTATGTAGCCCAGGCTCATCTTGAATGCTGTGTAGTCCAGCCTGGTCTTGAATTCCTATTCCTCTTGCTTTTTATTCTACGAGATGTTGGGTGACAACATGCTCCACCAATCCTGCTTATTTTTCCATTTAAGTGTGTTTATATACCACATCTTTCTTAGGTAAATATCAAAATAAAGTACACACGTCTCTATCTTGTGTTTTTCATTTAGTGATATTTCTGGATGATCACTCCACAGCTAAGTGTGGAGGAACTCCACCTTCCTGTGACAACTGGATAGTGTATGAATAAGTCATATTAACCTGGCAGGTACCAGCACAGGTGACACCCAGACCGTTGCTCTACAGACAAAGCTGCAGCGATACCAGTCATGCAGGCACACTGATGCCTGTCTTTTTCTCAGCATGCATGGAACACACTTTTATACTGCAATTTATGAGTCAGTGGCCAAAGGTATAGGAGATTTTTGCTAAATTTCACTCCATGAGTGTTGTGCCATTTTGTGTTTTCACCAATAATAACACAGCCATGGAATAATTGTGGACTGTTGGGAGAAAAGAATAAGTGGTCTGTTGGGTCATCTTGGGTTCCACCCAACAACCAGCTTTGCCCATGGTCTCCATATAAGTTCTCTGTAATATCAATAAGATCTTGTTATTCACATGTCCAAAATACTGCTGGCTTTCTTTTTTATATTACATATTTTAAAAGATTTATTTATTTACTTATAAATAAATACAAGGAGACAAAGCCTCACTATGTATCTTTGGCTAGCCTAGAACTTTCTGGGTATACCAGACTGGCCTTGAACCCACAGAAATCCACCAGTCTTTGCTTCCTTAGTTTTGGATTAAAGATGTATGTCACTACAGCTGGATAAAAGATATATTTTATTTATTTTTAGCTATGTGTGTTGTTAGAGCCCATGTGGTCCCAGCATGGAAAACTATTTTCCCTAACTGGACTGGTACGGAGCCGCAAGGAATAACCAGACACAGCTTACACCATCATCAAGGAAGGGCATCTCAGGCTTCTCTCCTGAAAATCTTCCCGCGTTTATTTTCAAACATCTCTTAAACCCCACTTCAACTCAGGTGGATACCTCATTAATATTCTTTCCTGGGGACGTGCGGCTAGGGACAGCACCTGCCATCCTGCCGTTAAGTCACCAGCTTCAGCCAGCACCTTTCCCCAGGTGATCTACATTTATAACAAAAGAGAAGGAGCAGCACATCCTGGCTGTTGTTGAGGCTGTCTGCAGGTTTACATGACCGTCTCAGGTGGCCCTATGGCTTCAGAGCCTGGCTGCCACACCATAAAGAAATACGGGCCTACAGTGTGTACATAGGTTTCAGTGTCTAGGTACGAGCATGTGCATTCAAGAGCCTGCAGTGATCACAAGAGGGAGTGGGGTCTCCCTGCAGCTGCAGTTCCTGGCAGCCGTGAGCTTAGGTCCTCTACACAAACAGCAAGTGTTCCTTACTGCTGAGCCATCATAGAGCCCTGCCCCCATCCCTGCTGGCTTTCAATGTCATAATCCAGCCCTCCCATGGCAGTATTAGAGCCCAACACAATCTGGACCTTTGTATTTCTCTGATCTTGGTTGCTTCTTTCCTTGTGTTGTCCATACTAGCTGCTGCTGTTTAGATGTTTTGTTTGAACACTTCCTTCCTAGTTGATGACACTGTTTTTGAAGAATCTGGATTTTGTTTTGTTTTTGTTTTTATTTTTTGTTTTTTTTGAGACAGGTTTCTTTGTAGCTTTGGAGACTGTCCTGGAACTCACTCTGTAAACCAGGCTGGCCTCAGACTCACAGAGATCCACCTGTCTCTGCCTCTCAAGTGCTGGGATTAAAGGTGTGAGCCACCACCACCCTCCAGTGCTGGAATCTTTGTGATGTAGAACTATGTTGGAGGAAGTGGATCACTGAGGTTTGGCCTTGAGGTTTCATAGCCTGGTTCTACTTCCTGTCTAGTCTTTGCTTTCTGATTGTGAATGTATTGTGACCAGCTTTCCCATGCTTCTGCCACCACAGCTTCCCTGCCATGTTGGGGAAGGCTGCTAGTTTGTTTCCCGACCACCCAGATTCAAAATAATCACACAGAAATCTGTTTTAATTGCAATACTGTTTGGCCAATAGTTTAAACATATTTCTGACTAACTCTTATATCCTAAACTAACCCATCTCCATTAATCTGTGTATCATCATGAGGTTGTGGCCTACTGGTAAAGTTTTGGTGGGTTCCAGTGAAGGCGTCTGTCTCTGGCTGCAGCTACATTGCTTCTCCCTCACTCCACCTACTCTCTCCTCCTCTCTCTGCTTGAGACTCCCGCCTTGCCCTATTCTGCTAAGCCACTGGCCAAAACACCTTTATTCATTAACCAATAAAAACAAAACATAGACAGAAGGACTTCCCACACCAGTAGACTGTATTCCTTTAAACTGAAGGATTCCTCCCTTCCTGTATTAGTTACTTTCCTGATGCTCTGGAAAAATGCCATGTGTAGTTAGATTTTTCTTTGGGCTACCAGCTCACAAATAATGACATGGAGACTTATTAATTATGAAAACTTGACCTTAGTTTGGGCTTGTCCCACTAGCTCTTATAACTTAAATTAACCTGTTTCTATTAATCTACATTTTACCATGTAGTTTTTTTAACCTTTGCTTTTCATTTTGTGTGTCCTACTCCATCTGTGTCTTGTTGACATCTCCTGGCATCATTTGTGTATTGTTTTCTCCTCCTCTTCCTCTCTTTCTCCCTGGAAATCCTGCCTATCTCTCCTGCCTAGCTATTGGCACCACAGCTTTTTATCCCACCAATCACAGCCACACAGCTTCAACCATGAGCAAAAGCAATTACAGGAAAAAACTTTAGTTTAGTTTATGGTTTCAGAGGAATAGTATCCGTTAGTAGCACTGGATGTGGATGTAGCAGCAGGAGTAGGAAATTGGGAGATCACATCTCAACCACACCCAGGAAGTGGAGAGAAAGCATGAAGTAGGGCAAAGTTATAAACTGTTGGCAGAGACTGCTCCTTCATTTCCTGGCCTCCCAGATGCAAATAATCACACAGAAACTCTATTAATTACAACACTGCTTGGTCAATAGTTTATGCATATCTCTAGCTAACTCTTACATCTTAAATGAACCCATTTCTATTAATCTGTGAATCACCATGAGGCTGTGGCCTATGGGTAAGGTTCTGACTGGTGGCTCACGTCTTTCTCCTTCTGTAGCTACGTGATATCTCATTGACTCTACCTACTATCTCTATATACCTCTGTTTGGATTTCCCACCTGGCTTTACTCTACTAAGCCCTTGGCTGAAACAGCTTCTTTAATAACCAATGGTAATAAAACATATTCATAGCATACAGAGGGGAGTCCCACATCGATAAACCCTCAAAGCCTGTAGCACAAAGTAATAAAACCCAAGAGAGAAAAATTGTGGTTCAACTTGAAGGTCAGGAAAGCAAAACATCCAGCCACCAACTTCTGCCTCTACCTCAGTCCAAAATGGCAATCCTGCTTCTAGAAATCTCAGAATGAGACTGTATGAGAACTGTCTCCTCCTGTTTAATAGTTCGCTATCTCTGGGATTAAAGGCGTCACCACTGGGATTAAAAGTGTGCACCAGGGGGCTGGAGAGATGGCTCAGCGGTTAAGAGCATTGCCTTTTCTTCCAAAGGTCCTGAGTTCAATTCCCAGCAACCACATGGTGGCTCACAACCATCTGTAATGAGGTCTGGTGCCCTCTTCTGGCCTGCAGGCATACATGCAGACAGAATATTGTATACATAATAAAAAAAAGCGTGCACCACCAAATTTCTATGGCAAACTAGAGTGGCTACTGGTATTAAAGTTGTGTGTTACCACTGCCTGGTCTGTAAGGCTGACCAGTGGGCTGTTTTACTCTCTGATCTTCCGGCAAGCTTTATTTATTAAAATACAAATGAAATATCACTACAAAAGCTGACCCTCAATGACATACTTCCTCCAAAAAGACTGCAAATCCAATTGGTTCCATAATCTCCTCAAACAATGTAACCAACTGGGACCAAATATTCAAATACATGGGCTCTGGGGGGTATTTCTCATTCAAACCACCACGTTCAGCTCCTTGGCCCTTTTAGGCTCAGGACCATTTCATGCTACAAAATATATTTAGTTCAACTTCAAAAGTCCCCATAATCTTTGACAGCCCTAACAGTGTTCAAGAGTCAAAGCATCTTCTGGGACTCTAGACAATCTCTGAACTGTGACCCGTTCATAAAATAAGCACAAAACATAAACCACATTACATACTTTCAATATACACCCTCATATATTATATGTTACTTGTATTCTGAAAGGGAGGGATGGGGACAGGTTTAAGGAAGAGGTCAAGGAAGATTGGATCAAAGTGAGACCAAAGTCCAGCAGGGCAAACTCCAAAGCCCACAGCTCTGTGTCTGGTATCAGGGGCTTCAGTTTCCAAGGGCTTAGATGACGCTACCTCTCTAGCTTTTCTGCCTCCAACATACGGACTGGCTCCACTTGGACTGGTTCCAGACATATATCTCATGACTGTGGCATCTTCAACAACTCAGAGGTCTCCATGACAACCCAGACTTCATATTTATACAGCTTCATACAGTGGCCTCTCCTGGGGTTCTTGCAGGGAGTTCAGCCCTATCATGGGTTGTCTGGCCTCAGCAGCTCTGAGACGGCAGAAGAAGAATCCACAACTCCCTCAATCTTGCATCTTTTATACATCCAAAGCCAGTACCATGTGGATGGCACTGTTCAGCTGCCGGCTTCGGATGGACCCTTACCTCTTCAAGTCCCGTTAGCAGCAGCCATTGCACAGTTTTCAGGAGCACAAAACCCTCTAGGTTCTTGCACAATTTGGCCTAGCTGTGCTTGGATCTTGCCCTGAGGGCCCCATTTTTTAATCTTTCCAAGGCAAAGCAGAAGGCTTGTGGTGTGTGTGTGTGTATGTGATATAGTGTATGTATGTATACAGTGCACGTGGTATGTGTTTATGTGGCATATGTATGAGTGGTGTATGTGGTGTGTGTGTGTAGTGTGGTGGTGGTGGTGGTGGTGGTGGTGTGTGTGTGTGTGTGTGTGTGTGTGTGTGTGTGTCTGTTTTAACAGTTACAGCCTCTCTTTCAGCTCACACACCTTGGCTGAACATCATGCTTCCTAGTATTCTTTCTTCTCCAAATTGTACACCTTTTCTTTTTGCCCACTCATTGCTCTTGTTCATTGTAAACCTGGATAAGATGAATCAGTAATAACCACGCCACAGACTCAACATAAGGCTGTCTTGAAATGTCCTCTACCTAAGTTCAGTGCCTTTTAATTTAGCTTCAGGCAAGTTCTCAGAACATGGGCAGAATGTAGCCAGATTCTTTGCCAAAATACCGCACGAATGACTTCTAGACCAGTTGCTAACAGAATCTCCCTGCCACCAAACCTGTTGGCATGCGCCTCCACTGTCTGAATTTCTGTTGGTGCTATTGTCTCCCCAGTTTCTAACAGAGCAATCCAGTATACTCTGTTTCAGCATTCATTTACTTTGTAGCCCAGAGTCCCAGAGTCTTACACATTCCACCCCCAACCCAGCAGTCATTCTTCACAGCCACACCACCACTTCCTGCTGCCAACTTCTATGCTAGGTCCTTTTCTGCTGCTGTGATAAAAAAAAAAAACCCACAGTGACCAAGAGAACAAATTTCAATAGAAGAAAGAGTTCATTTTGGCCCTTAGCTCCCAAGGTAGAGTCCAGAGAGGCGTGGCAATAGGCAGCAGGAGCAGGAAGTTGGCTGATGACATTTCCTCTATAGGCAACGTCTGGAAAGAAAGAACAGGGAGTGAATCAGAATTATAAACTCTCAAAGCCTGTGCCACTGGCTGGCTTCCTCCACAAGGATGCATGGACCACCAACTAGGGGCCAAGTGTCCAAACTCATTTCTCACTCCAACCACTGTACTCCCTTAAGTTGCTGCAGATCAGGTGTTGTGTCATAGAAATGAGAAAAGTAACAAATACGCAGGTCTTGGGTCTGTCCCTTTCATCTCTAAGTCACTCATTGGGGAATGGTATTCAGTGTTCCCTCTGCTTGGCCCTTTCTCTCCATTTTTTATTTTTAAATTTTATTAATATTTTATGTATATGAGCACTCTGTGTGTATACCTGCATGCTAGAAGAGGGCACCAGATCATTATAGGTGGTTGTGAGCCACCAGGCAGCTGCTGGGACTTGAACTTAGGTCCTCTGGAAGAGCAGCCAGTGCTCTTAACTTCTGAGCTGTATCTCCAGCTCTCTCCCCATTTTTTGTGTAACAGTGTTGCTTCAATATGTATGTCTCATAATCTGTCCTCAAGAAAGCCTTTTCTCACCAACCAGCCAATGTATCTCTCAGTTTTTCTTTACCAGCTCATCTTATTTTTACACTAAAATTATGTCTTTTAAAATTTTTAATTAATTAATTAATTTGTTGTATGTGTTTGTATATACAAGCACACATGAACCACAAGTGGGGGTCGTAGAACAACTTAAGGAAGTTGGTTCTCTCCTCCCACTGTGTGTGTGGGTCCTGGTGATTAAGGCAGATGAAAAGGCTGGTGTCAGCCTCTTACCTGCTGAGCCATTTCTTCAAACAACTTTTGTATTTTTTTTTTGATTGTGTGTAAGACTTGTGAGGACAGAGTCCTTCCTGCTTTATTATAGAATTTGAAGTGTTTGGTATGTAATAATCTTCAACACATATTGGTTCCGTGAGTGGCTGCACAGTGTATAAGCCACTCACCTAAACCATGACAAAATGCCTGAGAAAGAAAGCTGCAGCACGAGTTCTAATTGGTCTTGATACTAAAAACCCGGAGTCAGGGCTTTGATCCATTTTCTTTACATTTTCTGATGTGTAACCCTAAATTTCTTGATTTATTTCCCTCAGTATAGAATGTAGGGGCTCCAGATATTGTTGTTCCCATACAATACAAGGAAGGATCCTGGTAGCTCTCTTTGTAAACTGAGTTTTATTTCTTTTAGGATATTTGTTTTTAACATCTCCCAAAAAAAATTACTACAAGCTCTTTGCCAAGGTTCAATTTCTGCCTATGATCTGTCATTTTCATCATTAGTAAGATGTACTACAGTTTCTGCTAGGTCTATTCCTGTTAATTGATGGAGTCTCAATTTTCCTTTTAGAATCAACTCAGAGACCTTCCCAGATAAGTTTTAAATTTTTTACTCAGTTTATATGGTAAAAAATCCATCCTATGATAATATCTTCCCTCTGTACTAATATTCCTGTAGGAGAATGCATAGAGGGTAAAATAATCAGAATGCAGTCAAGTTCTGGATCCAAATGATCCACTTGTGCATCCTGTAATTTCTTTTCCACCAAAGTCAATTCTTTCTTGGTTTCAGATCACAATTCTCTTGAACTATTAATTTCTTTGTCACCATTTAAGGTTTTGAACAAATTGCTCAGTTCATAATTTTTTACCCCAATAGTGAACCATAGATTAGAAATGTCTCATAGCAATCTTTGAAAGTCATTAAGAGTCCACAATATATCTCTCCTAATCTGCACCCTTTGGGGCCTAATTTTTGTAGACCATTTTTATTTCCTAAATAATTAATAGAGTCTCCTCTTTGTATTTTTTCAGGAGCAATTTGTAATCCCTAACAAGGCAAACTTTACTTTTTCAAACATTCTTTCTAAAGTTTGACTCAGCTAGTAAGATGTCATCCATGTAACGATAAACTATGGATTGAGGAAATTGGTTACGTATCATTTCCAGTTGCTGCTGTACAAAATATTGGCACAGAGTGGGGCTATTCAACATTCCCTGTGGGAGAATATTCCATTGATATCTTTTAACAGGCTGAGAATTATTATATATAGGTACTGTGAAGGCAAATTATTCTCTGTCTTTTCCTTGTAATGGTATAGTGAAGAAGCAATCTTTTAAATCAATAACTATAAAAGGTCATCCTTTAGACAATAGAGAAGGCAAAGGAATTCCAGACTGTAGAGAGCCCATTGGCTGAATCACCTTATTAACAGCTCTTAGATCTGTTATAATTCTCCACTTTCCAGATTTCTTTTAAGTAAAAAACACAGGAAAATTCCAAGGGCTTGTTGATTCTTCAATATGCTGGGCATTTAGTTGCTCCTGTACCAGCTGTTCTAAGGCCTGTAGTTTTTCTGTTGCTAAAGGCCATTGCTTAACCCATACGGGTTTGTCTGTCAACCACTTTAAAGGTGGGACTCTTGGTATTTTTGGAAGATCAGCAGCTGTTTTGCCCTGTTCTTCTACACTGAATGGTCAGTTGATGTAGGTGTGTCTTCTATCTATCTGATGATTTCATTGGTTAACTAATAAAGAAACTGCTTGGCCTATAGGTTAGAACATAGGTGGGTGGAGTAGACAGAACAGAATGCTGGGAAAGAGGGAAGTTAGTCAGATGCCCCGCCTCTCCTCTCTGAGCCAGATGCAATGGAGCCAGCCACCAGGTCAGACATGCTGAATCTTTCCCGGTAAGACACCAGTCGTGGTGTTACATAGATTATTAGATATGGGTTAGTCAAGATGTGAGTAAGAGGCTGAAACTAATGGGCCAGGCAGTGTTTAAAAGAATACAGTTTGTGTGTTGTTATTTCGTGTGTAAAGCTAGCCATGTGGGATCCGGGCAGGACGAAAAGCAGGCCTGCCCGCAACTCCTCACTACAGTCAGTGACTGTTTTTTTTTTTTAAATAATACTTTCTAATATTTCTTCCCAAAAACATATATTAATTTATGGTTTGTTTCTGAGATTGGAGGAATGTTAATCCGGGTGTTCCATTGCTATAACAGATCATGTCCCCATAAATTCATTGCTGTGTTAGCTACATATAGCTTTAATTTTCCTCTCTGTTCTTCTGGCCCTATATATTCAATATATCTCATGCTCTGTTTTACCTGAGATAGTGTTCCAACCTCTAAAAACTGAAAGTTACCTCTTGCAGAGGCCAATTTGGATACCACAATTCTGGTATAATTATTGTTACATTAGCACCTTTTATTCGTATTTTTAATTTTGGTCTTTGTTCATTTATAGAAGTTTGCCAAAATATTCACTTTACGGTCTCTACTCAATCTTTTGTTCTCTCTTATATAGGTTGTTCTATCATCCAGAGAAGTATGGTTTTTTACAATAAGAAATAGGTTCTCTAATTGTTTTGGGAATAAGTTTCTTCCCTGATGACAGGAAATGACTGAACTGAATTTGACATGGGGGCCCACAAGAGGTCCCTCAAGGCATTTCCTTATGGCAAAGGGTTACCTTGGCTGTCTCTTGTTGCTCTACATTCATTGGTCCAATGCCTTTCCTTGCCACACCTTCTGTATAATCCAAAAGGGAGAAGCATTCTGTTTGGATTATGTTAAGAAAAAAACATTGTTTCTAGGAATGCCCTGTTTACAATCCCTTTTAAGGTGACCTTGTTTACCACAATCAAAGCACTTGACATTTCAATTTCTCTTCAAACCTCTGGAAATCACCTCTCCTATCCAAGCAACATCATGGTCATGAGATTCAATGTTGATTGTATCTCAAATCCTTTTCTGTTCTTGACTTTAATGGCCTAATTACCCTTTTGCAGTACATACTAGCATTTTTAAAAGCCAGAGATTCAGTTATTATTTGTCTAAGTTCTGAATTTGGTATTATTCTATTTACTGCTGAAGTCAATCTTTGTAAGAACTACATGAAAGTTTCCTTTGGGCCCTGCATAACTTTAGTAAACGACTCAATTTTCTTTCCTACTTCCTCAATCATGTCTCAAGCAAAGCTGCTGCAATGCATAAGGCCAGTATGTGGTCATTATATAGAGAGTGCCTTCGTATAATAACATGATATCCCTCTCCAAGAAGTTGGTCTTGGGAGATTTCCATACCTGTAGCCTTCCTTCAGTGTTCAATGGTCTTAGCATCACCTTTCCAACCAGATTCTCAATTGTAATTGAGGGTCAGGCTCCAAGACTGCTGTAACCAAATCTCTCTAGTTTTGAAGGATACTTCTACTACAAGTTGACATTTGCTTCCCAAAAGGTGAATGCATGCCATATGGAGACTATTGCTTCCTTGACTCTCCTTAAATTTAGCATTTCCACAGGAGTCCATTCACCTCTTGCACAGCCTTGGGGATATCTATTATTTGGCAGTTGTTCCTGTGACTGGATACATTAAAGTTGACTGTTTGAAAACCTTAAGCTGAAATTGGTTCTCCTTTAAATTCTTCTGTCTGTAACTGAATATCTCTATGATCTATTTTAATAAGTTTTTATATAACTTGTATATTAGCACTCATATTAACCCACTTTTTTAGTGATAAGACAAAAATGATAAAGCTGATAACACTTACAATTGACATTACATACACCCCATCTAAATTAATTATTCTCTCATTTACTTGTTCCATTTTCAAACCATCCAGCATATTATCATATGGAGAACTAACTTCCTTTATTGTAATAGTGTTTCCTATTTTTTAATGTGGAAAAAACACCCTTTCTCTTTTTTAAAAAATTAATTTACCCTTTAAGAATTCCCAGTTTTCTCACCAAATCTGCTGTCAATGTTGGTGGAGCATAAGGCTGCATGGCATATCCGGTCAGAGAACACAGGTGGCTTAGGAGAGCTGCAACTGCTGGTGTGTAGCCATAAGCTGAGAGTGTGTGACAGTGGCAACAACATTGGAAGCCTTAGCGGGTGTCAAAGCAGATAGCTAGTGTGGCAGCAGCCCAAGGAGGGGGCTCAGGGGAAGCACAACTCAAGGGGGAGAGAGGGAGCCGGTTGCTTGGAAAATGCACACAAGGGATTGTGGGGAAGAAGCACATGTGGCTGGTGTGTGTGGTGGGAGCTGCCTGAAAGGCAGAGCTGTCCAGTCTTGGGTGGCTAAGTCCAGCTGTGGGGACTGGAGCCCAGTCTTGGAGGTTGGGTCATGTGGAGTTTGCTGCAGAGAGACTGCAACAAAAAAAATTCCGAACTCGCTCAAAGGCTTGGGAAGAAAAGAGAGAAAAATCTAGCTGGCCAGGCAGTGACTCCAGCAGAAGCCCGGCATATAGCTACAGCCTGTGCTGGTGGCTGCAAAGCCACAGGCTAATAACTTTTTCATGAATTTGTACCCCAAAAGTTGTGTGCCAGATATAGCAGGAATTCTAATTGGTCTTAATAATAAAAACATGGAATCAGATATTGGGGTGAAAGCTGAAAGATCAGAGAAGCAGAGCAGTCAGCCTCTAGTTCTTACCTCTGCGAAATCTTCAGACTGAGAGAGGCCAAGCTCCTGGTTCCTCCTGCCTTAAATTCCTCTTTTTGCCCAGCTGTATCACTTCCTGTCTATCTGTACAGACCTCCAAATCTCTATGGTTAACTAGTGGTGCACTCCACCTTCTGATCTTAAGCAAGCTTTATTTGTTAGTGAACAAACAAGATATCACCACAAAAAGCATCTGAAGGAAGGACATATCTGTTCAGCCTATGTTTTCATGAAGGCAGGGAGGGCATGCCAAGATAGAACAGCCCACATCATGGTGACCCAGAAACACAGACCAAGACCCTTCAGAGACATTCTTCTGGTAACCCACCTTTCTCCAACTAGACTCTGCCTCCCAGAGTGTCTACCACTTTCTAACAACATATTCATAAACTGATTTCAATGTCTATCTTCAGTCTCCCACAGGGGAAGCATGTCAATCAACTTTCTGTTCCTGTGAGAAAACACATGAGACCAACAGCTTATGAGGAAGAAAGGTTTATTTTTAGCTCACATTTCCAAAGCCTCCCATATGTGATTGGTTGGTTCTGTTGCTTTGGGTCAGAGGTAGAACTGTGTCACAGTAGGAGTATGTGGTTGAGGAGGTCTCTTCATTTCATGGCAGTTGTCAAGTAAAATAAACCACAGGAAAGGCTGTGGTCTCAGTCTCCCCTTTGAGGGACTGCTTCCAAAGATTAATATCTCCCATGATGTCCCACCTCTCTCTCTCTCTCTCTCTCTCTCTGAGACAGGGTTTCTCTGTAGCTTTGGAGCCTGTCCTGGAACTAGCTCTTGTAGACCAGGCTGGCCTCGAACTCACAGAGATCCACCTACCTCTGCCTCCCGAGTATTGGGATTAAAGGCCTCTTAAAGGTCCCACCAATTCCCAACAGCACCATGGGCTGGGATGTAAGCCTTTACCACTGTGATCATGAGGAACATTTCAGTCAAACTATAGTAGGAGGACAACTTCTTTCCTTCATTAAAAAAAAGATTTCTTATTTTTATATATGTATGTGTGTCTGTATGCCACATGTGTGCAGGTGCCCATGGAAGCCAGAGGAGGGTATTGCATCCCCTGGAATTGGAGTTATAGGTAGCTGTGAGCCACCTGATGTAGGTTCTGGAAACTGAACCTGGTGGGGGGCCTCTGCAACTGCTGTAGGAACTTTTAACTACTGAACCATCTTTCCAGCTCAATTTCTTGGAGTCAGCACCATTTATTAAGTCACCACTTTTTAAAACACACACACGCGCGGGCGCACACACACACACACACACACACACACACACACCATATTAATCTATCTATGTGCATGTCTGTAAAACCAGCCAGGAGGATCAGAAGTTCAACACAGTGAGCTCGAGGCCAATCTGGTGGTGTGGGAGAATTGTCTGTAATCTGTCAATCATGTTTTAAATAAATGCTGATTGGCCAGACAGGAGGTAAAGGTAGGAAAACCAGACAGGAAGTAGAAATGATGTAATGAGAACAGGAGAATTCTGGGAAGGAGGAAGTTGATTCCTCCCATTCCTGCCCAGATCACCGAAGCAGCAGGATGTGATCTGCACCACTGAAAAAAGGTACTGAGCCACATGGCTAATATAGATCAGAAAAATGGGTTAATCAAGATATGAGAGTTGGACCTTTTCCTCTGCTGCCGCCAAGGTGCTCGGTCCTTCCGAGGAAGCTAAGGCCGCGTTGGGGTGAGGCCCTCACTTCATCCGGAGACTAGCACCGTGCCGGCAGTCCGCAACATGGCCTCCGTCTCTGAGCTCGCCTGCATCTACTCCGCCCTCATCCTCCACGACGACGAGGTGACGGTCACGGAGGATAAGATCAATGCCCTCATTAAAGCAGCTGGTGTCAATGTTGAACCTTTCTGGCCTGGCTTGTTTGCCAAGGCCCTGGCCAATGTCAACATTGGGAGCCTCATCTGCAATGTAGGGGCTGGTGGGCCTGCTCCAGCAGCCGGAGCGGCACCAGCAGGTGGTCCTGCCCCCTCCACCGCTGCTGCCCCAGCTGAGGAGAAGAAAGTGGAAGCAAAGAAGGAAGAATCCGAGGAGTCTGATGACGACATGGGCTTTGGTCTTTTTGACTAGGCATTTTGTTACCATGGCAAATAAAAAAAATGAACCTGTAAAAAAAAAAAAAAAAAAGATATGAGAGTTAACCAGTAAGAGGCTAGAGCAAATTGGCCAATCAGCTTTATAACTTATAGAGATCTCTGTGTTATTTCTTTGGGGCTTGCCGGCTGTGGGGTACCGGGCAGGACAGAAACCAACAAACAAGCAGGCTTGGCCCCCTCATGTTACAATCTGGGCCACATGAGACCTTGTCTCAGAGAGCCCCTGAAATCAACCAACTAACCAACCAACCCCTTCTGCCCTGCAAGTGGGGCTGGAAAGATGGCTTAGCAGTTAAGAGCACTTGCTGCTTTTGCAGAGGACCTGGGTTTGGTTCCCAGTGTCTACATAGTGGATTACATCTGTCTGTAACTTCAGTTCTAGGTGACACAACATTCTTTTCTGGCTTCCATGGACACCAGACATGAACATGGTGCAGTAATACACTCATATGACACACAAATAATTGCTCATATACATAACTCCCCCAGATAAATATGTAGCAGATACTGTATTAAGCATACAACTCTGTGGATATACACCCATAAAACCATTCTCCATCATCAATGCCATCAACACGTCCATCATCTCTAAAGGTGTCCTCCTGCACCATCTACTTATTTATTTATTATTATAATCATCATTTTTCCATAAGAACAGTTAACCTATGATCTGTCCTCTTAATACATTTTAAAATACTCACTATGACATCGGTAATTCCAGGGACAGTATGGTGCTTACTTACCATGTGTACCTGAATTTTGGTTTCATTAAGGGCACCATATATTTATCTTTGCATCTTCAGAACAACTTTCCCCTGTATTTAGCAGGAACTCCCAAGGGTGAACTTAGTCTTTGTGAAGCCCGAGACCTATGCAATCTGGAGATGCTTTAAGCAAAAGAATCCAGAATTACAAAGCTCCAGCTAAAACAGACTTTGGAAGGGACTCATCTAAGTGTGGGCCTCCAAAGCTTATGCCTCATTAGCTTCAGGGAAGAGCCACCTTCGGGCTTCATTGCATGCCTGCTGGTGACTGAGGAAGTCAAAGGTGGATTTTAAAAGTCTGATTTTGCTGGTTTCATTTTTGGTGGATTAAGAACACAAAGAGAGCGACAGAGGCAAGACAAGATGATCTATCCTATTGTGTTTTTGCACATAATTAGGACTTAAAAAAACTTCGCAATTTAAGGCTGCTTCCACCTTAGCTTTGCATCTAAAGGGAATGGAAATAATCAGGCATTGTGGCATGTCATCAGCATGAGGCAGAGGCTGTGTGGGTTTTCTGCTTTCTGTTCTCCATAACTGGATCCAACAGAACATTCCATTTCTTCCAGAGACTCATCGCCTGACTCCTCCATCCTGGTGACTCAGGCGGGCAAGTCCAGGTTTAAGGTGAGACCATGCATGTAAGGTCTGTCCTCCAACCAGATCTGGGCATCATAGACCATTAAGGAGAGGCCAGCCACTATCTCAATGTTAGGGGTGCAATCTGGAGATGTACAAGTGTTGTTAGGCAGGGGTTCGACTCATCAGCTGTACCCCGAGTTCTTCTGAGGCTCAGTCTTGAGGCAGAATTTCATTTCCTTAGGGAAACCTTTATTAGTCAAGACAGCTCTATGGACCGAGGGTGATTTCCTTGGCTGAAAGTCAACCAATTATAGATATAAATTGCACCCACAAAATGCCTTTATGGCAGTGTTGAGAGAAGTATTTGACCACACAACTGTTGAGGGAAGCAATTAAAGGACTCGCTGTCCCTGTAGACCTCAGCTTCCGCATCTGGTAGATGGGCGGGTTTGTTGTCATCTTTGGATCTCTCTAAGTGGGGATGCTAGGTCAGGTGTGTACCGAGGGGGCCAGTGCAAAAGGCCCAGAAAAGCACTGTAGGGCTGGTGAGAATGCTCAGTGGTTAAACATGTTTGCTGTGCAAGACTGGAGGCATGAGTTTTACCCTGGAGCCCACAGTGGAAAGAGGCAGTCAGCGATTCCAAGTTCTTCTCTGTCTTCCACACTTGCCTTGGCACATGCACACACTCCCCATCCCCACTCTTTTTCTTTTCTTATTTGTTTTGTTTTTGAAACAGAGTTTCTCTGTGTAACAGCTCTGGTTGACCAGGCTGGCCTCAAACCCATAGAGATCTACCTGCCTCTGCCTCTCAAGTGCTAGGATTAAAGGTGTGCGCCACCACTGCCTGGCTCCATCCCCACACATTTTACACACACACACACACACACACACACACACACACACACACACACTCACTCAAACACACACATCTTTGTTAGTAAGTAAAAATACAAAATCATATAAAGAGAGATACTATTTAGTCATGGTCATCGGGATGGGACAGAAGACTCTGAAAATTAAAGGGTTTGATTCCCTAAACTCCTGAGTCATCTCAGGGAGTGAAGGTGCCATCAAGGTGTGAAGAGAGGTCTTCTAGAACACACCAGAGCTATTTGTGTGACTTTCAGTTTTTCAGAGAAGCCTGCTTCAGCATGTGGAAGTTGAAAGTACAGCCCTCCAAGGGGCTACCCTGAGAATGTGAACAATTGGTCGCCAATAATCCCACAAAGATAATCCCTTCATCAATCTTTTTCTTGTGGAATGAGTCCACAGCCTCAAGGATGCTAAGAAGCCATCTACTGCTGATCTACATCCCAGCTCCTGAGACGCTGGCTTTCTCGCCTTGGATACCCAGGATGGAAGGAGTGGAGAAGCAGAACAGGGAAAGAAGGAGTGCAAAACATGATGCTTTCTCTGTGGACAGAGATATGAACTCAGAAACACACTTGCAAACTAGAGAAAAGGTTGTGTGTGCATTACCAAGCTACAGTCCCAGAGAGGTGATGGAAAACCCAGGAAGCGCCAGACTTATAGTGGATGCAGAGAAGCTGGAGGCTTAAAAGGAACTTTTTTCACACGCTTGTGTATGTGAGGGTGTGGTTCCATGTGTACATAGAGGTGCACATGTGTGTGTATAAATGTGCATGCAGAGGCCAGAGGACATGTTTTGAGAAACTGTTTCTGAGGAAAGGTCTCTCATTGGCCTGTGACCAACAATTAGGCTGGACTGGCTGGCCAATGAGCAGAAGTGATCCCTCTGCCTCCACAGTGCTTGTGATAGAGTCCATGCCTCTGTGCTTGGTGTTTTTACTTGTGTTCTAGGGATTCACTTCAGGTCCTTGTGCCTGTAAAGCGAATGTTTACTAACCAAGCCATCTCGCCAGCCTGGACTTGGCATCTTGAGACATTTTCTTACCATGTGCTTTGAACAAATGAAGGAAGCTCTTGGCTCTTCCGTCTCTTTGTCTGTGAAAGAAGAGATGAGCTGGCACCATGTGGTTTGCAGAACTGTGGTGAGGACGTGCCAGGTAATCATGAGATGGCTTTTTATTTCCTGCTATTACCACGTGGGCTGCTGGATGAGGGCTTCTGGATCAGTGCATCACGGAGTTACCCTGGCAGGGATTTGGTTATGTAACTGTGGCAGTCTGGGGTATGTGAACAGACACTGACCCTGGCTATTCTGGGGTCAAGTTCAACTCTCATTCACCTCGGCTCTCAGTGTCTATGTTTCTTTTTAGCAGGAGACTCTCACGGTGAGGGAAAAGAGGAGCTATTAATGAACATATTATTCAATAATGGGAGACAATAGGCAGCTACTCTAATTGTGTTATGCACCTGCCACTTGAGGCTCATGCCGAGATCTGAGCTCAGCGCTTGAACTGTTTGTAAGTGGGAGCATAGGTTTTCCAGTACAAGGAGGTGGGGAGGGAGAGGACATTTTCCTAGAAGAGGAAGTCCTAGTATCTTTCATCACGGAAGATCAGCATGAACTTTAGGATTCTACAGTCTGTATGGGCACAGTACAGAGGGACGCCTGTTTCCTCTTGAGGGCAGAAGACTGTCACAAGTAAGTCTTGGTGTTGGGAAAGGACAAGATGGGAGCAGGAGCCTTCCTTGTGCTTTGATATTCTTGTTTTTGTTCTATTGGATGTACTTAGCAGCTCTGAGACTTGATCATTCTGATGGTCACTGACTAGAGAGGTCAGCCGAGGGTCAGAGATGGGGAGAGACGGCCGCTAAGGTCCCAAATAAGTGTGAGGAATTCAGAGTCTAGCACCAGCCTGATGGCAGTCTGTTAGGAATCTTCACCCTGACTTTTACATTAGCCCACATTCTTTACCCTAACCCACACTCTCATCCTAACCCCAACACATAACCCTCATCTTAATCTCAACTGTAACCCTACTTCCAACACTAACCCTGACCCCAGTCCCTAACCCAACTCTCACCCATATTTTACCCTGTTCCTAACCTTAACCCTCATCTAACCCTAAATCTTAACTTGGTTCTAAGTTTAGTCCCAACCTGAAATCTAGCCCTGCTTGAAGCTTTACCCAAAACTTAATTCTAATCTAAATCCAATTGCTAACCCTGGTTCTCACTGTCACCCCGCTCCTAATCCTAACCCCAAGTTTAATTCTACCCTTACCACAACTCTGTTTTCAACGCTAACCTGTAGAGACAGCTTAGACACATGCCTACCGAAAGGCCAAATACTCCTTTCTTAACAACTTGAAGCCCAAGATGATGTAGTTGGACCTGGGTTGTGGTTCTGAAACCTGTTTGAGCCCATTTCCTCCTGTGTGGCTCTGCTAGCAGGGCCAGCAGTGAGTGTCCAGAGGGTGCGCACGTCCCCCGGGGCATGTGCCGTTTCTCCCTGGTGTCAGCTGTGCACTCACGTTTGCGCCCATCTGCTATCTATGGCTCATGGGGCCAACTTTCCAATTAGGGGAGTGATTTACTTTTACAATAAACACATTTAAACTCTTTCAGAGTGTGTAGATCTGAAAAATACTTAAATACATGCTAGAGGTGGTGGCAGGTGCAATAACAATAATCGCGAAGGTTTATCGAGTACTTATGTAGGCCAAGTGTGATTTTAAAGCACTTTCCATTCATCTGCTCACTTTAAGCCTCACCACCATGTACTCGGGGTCTGTGATTAGCCCTACTTTACAATTGAGCAAGTGGAGGTTCGGAGGCCTCAGTATCGTGTATGGGCTGCAGGACCAGTCAGTGAAGGAGCCAACACTTGAATCCAGACCCCTGACTTGACTCCATGGTCCTCAGTACTTCTGCTCTTAGGATATAAGTGAGTGGTTTTGGTGTAGCGATCACCTTGGCTTGTATGTAGAGTGATCACTTGCTCTGATTGCTCATGACTCTTGATTGAGTATCTTGCATGGGGGAGACCCTCATGCCCAGGGCAGTGGTTATCAAAGTAACCTCTAGTAATATCTAAAGTCTTTTCCAATCTCTTCTGAGACTGTCTTACTGCATATGGCGGCAACATCCGTCAAGCATATGCAGCCAACCTAAGCATGCTAGATCTGCAGAGACTGCGAGGAGTAAATCTACACATGGCCTTACCACACACAGAACATCCAGACATTCCAGCTTAAAAATAACAGGGTGAGTGCCTGATCGGTGTGAATGCAACTATCAGTGACACCTGCCTTCTCCACATGAACAGCAGAGCAAAAACGTCCCACATCTCTATCTATAGCAGAGTAGTGTCAGGCAGAGAAATACCAGATCTTGGCACACTGACATATATTACACAGAAAAAAAGGAGACTCTGTCAATGCAGCTGAAATAGTAGTGATACAAACAATAATAATAGCGATGATAATAGTTAAGATGTGATGTGATGACGGAAGATGTTGCCAGAGATGGCGGTGATGATGATAATGGTTATGATGATGTTAATAGAGATGAAAATGATGGGGATAGTGCTGATGGCGAATACGAGTCCAATGATGATGATGATTATGAAGGTCATAGTGATAATATGGTAAAGATTGTGATGATAATGGTAATGAAGGTGGTGATGAAGATATTTGTGATGATGATGATGCCAATGATGGTGGTGATGAAGATGGTGATGGTGGCAGTAATGATGGTGGTGATTTTAGTGCTGAAGGTGGCTGTCCTGCAGTTATCCCCCCTTTATTTCAGCACTGTGTTCGGGCTTTGTGTGCAGGCTTTCTTTCTTTCTTTCTTTCTTTCTTTCTTTCTTTCTTTCTTTCTTTCTTTCTTTCTCTCTCTCTCTCTTCCTCCCTCCCTCCCTCCCTCCCTCCCTCCCTCCCTCCCTCCCTCCTTCCTTTCTTCCTTCCTTCCTTTCTTGAGGCAAGGTTTCTCTGTGAAACAGTGCTGGCTGGCCTGGAACTCATAGAGATCCGCCTGCCTCTGCCTCTCGAGTGCAGGGACTAAAGGTGTGGGCCACCACCGCCTGGCCGTGTGCATTTTTTTAAAAGCAAGGACTTACTATGCAATATTGACTTGCTTGAAACTCATTATGTAGAGCAGGTTGGTGTAGATGGAGCTGCAGGCCGCTTCCCAGCTCCTGGCCGCCGACTAGCTTTACACCTGAAATAATTACATGGAAACTGTATTCATTTAAACACTGCCTGTCCCATTAGTTTCAGCCTCTTATTGGTTAATTCTCACATCTTACTTTAACCCATATTTAGTAATCTGTGTAGCACCACAAGGTGGTCGCTTACCAGGAGAGATCTTAACCTGTGTCTGTCTTGGAGAGGAGAAGCATGGTGACTGACTATGGCGACTGCCTCAAGCGTCTGCCTTCTCTCTCCCAGCATCCTGTTCTGTCTACTCCACCCACCAATGTTCTGACCTATTGGGCCAAGCAGTTTCTTTATTAATTAAACAATGAAAGTCCTCCATCAGGTTGGTCTTGGACTTGTGGCAATCCTTCTACCTCTGCCTCCTTAGTGCTAGGATTAGAGATGTGTGCCACATGCCTGGCTGTGTGCAATTCTTGTGGGGTAGTGCCGTTAATTATCATCTCCACTTTGAAGAAGAGGAAATGGGGACATATAAAGTTTCTAAAACTGCCAAATTAATATATGCAGGAAGAGAGGAAGCGGGATTTTTATTCAAGCATCCTTTCTGCAGAGGAGTGCCCTTCACCCACTGGTGGACAAGGAGGAGTACATTAGAACTGAGGTCAGGAAAGTCATGGCATCCTCACCCATGACAATTACATTACTTCCAACAACTTCTGGGAGGCATCTTTGTTGGGGCAGCTGGCCCAATCCCTGCGTTCAGGGGCGTGGCTGCCCCAGGGGAGTAGGATAGCCTTAAAAAAGGATCGGGGCCGGGAGGAGCCCGTTTGCTATCCCCCACGTTACCTTCTGCTCCGCTGGACCCTTGGTTCTGTAAGTTCCCTTATTTCCCCTTTTATTAAAACTGATTTATTATAAAGGGACTATTTTGGTTATTTCCAAACCCCTCCGACCACCGGTACCCGCCGGTACCCGCCGGTACACATCTTTGCTGTCTTGATAATATCTGTTGGAGCAAACTCAGCATGAACTGCCAATTGAATGATGAACGGCAACCCCACCTTCTAATTTGCATTTCTCCTTCTAGTCTTTAGGCCTGGAAGGATGCACCTGTGTCTAGTGCCCAGAAAGAGGTGACACATACCTTCAGATATCTCACAGAGCACCAGGCACAGAGAAGGGGCCCCAGAGTCCTGTCATCCCTGGTAAGCACACCTCCTCTCCTCTTTGGTTGCTGTGCCCTCCCTTCGTTGCTTTCCCTCTGGAGAAACCTCATCAGAATTCAGTGAGTGAAAGCAATATTTATGAGAATAACCTTGAGCCTACTTGTACATGTATCTGTAGCATTCAACACTTTATTATTAGCAACGGATCACCTGGTGATACACCTCCCAATTGCTTGCAATATGCTATACCTTGCCGGAAAACTGCTGGCAGAAAATGGGTAGGGAAAGAGATGGGATGAGAGAGCGAAGGGGGAGGGAGAGGGAAGAGAAAGGAGAGGTGAGGGGAGAGAGAGGAGAGGTGAGGGGAGAGAGAGGAGAGGTGAGGGGAGAGAGAGGAGAGGTGAGGGGAGAGAGAAAGGCAAGGGGAGAGAGGGAAAGAAGGAAAGTGGGAGAGAAGGGAGAGGGAGGAATCTATTTCTTGTTCTTAGGAGGTTACACCCTGGCCACAAGCTATTTCACCCTGACCATCAACCTGTGTCTAAAGCAGTGGTTCTCAACCTTCCTAATGCTGCGGCCCTTTAATGCAGTTCCTCATGCTGTGCTGACCTTCAGCCATAAAATCATTTTGTTGCTACTTCGTAACTGTAATTTTGCTACTGTTATGAATCTTAATGTAAATATCTGTGTTTTCTGGTGGTTTTAGGTAACTCTTGTATAAGGGTCATTGGACTCCCAAAGAGGTCGAGACTCACAGGTTGAAAACCTAGCTACTGTATAGCTTCAACAGCTGAGTACCTGATTTGGGGGCTGAAAGGGATTTCTTTCTGCTGTCACTTGGGCTTTTCCCCAGGTATCCCCAAGAGAGCACTCCTTGAACTACAATCTGAAGAAGACCTTTAACATTTGCCAAGAACTGGGGCGATGGGTCACAGGCGGTGGTACTCACAGAGGGCAGAATGGCACTTTCAGTCTCTGGCTATGTAACACTTTAGCTCTTTGTTTCTCTCTCTCTCTCCCTCCCTCCCTCCCTCCCTCCCTCCCTCCCTCCCTCCCTCCCTCCTTCCCTCCCTCTCTCCCTCCTTTCCTTCCTTTCCTTTCTTTCTATGACTAAAATACTTGAGAAAAAAAGTTAAGGGAAGAAAGATTTACCTTGGTCTCAGAGGATTCAGTCCATGGTCACGTGGACTCGTGTTCTTAGGCAAGCATCATGGTAGTGTTAGCTTGTGTCAGAGCCGTAGTATTGTAACAAATAGGAAGCTGAGGAAGGATGGAGCATCTCACATCATGGTGGACTGGAAGGGGAGAGGGAAGCACCTCACTTCACGGCATGTAGGAAGAAGAACAGAGCCATTGTAAGAAGGTGCCAGGGCAGGAGAGCGCCACAAGGACCAAAGACCTGTATGCAGTGGCTGACGTTCTTCAATCAGGCCCCGCCTTTGTGCGTTGTGTGGCCTCCTGCTAGTCTATTTGAAGTTTGAAACCACTGATGGCTTAAACCGCTGAGCAAGTCAGAGCCCCCATGATTTATCTAACTGTCTCTAGAAAGCTTCGCAGTCACACAACGAGGATTCTCTACTAATCTCCTCTGGGCATCCACCAACCTTGTCTTGTTTGCATCTCTCGTCAGAACTGTGAAATCTCTCCCTGGGAGGAAAGTTCCTCCCCTGGCTGACATTGGGTCTCCAGCCTTCCCTGTTTGGTGTTTCTGGGGAAATCTAGTTCTTTGTGGGTCTGTTAGATAGCTTCTGGGAGAGGCACCATCGCTTCTCTGTGGAGAGCTGTCTCTCCCGTCAGGATGGCTACAGCAGGAAACAGGTTCTCCCTCAGAGCCTCTGGGACAGACTAGGCCTGCCAGCACTTTACCATTCCCATGGGCCTCTTTATATAAAACAGAGTTTGGCAGAGACCCAACTGCACAGAAAGCAATGTGTAGAGAAGGTGAAGGTGGGGCACTTCTTGGCTAAGTCAAGGAGCAGCAAGATGGTCAGAAACCACCAGGGGTCAGGATGGAGGCACAGAACAGCCTCTTCCCACAGCCCCTACAGAACCCGGTCCTGGTGCCTTGAGCTGTGGCCTATGGAAGCATGAGAGACATTTCTGTTGTTGAAGTTTGTGGTTTGTGGAGACTTGTTATTTTAGCCCCGGCCAGGAAGAGACAGTGAAACACAAGCAACTTAGAGAGTATAGAAGGAGAGATGGAAGGAAGCAAACATAGAGTGGAGGGCCTGCGTGCTATTCAAACCATCACCTGCCCAGTTACAGGAGGGAGGTTCACAGTGTGGAAATGTCTGCCATAGAAAGTTCTCAGCAGAACACTGGACCATTGAGCTGCATCCCTAGTTTTAGGGGTCCAGGGCCTCTGGGTCAGACTTGGGTTCAAATCCCAGCTCACTAGGTGAATGGCTCAGTCTGTAAAACATCTGCAATATGAGCACAAGGAGCTGAGGTTGGATCCCCAGCACCTATGGGAGAAGCCAAGCTTGGGGGCCTGCTCTGTGACCACCATGCCTGGGAGGCAGGGACGGAAGGATCCCGGGAGCCTGATCAGCTGATCCAGCCTATCAGTGAGTACCAGGTTCAGTGAGAGACCCTGTCTTGGAAAATAAGGTGCAAAGTGACCGAGGGAGATGTCTGATGTCACCCTCTGACCCATATGTACATATGCACACATACATACATGCACCCAAGAGCACACGGACACTCACATGTGCATGTGCACGCACGCATGTACACACACACACGCACACGCACACACACACGCACACGCACACGCACACACACACACACACACACACACACCTCTTTGCTCTGCTGTGTGAGCTTTGTCCAGTTACTTAACTTTTTCTGAGTCTCAGAGCTCATGCAGAAACACCATGTTATCACCCAGGACTTTATTCTTGAGTCCTGCTACACAGTCTAAATTGCTGCATTGGCTCAGAGCAGGAGGGGGAGCTGAGCTCCGGGTGTGCAGGGCACAAAGTGAAGCCAGGCTGTAGAGACTCCTTTGGGGCACCGATTCTCCTCCCCGTGGGCAGGACCAGATCAGGAGTTAGAAGGTGGGAAACTCTTGCCAGGCAGTGAAGTCAGCCCAAATTCTCTATGTCAGGAGTTCATTCAACCCCAGCAGAGGTAGGGGCACCTGTGTGGAAAGTATCCACATCATCCTGGCATTCTTGAATGGCAAGCGCTGGAGCCCCACTGTCTCCATGGTGACGGAGAAGCCAGTGTCAGCCCTGCAGGTGGGAGGAGGTGGTACTGAGAATACATTTAGTGATTGATCTCGAGAGCCTGGCCACAGTGAAGAAGAATCCATGTGTGTGACGTGTGACGTCCTTTTGCCAGGAGTTACAAGCTTGGCTCTTTTGTCCTCAGCAGCTCCTGCAATGATCATGCCCGTGTGTCTGTATGTCTGTGGCTCTTGTCTCTGTATGTGAGCATGCTTGCATTTTTCCCTGTGTGTCCTTGTGTGTTTACATGTTTCTTCATGCCTGTGTACATATGTCTTTTTGTGTCTGTGTGCCTGTTTATGTAAAATATTTATATTTAAAACTGCATTATTATTCTGCGAGTGTCCGTATGTGCATTTCCGTGTGAGAGTGTGAGTCCGTGTGTGCCATGGCACGAGTGTGGAGGAGGCTCAAGGACAGCTCTGTGGGGTCAGTTCTCCTTCTATCTTTGCGTGGATTCTGGGGATTAAACTTAGGCAGTCAATCAGCTGCAGTGAGTGCTTTACCTTCCACGCCATCTTGCTGGCCCCTACACGGATGTTTTAATATCATCCAGCATTTGCCGAGCACTCAGAATTTGCGGGTAACTGTGGTAACAGCTTCTTGCAGACTATAGTTTAATTTTCATTATTTGCCAGGAGAAAACAGGCACAGAGAAGTTATTTGTCTGCAGAGCAAATAACTTGTTTAGAAGGCAAATTTGCTACTGGTTAATAAGTAAATGGTACCACTCAGGCTGTCCTTGCCAGCTCTGTGCATATGTCTGTATGTGTCCCCGTATGTCTGTTGGTCTATGTGTATATATGCCTGTGTGTCTGTGAGTTAGTGAATATACATGTCTGTATGTGTCCCTGTGTGCTCGCGTGCATGAGTGTCTAAAAGTGTTCTTGTGTACCAGTATTTCTGTAGGTCTGTGTGTATGCTGTATGTGCTTATGTGTTTCGGTGTGCATTTGTGCCTTCATGCGTTCCTATGTGTGTGTGTATCAATGTGCATATATCCTTGTGCATATTCAAGTTTTTGTGTATATATATGTATTATCTTTACATATATATAGTCATATGTATGCAAGTGCTATGAATTTATACACTTGTACCTCTGTGCATGCATGTGTGTAGTGCACATACATGTGTGCACGCTTGTGAGCACGCATTAGAACTTATGTCTATGTATTTGTACAAGTATATATGTTTTTGATTTGTAAATATACCGTGTGTGTATTTTAGTTCTTTCTTGAGCAGAGTCCACTTTTTTGATTTACTTAATTATTCACTAATAAATCCATATTATATCAGAACCAAATCCTAACTAAAAAAAATTAGGAATGCTAGCTTGGCAGGGAAAGATCATTGATGGATTTCATGGATCCTAAATGAGGTTGAACGGCCACTGAGCAAGTGGTGAGAGCTGTGACAATATTTTAGGAAGTCTGCCTGATAAAACAGGCCACCACTCAGGGCTCACATTTAGAAAGCAATGCTTCCTCCCACAGAGCCCAGATCTGCTTGTGCTGTGAGTGGGCATCGACAGCCTGCACTCTGCTCAGGTACATTCCTGTGGCTTGCATGTCTCCTTCAAAAACTAATCTTGAATTTAAACAAGATCTCCCCCCCCCCCCGTGTGTGTGTGTTTCCGCACATGGTGAGCTTGTGAAGGTCAGAGGACAACCTTGATTGTATGCCCTGTGTTCTCATGTTTCTCTGTGCATCTATGTGTCTTTGTGTGTGCGTTTGTGCCCTCATACATTCCTATGTGTTTGTGTGTATCAATGTGACAATCAGATTCCATCATTTCTATCAGTCAGTTCTATCAATCATAGAATCAAGAGTGGTCCTTGATTTCTACCTTGTTTGAGACAGGGTTTCTTATTCCTGCTGTGTGGTCTTCCAGGAATTCTCCCACCTGAGACTCCCATCTTGCTATGGGAGCACTGTTTGTTTGGCCCCATCTTGTAGCTAGAAATATTCTCCATCCTGTTTGTGCCCCTGGACCAGGTTTTCTCCACCCACCTGTTCCCAAAGCCACTTATGACATAACCACCCCAAGGCTTAATATTAATTACATACTCTTCGGCCTATTAGTTCAGGCTTTTTATTAGCTAACTCTTACATCTTAAATTAACCCATTTTTATTTTTTTATATTTTACCACGAGGCCCATGGTTTGTTACCACAGATCTTGCTTCTTGGGCGGCTACATGGTGTCTGGCTGACTCTGCCTTCTTTCTCCCTGCATTCAGTTTAGTTTTTCCACCTAGCTATATTCTGCCCTGCCATAGGCCAAAGTAGCTTCTTTATTAACCAATGGTAATAAAACATATTCACAACACACAGAAGGGAATTCCACATCACTATGTGGGCCCTGGGGATTTGAATTAAGATCCTCATGCTTGTGTGGTGAGCATTTTGCTCACCAGGCCATCTTCCTGGTGCTCCTATTGAAATCGAATTGCCATTGTAACAACAGTAAGAAGTGGGAACTTTAAGAAGTGATTGATTAGGGCCGGAAGGTCTCTGCCCTGGTGAATGGAGCTAGAGTATTAATTATCACTAGAGTGTGGATCTGATGAAAAGATGAGTTAGCCCCATTGTTTTCTCTGATGCACTTCTGCATCCTTCCAAGGGCTCACACAGCACAAAGGCCCTTGCTAGGCACAGTGCAAGACTCGGAACTGTGATCTAAACGAACTTCTATTATTTACAAATTATCCTCTCAGTAGTACTCTGTTATAATAGGAAGAAGAAACAACCTATTTAGATACTTTCAGTGACTCCCTATTGGTCACAGCAGATATGCAAGCCTAGGCTTAAGTGTGCCATTATTTCCCATGCAGACATTACTAATTGATTGCAACATGCCTCAAACTCCTTCTCTGTCCCGTGAGCTATCAGCTGAGGTTAGTCACAAAGCAATCCAATGTCCCTTCTCAGTTCCACAGAGGCAAGGATGGGGCAGACAGCTTGGCATTTGGTTGTTTCTGGAGTCTGCCTCCTTTCTTCTGAGAAGTTATCGTCTCTGCTGGTGCTTTGAACTCCTGATCACCTATTCCTTCTTGACTTCTAAATGCTTTCCTTAGACTAAGAGGAGGAGCTGTTGAGCACATAGTTCTGAAGTCTGGTGCCATACATTTGATGCCCGTTCTGCTGCAGCTTCTCAGTTGTGACACTCTGACCATTTAATGAGAAAGCCGGCTTTCCTCCTCCACAATCCGCATGATGATAACTGTGTGTTTCATGGAGCTGGCATGAGCTTAGAACCAGCTGCCCCACAGGGTCCCTGAGCTCACACTAGGCCTTTAATGAGGTCTTGGCTCCCACTGTGACATCTGCTATCACTGTTTGGGATTTGACACTCTCACTGGTGTTTGTTTCTCTGTTAAACACCTGCCCATCCTTTCCATCATGAGGCATATTGCTTGTCTATTCCTGGCTGTCTCCATTCTCTTCAAGGGACAGTTAAGCTGTCTCCTCTTGAATGAATGGCCCCTGTTTGGCTTTCTAGTGTTTCACAGCTACCATGTTAGTCAATGGCAGAGCAGCCACATTGTCTCTTGCTTTTCTGAAGCTGTCCTGCAGAAACACGTGTCACAGACCATACAACGAGAAATGGCTTTCCAGAGCTGTATCACCTAGTGTCCTATGTCCAGTTACACCAGAGGAACGAATTTTGCCTGCTCCTGTATACTAAACCTTCCTAGAGGTAGACACTGTGTCTTATTTGCCAGTCTGTGCTCAGTGACCCACATAGCACCTGACACACACTGGGTCTACACCAATGTAGTCAGACTGCGAAACAGGGAATTGCCCCACATAGTACCTGATACACACTGGGTCAACACCAACGTAATCAGACTGCAAAACAGGGAATGGCTGAGGTTCAGGGTCACTGATGGAGTAACTGATTGAAGTCACAGGAAGATGGATGTAATAAAGCAGAAATAAAGTCAGAAAAACCCAGATCCATGCTCTGTTCATCGGACTTCATCCAGGAGGGCTTGAAAGGGTCCAGCAGTGCCCAGTGGCTCTCTCAGTCACTTACTCATGAACCAGTGCATCGTGGGGTAAGTGAGGTCTCAGCAGCAGTGCTGCTGACGCTCCCTGCCAGGTAACACTGGGTGACCGAAGGGCAGGGAGGTGGTGTGCTGGCCACTTCAGGGCACTTAGCGGCATCCCTGCCCTACCTACTTGACGTCACTAGCAACCTTCAACCTTCCAGCTGTGACAACAGAAATGCCTGGAGATGTTTTCAGGACAGCAGTGTCCCCCGAGAACTGGGTTACAGGAACTTCACTGAACAGCTGTGCCACCAGGTCCCAGCCAGGTGACAGTCACAGGCAAGGGAAGAAAGTGATGGGAAAGGGGAGCCTGCCACTTAGCTGTGATTAAATGAGTCATCTGGGACTTTTC
Organism: Arvicola amphibius; assembly: GCF_903992535.2. Classification (NCBI taxonomy): domain Eukaryota; kingdom Metazoa; phylum Chordata; class Mammalia; order Rodentia; family Cricetidae; genus Arvicola; species Arvicola amphibius. Next base: position 97,283,965 of record NC_052050.1, read on the forward strand.
CTGCTACAGATCCTAAGGCATGAAACTCAACCTTAGAGGAAAATAGCAAAGGCTAGAGTCGTGGATGGAGCCATTTAGGCAGGTTTCTGGGGGTCGGGGGAAGGGAAGGGTTGGAAACTGAGATCTGGCAAGGCCTCTGCCCTTTGTATCAGTCATTCAGTTCCACAAAACACTAAAACAATTAAGGAAAGGAGGTTTGTGTGAGCTCACACTGAGCATCTGAGGCTGGAACAGCCATGGCAGGTATATCATGACTATAGGAGCTGGAGATGGTGGAGCATTGCATTGTAGCCAGCACTGGAGGGATGGATGCTGACCCCAGCTGATACATGTGCCACCCACCCACAGTTAGCGTGGCTTGGGTCCCCACATCTCAGTTAACCAAATCTAGAACTTGACCCCCACATGCCTAGAGGTTTGCCACAGAGGATTCTAGATCCTGTCACGTTGACGAGCTAACCATTATACCTTGGCACTGTGTGGCACCCAGGCCAACAGGCTGGTCATGTGGGGTGGCCAGCAACCCCCCCCCCAAGAGTCCACCCCTCCCCTCTCTCCTTCCTGTACAGTCCTACTGTGTGGGATGCACTTAGGTGAGATCTCATGGCTGTGGTGTGTCTGACAAGAATGAAGGATTATCTGGACTTCCAAGGGGGTACAGGCCAGCATGCTGGGTGAGACTCGGGCAGGAGTGTGAAGTCTCAGGGTTGAAGTCAGGGAGTGGGGATGCATCACAACCCTGGAAAATAATACCACCAACAGGAGATCGAGTGTTTAAACACATGAGCCCATGGGGGACATTTTACACTCAAACTTCAGGACCGAGGGGCTGTTTGGTAGCCCCCCACGGAGCTAGGTTGCGGTCCTTTTGTGATTTCGTGTTTCTCTCTCTGACCCCCATGCCTGCTCCTTCAGGGTCCCCTAGTCCATCAGTTCTGGCTGACTGCTTGTCAGTCTGCCTCATAGCGTGTCTTCTGAGGCTTGTTCATGTTTTCGCACTTCTCGTGACTAGCACGAGGGTCTGACACGCAGCAGGTAGCATCTGTTCCTCCATTGGCATAGATCTATTGTGTGCCAGGTGCCAGGAAGGGCCAGGTGCCAGGAAGTGCAGTGATAAGACAAAGCCTCGCTCTCAGGAGTGTCTACTATACTGGAAAAGGCAGTTTGTCTCCCCGATGTGACTGGAAATAGGGCATGGGTCACAGCTCTAGAGAGCCCCTTCTCAGCTTGTGGTCCGAGAAACGGTGTTCCCTTGGAGGAGAGTAGGCTCAGGACAGTGTTGAGTACCAGTACAGGGAGTAAGGTGTAGTCCTTTGCTGACAAACACCAGATACATCAGGCTCTTTCTGGTGTGTGTGTGTGTGTGTGTGTGTGTGTGTGTGTGTGCACACATAGAACCTAACTCCATCCATCTTCTGGAATCTGTAGGAGAGAGAGTGTGGGAGTCTCGGGAGGTACTCAAGCCAAGAAGTGGAGCTACTGAGTCATGGGGGTTCATAATTCTACGTGAATCTTCACAACGTTATGAGGCAGGCTCTGTGATTCTTTCACCCATTCTGCCGGTAGAGGAAACAGACACAGAAATTGGCTTGTCCAAGGCGGCCCAGGGAGCTGGCAGCAGAGTTCAAAGAGTACATGCGATGTTCGGACTCCCATCTCTGTTTTTTTTATTTCTGATTCTCCTGCCTCCGCTTCTCTGTATGCTGAGATGGTAGGCTGTGTGCCCTCCACCCAGTTAATGTGTGAACCTAGGGCTGTGCAAGCCAGGCAGTTTACCAACTGCGCAGTCTCCTCAGCCACAGGACTTTCAACTCCAGATGGATACCTTGTTTGGGTTGTGGGTTCAGAGCACTAACTGGAGGTGATATCACGACTCTTTGACGCTAGCAAGCCACTTAACTTTTCCAAGTCATAATTTCTTCATAGTCATAATTCGAAGCTTTCTTGAGAGGTTAATTTTAAAGTTCAGGTGTGATGACCCAAGTAGAGAAAATTCTAACGGAATGTGGTAAAACTTTCTGAACGCCTCGAAAAATTCCAGAGTTCTCTTCTCTTTGCAGAAGCTGACAGCCAAAGAGTGGATGATCTCACCTTCTTCCCCGGAAGGAAGATGCAGAACTTCCTGGGAACCGCACATCCCTCCTTCCTCCTTAGAGCCCAAATTCTAAGAAATGCAGCTAAAATTGGCCCTCAAACAGCTTTTGCAGAGCACGCCGCAGCTTTTTTTGGGCCTAGAGAGCCAGTTTCCATGATGAAAGTGGCACAGAAGGAGAGACCCAGCTAAAAACAGCCACCGCCCAGGCTGGTGTTAACAGGATGCAGCCTACCCTAAGATCTGGTGATTTAGACGCCCAGGCTTCCGCAGCTCTTTCATGTATGGTCACTAGGTGGCGGCATCGCAACATGCGGAGCGGCAACACGCTCCAGGAGTCTAAAAACTGAGCCCTTCTGCAAGTGAGGCCCATAGACCATTTACTGGTGCAAAATTCGCAAATCGATGTCTTGCTTTTATTTTGGGACATGCATTTGCATTACAGGAGTTTCACCGAAGTACTTTTTCTAGGGGCTATCTTTAAAGGTTTGGAAACAAAAGCTGAAAGTGTGTGAATCGACCCTCACCATGCCAGTACGGCTTCTTTTTGAACGTTCCAGCAGAGACGGCAGAGGCTAGAGGGGGATGGTGTGCACTGGGAGTAGAAACCAGTTGCCTCCTTCTCTGGGTGCAGGCAGTGTGGCTGTCTTTCCCCCAGGCCGCTGAGGTATTATAACCTACATCCTAAATGGAGAGGGGAGGGAGATATTCTCCCCTTCATTATTTTTGAGACAGGGTCTCTCACTGGCTCTGGCCAGTAAGTTAGCGCTATATTGCTGGGATGACAGACACTTGTTGTAGCGACCTGCTCGCTCTCCTCATCTGGATGCTAGGGATCCTAACAGGTCCTCAGGCTGACACAGCTGGTGCCTAACCCACCGAGGCTCCTCTCTAGCCATATTATTTATTTATTTGACTGTTTATTATTATTTTTTCAGTATCTCTCTGGTCTGGTATATAGTAGATGCTCAACATCACACATCAAGTTTTCCCATCCAAAACGCTTGGGACCAGAAGTGCTTTGGATTTAGGATGTTGGAATATGCATAGATGCAGTGAGGTATCTCGGGAAAGGTTCCCAAGATAAACACTCAATTCAGTGATGTTTTGTGTATACCTTTTTTGCATAGCCAGAAGGCAATTTTCTACACTATTTTCCATGCACCTGTGTTTTGATTGCAGCTGTCATGGGAGGTCACATGTGGCATTTTCCACTGGTAGTCTAAACTTCTAAGTTTTAGATTTTGGATTTTTGGGTTAGGAAGGCTTATTATCTTAGTTTGGGGACCACAGAGGAAGGTGGACAGGATGGGCCAATGGCACCCAGGATGGTGCCCTATGTGGGCCCCAGGGAAACTCATTTAGAAATGATAATTCTAGTTGCCTGGCCCCCATCTGAGGCAGAAACTTCCTGGATATCCTCTTCAGGGATCTCAGAGCATGTAAGCTTTGAGGGGCCCCACGCCAAGGATTTGCCTCTGGCTCTGGGAAACAACTCCCAGGTTCTCACTCTGTGAAACGTAGCCAGCTCTCCATTATAATCTTTTCTCTCATTTTTGTCAAACATCTCTAGCTGCCTCTGCCTGCGCATGGGTGTGTCAGGCTGACACACTGCAGCGTGCACAAGTGTGTCAGGCTGATGCACTGCACCATGCACAGGTGTGTCAGGTGATGCACTACACCGTGCACAGGTGTGTCAGGGTGATGCACTGCACCATGCACAGGTACGTCAGGTGATGCATTGCACCATGCACAGGTGTGTGAGGTGATGCACTGTACCATGTACAGGTGTGTCAGGGTTACACACTGCAACATGCCCAGTTGTGTCAGGTGGTGCACTGTACCATGCACAGGTGTGTCAGGTTAATGCACTGTTGGGTATTCTGCCTCCATGAGCTTTCAGCCTGCAGATTTTAGTTGTTATTTGGCCTCTAGCTGAAGCATCCTCCTTGTCCCTAGTGACTGGACAAGCTCTGGCTATTCTCTTGCCTTCCTCATCTTTGGCCACCTTAAATGTCTCTCACACCCTAATTTTCTATTTCTTTGCTGTTGCCTAGGTTTTCCATGGTCCAACTTTGGGACCGCCACTATATTTCCTAACTGAGTCTCTTCCTCCCTTATTTTGTATAATCAACACATACTAATACAAAAACAGGGAAAAGGTCCCCCAAGTGACTGGGGTGAAATTAGGGGGTAGCCAATTCTTGCTTTTCATGGTGTGTCCCACAGACTGCAAGCTTCAGGTTTTAGTTAGAGATGCCAGGCTCCATCCAGGCCCACAGAGTTGGCATTTGCCTGTTTTTTGACCTCCCAGTGACTCTTTAAATAGCATTTGAATTCAGTCTGAGTACCTGTTGGGCAAAGAGGCCCCGCTGGACCAACGGTGGGTTGTTCGAGGATGGCAATGCCTCTTGGACATTAGCACAGTGGCTGGATTGGAATTCTTCTTTATCCTTGACATGACTCAGGATGGTCTCAAATCTTAGTTCAAGACACGACTATCAAAGAGATGTGACCAGGCTCATATTCACCATCCATTATTCTCCCTTGATAACCGAGGAGGACCGCTAGCCGTTCAGTCCTGGGTCTTGCTTTAGATTTCTTGAGTCAATGAACAGAGTGGTGATGTGGACAATTTCTCCAAAGGCTCTGAAAGTGCAGCGAGGATGAAATCTGCCGGAGAACCAATAGCTCAAAGCTGTGAAACTGCTTTACAAACAGCAACTCCCTTTCCAAGGCCACTGCCCCCAGAGCAGTTGCTGTCAAGGAAAGTGCTCAAACCAGCAGCTTCGGCAGCTCCCCAGGACTTGATCTGACACAGAGATTCCCGAGTTCACCTTAGGGCTACTGAATCAGAACTATTGGGAGCAGGGTCCGGCAACATGGTTTCAAGTCCACGCTGCCTCCCAAAGCACACATAGGAACCAGCGTCCTATCCGTGTGTGGCCCGGGGCCGTTGTTCCTGCTAACTGGCCTGTTTGTCCGTGGCTGTAGTTCATCCACTGCTTTGTTTTGTAACTTGAGCTAAAGGTCCTAGGAAACAAGTTGGGCTGCCCTGAAAAGGCTCTCCAAGGCTCACTGATTAGAACTGTGATTGCGAGACAAGTTGCCCTGGGCCGTCTTTAGCCCCATTCAAAGCCATTTATTGCCCACCAGTGTTTGACCTAACATCCTTTGCAACTATTAGGTAAGATCCCTTTTGAAATGTACAAACAAACATCAGGTTTCCAAACACCAAAAGGCTAAGAATGTCATCAGATAACATCCGAGGCAGAGATTTCTTGCTTTTCTGTAATCTGCTTGCCTGTTTCCATCAATGTAGTGTGCATGTACCTGTGTGTGTGTGTGTGTGTGTGTGTGTGCATGCGTGTGTGTTTGCCTGCGTGACTCTGTGTGTGTGCGTGCTTGCATGTGTGCGTGTGTGTGCATGTGTGTGAGTTGGCTAGAGGTTAACTTTAAGTGTCTTTCCTTAGGTGTTATCTATCTTATCTTTTTTGGCAGGGTCTCTCACTAGGCCAGGATCATTCTGAACAGGATAGACTGGCTGGCCAACGACCCCCAAGGATGCTTCCTCTGGTTTTCAGCATTGGGATAGCAAGTGTGTACCGCTATGTTTGGCTTTTTAAAATGAGTTCTGGGGACTGAACTCAGGTCTTCTTGACTACATCACAAGTGCGTCAACTGAGCCGTCTCCCTATTCTGCTGGCATAGTATTATGCTGTGGAATAATCCTTCTGTGCGCTGTGAATATGAGTTACTTTCATTGGTTAATAAAAAAACAACTGATTGGCCTATAGCAAGGCAGGATAAAGTTAGATAGGACAATCAATACGGGAATGAAGAGGGGTGGAGTCAAGAGAGACAACAGCCACGGAGGAAACAGGAAGTATAGAAAACGAGGTAACAAGCCACGACCCACATGGCAAAACATAGATAAGAAATCTGGATTAATTTAAGTGTAAGAGTTAACTAGTAACAAACCTGAGCTATCAACTGAGCATTTATAAGTAATAGTAAGTCTCTGTGTTGGTTATTTGGGAGCCGGCAGTAAGGACAGGGAATGTCTGCCTACATTATTACCTGTAAAGGACCTAGTTTTATTACTTTTTTTGTTATAGGGACATCATGAAATAGTTACCACTATGCATCATTGTATTTGGGACATCATGAATCTGGGTTCCAGGGCCATGGTCCCTCAGATTTCCTTCAGAATAATCTCTCTTCTTCCTTCTAAGGTGAGAACTCTACTAAGCTTTGCATGTTGGATGGTCAGTAGTGAAGATAATCTTCCAGAAGCTCTGTTTTTCTCATCTGTATGTCCACGTGTGCTGAATCTCTAAAACAGAAAGAGGCATTGGGGGCCTGTGGGGCAGCCCAGCAGGTACAGGTTTCTTTCTTTGGGGATGAAACACCATGACCAAAGCAACTTAAAAAAGAAAGGCTTGCAGTTCCAGGGACTAGAGTCCATGATATAGAGTGGAGGCCGCAGGCGTGGCAGCTGGAGCGGAAGCCAAGAGCGCATAGCTCTTGTACTTACAAGGCTCAGGAGGCAGAAGAAACACATTGGACATGACATGAGGCTTTGGAATCCCTCAGTGACATACCTTCCCCCCAGCAAGGCCACACCTTCCAAATCTACCCAAACAGCTCTGCCAAGTATCCCAACATCTGGGCCTATAGGGGCCCTTCTCACTCAGAAGACTACAAGGTGCCTACTGCTCCAAGTTCAGTTTCTGGACCCACATAGGAGACTTTACTTCCACTGGCTGTCCAGAGGCATGTGGGCAACCCACCTACAAGAAGTACAGATGTAATTAAAATCTAAAAAGGAGGCACTGAGGCAAAAGGAGAAGCTGTTGCCATTCTGTCAGCTTCTCTTGCCTGTAAACTAAGAGAATTACTGAAATCAGTCTTCTGTGAGAACCAAAGTTATGGTTTAAGCTTTAATTACTGTGCCTAAGAGATCCAGGAGACAAAAATTGCCTCTAACCTGTAAATCTTCTTGCCTGAGGATAGATACTTCCTGAAATGCTGGAGGCTATTTATTTAAGATAACAAGCCACTTGTTTGGTTTTCATTCCTCTAAACAAGTGTTTGTGTGACCCGCCCGCACCAGATGTACTGATCACTGTAGACAGGAGGCAAGCGGGCAGGAAATAGGTCAGGATGTATGCTTGCCCATGACTGGATGTAGGCTGGAGGTGTCCAGGCAGGAAGTACATCTGGATATATGTCTGCCCCTAATTGGACCTGATGGGAAATATGGTAGCCCTTATGGGATTGCCTTTTTTTAATTAAGCCTCTTCAAAATGACTTGTTGCCATTTTCTGGGAACTCTGGAATGGACCTGGCCAGAGTCCATTATCCTGGCCAGTATTTATTAATGCTTGCTTCAAAATTGAATTGTGGTAGTGGTCTTACTCTTGATTGGTGGGTCTAGCACTTTCTGTGGTTTGTGAGAGGAGGATCTCTGGGGCAAGCTGCCAGCCCCCAGCCTGACTGAAGAGTGGCAAGGCAAAGGAGAGACCCATCTCAGACAAGCCAGGTAGATGACACCTGAGGACTGTCCCAAATCCGAGGCAAGCTAAAAGTGATAGTGATGATGATGACGACAGCCCCTCCCCAAACAAGAAAAGAGAAAAAGAAAAACACACACACAAAGCTGGTTCAATTTCACTCCTAATTTTTCCTCATTTCTGTGTGTATATGTGTGAGTACACATATGAGTGTGAGCAGGAACTGTGCGTGTAGTGAGTGGAATAGTTGTGTATGTCTGTGTACTTCCACAGAGGCCAGAGAAGGATGCCAGTGTTCCATTCTATCGCTCTCTTTGTTTGTTTTATTCCTCTGAGGCAGGCTTCTCACTGACACTGGAGCTAAGCTAATGAGCAGCAAGCCTACTGATGGTCGGGTCCCCACCCCCACAGTGCTGGGATTGTAGATGCAGACACAGACATGCCTATCTTTTTATGTAAGTCCTGGGATTTGAACTCATGTCCTCATGCTTGTGCAGTCAGGGCTCTTTTCCTCAGAACCGTCCCCTCAGCCCTCTATCACCTTTTGTTCCAGCTGCTATAGCAGAAGTTTTGGGGATGCGCTTGGGAATAAGTCTGCAACCTTGTGACCACAAGTCTTCTACTTTTCCTCTTCTCTGCGTTTCATTAGTACCAGAAGTTCATAACTTCATCTGCTTATGGGATTACTTAGCTGAGAGAGAGGGGGGAGGGAGAGGGAGAGAGAGGGAGGGAGAGGAAAAGAGGGATAGAGAGAGAGGGAGAGGGAGAGAGAGGGAGGGAGAGAGACAGAGAGAGGGCGAGGGAGAGGGAGAGAGGGAGGGAGGGAAAGAAAGAGAGAGAGAGGGAGAGGGAGAAGAAGAGAGAGGGAGAGAGGGAGAGAGGAAGAGGGAGAGAGGGAGGGAGGAAGAGAGAGAGAGGGAGGGAGGGAGGAAGAGAGAATGGCGAACAGCACACAGCATTTATTACCTTAGCCACTTTAAGTGTACAGTTCAGTTGTGTGTTGTACATCCCTGCCTGTGTCCTCTCCCTGCAGGCCATGCTATACATTCTGCTTTCCGAACCTGTGAGATTCACTCTCCAGTTCCCTGTTACAAATGGCCCCACAGTCTTTATTTACTTTTCTGTCTCTGGTTCATTTCCCGTATTTGATATTTCCAGGGCTCTGTGATGCTTGAGCACACTAGGACTTTCTTAAGGATAACACAAAAGTATTTATTACCTTTATTATTATTATATGCTACCCATGTGTGCATGAATAGGGAGCAATCCCCTGGTGCATGGACAATTTACCAGTGGCCACATCCCCAGAGAATGCTTCTCCCTCTCCTGAAAGGAGCATTTGCAGCCTCCTTCTCCATCCTCCTGCTTTTAAATTCTTTCTGCCTCCTCTCTTCTCCAACGTTTTTCTTTTCTTGTTCCCCAACATAATATTTTTTTATTAATTATTTGGGAATTTCATACAATACACTTTGATCCCACAGGTTTCCCATTCCTTCCAGGTCCACCCTCCCACCATTGCATCCTCTCTCCCCTCAAAGAAACCCACCAAGTCCAATTCGTGTTGCCTATTACTCATTGGAGCATGGTTAAACTCCAGGTGGCCAGCCCCTTAAAGAAAACTGAATCCACTCCCTACCCCGAAGCCATCAACTATGAGGAGGTATACTTCAGCATCCTTACCACAGTTTTTAAGGACTCTCTTCTATGGCTTCTTGTTTTTGAGAGGGCCAGGGAGCCAGACCAGAACCATGCCAGGTTTCTAATAGCCCCTGCCAGGGACCAGGCCTTAGTTTCAGTGTACTGGAGGAGGCTGGAGCTGAGCAAACAGTTCTCACAGACAACCACAACTCAGGGACAGCCATTCAACAAGCACCTGATAGCCTTCTGCTAGCTCAGCAGATGACTACGGTCTCCTGATAGCAAAAGACAGTTTTTCCTACCCTGCTACAGGAAAGTGGCCTCCCTAGCCACCAGAACCACCCATCGATCAGCCCCCAGACTAATCTCCCTGCCTCAGTCAGCCCCCAGACTAATCTCTCCTCCCTGGAATTCTCCTAACCCAGTTGAAAGTGGGGCCCTTGAGCCTCTGGCTGTTACCATGTGGCACCCCAGCTCGTTGGCAGTTTTTTGTTAATAAAACACTCTTGCTGATGGCATGCGTGACTGGTCATCTTTCATGGGGCTTCTTGAGGACTCTAACATAAGGTGCATTGTCAGGGATGTCCCCTCAAGAATCCTGACAGGTCAGCATTGAAAACCCGCTTGGCTGGTAAGTGTGATGTGAGCACTCTTTGTTTTGGTTTGCATTGTTCTGGTCTGTGTTCTCTGTTTTTCTCTCCTGGCCCGGAGACTGGAGTTTTGCCTGATGGACACATTAGAAGTACCCCCTTCCGTGTAGGCCAAAAGGCATCCCGGATTTACCTGGGAGGGACAGAGAGTCCCTCTTGGTTGAACTGGGACAGAGCGCCGATCCCCTGGCAAATGGAACTCCCATCAGCCCATTTCTGGTTTCTTTTTTTGTGCACCAAGCTGGTACTCTTTCCTGTCACTGTGGTTTTCATGTCTTTCTGTTCCTAACATTACTTTGTTACTTCCTGTAGGAATGGGTCAGTCAAACTCAACTCCCTCCCTTGAGTCTTATTTTGGACCATTCCAAGGACTTTTAGGTTCAAGAGAGTGACTTGGGGCTCACTGTCTGGAGTGGGCAGGGACACACTTGATAGGGCATGGCAGAGTAGTAGAGAGAAACTTCCCATGGTTGCTAAGCTCTGGGGGGCTCTATTGTGACACTTTTGCTGGGGTCTACAGCTTGGGAAGCTGGGAATCTTTTCTTTGCAGTATACTGGGCTGCCAGGCAGGCTCTCTGCCCACAAGCTTCCAATGTAGCTGCTGTGCCTACCTTCTTCCTTTCTGAGCCAAATTCTTCACTATGGACCAAGGTCCTTGCAGCAACTATTTCCCCCTTAACCCCCTCTTGTCCTAACACTGTCTAAGAAACTGCTGGAGTCAGTCTATAAAATATTATGTTTGGGAAAATAATGCTTTCCACAGAAAAAAATTGTATGGTTTTTAGTCATTCAGACCCAATAGATTATAAATACTTGTCACCATTTAGAGGGGTTGGTTACAAATTACCATTGGTTAGAGAAAGGAAAAACCTATTGCTAGTCTCATATATTTCATGTTGGTACGGGTTTTTATGTGTTGATGCACATTTAGAGTTATTTTTGTTATGGCATATTTATGTGTCTGCTCTTGTTTAAAGTATTACAGCCATGCAAGTATTCCATACTACTGAAGGAAACCACAAAAAGGACTTTGTTAAAAGGTTTCATGTTATCTGAGAAGCAAGAGAAAAAGCAGGAGACTGGAATAATAAAGAGAAGGGAAGGGAAAGAGGAGCTGTCTAAATGTATGGCTGAGCCAGAGGGAGTATAAAATGTGACCATGTTATGTTAATTCTGCTTGGGTTTTTTTTCCACTTAAGAAAACAAAGCTGAAGATTCTTTGCAGCGAAATGTTTGTATTGGGAATGGGGTCACACTCTCTAAAGGAGAGAATAGGACTGAGGGCCATGTCAGGCTTATTTAAAGAATATAATGTATAATTAAAGACACAGGTTAATAATTAATCATCATGTCACAGCCCTCTGGGATGTAGGGTTCTATATGATTGGCTTCCTATAAAATAACAAGACTAGCGCTCTTAGCTATTCAGAGTTTCCTAGAAAAGTTCAAACCCGTTTCTGAAAGGAAAAGTGCTTATCAGCTGAAAGTAAAACAAATGCAGAACTCTGGCCTGCAAAGAGCAATGCTTCTAAGGAAGTTTCAGGGAAATACGGCGCTAACTTTGTATTTGGTATAGGAATGGTTACCATCAAAGCCCAAAGGTCTATTCAGATTAACAAAAATTGACTTAGAGATTTACACCCAGGTACTTACGTCTTTGCAAAAATGTTCATCACCAAGCTTCTAGAGAATTTAGATAAATGGAAATATATATTTGATAAACAAGGTATTTGATAAATAAGATATATAGTCTATAATGGAGCTTCTGCTCCCCTGAGAGGGTCCCTTTCCCAGGGTTGGGCATTTGGGCAGGTGCCCCCAATGGCTTGTCAAGGGAAGTGCTGGCCTAGGCTCCCTCAGCCTCTGTTCATGGGCCTCACCCCCACCCCAGTGCACAAGCTCCTCCCCCTCTCCCCCCCTTCCCATTTGGCCCTGAGGGATCTTTCTCCTGTCACTATTCCTTGCCTTCTCAGGAGGCAGCCTTAGGTTGGAGCAGATTGGTTTCGCTTTCACCCACAAAACAGCTATTTTGGCTTCTTTACTGAGCCCATTATCTATGCTTAAAACTTTTGTTTTGATGCTTGAAGAGCTCCAATTCAAACTTGTTATTCTTAAGGCTAAACCTGATGGGAATGGAATGCAAAGTCCTAGAATTCTGAAGGCTGCTAACTTGTAGACTGTTAAGGAACACAGGTTAGTGGCCAGGCATCTTACAGACGATCACCTTCTTTCATTGCAGTGACGCTAAGTACTGATATTACTGATTACAAGGATAAGCCTTACTCTGTCCCCTGTATGTGTTTTCAAAGTTAAGCTTAAGAGAAGTAGCTAAAAGAAGAAAAGTTTGTGCAGATATAAATAATAGACAGTCCTCAAATGCGTCAGAGAGATGCAGAACATGGCATTTGAAATGTTTACTAAAAAGCTTATTATAGCAGGCAGGGACTCCCAGCTCCTAGAAATGACTCCCAAGGTCTCCAAAGGAGCTGTGGAACGACGCAGTGACACAGCCTGATTGTTGATAATCCCGACCACGCGGCAAGATGCCCCAGAGCAAGACCTGCCACCAGGACCCTGCCCAGACAATAGACAAGCAGGACGTGGCAGAATTGATTGCCCCCCCCCCGCCCCGCCTAGACAAAATAAAGTCTATATTCCCCATGTTCCTCCTCCACAGGAAAAACTCTTAGTTTTGAGGCTGTGGTAGCTGAAAATTGATGCTGCTGTCCTGATACTGCCTCTGCCTCCAGCGCTGTGGAAACCACGGGAACCCGAGACGGCCGTCTGGGTGTGGACTAGGCTCTGTCATTTTTTACAGATTCTGAGGCTGCCTGGTCTGCGCTATGGTATAAATTATCCTTCTCAGATCACTGAGGGTACTGACTGACTGTAGCTTTGAGAGAAATAAGCACCCAGTTCCTGTTGGAAGGCTTCGGCTTCCTTCTCAGTTCTCCTTTTAAGTAAATGTCAGGTCACAGGCTTTACTTCCCTAAAGCTATGATTCCCTAAAGCTTCACTACCAGATTCCAGAAGAGATAAAATCACTAGATTTCAGATGTAACTTCCCACTAAAGGGATATGATTTGTATGATTTGAATTGAAATGACTCTTTTCTTTTCTTTCTTTCTTTCTTTCTTTCTTTCTTTCTTTCTTTCTTTCTTTCTTTCTTTCTTTTAAAAATGGTTTTATTGAGCTATATATTTTTCTCTGCTCCCCTCCCAAAATGACTACTTTCAATAACCGCTGCTTATGTCTCTGATAAATGATTGGATGAAAAAATATGTAAAAGTTTACGCAATCTTTGAGGATCTAAGAAAATGTTCGAAGATATGAAAGTTTAAGTACGTTCTGAAGGTTTGAGCAAGTGATTTATGGGTCTGAGAAAGTAATTTAAAATGTAAAGTTTACGTAAGGTCTGAGGATATGAGAGTCTGTGACCGAGACAGATAAAGGTCTGAAGATACAAAAACTTAAGATATAAAAGCTTGAATACATTCTAGGGTCTGAGAAAATGTTTTAACATATAAATACAAGTCGCAAAGGTGTAAATAGATGATTTAAAATATGGAAAATGTTTCAGGTTTCTTTCCCCTTCTATAATATTGAGGTTCCAAAAATTCAAGGCTTTAACATTACTAGAGTTCTGATAAGCTGATAGAGCAATGACTGTTTACTGTTTAAGTCACAAGCTCAAGATTTTAGGTTTCTTTTGGTTGTCTTCTTAATATGCCTGACTCTCTGGACAGAAGGAAAATGTGCATGATTTTAACCCAAATCTATAGCTTTTGCTGAGAATCGAGAGTCATACAATTTGGATCCACTTCTCACAGGTCAAAGGGACTCCAGATAAGTACAGCCTACGTATCCCCACCTGTCTGTTCCTGAGAATGGTCTCTCTCTCTCCTGATCTTGGGCGTCCTCCCTTCCCTCAGTCACTAATACGATGGATCTAAAAGTTAAATCTTAACTTCTTTCTCTAGTCTATGTTTGTCTCAACAGATTTCCACTTGGCTGACACACACATCCAGGCATCAGCTGCTGACTACAACCTGCTCCAAATGACTACGAGCCCTGGACCTGCTGAAAGCTGATGTGGACCAGCTCAGACAATGGGATTGTTCCCTGTCTCTACAGCTGGGCCCTGACCACAACAGCCCAGTGTCAGCTGGAAGTAGTTACAGAAGAGAGACAATATACTGTCCTGTGCCCCTGCCCTTAACAGGCTGAGATGCTGAGCTCCCTTTACCCTAGACCTGGTCCCATTGAGATCATGTTTGGTAGGCCACCACCCCTTCTGCCTAACTTCAGGGCAGAACTACTAGCTGAATTTGCCCAAAGTAAAATTTCTCTCCTCCCCACGAGTTCTGTCTCAGGTTCAGAAACAGCTTTGGTCTCAGCCATGTGCTGTCTACTATGAGAAGGCACTGCCTTTTATGCCCCATGGATTCTTGACAGAGAACCTGGTAATTATCAAGAGAAACGGGAAAGAAACCTTGGAATCTGGTAGGAAGGGACCTTTACGCACACGGTTGCCAAAGTGGACAGGGTCCCCACCTGGATTCACCATTCCCACACATGAAACCCATAGACCCACAGCTGATCCTTAGAACTATGCCCTAGAGGAAGTCATCCTTGGACTTTGGAGAACCATTGCACAACCACAGGAACCTCTAAAGCTGAGAATCCAGAAAGTCACTGACCCAGCTAAGTGATGGGCTTGTCCCTATGCTTCCTTAGCACAGGCTGGCAGGTGATTTCCTCTCAGGTCACCATGGGCTACCACGACACCTACCTACCTCTTAATCTCACATGGAGGGTCATCAACACTGACTCTGGAAAGATCCTGAACCAGACTTCCCATGCAGTCCCTTTAGGGACCTGGTCTCCTGGTCTGTACTTCGATTGGGATTTAAGGCTAGATGGCCAAATCAGAGGTCCAATGGGAAAAGACCCAGGAATATTATCTACCTTCTGGCTAGATGTTCAGCCTTCATCCTCCAAGGCCAGCACTACGGGATTCTGAGCATGGCCATAGATTCAGATGTAGGCACACTAGCCAATCCATTACTCGTCTGGAGGAATCACTCTCCTCTCCAGCTGAGGTGCTCCTCCGGGATAGAAGGGCTAGACTTACTGTTCCATCAACAGGGGGTCTGAGTCTGGCTCTGGGAGAGCAATGCTGGTTCCATGCTAACCACTCAGAAGTCATAAAAGACTCCATGAACCTGATCAGAAAAAGACTCATGATAAAAACAAAACAAAAATTGGAAAGAAGCAACAACAAAGGGGGAAGGTATAAATCTCTATTTAATTGGTCGCCTTACTTTCCTGTTGGCCTTGGCTGGGCCCTTGGTCCTCTTACTATTGGCCTTCACATGTGGGCCTTGCATGAATGCCCTAGACTGGTTTGTAAAGGAACAGATCTCCATGGTCCAACTGATGGTTCTGAAGCAGTGATGCAAGCCTGAGAGAGTTTCAGGCTGCAGTCTGTGTACCACCCTGCCCTTGGGGCCAGCCGTCAATGCCATGGTGTGATCATTGGGTCTGTAGTCTACAGACAGCAGCACTGTGCTCTCCTTCCCCAGCAGGCTAGCAGCGCCAGTTGTGGCTGAAGCAGTGGCAGCGGCAGCTCCATGCCTTGGGCCTTCCTGGAACTTTCTTTTTAAGGCTAGATGATAAACTACACGTTGATGCTGGAATATGAAATGTGAAATGCCTGGAATGGGTTCATTTGTCAGGACACTATACACCCTAGCTCCTGCTGCTGCTTGGAAAGGTTGCAGAACTTTTACGAGGTGAAGCCTCACCTTAGGAAGTGAGTTGCTGAGGCTTCCTGTTCAGTCACTGAGAAGATGTCATGTGACCAGCCAGCCTCCCAGGTTTTTTTTTCCATGCCTTTCATGTTGGAATTTATCCTTTGGGATTGCAAACCAATATAAACATTTTCTCCCTTAAGTTGCTAGCTAGCATGCCCTACTTTATGTGTCTTTATGTGTCCATCCGTTGGCAGGTCTATGGGCTTGTATTACCTCAGGCTCTTATGAAGAAGGCCACTTCATTCCCAAAGCTCTTGCCTGCTTCATAGCGATCCCTCATGCTGTCGAAGCTCTCCCTCCAAGGCCCCTGTAGTTTATATACTTTCAGTGAACTTGGATGGAGCATTCAGCCAGAGAGTCTGGCTTGTCATGTTCTGGGAAGAAGCCCTTGCTCTTGGGAGCTCCCGTCGGAGCTGGTGGCTTGGCTTATCAAGGGGCAAAAGCAACCCCCCCCTCGCACACACAGCAGTGTAAATGAATACAGGCACACAAGCTGCCTCTCCGAGGCTCTGGCAGCAGCTCTTTCTCTAGTATTACACAGGTGGAACTGAGGATCCCATGACGACTTAATCCTAAATTTTCTTGAGGAAATGGCACACAGTGTCATATTCCTACCATCCTAATCCTACCATCTTGACAACACTTGTTTTTATTAATTTTTGTTTTTAAATTGTAGCCATCCTAATGGATGTGATGTGGTGTCTTGTGGTGCTGATTTGCATTTTAGCATGTATTTATTTACTTGACTATTTCATAAGCTCTTTGGAAGATTGTCTGTTCATGTAGGCCTCTACCACATAAATGCTCTTGTAGTCCAGGCTGGCGTGGAACTTGCAGTGCTCCTGGCTCAGCCTCCTCTGTGCTGTTGTTGCTGGGCATGTCACCTTGTCCAGCTCTTGTGCTTGCTGGCTATGTCACCATGTCTAGCTCTGTAGTAGGAGCGCAGGCTGCGTCCCGCCACCTGGCTCCCGCATGGCTAGCTTTACACCCGAAATAATAACACACAAATTGTATTCATTTAAACACTGCCTGGCCTATTAGTTTCAGCCTCATATTGGCTAATTCTTACATCTTGCTTTAACCCATATTTAGTAATCTGTGTAGCACCACGAGGTGGTGGCTTACCGGGGAGGATCCTAACCTGCGTCTGTCTTGGAGAGGAGAGTCATGGTAACTGCCTCACTGCCTTCTTCCTCCCAGCATTCTGTTCTGTCTACTCCACCTATCTAAGCTGCTGTCCTAATACAAGCCAAGGCAGTTTCTTTATTAACTAATGGAAGTAACACATAGACAGATGACCCTCCTACATCACAGCTCCTTGCTTGCTGGGCATGTCACCACGTCCAGCTCCTGTGCTTGTTGGCTATGTCACCATGTACAGCTCTTTTGCTTGAGTTACTTTACTTTTCTATTGTTGCAACTGAGCACTTAAAAAAAAAAAACAAAAAAAGCTGACATCTGGGTGTTTGGGTGGGGCTTCACCCCAGACCCCTAGCAGCATCCATTCTAAAATGTTTGAGTAAAACTTTCCATTCCAGTCTCCCTCCCATGGAAGTTGCCACCTCCGACAAAGCCCGCCAAGTGGTGACTCCTCCCCAGGGAGGGTCAACCTCTCCTTGGTTTCCTTGTCTTCCTCCTGGGGAAGGGGGGTGTGCTGCAGGGCCACTGGGGAGTGCTCTCATCCTTTAAACTGGGGCTTTTTCTAATTTAGTTTGATTTGCTCTGATTTGGATTATTGCACTGGTGGAGAGGCTTGTCGGGCCACAAAAACTTCACACTGGGTTCCATGCTCCTTTATGTTTTAGCTGCTTTTGAGTATTGCCAGATCTTGGAGTTCCCCCAAAACAAGCTAGGAGACAGAGTTCTGTATGTAAAAGCAAAGAACCTTTATTCTTACACAAGTTTGTAAACTCAGAGAGTCCATGTGTCCAACGTATTGGAGTGATCGGTGAGCCCTGAACACAGTTGGGGTTGGGCTTTCATAGTAGAAAAGGTGCGGGTGAGGGATTTCTAAGGTTTAGGACCCATGATTGACTGACGTTTGTCTAGGTGTGTCCTAGTAAAAAATGATGGGTGTGTGCTGGCAGGTGATCCTATCTACAATGGTTGGAATGTTTGGAATTTTTTTGGATGGTCTGTTCCTGGGTGGTGCCAGCCTATGGCATTTCCTGGAGCCTGGTGCTGCCTGCTAGGGCAGCTGTGTAGCCTGGGCCCCACATGTGTGGCCAGGCTGCCCCGGGTCCCATACCTGTATTAGCCATGTTTCTATGTTGGGTCCTCAGCACTGAAAAAGAATCACAGAACACAACCATCACCGCCATCACTACCTTTGAAATAACAGAGCATAGGCGCTGTTAGGGGCAAACTCTGACATCTGCAGGAAAGGAAGCTGTCGCCCTTGTAAAAAACCGTGAAAGCTCTTCCATATTATTCTTTCTTGTTGCAGCTAAAACTCTGTGGATAAATTCAGAAGGCACCAAACCCCGTTGCTGAGTTACTCATTCTTTTAGGTGTCCTGATGTGACTCCTTATAATATCGACCTGAGCATATCCAGAAGCAATTTGTACCATCCATCTTTTTGTTCCTCCTTAGAAACAGGGTCTCATTCTACAACGTAGGTTGACTCTGAGCAAGCTCCAATCCTCCTGCTTAGGATTCCCCAGTGATGAGATTACAGGTCTGCTCCTATCAGACTCTGTTGATCATCTTTTTGAGCATGTGACTCATGGTGTAATGGGTATAATGATTTCAGCCACATAAGGCTGATAGTTCTGGGTTTTGGAGCCATGCATACGCAGACGGGCCCTCTGGTGGAGGTGCCTAAATGTTAAAGGGCCCCATGTGACCCATGTGCGCACATGCGTGATTATGTCCACAATGACTCAGCTAAGCCCTTGCGCGCATGCGTGAGCCCGTCATCTATGTTTGACGGAGTCATGCCAACCTCCTGTGTATATAAACTAGGCAGCTTTTAAAAAGTTGGACATTTCTCTCTCTCTGCAAACCGATTCCCCAGGCCTGTACGCACCCCCTCTAATAAACTCCTAAGCGGGTTTGTTGCGTGTTCCATGTTTCCTTCTCGGACACACCAGGTAATTTCAATGGGTAACTGAGCATGGCCAGAAAAGTGCAGTTTAAGAGTAGGACCCAGCCATGACAAGCTCAATAGAGGCCTGAATCTTAGTAGTTTACCCTGGTTCCAAGAAAGACCACAAACTGAGACCACCCAGGCACTACCTAGGAATAGATCATCCAAAGAAAATTCCTAATGTTCCAACCATTGTACTACTACAAAAACCCAGGCCCACCTGAGCTTGGGGCTCTCCAATCACTCTAATACGATAAACACATGGAGAGGCTGAGTTTGCAAACTTGTGTAAGAAAAAGGGCTCTTTGCTTTTACATACAGAACTTGGTCTCTTATTGGTTTTTTTTGGGGGGGCTCCATGATCTTGGCATAACATAAGCTGTATATGTTCAGAAATGTGCCCACCCTCATATGTGCTTTCCTACATGGATGTGGACCCTGAATAAAAAAATAATGCCAAGCTTTCTCTGTTGCTTTGGAAAATATTACCACTGGTCTTCTTATTTGCTGCAAGCAATAAGTCTCCCTTCATTCTTTTATTTCCCAGCTGTGCCCAGAGTTTTGCCACATTTGGATGTGAGTCCACTGCTCTGGAAGAACCATTTTGTTTTCTGCCTCCATCTTGTGTTTTGTGTATGCTATTTCCCATAAAACAGTCCAGTCCTCAGAAATGGCTAGGGGCAAAAGTAACAGGGTAGCCTTCTGGAAAGTTCCAATAACCGTAGAATGCCTCCACCTGAAGGTCAGCTGATAAGAAAACTTGACAA
The DNA here is from genome assembly GCF_903992535.2 of Arvicola amphibius. Classification (NCBI taxonomy): domain Eukaryota; kingdom Metazoa; phylum Chordata; class Mammalia; order Rodentia; family Cricetidae; genus Arvicola; species Arvicola amphibius. The sequence goes on from NC_052050.1 coordinate 97,303,533, forward strand.
GCAACAGGCAAGGTTCAAAACTAAAATTTCTGAAAAGTCCCTAGACACAGCCAATCAGGACCGAACCTGTCACCCAACATCCTGCTAATGTAACTTTTCTGGTTTTAGCTTTAAATAATGCCCTCTAAAAGAGTGGGGTACCTCCTCTTGCCGCAGTTGCGCCAGTTGCTTTGATGAGGTCCCTGCTGGCTTGTATTGTGCACACAACAAACCTTGCTTTTTGATTTTGGTGAGTCGGTCTCCCTGGTGGTCTTTTGGTGTCCCCAAGGACTGGGCACAACACCAGGCATAGGGTTTTTTTTTAAGCCCTCTCTACTCTTAATAAATCCCAGATGATCACATTCTAGAGTTGAGAACTTCTAAACTTGGCCAGAGACCTGTTCTTTGGGGACTTTTTGTGTTCAGAGACTTGGATATTTTGGTTCATCACTTGGCAGATGTTGAAGTTCTTGATGAAAGTTTTTCCTTGGGGGCATTTAGATGCCAGGCTGGGGAGGGGCCAAGACACAGAGAATTTTATGTTAGCTGCGCACAGGGGTGTGGATTGGAGCCAACAGCACCACACCTCCCATGTGCTCATTCCTTCTTTCTTTCTAAAACTACCTGGCCAGCAGATGCTAATCTCTTAGTGTCTCAGGCTAGACTAGGTTTGGAGTGTGTCCACTACCTCTATGGAAGACCTGATGCTTTTGATGATTTTGCTAAGTGGCTCCTATTACTTACCATATGAAAGAATGGGAAATCTTGCAGATGAAGAAATGGAGGTATTTAAGGCCCTGTGTAGCTCACAGGGACAAATGATTTAGATTCTAGATTAACCCCTAGCATCCAGATCTGTGTCCCAGTCCTCTCTACTCCTCCTCTCCACTGTTAGAACAAGCTTTTTTTTTTTAAGCATATTAGCATTGTATTGTCCAAATACATATTTCCTCCCACAACCTCAGCTGCCAAAGAAGGGGTTCTAACCATCTTTGGGAGACACATTCAGAGTTCTGTTAGTAAAATTACTTGATGTAATGAAGCCTGCCTTGGATCAATTCTCATTGAAATGAGCTTGGATTTGATGTTTGCCCCTCCCCCACATAGCTTTCATTTAATGATGAATGGTGAGAGTCATCAGCTTGCTGACATTTTGATGCTGAGCACAGCAGGGGACAGCTTTCCTGTTTGCCACCGAGCTCCTGGACTGCATTTTGTTTTTTAAAGGGGACTTTTTGTTAAGGGCCCTTTTCTTTATTCCGGGGAGAATTTGCCATTAAAATGTTAAAACATTTCAATTCAGTTGTTTTCAAAATTTCTCTTGGGTCACCAGTATGAATATTAATGATTGTGTGCACACACAATAAATTATTTGTTTGGCTGCAGGCAAACACCTCTGTGTGTTTTCTCCTCCTCATCTTTAGAAGAACTAGATTAGGCCTAAAATGTTGCAGATCACATAAGACATTAAGATGCATAAGATGTCCTGTCCCCCCTTTTCTTTGGTAGATTGTCTTGTTTATCATATGAGCACAATTTGTAGACAAACTGTAGTGAGTGAGTACTGTCTGTGCTTCTAAGACATTTATACTGACTGTTGGCCACAAAGCATCCCTGCTGACCCTAGAGACAGTTGCTAACACTTACAGCGTGTGCCAAGGCTCTGTGGATGCCTGAGGTCACAGATGGGACTGCACCTGATATAGGCTATGTTGTTCTTGTCTGTATATACCTATGATAAAGTATAATTTATAAACTAGCCATAAAAGATTATCAGTAATAACTAATAATAAAACAGTAATTGTTGACGATGCTGAAGCAAAATGAACAGCTTTACTACTCCCGTGATTTGGAGCCTTATTATTAGGTAAAATAAGGGTTCCTTAAACACAGGCTCTGGGATACCAGGACAGTTGACCTGACAACTGTGGTGGACACTGAGTAGCTGATGGGAGGTTTGTGTATACAGCATGGATAAGCTGGACAAAGGGATGGTGCCCACCCTGGACAGCATGGCGTGAGATATCATCATGCTACTTAGAATGATGCTTTATGAATCATTCTAAAAGAATTTATGAATATATCTGAAAGATTTATGAATTATTTCTTCTTGGAATTTTCCATTTAATATTTCCAGGCTGTTGGTACCCATGGGTAATGAACACTGTAGAAAGTGAAACCACGGGTAAGGAAGGACTCCTGCAGCAAGGGTGGACATATGAGGAGATACCACAGAAGCTCTGGAGGTGTAGACATCTCCATGTGGAAGAGGAAAGGCTATGGGGAGGGTATAGAACCATCCAGGAACTCTTTCTGATGCTCACAGACATCCATAGGCACGAGGCTGAGGCAGGCTGGACCCTTGTTCCCAAGCAGCCTCATCATGAGGAGATGGGTATGGGAAGGGAAAGCTTGTTTGGAGGTTCTATCAGGGGTATGGCAGACAGTCAGTGTGAGGGCCAGCCATGATAATCTAAGTCTGGGCAGGTTATCCAAAGGAAGTTTCTTTACTTCCAACCATTATCACCTGGGGCTCTGGCCATCAATAAATTTAAATGGAGTCTCAATAGTTTACAGTGCCTAACAGGCCGAGATTACCAGACTCCCACCCAAGAGCAGATCATTCAAAGGAAATTCCTGGCATTCCAAGCACTGTAGATAGAAACACCTGCTAGCACTTCACCAGGACACCCCTAGACAAATATCAGCCAATCAAGGGCCCTGAACCTCAGAGACCCCCTCAACCCGACCTTTACTACTATAAAAACCCAATTCTAATTGGGCTTGGGGATCTCTGGATATTCCAATACATTAGACATGCAGAGAGACTGAGTTTTCAAACTTGATTAAAATAAAGGCTCTTTGCTTTTGCATATGGGACTCGGTTTCCTTTGTTGGCTTTTGTGGGGACCCATGGATTTGGACATAACAGTCAGCACATGTCCTTGATTGAAGAATGGTCCTCTTCTCCTGAGGAAGGCATCCTCTTCGACTGAGTATACAGCTAGGGAGTGCCAAGGAAGGAAGCTGACCCCCACCTAGCCAGCTGAATCAATGAGGGTGGCACTTGCCCCTGCCAGGTACACATACAAGTTAGCATCCCAACTGTGGCATCAGCTTACAGTTGTCCACGCTTATTCCCTCACAGCTTCTGTGGGACATGAATCTGAACACATTTAGCTGGGGTCTCTGCTTCAGAATCTCACAGAGCTGTAATCTGGGTGTCAGCCCAAGGGTGTTCTCACTTCAAGGCTCACCTGGCGAAGGGCCCATTTGGATTGTTGGTTTGCCGACACAGTTGTAGTTCCTGTGGATATGACTGAGAGCCATGGATCTCTGCAGGGCCCCAGAGTCTGAAGTTCCTAGAATTCTCCCATAGTTCTTTGGCATGCAAACTGTCCCAGTAAACTGTTTCCTGGCTGTCCCATAGGAAATGTGCCTCCTTCCGCCTTCCCATCCTCCCATCCCTCCCTCTGAACACTAGGTCCCCACTTGCTGGTGCTGTTTGGGAAGGTTGGAACTTTTCATCTGAAAGGAGAGGATCATGGGAGAGGAGGCTGGGAAGTGGGATAGGGACTTGAGGCTTTCTAGTCCATCCCCACTTCCTGTTCACACTCTGCTTCCTGAGTGTGGGTGCAATGTGACCAGTCAGCCCCTTGTTCCTGTCTTTCCTGCTGCTGCTTTGCCATCTTCACCATGACCTACTGAATCCCTCTGGAACTGTGATCCAGACGGATCCTTTCTCATTTGAGTTGCTTTGATCAGCGTGTTTTTCATAGCATCAGGAAAGGAAGCTAAGGCAGCCCAGCTCCCTCTTTGAGAGTTCACTTGGCTATGTCAGGTCCACAGGGTGGAGCACAGTTTAGATTACCTGAAATCCTGACCACAGAGGTCTCTTCATTTCTCTTCTTTTCTTTCAGTCCCATGTGTGACCTTTTCCTTGTCACTATGACCCTGATTCGAATCAGGAAGCCAAGAATTCAAATAAGAAGATTGCTATAAATTCCCATACAATGGCCTGAAAGTGCAGTCTAAGGAAACCTTGTCCTGCTCTGATAAAAAGAAACAGACCCAGCTGGCCTGTGCCTCTTCTTTGGCCTCTCTTCTTTCTTCTTACATGGTACTTAGACACAAAGTCCAGAGTTATAGGGAGCCATCTTGTGACCATGAGGTCTGATTACGGTAGGCCAGAGCAATAGAAAGAGCTCAACTTACCAGTGGCATTTTTCCATGTGAGGGAATCAGCCTTCTGTTTGGTTACTTATATTTCTTAGAAAATTTTTAAAGTTACATTTTCTGTGTGTGCATGTATGTGTGCGCGTGTGTGCACGTGTGCTTGTGGAGGTCAGAGGAAGCTTTCAGAGTCTGATTCTTCCTTTCCAGCATTGGGTCATTGGGGTTGAACTCGGGTGTCAAGCCTGGTGGCAAGCACCTTTATATAATAAGTCATAAGCCCTCAGCTTCTGTTATATTCAACTGAACAGAATCCTAACCTGTACTGTATAATGCGGAAGGCAGGCAATCGGGTTCTGTGGAGACACGTTCTGGTGTGTGGGACCTGTTCTAATTTACATGGAAAGATGCTGAAGACTTTTCCTCAGATGACTTCTTAGATCGAGTTTTATTTTGGAAAAAAAAAATCTAGCTATTTAGCAAGAACTGAGCTATGAGGTGGGTGTCTTTTCTGTTCCTATGACAAAACACCGTAACCAAGGCAACTGAAAAGAGGAAGTGTTTAATTGGACTTTAGTCTTTCAGAGGGTTAGAGTCCAGGGTGGTGGAGCAAAAACACGGCAGCAGGAGCAGGAGACAGAGAGAGAGAGAGAGAGAGAGAGAGAGAGAGAGAGAGAGTGGAGAGAGAGAGAGAGAGAGAGAGAGAGAGGGAGGGAGGGAGGGAGGGAGGGAGGGAGGGAGGGAGGGAGGGAGGGAGGGAGGGAGGGAGGGAGGGAGGGAGGGAGGGAGAGAGAGAGAGAGAGAGAGGCTCCTAATGAATAGAATCTTTTGAAACCTCAAAGCTTGCCCTAGTGACACATCTCCTCCTACAAAGTCACATCTTCTAATCTTTTTTAAATAGTTCCACTAACTGGGGACAGAGGATTCAACCTTGTGAACATATGGGGGCTCATTCTTATTCAATCCACCAGAGTGGGATATGTGTGTGTGCAGACTCAGAGAAGGGGTTAAACTGCCTAAAGTAACACAGCCAGGAAATGAGGAGCTATATGGAATTCAGAATGTGTGCTTGTTTGTTTCAGCAACACTGGTTGCTATCTTTATTATTATTATTATTATTGTAGTAGTTGTTATTACTGTTACTGTTATTATTACTATTACTACTACTATTGCTACTGCTTTTGAAGACAGGGTTTCGTGTGGCTCAGGGCATCCTAAAATTTTTTGTGTAGTTAAGGATGACCTTGAACTCCCAACCCTCCCACTTCTGCCTTTCTCTCTCCCGTGCTAAGATTACAGGTGTGAGTCACCTTGTCTGGTGTGTGTGGTGCTGGCGATGGAACCCAAGGCTTTGAATGTGCCAGGCAAACACTCTCCCAACTGAGCCATACTTACCAATGACTGCCTCTAATTTTAATCAAGGTCTTTGCCTACCTGTTATTGCCAGGGGAGTTCCAAATTACTATTTCAATTTGTCTCTAAATTTTCATTTTTTTGAATAAAAAACCAGTAATTTTCACAATCATAAAAAGCTATTATTTTTGAGCCTGGGACTTTTCTGTTTAATAGTCATTAAGCCTAATTAATAGAGAAGAAAGATATGTGTGAATCTCTCTCTCTCTCTCTCTCTCTCTGTGTATGTAGGTGTGGGTGTCTGTATGTGCAGGTCAGTGCTGGGTGTGGTTCCTCCAGAGCCATCTATCTTGTTTTGGGGAATGGTTTTTCTGGTGGGACCTGGGGTTTTCTGATTTGGTTGGCTGGTGGTCAAAGTTAGTCATCAGGTTAGACCTGATGACTTTATGTGTGTGCTGAGGCTTAAACTCGGTTCCTCGCCCTTGTATGCAAACACTATTGACTGAACTCCCTGATCTCTCCAATTGTATTTTAGTCTTTGTAACCAATGCCCCCAGCACTAAATTATTATTGTTTGGAAACAAACGATTCCAGCATTGCAGTCAGAGCTGCAGTCAGCCCTGAATGGTGCTCGGTGAGCTGGGGCAGGGGCCCCACTGTTGCTGTTGGGTCTTATTTAGGGGTTTCCAGGCAGCTGCACAAATGTCACATGATAAGGTATTGTAGTGGAAAGAACATTGGTCTGTGAAGGAAGCCTGCATCCTGCTTCCAGTCTGTGGATGGAATTGGGAACATCATTTCCTCTCTCCGATCCTCAGTTTTCTGATCTGCAAAGTGGTACTCCTAGCTGGGGTAAAGGTTTCCAATTTGTGTTGAAACTGAGGCTCCAGGGTTTCCACGGAGGAAAGGGCCAGGTTCTTTGGATCACTTGTCTGTGGGGCAAAGACGAGCAGAGGGCAAGGAAGAACTCCAGATGTAGACACCCACAACCTTGGCCCAGGGTGCTCACTTTTGGGCCCAGTCCTCCTGCTTCTGTGCTATAGTCAGAGGTGGGGAGGGCGTCAAGTTCTGTAGGTCACTGAGAAAAACATCTGCTGCCATTAGGTGGCTCTTGGGCAAGCAGGTGGCCTTGGCGTCATTCTCCTAGGTATTGACCATCTGCTTGCCTCCCGTAGACAAAGTCCCCTTTGTCCTCTTGTTTCTTTGAGTAAAGCTGATTTGGTGAGTCCAAGACATCTGGGTCAGCTTCCAGAGAAGAGGAACGAAGAAACAGTGGACGGATGCTACGAGGTTTGTGAAGAAACACAAGGTCTTGGAATGGTCATATGTGGAGGACAGAGTCCTACGGAAGTGGGTAGATGTGTGGGCTGGTATTCCGGGCACCACTGGTTCGTGGCTTTCTTTGTTACTTCCATTTAGTCATTTCTACTCATTGTGGGTCTCTGTTCGCCATCCATGAATCCAGCTCTTCATCCAGAATCAGCCATCCTTCCCACTTATCCATTCATCTCTCTAGCTATCTCCATTCATTCACCTGTCCATCCGCCCTCACTCCTTTCATTATTCATTTATCATCCACTTAGCCACTCATCCAACCACTTATCTGTTCTGTCCATCTGCCTATCCGTCCATTCATCCAACCATCCATCCATCCATCCATCCATCCATCCATCCATCCATCCATCCATCCTTTCATCCATCCACTCACCCGTTCATGCATTCAAGGATCTATCGCTGCAACTTTCCCCAATCTACCTAGTCATCCACCATCCACTCATCTGCCTACAGGTTCAAATTAATTTATCTAAAACCTATATAGTCACCTATAGTCACCATAGTCACGCCTCTAGTCATTCATACATTCACTCATTTAGTTAAACCGGTCTCTCCCTCCCATAGACTGGGGACTGTACCTGGAGTCTTGCATCTTGTGCAGGGTCCTGCTAAGTTGCTCAGGTTGGCCTTGAACTTGTGATCCTCTGCCTCAGTCTAGGAGTAGGTGGGAATGCAACTGTGTACCACTGGTCTCAAGCTAGCTACTTCATCTTCCATGCTCCCTCTTATTCACTTGACCTCTCAGTTATTTCATCAACCTTTGTTGCACCCTCCTCTGTCTGGGATACAGAGGAGGAAGGGGCTTCAGGGAGCAAAGTGCTCCTGCTTTGGAAGAGAGAGCTATAGAGAAAGGAAGATCAAAGGGGCACTGCTCTACCAGCCAGCTCCTGAAAGTGGGGGGTTTAGGTTCATGAACTGGATGTGGGGGTAAGACTTTGCTTCCTGGGGGTGTTTCTAGTTTGAAGAATGGAAGCGATATTTATTCTTTCTCATTATTCAAGATAAGGTTTCACCATGTAGCCTAGGCTACCCTTGAAATCACTGTTTTCCTGTCCCAGTCCCTGGAAGATCCCAGGTATATGCCACCTTGTCTGGCTCTGTGTTTACTCTTTGTTGACAATATTAGTTCTCTTCTCCTGTTTCATTTCTCTCTCTTTTCAAGCCAAAAAAAGTCTAGATAATTCATCTCAGACACCAGCCTGATGAAATTCAGGTTTAATTCAACAACTGATTGTTCTTGTTCAAAACACTGCATGAAAAAAAAAGAAACATCCAAAGAGAGAAAAAAGTAGCAGCTCATAGCAGGAAGCTGCCTTAATCAAACTTGTCTCTGGATGGCATTCTGTACAAGTCAGACTTCAATATCCTGTCCACTTATTCATGTTGTGTGTATATACATTTCTGAGCTATTGTTATTTCATACAACCAGACTGCTTCATTTGAAATTATCTTGCCAAAGGTGTCTATTAGATGCTGCCATTGTCACACTGTCAAAGAACTTGACACTCATGTGCTCAACAGTCATCAAATATTTTATTCATCAAATATTCATTAGGCTTCAATCGTTCAGATAGAAGTGCTAGATGCAAAAGGCAGTTCAGCAAGGAACAAGACAGGGCACTTATCCTTAGAATGCCCCCATTCCACTGCAAGGATTAGCCAGATTTCCCTGCAGTGGGCTGGGAAATAAACTTCTTTATTTTTTCTTTTTACCATGCAGGCTGGGAGAACTTTGATGAGATCTGGAAAGTGTGATAGATATGTGGAAGAGTGGGCATGGCAGGATTTACCAGGATAGATTTGGTGGGCATGGTGGTATTTTCCAGGATAGATTTGGTGGGCGTGGTGGTATTTTCCAGGATAGATTTGATTCCCAGCTGTGGTTTTCTGACTGCTTCTCTAGTTCAGAAGATCCATAGATGGGCAAATCATAAAATAACATTGATTTGAGTACCAAGCAGGTCAGAGAGTGAAGAAGGCTATCTGGCGAATGCAAAATGTAATCTTAGACACAACAGGTAAGCAGAAGTCAATTGGGAAAAGAAGCTGCTGTGAGCGGATAGTAGGGTCAGTCTTGGAGATGTGGCAGACAGTTTGAAGTAGCACAAAGATCAATAAAAGACTGTGGGTCTGGGAGTGCAACACAGACAGACAGAAGTAGTGGGTTGCCAGTAGAGGGCTGTAGTTAAGATGCATGGCTAGAAGAAAGAGGCGGTCCCTTGGAGACCTGGGTATGCTGTAGGATAATGGTCTTGTATTCTGCCACTTGTATTATTTTAATAAAATGCTGATTGGCCAATAGCCAGGCAGGAAGTAGAGGCAGGGTGACCAGGCAGGAAGTAGAGGCCGGGTGACGAGAACAGGAGAATTCTGGGAAGAGGAAACAGTCAGTTTACAGTCATCATCCAGACACAGAGGAAGCAAGATGAGAATGCCTCACTGATAAAAGGTACCAAGCCACATGGCTAACACAGACAAGAATTATGGGTTAAGATGTAAGAATTAGTTAATAAGAAGCCTGAGCTACTAGGTCAACCAATTTATGATTATTGTAGACCTCTGTGTATTTCTTTGGTACAGAACGGCTGTGGCACCAGGCAGGACAGAAACCTCAGTCATCATGGGTGTGGCAAATTTTGACATTTGTCTAGCTCCTTCCTGTATTGGTCTTTTTAAAACAAGATCCAAAACTGTTCTCCTAGCAGACTTTGAGCTGGCATGAGGCTGCATGGTGTCATTGGGGTTGCTTGTTCTTCTTCACTGTGACCCGTGAAGACCACACACGGAGTTGTCCCTCTAGCTCCCAAACCTGTATTTAAGAAGAAACCAAAGCAAAGTCAAAAGTAGGCTTCTCAATTAAGCAGGATAATTAATTATGTTCCTGAGGTCACCTTGCCAAACCTTGTGAAAGGACCAAGTACAGCCACAGATATGAGTTTCAGCCTTCTGAAGGCTTAAGTGGAATAGAAGTTAAGTTTTAAAGATTCTTTTGTGGGACTGGGGATGGGACCCAGGGTCACATGTATGGTAACCAAGTACTGTCATTATGCTGTACTGCACCCCACAGCCCTACTGTCTTAAGGCTTCTATTGCTGTGAAGAGACACCAGAACCATGACAACTCTTATAAAAGAAAGCATTTAATTGAAGTGGATTGCTTACAGCTCAGAGGTGTAGTCTATTTTCATCATGACAGGGAGCATGGCAGGGTTTAGACATACAAATTATTGGAGAAGGAGCTGAGAATTCCACATCTTGGTCAAAGGCAGCAGAAAGTGAACTGAGATATTTGGCATGACTTGAGCATATATGAGACCCCAAAGCCCACCTTCACAGTGACACACTTTTTCCACCAAGGCTATATTTGCTCCAACAAAGCCACTTCTCCCTTTAGTGCCATTTCCTATGAGCTTATGGGGGCCAATTACATTCAAACTACCACACCTCATATTTTTATCTTGTAATATAACCTAGTTTAGCCTCTAACTCACAATCGCTTAGTCTTCTGCATGCTGGGATAACAGGCACACACTGCAGCAGTCAACTGAGATATTTGAATGTACCTTGGTTTTTCATACCTGCCTCCTTTTTCATTCCCCTTCCCCTCTCTTTGCACTGGTCTTGTAAACCAGGATTCCTGAGTTATACTGTTCTTTGGCATCCAGTGGACAGAGTCCAGGGATGCTGATAAGTACTCTCCATTCCACAATAGGAATCATACAGCCTCAGATGCCAATAGAGCTGGGGCTGGGAGACCAGCCCACTACACTGCATCCTTATTGGACTCTTTCATCATTTCTAGATACACAAGTGTATCTGCTCATCTTGGCCTCCTTCTGTCTCCATTGGATTGTTTTTCTTTTTCCATAGTGGTGTTTGGTTGGCCGATAGTCTCTTGCATGTTAGGCAAGCACTCTCCCACTGATCTGTGCTCCAAACACCTTTTGTGTTTCTTTATTTAGAGACAGAGTCTCATTAATTTGCACAGCCTGACCTTAAACACATTCTGATGTCCAGGTAGAGCTTCCTATCCTCCTGCATCAGTTCAAATAGCTGGGATGTCAGGCTCATGCCACCACATCTGGTTGAGAAAACTTCTTGCCTTGGTCTTTAGCCTGACACCCTTGCACCTATTTTTGTCGCTTGATCTTCTGGAAAAGTGAGAGCTCTTCTAAGGTTGGCATTTTCTCCTTCTGTGGCCCATGGAATTTCATTCACATCTGCCATGGTCCCGGCACCACATTGCGGTATTGTCAGTATTATTGTTATATAATAGAATGCCCCTCCCCCTTTATCTCGTTTTTCCTTCCTTCCTTCCTTCCTTCCTTCCTTCCTTCCTTCCTTCCTTCCTTCTTCTCTCTTCCCCCTTCCTCCTCCCCTCTCTCTTCTTTCTTTATTTATTAAATCCTTCTCATCTTAATTGTTTGGATAGAAATGTGCTATACATTTTCCCCCACTCTGCTTCCACTCTCCTCACTACCCTTCCATCCTCACTCCTGCCTTTCACACTCCAAATTTACTCAGGAGTTTTTGTCTTTTATATCCCCTTCCTAGGCAGATCCATGTATGTCTCTTTTAGGGTCTTCTTTGTTCCCTAGCTTCTCTGGGGTCGTAGTCTATAGGCTGGTTGTCCTTTGCTTTATGGCCATTTATCTACTTATGAATGAGTACATATTATATTTGTCTTTCAGGGTCTGGGTTACCTCACTCAGGATGGCTTTTTCTAGTCCTGTCTATTAAATTTCAAAATGTCATTGTTTTTTTACAACTGAGTAGCATTCCATTCTGTAAATGTATCACATTTTTCTTAAACATTCTTCTGTTGAGGGGCATCCATGTTATATTCAGGTTCTGTCTATTACAAATAATGCTGCTGTGAACATATTTGCCCAAATATCCTTGTGGTGTGAGTGTGCATCTGTTGTGTATGTGCCAAAAAGTGGTATAGCTGGGTCTTGAGGTAGATTGATTACCAATTTCTGAGAAACTGCCATACTGATTTCCAAAGCAGTTGTACAAGTTTGCATTCCCACCAGCAATGGAGGGGTGATTTCCTTACTCCACATCCTCTCTAGCATAAGCTGTCATCATACCTTTTGATCTTGGCCATTCTGACAAATGTAAGATGGTATCTCAGAGTTGTTTTGAATTGTATTTCTCAGATGACTAATGCTCAGATGAACATTTCCTTAAGTGTCTTTTGGTCATTTGCTATTCCTCTGCTGAGAATTTTGTTTAGCTCTCCAGCCCGTTTTTTTTTTTTTTTAAATTGGATTATTTGGTCTTTTGATGTCTAGTTTCTTGAGTTTTTTTGTATAATTTGGAGATCAGTTGTCTGTCAGATGTGGGGCTGGTAAAGATCTTTTCCCATTCTATAGGCTGCCATTTTGTCTTGTTGATCATGTCCTTTGCTTTACAGAAGCTTCCCAGTTTCAGGAGGTCTCATTTATTAATTGTTGTTCTCAGTGTCTGTGCTACTAGTGTTATATTTAGGAAGTGGTCTCCTGTGCCAATGCATTCAAGGCTACTTCCCACTTTCTCTTCTATGAGGTTCAGTGTAGTTGAGGTCTTTGATCCATTTGGACTTGAGTTTTGTGCATGGCGATAGATATGAATCTATTTGCATTTTTCTACATGCCAAAAATACAGTTATGCCAAAACCATTTATTAAAGATGCTTTCTTTTTTCCACTTTATAGTTTAGCTTCTTTGTCAAAGATCAGGTGTTCACAGGTGTGTGAGTTGATATCAGGGTCTTCAATTTGATTTCTTTGGCCCATTGTCCAGTTTTTTGCGCCAATACTAAGCTGTTTTCATTACTATTGCTCTGTAGTAGAGCTTGATGTCAGGGATGGGATGCTTCCAGAAGTTCCTTTGTTATACATGATTGTTTTGTCCATCCTGTTTTTCTTGTTTTTCCATATGAAGTTGAGTATTGTTCTTTCAAGGTCTGTGAAGAATTTTGCTGGGAGTTTGAGGGGTTTTGTGTTGAATTTGTAGATTGCTTTTTATAAGATTGCCATTTTTACTATGTTAATTTTAGCTATCCAAGATCATGGGAGATCTTTCAATTTTTTGATGTCTTCTTCAGTTTCTTTCTTCAAAAACTTAAAGTTCTTGTCTTACAGGTCTTTCACTCTTTTGTTTAGTGTTACCCCAATGATGGAGGAGAGTTATCTGTCTATGTTTCTTTCATTGGTTAATTAATAAAGAAAACTGCCTTGGCCCTTTAAGAACAGAAAATTAGGTAGGTGGAGTAGACGGAACAGAATTGTGGGAACAAGGAAGTAGAGTGAGGGAGAGACGCTTCAGGCAGTCGCCATTGGAGTCTCCATGCTGCTCCTCTCCGAGATGGACGCAGGTTAAGATCTCTCCTGGTAAGCCACACCTCGTGGTGCTACACAGACTAAATATGGGTTAAGGAAGATGTGAGAATTAACTAATAAGAGGCTACAGATAATGGGCCAGGCAGTATTTAAAAGAATAAAGTTTCCGTGTAATTATTTTGGGTAAAGCTAGCCGGCGGCGGATTAGCTGGTTGCTGGGAACTGGGCGGCGGGAACGCAGCCCCGCCGCTTCACACTACACCCCAAGATATTTTATGTTATTTGGGTCTATTGTTAAGGGTGATGTTTCTCTGATTTCATTATCAGCTCATTTATCATCTGTATATAGGAGAGCTACTGATTTTTTTGAGTTAATCTTGTATCCACTATATTAATGAAGGTGTTTATCAGTTGTTATAGTTCCCTGGTAGAACTTTTGAGCTCACTTATATATACTATGATATTATATGCAAAGAGTGAAAGTTTGATTTCTTCTTTTCCAATTTGTATCCCCTTGATCTCCTTTTGTTAATGCTCCAGCTAGAACTTTCAGTATTATATTGAGTAGATATGGAAAGAGTGGGCAGCCTTGTCTTGTTCCTGATTTCAGTGGGATTACTTTGAGTTTCTCTCCATTTAGTTTGATGTTGGCTTACTGTGTATTGCCTTTATTATGTTTAGGTATGTTCCTTGTATCCCTGCTCTCTTCAAGACCTTTATCACGAAGGGGTGCTAAATTTTGTTGAAGGCTTTTTCAGCATCTAATGAGATGATCATGTGTTTTTTTTCCAGTTTGTTTATATGGTGGATTGCACTGACAGATTTTTGTATATTGAACCATCCCTGTATCTCTGGGATGAAGCCTACTTGGTCATGGTGGATGATGGTCATGATGTGTTCTTGGATTTGGTTTGCCAGTATTTTGTTGAGTATTTTTGCATTGATGTTCATGAGGAAGATTGGTTTGAAATTCTCTATCATAGTTGTGTCTTTATGTGGCTTGAGTATCAGGGTAACTGTAACCTCATAAAAAGAGTTTGGTGATGTTCTTTTGTTTCTTTTGTGTGGAACAATTTAAGGAGTATTGGTATTAGTTCTTTTCTGAAGTTTTTGTAGAATTCTGTGCTGAAACCATCTGGCCCTGGACTTTTTTTGGTTGGGAGAGTTTTTTTTTTTTTTTGGTTTTTCGAGACAGGGTTTCCCTGTAGTTTCTAGAGCCTGTCCTGGAACTAGCTCTTGTAGACCAGGATGGCCTCGAACTCAGAGATCCACCTGCCTCTGCCTCCCGAGTGCTGGGATTAAAGGCGTGCGCCACCACGCCTTTTAGTTTGTTTATCTGGTCTTGATTTAACTTTGGTATGTGGTACTTCTCCAAAAATTTGCCCATTTTCTTTAAATTTTCAATTTTGTGAAGTACAGGTTTTTGAAGTATGACCTGATGATTCTCTGGATTTCCTCACTGTCTGTTGTTATATCCCCCTTTTCCTTTCTGATTTTGTTAATTTGGATAGTTTCTCTCTTCCTTTTGGTTATTTGGATAAAGTTTTGTCTATCTTGTTGACTTTCTTGAAAAACGAACTCTTTGTCTCATTGATTCTTTGTATTTTTTGTTTATATTTTATTTCTTTCATTCCTCAATTTGATTATTTCCAGCCATCTACTCCTCTGCTTCTTTTTCTTGTAGCACTTTCAGTTGTTCTGTTAATTCTCTCGTGTGGGATTTCTCTAGTTTCTTCATGTAGACATTTATTGTTATGAACTTTCCTCTTAGCACTGATTTCACTGTGTCCCATAAGTTGGGTATGTCGTGCTGTCATTTTCATTGGATTTTAGGAAGTCATTAATTTCTTTCTTTACTTCATTTTGATCCAGTGGTGATTCAGTTTAGCATTGCTCAATTTCCATGAGTTTATGGGCTTTCTGCAATTAATTGTTGCAGTGTAATTCTAACTTTAAGCCATGGTGATCCGATAGGATACAGGGGGTTATTTCCATTTTTTTTGTATCTATTTAGGTTTGTCTTGTTGCCAAGTATGTGGTCAGTTTTAGAGAAGGTTACATGGGGTGCTGAGAAGAAAATATATATATTTTTAAATTTGGGTGGAATTTTCTATAGATGTCTGTTAGGCCCATTTGAGTCATAACATCTGTCAGTTCTTTTCTCTGTTAAGTGTCTGTCTGGCAGACCTGTTCAGTGGTGAGAGTGGGGTGTTAAAGTCTCCCACTATTAGTGTGTAGGGCTTGATGTATGATTTAAGCTTTAATAATGTTTCCTTTACAAATGAGGGTGCCTTTGTATTTGGGGCATAGATGTTCAGAATTGAGAATTCATCTTGATGGATTTTTTTTCCTGTGATGAATATGAAATGACCTTCTTCATCTCTTTTGACTAATTTTAGTTTGAAGTCGATTTTGTTTGATATTAGGATAGCTACACCAGCTTGTTTCTTAGAACTGTTTGATTGGAAAAATCTTTTCCCAACCCTTTACTCTGAGATAATGGCTGTCTTTGTAGTTGAGGTGGTTTTTTTTTGTGTGTTCAGCAGAAGGATGGTTTCTGTTTTCCTATCCAATCTGTTAGTCTGTGTCTTTTTGTAAGTGAATTGAGTCCACAGATATTAAGGGTTAATAATGACCAATAATTTCTTGTTATTTTTGTTTTCATTGTTGTTGTTGGTATGGTGTGTGTGTTTTCCTTCTTAGGGATTTGCTGGTGTGGGATTATCAGATCATCTATTACCTATGTTTTTGTGGATGTAACTAACTTCCTTTGTTTGGAGTTTTCCTTCTAGTATTTTCTGTCAGGCTGGATTTGTGGATAGGTATTATTTAAATTTGGTTCTGTCATGGAATGTTGAAGGAGCGGCGGGGCCCGCGTCCCGCCACCTGGCTAGCTTTACCCAAAATAATTACACAGAAACTGTATTCTTTTAAAACACTGTCTGGCCCATAGTTTCAGCCTCTTATTGGCTAATCCGTGTAGCACCACGAGGTGGTAGCTTACCAGGAGAGATCTTAACCTGCGTCTATCTTGGAGAGGAGATGCATGGCGACTGCTTATGGTGACTGCCTGAAGTGTCTCCCCACTGCCCCCTACCCAGCATTCTGTTCTATCTACTCCGCCTACCTAATTTTCTGTTCTCTTAAAGGGCCAAGGCAGTTTTTTATTAATAAAAGTAACACATAGACACTCCTTCATCATTTCCCCTTTTTCTGTTTAAACAAAAAAGAAAGGCTTTAACTTTAACATAGTAAAATTACATATAACAAAACAGTTATCAAGTAATAATTACAGTTACAATATTTATATCCATTTTATCTTTCATCATAACAAAGGAAAACAACTATAACTATCTATCTATTCTTCAACTCCATCAAAGACTCCAGAAGGATATAATACTACCTAAGTAAATAAGAAATATGCAGCTTTCAAACTCTAGAAATGACAGAGACAACTCGCTGCCTGGACAGTCACCCAAAGTTCCTCTGTACCGTTGGGGCATCCATCTTCGGCCTTCAGGTCCATAGTATGTCCAGCAGACATTTCCATGAAGCAGGAAATTCCAAAGACAGTTTAGTCACTTTCTGCTGTGTCCTGCAGAATGTCTCACAGACTCTTTCACGAATCAGGAACCTCAAAGGATCATCTCACCTCTAGGCAAGTTCAGCAGTCCTTTCTCTGCGGGTTCTTTGTGTCCAGTTTATGCAACAGTCCAGGCAAGAGCAGTTTCTTGCCCAAATGGCTATCAAACTCCATAAGGAGCCTCTTCGATGCCCATCCTCCTCTTGAAATAGATTGGTGCTGCCAGGAGCAGACGTGTCTCATTGTCATGAAAACCCTAAGTTATTAAAACACTTAAAATGCCATATTCTGTAGCCTTTGAAAGATATGAAGAATTCCTATTTAACTAAAATATATCTCTATATATCTAGAAAATCTAACTAACATGACTACAAGCTTGACTATTATCAATGATTATCCATTAACAACCTATATTTCCTAATTATACATTACATTTTAAAATGAACTACACAATCACAATAGCTTTTTTTTTTCTTTTTTTGGTTTTTTGAGACAGGGTTTCTCTGCAGCTTTTTAAGAGCCTGTCCTGGAACTAGCTCTTGTAGACCAGGCTGGCCTCGAACTCACAGAGATCCGCCTGCCTCTGCCTCCCGAGTGCTGGGATTAAAGGCGTGCACCACCACTGCCCGGCGCCACAATCACAATAGCTTAATCAAGATCAGAAATACATATACATATAACAAAATTGACCTTAAAATCCATACCAATGCAAATTATTCATATCTATATCATATCCCCCTTTAAATGTAAAAGAACATTTATAAACAATATTTAGGAAAATGGGCGCAGTTTTTTTCTCTCCAAACTGCTTCCTGCTGAATGCGGGTGCTGTTAATAAGGTCTTTCATGGTGTAACCTGTCTGCCAGGTTCATCTCAGTCGGCAGTTGAGCGAAGTAATTTTTTGAGGGTGTTCACAGCAACCTTTCAGGAGGGCATGGTTTATCATACCATATTGGGATAGAAGCAATCCACAGGGTGTCATCCTCTGTGAAAACACAAGAAGACCCTCTTTTCCAAAGCATCATGTTCTTAGATCCAAATTCTGAAGTCATACCATTAAGATGTCCATTCTGGTCTAGCCTGGCAGCCCATATAATGAAATGTCTTTCTGTACTTAGCTCCTTTACAGTCAAAAAAATCAAAGAAAACACAACAAAATACATAATCTAGACTCTCTGTGAATTTTCCATTTTTACGAGGCTTATTTTTACTCTATTACTTTACTTCTTTTAATTTAATCTATAACTATCTGTACTCTGTCTCTTTAAAGACTTTACCCTTTTTAAGGCATTAACTTTATTTTCTATATTTTTTCTTCTCTCTCTCTCAAGCCTACATACATTTATCCAACATTGTGACTCATTTAAAAGTCTTTTATGTCTGAATCTGTCCTATTGTGAATCTGTAATTTTTTTACTATCCAGAAGCACTTTTGTTTTGCAGTTTTAAATCACTAAGCACTTAAGAATCTAAGCTGTGACATTCCTAGGTCAAAAACAGGTACTGTGAGCTTGCCCCGCCCAGTCCAACATGGCAGAGCTGCTTGTGACTCTGAATCGGTTGCACCTCTGAGCTGCAGAGCCCCCGGGCTGTTCTGGATGTTGGCTCCACCTCTCTCCAATTTCAAAATGAAGGATGTACCATTTTCTACTAGCTCTGGGGCCACCAGGTAGGAGCCGCACTCAGCACTTTTACTCTGAGACTGAGCGTGCTTCACAGAAACTCTTTTCATCCAAGTTACAGCCAAATCTGACACGCAGAGCACCGTGCAGCCTGGAAACATCTCTCTGTATGGCGGCAGAAATCTGCCATGCTCTCCTGCTCGCCTAAGCCTGATTCCGCCATCTGCCCAGGTGCAGGCAGGGAGCTCTGAGCCATTAGCCCGGTCTCAGTGCACTCTCCTTCCAATCCCAAGCAGGAACACAAATATCCAGTCCCATAAAAACCACTGAAATGCTTTAAAGCCAGAGTTTGCATTGGCAGCACAGCACAGGAAGCCACGATTTAAAATGACTCAGCTTTTTCTCTGCTGCTATTGCCGAAACAGGAAATCTCTCTACGGCACATCCAAGCAAACAGCAAAAGGCTGTGTTAAACTCTCTCTCTCCTTTATTTAAAGCCCTCTCAGGTTTTTAAGTGGATTTAGTCCATCACATTGGGCGCCAATCTGTAGATGGAGCAGCAGGGCTGTGTCCTGCCACCCGGCTAGCTTTACCCAAAATAATTACACAGAAACTGTATTCTTTTAAAACACTGCCTGGCCCATAGTTTCAGCCTCTTATTGGCTAATTCTCACATCTTCCTTTAACCCATATTTAGTAATCTGTGTAGCACCACGAGGTGTGGCTTACCAGGAGAGATCTTAACCTGCGTCCATCTTGGAGAGGAGAAGCATGGCGACTGCCTGAAGCATCTCCCCACTGCCTTCTACCCAGCATTCTGTTCTGTCTACTCCGCCTACCTAATTTTCTGTTCTCTTAAAGGGCCAAGGCAGTTTTTTATTAATAAAAGTAACACATAGACACTCCTCCATCAATGGAATATCTTGTTTTGTTCATCTATGGTGATTGAAGATTTGCTGGGTATAGTAGTCTGGACTGGCACCCATGGTCTCTTAGTGTCTATAGAACACCTGATCAGCTCCTTCTGGCTTTCATTGTTTCCATTGAGAAGTTGGGTGTAATTCTTATAGGTCTACTTTTATATGTTTCTTGACCTTTTTCCTTTGAGGCTCTTAATTTTTTTTTCCTGTATGTTTAGTGTTTTGATTATTATGTGGTGATGGAAAAAAATTTTTGGTTCAGTCTATTTAGTATTCTGTAAGCTTCTTGTATTTTCATAGTATGTCCTTCTTTAGGTTGGGAAAATTTTCTTCTATAATTTTGTTGAATGCATTTTTTTCTTTTTTTGAGCTGGACTTCTCCTTCTATTCCTATTATTCTTAGGTTCACTCTTTTCATGGTGTCTCAGATTTTCTGGATATTTTGTGTTAAGAGTTTAGTGGATTTAACATTTTCTTTGTTAGCTGAATTTATTTCCTCTATCGTATCTTCAGGGCCTGGTAGTCTCTCTGCCATCTCTTGTATTCTGTTGTTTATACTTGCATCTGTAGTTCCTGGTTGTTTACCAAGATTTTCCATTTCCAGAGTTCCCTCAGTTTGTTTATTGCTTCTATTTCAGTTTTTAAGTTTTGAATCATTTTATTCACCTGTTTGATTGCTTTTTTTTGGGTTTGTTTACAAAATTTGTTGATCTCTTCCCACTTTTTGTTTGTCTTTTTTTCCCTTCATTTCTTAAGGGAAATTTTCATTTCTTCTTTAAGGGCCTCAATCATCTTCATAAAATTGTTTTTAGTGTCATTTTCTGCTTCATCTGCATTGGGGAGGTCATACCTTTTTGCTGTAGAACCATTAGTTTCTGTTGTTGCTGCATAACTTTTTGTGTTGCTTAGTATATTCTTACCTTGTTGTCTACCCATCTCTTCCTCCAACCCGTAGGGGTGAAGCCTGTGCTTCAGGGGCTTCCTCTTCTTTCAATTGGTGTGGCTGGGGGACTGAACCTCTGGTGATAGCTTCTCCAGGTGTAGATGGGCCCAAGGCTCAGATGGTCATTCCTCTTGATACTGGCAGGCAGATGCTCTGGTGGTCACTCCTCTAGGTGCAGGTAGGACTGAGGCTGAGGCTCCTGTGGTCAGATAGTTTCTAGAGGACTCTACTGTCACTATGGCCACTCTGTGTCCCATGGTGGGGTGAGTGGGAGGTGATACTCTGTTCTTGTGCTGTCCTGTGGCAGGGTGGGCGGGTGGCCTCCCTGTTCTTTCTTTTTGGTTGTATGTTTTTCAAACAGAATCTCATGTGGCCCAGGCTATCTTCCAACCCCCAATCTAGCCAGGGATGATATTGTACTTCTGATCCTCCTGCCTCCACATCCTAAGTGCTGGACTAGTAGGTGTGCACCACCATACCTGGTTTATGCAGTACTGAACATGGAATCCAGGGCTCCAAGCATGCTAGGCAAGCATTCTACCACCTGAGCCCCTGCCCCAGACTCCTGCAATTATTTTTGAGCTTTAGTAACAAGATTGATTTTGTCCAATAAGGGAAGTTCTCTAGCACAATGTTTTAAAGTTCTCTTCCTAGGTTCTGTGTTCTTTAGGCTCTATGCTGTAGGCCAGCAGTTGAAGTCATGGGCTTTCACCTATCTTCTGCTTTCCCTGTCTAGGCTAAGATACACGCGGGCAGCCTTTATACTTTTCTGATACTCAGCGACTTATGACCAAGATGTCATCTCTGCTCAGGCGTTCTCACTTCAATGCCAGCTTCTGTTTCTCAGTCAGTCCGCAGGCTCCACCTTGCTTCCCCTGCTTCTCCTTGTGATATGATTACTGTCACCAGCCCTGGGCTTTCTGTTGTGGGAACAGAACTGAGTGTGTTCCATACATATCTGTCAATGCCAACAACATTCTAGGCATGATGACCTCTTACTGCAACTGAATTGTCCTGATGAGTCACCAAGGCCATGGAGATCAGAGACTCACCAGTCTTCATCACCCCTAATCTAATTGCTTGCATGGTACCTTGCCTGAAATAAGCAATCAGTGGCCACCTGTTGGATACATCCTCTAAAGTGTTGGTTTGCCAAGATCCTTGAGAAATGGAAAAGGCCTGGGAAGAAGACAGAAACTGGTCCAGTCTGGTCTCTATAGCACTTGACCACACTGGTGCTATCACACTATGGACATTCTTATCTTTATTTTTCTGATAGATCTAACTTATTGTTTCCTTTTTATTTCTGAGCATTTGGGGGAGAAGATCAATATAGCATAGGTCGGCCTAGAACTCACAATTTTCCTGCCTCAGTCTCCTAAGTGTTGGCCTGAAAGTATGTATCACCATACCCAGCTCTACAGATTTAACTTACAGTTATCTCTTGGGCTGTTGTGATAAGTAAAATGGTTACTGTGATGGTTAATAGTGGCTTTCAGCTTGACAGGATCTGGAAACACCTTGGAGACAGACCTCTGACCATGTCTGTAAGAGATGATCTAAATTGGGTGGGATGATCCATCCTAAATATGGGTGGTGCTCTTCCAGGCATTGGGGTCCTGAACCGAATAAGAAGGGGAGAACAAACCTAGAACCAGTATTCAGGGCTCTGCTTCCTGACTGGAGATGTTCTGTGACCAGCGGCTCTGCCTTCTGACTGGGGATGTACTAATGATGTGGGAGAGTCTTCTGTTTGAGTTGATTTCATTGCTTAATAAAGAAACTGCCTGGCTCATTTGATTGGCCAGCCCTTAGGTGTGCAGAGTAGACAGAACAGAATGCTGGGAAGGGAAGTTAATAAATCGCCATGCCTCTGCTCTCTGAGCCAGACGCGATGAAGCTCCAGCCCAAGATGGACGTACGCTGGAATCTTCCCAGTAAGGCACCACTTCGTGGTGCTACACAGATTATTAGATATGGGTTAATCAAGATGCAAGTAAGAGGCTGAAACTAATGGGCCAGGCAGTGTTTAAAAGAATATAATTTGTGTGTTGTTATTCTGGGTGTAAAGCTAGCCGTGTGGGAGCCGGGTGGCGGGATGCAGCCCGTCTGCTCCTCACTACATACTGTAACCAGTGAGCCTCATGCTCCTGCTGCCCTGGTTTCCCAGCCATAATGGGCTGTGCCCTCACACTGTGAGCCAGAAGAGACCCCTATCTCCTTAAGTTCCTTTTGTCAGGCATATTGCCTTGTCGGTGAGAAGAGAAATTAGTAGCTATTATCCAGGGCTGGGGTGTAGCTCAGTGGCAGAGTGTTCTGTGGAAAGATGTAGAAAAGTGCAGTCACCTGCTATTAGGCAACTATTCTGTCTTTTTGTCTGCAGAGGACTATTCTTGGTTTCCTGCCCATTTGCATGCTGGTCACACAGGTATGCGCAGAGGGAGTGCAAGCCAGGACACAGGATGTGACTCCTCTAGTCTGTGTGGTGCAGCATCCCAGGGTTCTGGAAGCAAAGATCCATATTTGCCACACTTAACACACAGAGGAGACTCAGAAGGAGCCTGAGACTCAGAAATGTAGAGTGTCTTGTCCCATGTCATCTAATGTGTTGGCAGCAAAGTCGCAGCCTTACCCAAGGTCTTCATCTCTGAGCCCAGGCTCCTTTTCCTGCCCAGAAGGGCCAGTAGCTTGCATTCTATGGCGGAAGCAGAAATGCTCTTCAAGTTGGGTGTGCAGAGGCTCAGCCCACACAGCTTTCTGCAGCATGAAATGAAGCACCTGGTTCAGCTCTTTGAGGCAGAGGGCCCCTCATGAGGATGGGCTGTGCATGGGAAGTGTTTCTCAGTGTGGTGCTCCTCAGATAAACAACTCTGGCCCTGACTAAGATGTCCTTAGGCCCCAAGGTCAGCTTCTGAAACACAAGGCTGTGGCGGAGGAGGAAAAACAAACAAACAAACAAATAAACAAACAAAAAAACAGTGCAGGCAAATCCTTGGTGCTGCATTCACCTATCCTTGGTGCCTGGCTCTCCTGCCGTGTCTCCTCCCTAGTTCTGAGAGGACGTTCTCTGTATGCTCAGAGTCTGTTCTAAGATTTCCTTTGTTGTTCTACCTAGAGAGGTCAGACACAAAGAACAAGACTTAGAAGTCAGATGCATTGGGACTCAGTCTGGCTCCTTTAGTCCAGCTGAGTAGCCGTGGGCAAGACACCAGGCCTCTATATCTCAGTTCTCTCATCTCTGAAGTGGGAGATCTCTTCATCAGATTGTTGGGAAGACAAACAGCACACAGTAGGTACTCAGTAAGCACCACCTATTGTTACTAATCATACATACTGGATCCTATTGTGGTTCTCAGCCCTGTTTATTTCTCTTTATTTTGTTTATGAATGGTCACCTGTGTGTGTATCTGTGTTAACTGGTGTATGTGAAGGCCAGAGACCAATCTCTGGTGCTGCTCCTGAGCAAAGTTAAAAATAGCATTGTTATTTTTGAGATAGGGTCTGTTACTGGCCTGGAACTCACCAAGTAGGCTAGTTAGCTAGCTTTGGAGATCTACCTGTCCCCATCTCATCAAGGTTGTGATGACAAGTGTTTGCCACCATGCCCAGTTTTTCTGTGTGAGTTTGGACATTGAACTCAGGCCCTCACGCTAGCAAGGCAAGCAAAGCACTTTCTTGACTAAGTTTCTCCCCTGCTCTCTGTACTTTGCATCAGTTGTGAGGTTTCATGGGAGTTGCCTGACAACTTGGAGCCCCACTATTCTGGGAATAATAGTCATAGGAATAAGGATGGTAGTTGTATTGGTAGATGCTAGGTCTTACATGCTGTCTGCTGACTGATTTTATCTGTCAGTATTCAGAGCTGAGGAATTATCTAGATCGGGTTGGCCTATGGCATGTCTCTGGAGGATTGACTTGAGTCTTAATTGATGTAGAAAGACCCAGTCCATCGTGGGCAGCACTATTCCCTAGACAGGAGTTCTTGAACAGAATAGAACATGAGAAAGTTAGATGAAGCAATACCAGCAAGCATGATTGCAGTTGTTTCTCTCTGCCCTTAAAAAAAGATTTGTTTTCTTTTTAATTATGAGTGTCTGTGCATGGGTTTGTGCAGGTGCCTGAGGAAGTCAGAGGCAGTGGATCCTTTAGGAGCTGGAGTTACAGGTGGTTGTGTGGCATTTGATGTGGGTGCTGGGCGTCTACCTCAGGTCTTCTGCAAGAGCTGTGTGTACACTTAACCTGTGAGCCAGTTCTCCAGCTCTCTCATTCCTTGACTGTGGTTGTGCTGCTCAAGCTCCTGCCTTGACTTCCCTTCAATGTTGGACTGTAATTTGGAATTTTAAGATTAATAAACCCCTTCCTACCCTAAGTGTGTTTGCTCGGGTTAGTCCGTCACTCCAACAGAAACGACAGCGCATCTTTGGGACAGACTGCCTTGGGAGCATTTACATTGGTGTCGATGCTCTGTCTCTCATGTGCGGATCCAGGATTTTTGTGCATCTACGATGCCAAGCCCAGTTAACGGGTGGCTCTCTGGGAGGAGCTTTGCCTCTGCGATGCAGCAGTGTTGGTGCCAAGGACTTGAATATTTAATTGCATCTTTGTGATTACTGTATAAAACCAAGCTGAAAGAAGTGCTGATACCACAGATACGGGAGCGTGAGTCTTATAAACTCCACAGAACAGAGCCAAAGGAAGGAAGAAAAGCAAAGATAAAATCCTAAGAGACACCAAGCCCAGCAGAAAGCAGAGTGCAAACCAAAGTGTACATTTGAAAATGGACATCTGTGGTTGAAGTTCATGTCAGAAAAATGGGATTTAATTACAGAGTCTACAAATACCCTATTTCTCTATTCCAGGCTAAGGATCTATTATTATAACTTAGTCCCCATTTTCTATTATGCATGTTCTGAAGGAAGGTGTAATATGAAGGGGCCAGGCCTGCTTGTTGGGGTTGGGTTTCTGTCCCACCTGGTACCCCACAGCTGGCAAGCCCCAAAGAAATAACACAGAGATCTTTTTACGTTATAAAGCTGATTGGCCCATTAGCTCTAACCTTTCACTGGCAACTTTCACATCTTAATTAACCCATTTTTCTGATCTATGTTAGCCATGTGGCTCAGTACCTTTTTCAGTGGTTGCAGATCATATCCTGCTGCTTTGGTGGTCTGGGCAGGAGTGGGAGGAATCAACTTCCTCCTTCCCAGAGTTCTCCTGTTCTTATTATATCATTTCTCCTTCCTGTCTGGTTTTCCTACCTTTACCTCCTGCCTGGCCAATCAGCGTTTGTTTAAAACATGATTGACAGAATACAGACAATTCTCCCGCACCAGAAGGGATTGCTTTGTGTGTGGAGATGTTGAATGGCTGAGACCCAGAGTGTAGACTGAAGACAACAGAATATCTTCTTCACAGTTCGGAAATGGATTGACATTGCTGAGTGTTCCTCAAGCTTCTGCCTGGGTACCTTCAAGTGTCGAGGACCTGACTGCTTCTCTTTTAGGTGTGGTTGGAGTGGACCTACTATGTGTTGGATTATTTCTACAGGAGTTTCCCATCTTCCAGTGGTGTTCATGTTACACAAGGAGCCACAAAATCCTGAAACCCCCTTTCCACAGAACATGCAGGTCAGTGGGCAGTCTTCAGAAACGAACTCACAGAAACAAACCCAAAGTCCCTCAGGCTTCTACAGGGGGGCCATGGGGAGTTGTAGGAGATATGAGTATAGGATAGTCATAACCTGGAAAGATGGGGGTATCTTGGGAACTTCAAAGAGCCATCTGTTCCACTGGGGGTGGGGCAGCTATGAAAGTCCTCTGGCAGGAAGTGACACTTGAGCTAGCTTACGGAGGAGAGTGGTGATATGGGGTGGGGACTGTGAAGGCATTCTTAATTGAAGGACAAGCACATGGGAACCAACAGGAAGCTCATCAGACTGGGGGGCATAGGCACAGTTGCTGGACCCATGGGGGCATATGCATGTGTGTTGGGGAATGTGGGATACCAAGGATGAAGCAGAAGGATGAGAAGTTCATTCTTACCTGGAGTTTGGACTCTATTAAGAGGACGATGACTCTTTGGTCACCTGAACCCCTTGTGCTTGTGCATAGAGCTCCATTCTCTGGTTTGAAGCCCTTCCAACAGTAACTCATGTTTTTCAAGTTAAAAAATTTAGGAGTTAAATTTACTCTCTCTCTCTATCTATCTATCTATCTATCTATCTATCTATCTATCTATCTATCTATCTATCTTTCTCTCTCTCTGCCTGCCTGTCTGTGTGTGATGTGCATATGACACAGCACATATATGGCAATCAGAAGACAAATTTTGAGAGTTGACTCTCTCCTTTTGCTATGTGGGATCTGGGGATCAAACTTAGGTCTTTGGTCTTGGAGGCTAGCATCTTTACCTGCTCACTGCACCTTTACCAACTCACTGCATCTTTACCTGCTCACTTCATCTTTACCATCTGATTGGCCTCCTCCTAGTACTTTAGTGTGGCTTGTTGGTTGCAGCTCTTTGCTCTCAGTGTGAGAACCACTTCCAGTGTTCCTACTTCATTTGGGAGTACCTGTGAGCCTTCTTGGGTCAGTCTATGGCTTGAGTACTCACTACCTTCTTTCCCTCTTCTCTTTCCCTTTTCCCTCACCCTTTAAACTATTTTTTTTGACCAGTGATAACGTCGATTCTGAGTCAAATGAATTAGAATTAAGTCTCAGCTTTATTGCTGACGACTTCTGAGAGCCAGAAAGGCTCCTGACTCCCCCCCCCCCCACCTCAGCCTCTTTACTTAGAGCAAAGGTTATCAGTAAAAGCAGCAAACTCTGTAGTCAGCCTCTAAACACCAGGCACAACCCTAGTGCTGCAAGTGTTAGTTCACCATCTGTAATTGTCACCAGCTCCAGTGTCCAGCTGAGAAACACCAAAGGGACAAGAAGTAAAGCAGAAAGCTGGCTCTCCCAGTGTCCTGTTCACTCTCTAGGACTGGTCCTGAAGATCAGACACTGCAGTAAGATGGACATAGTGAAGCCGCTAAGGGAAAACACACCATGGTCCATCTCTGCTGCAGTAGGCGGGATCAATTTGAGGGTTCATTGTATAGGAATTTCTTCTAAATACAAACATTTTATCTTGGAGGAAGGATTCTTTAGACTCAGGCAGCAGATAATTTGCAAGTCTCAGGAAGTTCCTAAAACTTACAGGACTCATAACCCCCCTTCTCATGGTTAGGCTAGATAAGTAGTAAGGACTGCTAAGGAGAGGAGGTCAAGCTGCCAACAAGTTGTTCAGGGATGCAGTTTCTGTGAGTCATTGCCCATGCTGGGATGCTTTCTGATAATGCAATTGCTTTCTAGTCACTTATGTTCTGTAAGTAATTTCTTACTATTGCTCATAAGTAACAATAAACTCACTGGTTCTTTTAGCTAGACTTGAGTGGAATAATTTCTTTGGCATGTGTATAACTGAGTCTCATTGAGTTACTGGGTCCTCAACTCTTCAGGAGCTAGGGAGTCATTGAAATGCTTGTCTTGTAAGCACAAGGATATGAGTTTTGTTTAATACCAATAATCCATACTAAAAAACAAAAAGCTAGATGTGGTGAGGTCAAGGCAGCTGGACTAGGTGGCCAGCCAACCCAGCCTACCTGACAGGTTCCAGGCTAATGAAAGATTCTGCTAAAGATAAGGCTTGCACCTGAGGAATGATGAGAGGTTTGCCTCTGACCTCCATAAGCATGTACACCTGCCCACATACAAATACACATACATGCACATACAAAATAAAAAATTAAATTAAGAATTTTTTTGCTGACCATCCTGAATTACGTCATTTATAGTCATGTCGGTCTCTGTGTCTCATTAGTCTGGGAGCCACACTGTTCCCAGTGTGTAGGCTCAGGAATGTCTGTGGTGGTGAGGGAAGGAGCATTAAGATGGAAATTCAAAACTGTCCTTCAAGGCCACCTTAAAACATGAACGAGCCCCCGAAGAGCAAGAGTTGGTCTTCATTCACAACCTATCATTTTGAATTCCTTTTTCTCAGTGTAATTTGAGTTTCAAAACATTGCCTAAAGGAGCATTTGGGTTTATTAAAATCGATTTGCTGAATGATCTTAGTGACCATGACCAGATAAATGGTGTCCCAGAAAAGACAATGCCCATAAACAGAAGAAATTAGCTCTTGTTCATGTAAGAGACATTTATATGGAAGGTTTCATAGGAAGAAAAATGATCATTTTGGATAAAATATGAAGCACCAAAACGTTATTGAATACAAATATAGAGTGGCCTAAGTTTATTTTATGTTTGGGGGGAAAAAGAAAAAAGTGGAAGGGGAAGAGGAGGAGAAGGATGTGGGATCTCCAAAAAGAAGAAAGATTTCAAATGAATTAAAGCATTATAAACGTGGGGGAAATTTGCTTCTAGCTTATTGACTACTTAGTTAGTTAAACTTTTTAAAAACTATTTTACTTGCATGGGTATTTTGCCTGCATGCATGTCTGTCTACCATGTGCATTGCCTGGTGCTCACTGAGGCCAGAAGAGGGTGCTGGATTCCAAGACCTGGAGTTACAGATGGGTGTGAGCTGCATGTCAGTGCTGGGGACCAGACATCTCTTCGCTCCCATCCTGTTTTTATTATTGCCATCGTGACACAAACTAGAGTCATCTGGAAAGAGGGAACCTCAGCCGAGAAAATGCCTGTATTAGGTTGGTCTGTAGACAAGCCTGTGGGCCATTTTCTTGACTAATGATAGATGTGGGAGGGCACAGTCTGTAATGGTCTGTGGGTTTGTCCTGTCTCTTTAAGAGACACCCCCCACCCCCCACTCCACCCCAGTCCACTGAGACAGGCAGATCTTCCTTCCTGCTTGCAGCCCAAGTCTCTCCCTTTTTCTGGCTCCCTCTCAAAGAGGCAGCTTCCATCTTTCCATTCTCTCTCTCTCTCTCTCTCTCTCTCTCTCTCTCTCTCTCTCTCTCTCCTCCCTTTCCCTTCCATAACCTAGTAAATAAATATCCAACCTCATTCTGCACGGCATGCCTATCCATGTCTCTGTCTCTCGCCCCGCCGCATGGCTCCCTGCCTGGGACCAGCCACCTTTGGAGGTTTGCGGTGTGGTCTTGTGCACCATCCCTGCCTGGGACTGGCTGCTCTGGGGACCCACTACCCACTGCCACCTCTTGACCTGCAGTATTTCTGCTGCTTGCGGCCACCGGGGATCTGCAGCATTTTTTACTAATCCATTACGCAGTCCACTATGGACAGTACTTTCTTAGACAGATGGCCCTGGGTGCTATGAGAAAGCAGCCTGAGCAAGCCAGTCAGTAACCAGCACTCCTTCTTGGCCTCTGCTTCAGTTCCTGCCTCCAGGTTCCTGCTGTGAGTTCTCCAATGATGGACTATGATCAGGACACACAGGGCAACTAAACTCTTTCCTCCCCAGATTTTGGTCAGAACCTGACTACAGCAGGAGACAGTGATGAAGACACTTGCCAGGCACAGGTAGGTACTGAAGCCCCCCCCCCCCCCCCCCCCACTTAAGACACTGCCATTTTAATCTTTTTCTTTGTAGTCTTGGTTGTGAGCTAGCCCTTTTTAATGGCTGAGCCTTCTCTCCAGCCCTGTTTTTAATCTTTCTCCACACTCCTCTGTAGAAAGTGCTGTTTCCATTACAATTGAGGACTCTGAAATCCAGCACATTTGTGTAACTGGCCTCACCTTCACACTCTAGGAATCAGCAGAGGCAGAATTTGAACTCTATTCTGATATCCAAGTTACTATTTTTTGCTTCTACATCAACCCAAAGATGGGACACACACATAATTTCTTCGTCTCAAATGCTGATTTCATGGTGAGTCCCAGCAGTTAGCTGAGGACTCCTTCCATTCCTTCTGGCTCTGGCAGAAGCTGGTGCTAAGGTCCTGGTGGGGCTGAGCTTTTACAACAAAAGGATCAACTGGAAGCCTCTGCCTTGGCATCTACATGGAAAAACTTGTACTCTGAGGATTAAAACCTAGAGAACAAACTCATTCCCAGGAAGAGGAGGGGTTCCTTCCCTCCCCTCCGTCAGCTAGTGTGTGTGTGTGTGTGTGTGTGTGTGTGTGTGTGTGTGTGTGTATACCAAAGCCAGAGAAGGAGGTCAGCTGTCAATCATGCTCTCCTTTGTTTCCTCGAGACAGTGTCTCTCCCTGAATCTGGAGCTAGGCTGTCCAGCAGCAGTTCCCAGGATCTACTTGTCTTTGCCCCTCATGGCACTGGGGCTACAGGCACGCAAGCAACCACTCCTGGTTCTCTACGTGAACAAAGGGGATTTGACCTTCATGGTCTGACACACCCTGGAGACTGGCTCTTCATCCCTGGTTAGAAGATCTCTCCAGTTTTATTTTCCATTTGATTAAAGGGGCTTTGCTTATCCTCCACGAATCTCACATCTGTGAGTCCAGCTCTGCGGACTCCGCACCTCTCATTGTTCCAACACTGTAATTTACTTATTTATTTTTATTTTCATGGAGTTCAACCCCAGTTTTACAGAATGCTAATTTTCTCTTGGATTATGATCCTGCTTTGCTGGTCCCAACACTGAGGTTTCTGGTTTCAGCAGTTGCTGCCCAGACTTGTTGATTTAGCTGTCCTAAGATACAGAGTTGATCTAGGGCAGTGGCAAATCTGGCATCATCTTTGGCAGCCTCTGGTATCTGAGGATGGGTTTGAGATGAAATGGAACTATGTCCAAATAGAGCTTTGGAACTTCCCAGACAAGGAAACTTTGACTAGTCCACTGGTTTTCTTTCTGTAGAATCTCAGCTGTAAGTGTAAATAAAACACATTCAAAGTATTATCTGGGCATGGAGGCACATGACAGCAATCTCAGCGTGGGGAGGTAGAAGTAGGAAAATCAGGAGTTTAAGGACGTCCTTGGCTATGCAATCATTTGGATATCATCCTGGGCTACATGAGATCCTGTCTCAAACAATCACAAACAGACCAACACCCAAAGTTTCTGTTACTGGTCAATATATAAAATTGATAGTACTGTATAATATCAACACATCAAAATGTAGTGATTTCAAACTACATATATATTAAAATTATTATTATTGTGACTGTATGTGGGTGTATGTATTAGAGTGTGTGCATATGTGTATTTATGTCTCAGTGAATGTGTGCATACATACCTCAGTGTATGTGTGGAGGTCAGAAGATACTTTTCAAGAGTTGTTTTTCTTCCCCCACAATGGAGGTCCTGGGCATCAAACCCAGGCCATCAGGATTGACAGCAAGTGTCTTTATCCACTGACTCATCTAAATGGCTCACAAATTTTGCTTATGATTGCATGTGTCTGTCAGGTGACTTCAAGTGCATTCTCCTGGGTTGCTCTTCCTCTGAAGGGCTCTCTGTGTGTATCTGTGGCCAGCTGAAGCAGGGTCAGTTTGCTGTTAGCTGAGGTAACTTGGTTCTCTTCATCCCTGTGTCCCAGTGCAGGCTTGTCCTGGTTGCAGAAGCAGCAGGGACTAGGAGAGGAAGTAGAAGCTAGTGGAGCTGCTGAAGCTCAGGCAGGAAATGGAGTTTTGAGGTCCACTGAATTTCTGCTAATGGGTCATGTTAACAGCAATCCCAGAACAAATGGTCGGGAGGTAGACGCTGATTCACAGTGGGTAAGAGCTGAAGTAGGCACGCAATTAGTGGGTACCAATCAGAGCAATCAGCCTGCTGCAATAGGCACTCAATGTGTGTGGAATTTTCTGGAACCTAGCAGGCATTTAGCGAACAGCAATCAATGGCTTAGTATAACCTGTGTGCAGCAGGAGCTCTCTGTGTTCTGGGGGCACATCTGCATGGAGGACATTCTATGCTGGAAGTACACTCAGGAAAGAAAGGCATACCCAACCAGTCTGTCACCTAAGGTCACTCCTGGCACCCCAAATTCCTCCTAAGCTGAAATCTCTCCTGAGAAGAGAATAATTTCTCTTCTTCAAACAACTTCTCCATTTCTATGCTGTCTTATTGCCATCCTTTTTCTTTAGCTTTGAATTTATTATGTTATTCTTTGATATTTTGGCTTTTGTTTTTGTATGTGCCTTGGTAAGCAAGCATGTGTGTGTTTTGTTTCTCTTTTCTACTCTCCTCCTCCTCCTCCTCCTCCTCCTCCTCCTCCTTCTTTTTTTTGACAGTGTCTCTCATTGGCCCGGAACTTTATCAGGTCAGCTGTTCTGGCTGGCCAATGAGCCTTAGGGATGCGCCTGTCTCATGCCCTGGGATTACCATACCTACTCCCACATCTGCCTGTCTTTCTTTTTTAAGACTTGGCTTCCCGATATATCAAGAGCAGTTCCTTCTGCTTACAAGGTAAGCTCTTCACCAGCTGAGCCACCCTTCCAGTCCCCCTTTTCTTAAGCATGTGGCTCGATTTTGCTTTTCTGGTTTAAGATTTCTTCCTACTTCCCCCTTTAACACCCAGTAAAATCAAACACAAGATCTGAGGAAGGAAGAGGTAATTCCTTCTCTTTAAACAGCCCAGGGGTGTGATATGGGAACAGCAAGGGAGTCTGTGCTTATCTTATTACTTCCCTTTGTTTCTGGTTTTGTTACAGAGCTATTGCAAGATTTCAAAGAGCTCTGTCCCTGGCTCCAGGTTGCCCAGCTCTTTCTTTGCAGTCCATTTTCCTTCTATTTGTAGAAGACTCTGCTAGAATGTGGGCTTCTTAGAGCCATTCAGTCTCCAGCATGGTCAGAGTGCAGGGTAGGAAGGGCCTGGGCACTGTGTGGTAGCACCAAGGTGTAGTCTGTTTCTGTCTGTTGGGCTCCTAGCTTCCTAGTCCATTCTAAAGGGGCCCTTTCCCACTCTGCTGCTCCTCCTGTTATCAGTTCCATCACCCAGAACTCTGGCAAAATGTCTAGCCACCCCACAAGTGCTGGCACTTCTCGGTTCCATGGCTGTGCATGTGCCATCAAACATTCAGGCAACTTACATAGCCACCCAGGTCCTCAAGTCCTATGTGATCGACACGCAGCGTGGTCACGTGATCTATGTGTGCCACAGCTACTTAAGCCCCTGTGCACATGAGCTAGGCAGCCTTTAAAGGGTGGAACACCCTCTCCATGCTCTCTCTCACCAGCTTTCCCAGGTCTGAGCATGCATCTTTCTCTTTCTCAATAAACTCTTAAAGTGGGTTCTGTTGTGTATCTTGTGATCCATTCTTGTTCCTGGTAATTTCATTAGTGCCAAGACTCCACAGGCTCTCCCACACCCCCTCTCTCAAGGTCAGGACCCTGGACCTGGTTTCTTCACAACAACTGGCGTCCCATCTGCTCGGACACCGACTTCTATGCAGACCAGTGACTTTGGTGTGTGGCTTCAATTGTTGAGATTTTTTTCCTTCTGGTCAGCTTAAATGTTTCTCCAAACCCAAGGACTTAACCATTGAGTTCCCAAAAACCCTTTGGTGTTCCTAGAAATGGGAGTAACAGCCACAACCACAGCCTTTAATGCTATGGTTGAGCCCTTCCGTGACATTCATCTCTGGTGATTACCCATGGCTGAGGATTGAGATCTCGTTTCTTGTCTTGGACTGTTGTCCTTCTCAGACTGTTGTCCTCAGAGTGTTGGGACACTCAGAGTGGTCCTGCCTGGTCTTTAATTCCTGTGCCAATGGGCCTCGCATTGACCTGACCCTCGCTCTGTCTCAGAGACGTCTGCAGACAATTAGTCATTGGGTCTCACCTCTCTCACATTCTTGGCTACAGGGAATAAATCTTCTAATACTCTCAGTCTGGCCTCCTGCCTGGGATGTCCTTTAGAGATCCGGAAACCTCAAAGAATAATGCCTTACTTACAGATCCCCAAGCTTATCTGCTTTTGCACTAAGAAATAGCCTAAGTACCCCATAGATAATAACCTAAAATGGCTACCTAACGGCACCTTAGATCCCCATATTCTGCAGGACCTTTTTAACTTTTGTCAGTGAATGGACAGATGGAAAGAGTTTCTGTTTCCAAGCCTTTTTCTATCTAAGTTCTAAGCCCTCTGTCCTTGCAAACTGTTCACCTGCTCACATGTTCCTGGTTATGCCATCTAAGCTGGAGGAACACCCTATTTCTGCTCTGTACTCTGCTAATGAACCTCCACCTTTCCTACTTTAGCAGACAGCTACTTCTGCTTCTGTCTCCAACCCCCACCAACTGTTCCATCAGCCCCTCCAGATCCTTCCTCCTCTCTGGTGCCATGCGGCTGTAACCACCTGACTCTAGCACCCACTTTTACCTTTCATCTCATGCGCTTGCATGCTGCTAAGGAACCCAACCCTGACCAAACCAAGCCAGCCATAGTTCTCCTGTTGTGAGAGGTAGCTGGTATGG
Organism: Arvicola amphibius; assembly: GCF_903992535.2. Taxonomy (NCBI): domain Eukaryota; kingdom Metazoa; phylum Chordata; class Mammalia; order Rodentia; family Cricetidae; genus Arvicola; species Arvicola amphibius. The sequence goes on from NC_052050.1 coordinate 97,338,124, forward strand.
ATGGGCTGGTCAAGGTACACATTCCTTTCTCGCTCTCAGAACTCACCTCACATTGAACAAAAACTGGGTTCTTATATGTCTAATTCTACCTCTTTCATAAAACACTTCCAACACATTACGCAACCTTGTAGTCTCACTTTTCATGATGATCCTAACTAATAACCTCCTTCCTGAGGAGAACAGGAGAGTTTGGGAGCAGGCCAGAGTATGAGTAGACTAGGTTCACCAGACCAATGCAAAGCACCCCTTGGGGTAGAGGCAGTTCCCAAGTGGGATCCATGCTGGGATTATAACACCCCAGGTGGTGTTTTAGCTAGAGATCAGTTTATTATTTGTCTCCTGCTGGGTCTCCATAAGGCTGCCCTCAAGTCAGTAAACTATGATAAACTCTTAACACCTCACAAAAGCTCTTCTGCTGTACAGTAATTTAGATCCAGAGACCCCAAAGGGCAAACAGCTCCTCAGGACCCGTTTCTTTTCTCAGGGCTTCCCCAACATTCGGTTTAATCCTAAGTGTCTGCAGAAAGGCCCCTTGACCCCACAGGCAGAAGTCTTAGAATTGGAAGGGATGATAAGAACCATAGATAGAAACAGAAATGTCAAATGTTGGCCAAGGCCATCTGACCTACCAAGGTGACTAACAGCCCTGCCCATGCTGCCCCCTTGCCCCCTGGGGCTTGAGGGTCGCCAGGCCCGTGTTTCAAATGTGGAGAAAAGACCCCACCACTCAACTGCATTTTTAGGGCTCTTCCTCTTATTCATTCATTTTTGGTTCTGTCAACCTGCCTCTTATGACAGAAGGTTTCTTAGCTAAAGTGGGAGCTTCTATTTCATTCGCTCCCCCATTGGCCTAACCCCAGGCAGCCAGCAGCTCTTCCCCTCCTCCTAGTCTCCCACCCTACCAGCTCCAACATGTCATTTTCTTTACCAGCCTCTCAGGTGGACCCCCAAGTCTGGGACACCTAGAACCCCTCTGTTGCTAGACACCATTCTCCATTGTCATCCAATTACAGGATCCTACCAGGTACATTACCCAAGCTCAGTACCCTCTCTCACTCCAAGGTCTTAGGGGGCTTAAGAAAAAAGCTACTTCTCCCACCTCTTCTCCTTTTAACACCCCTATACTTGCAGTTAAAAAACCTATCACCTGGTTCAAGACCTCCAGCTCATTCGTTCTGCAGTGTTCCCTCTTTATCCTGTAGTGCCTCCCGATGTATCACAGCATCCCAGGAAGAGTGAATGTTACTGATTACTTAACCTTCTCCTGTGAGAAGCTGGGTGCTTTATCAGGCAGGCCTGGATCATCATGAAAGCCCCTCCCAGTTGCCCACCCCTGACAACTGACTAACTCTGCCCAGGTCCTGTGTGGTCCTGTTTGCTTCTATTTCCCGATGCCTGGTGGCTGTCTCTCCTCTTGCTACTCAGCAGGGCAGTCTTGTGTGCCACAGCATCTGTTTGATTCCTCTGGGAATGTGCCCTCAGCACAGTGGTTGCCACTGGCACCAAGACCGTGCTCTCATCACAGTCATGGAAGCCTGCTCAGATCCCTGGGTGATGTAATCAGATAGGAATCTCATTGGGGTGATATAAATAGGTAGGAATTCCATTGGTGGTGCAGATCCTTGGGTAATGTGATCTGGTAGGAATTGATTGGTGGTGCAGATCCTTGGGTGATGTAATTAGGTGGGAATCCCATTGGGGGTGCAGAATCTTGGTATGCTTACTCACCCCCCATAGCACCAGAATGATGAGCAGCATCTTATGACTTCTGATACATCTTTCTTGAGTCCCTTCCAGCAGCACGTAATAACTCAGCCATCATCATAAGCAATGCAGAGAGAAGTAAATCAGTGATTTCCACCTACAAATCAAGTGTTAATCCTTAAGAATCATTTTCTTTTATGTACTTTGGATTCTTAAGTAAAAAAAGCCCACACCAATCATCATTTTAAAACGTTGCCTCTGGCAGGGCACTTGCCTCACATGTGGGAAGCACAACATTTGATCCCTAGCACTTCATAAAACTGGGCATGGCAGTGAACACTTGTTATCCCAGCATTTGGAAGGTGGAGGCAGAAAGATCAGAAGTTTAGGGCCATCCTTGGCTGCATAATGAGCTCAAAGACAGCCTTGGGTACAGATTATTTCTCAAAACCAGTAACAGTAATGCCTCTCAGATAAACAGAATAAAACTCCCCTTCAGATTAAGGAACTCATCCGAACACATACATCCACATATACCCTCTCACTGGGATTGCTGGAGAGGAGACAGTTGAATGGCAGATATCCCCAAGCGTGGACTAAACCAGCACAGAAGCAGAGAACCATCACAAATTCAGGCTGGCCACACCATCAGAAACACGACAGAACTTCCCCACTTTAACAAAAAGTAAAATTTTATCCTTCTTAAAGATCTCTGATGCAGTTTGACAGCTGAGAGGTTTTGTCAGTTTAAAAGGACAACCTCACCAAACAAATTTCAGTAAAATACAAATACAAGACATGCAAGTTATAAAGGTGTGAGAAGAAATACAAGTTATCAAATTTCTCTCTCACACTGCCTTCCATAGTCTTAAAAATACTTTTCATTGTACAAAAATATCTGTCACAGTCATTCTGACATAAATATGCTATTGTTTATACAATGTGCATGTCTAAAACTTCTGTTTTCACAAACCCAAAGAATTCTGTGAGTTCCAGGAAGCCGAATTGAAGGATCCACCTTAAACAGGTCAGATATACCCCTCTCAATTCCCTGATCCTAAATTTTTTTTCCCTTAACTTTGTCCTCCGTTCTGCCAATACTTTAAATAGGTGTAAGAGACACCAGACATTTCCATACTATAAACACCGGACAGGAGCAAAGAGACCAGCCACCCCAGGATGTGACCAGCACCCAGCCTTCTCTGGTTCCCTCCAAAGATGATACCCACAAATAAGCAGGAAGCAGTCTTGAATATCTGCTACCCAAATTCTTTTAACCTGTGGTGCCTAACCTCCCACCTTTTTATTATAAAAAAGAGATGGGAATGTAATGATTTGTCCTGTTTCTTTAAGAGACAAGCCACACCCACCCCTCCCTGATCCTCTGAGGCAGGCAGATCTTCCTTCCTGCTTGCAGCCCGAGTCTCTTCCTTTTCTGCTTCTCCCCACTTCTCCCCTTCTACCATTCTCTCTCTCTCTCTCTTTCTCCCTGCCTCTCTGTTCTTCTCCCCTTCTCCTTTCCTCCTCCATAACCCACTAAATAAATATCCAACCTCACTCTGCCTTAAGAGACCTGCGGCATTGTCTCATGGCCTGCTGCCTGCTGCAGCCACTTGGGAACCTGCAGCAATTTTATTAATCCATTTCACTTGCCTGACCTCCAAGAGGCTGACGCATCACACAGAACACAGGAGAAAGACATGCATTGTTTAACAGCCACAGACATTGCTTTTGTGCCTACAACATTCTCAACACATATGTTGTGTTTGGAGGAACAATGGTTGGAGACAACAGCAGCCAAAACCCAACACAGACTGCGCCAATCCCTCAAAGTTGAATATAAACAACAATCCTGAGCGGCCCATTTTTCTGGAGATTGTGTGTGCTTATGATATACAACAGGAGTCAAATCAATATTCACCTAGAGAAACACATTAGGAATGAGCAGTTCCATACCTACCCAAGCGTGCCAAGCTCTCCAAGGATGTAGAAATGAAAGATTTCCTTAGTCCTTCATACATGCCCCAAAGAACAGCTAAAAGCTCCCCAAGGTTAATTCAAGATTAAAAAAAGACCTTTGGCAATTGTGATATTGTGAGAATTTCCATTAGATAAAGTTAATGGGATTTTTAAAAGTACTTCTTGGTCGCTATTAGGTCCATGCTGGGAAAATAATGGAAAAAGTCCAGCAAAAATGTTTTTTCAAATGTAGTAGGAAATTATGTAGAGGAAAAAAAGAGATCCTTGGTGGAAGAGGACTAGTTTGCTTCCAGGAAATGGCCATCAAGATGGGTTGGTTTTCTATAAATTCCAGCTATTGTTATGGATAATGTTGCTACTAACCAAGTTGCAACTGAAATTTACAGACGGCTCAGGACCCTCAGGAAGTAGAAGACAGTTGGTAATGGAGTTATGCCTTTTATTTTATCTATCTATCTATCTATCTATCTATCTATCTATCTATCTATCTATCTATCTATCTATCTATCGTTCTTATCTTTTTAAGTTGGCAAAATTTGAAAGGCTAAGAAGAGGAAGGAACTATCACACCTCTCCTATTCTGGGAAACAGTCTAGGTGTCTGGGTGTCACCCTGAGTGGCTCCAGCAAAGGGGGTTGTCTTGCTAGTGTTCTGGTTGGAGTTTGATGCTAGCTGAACTTGAAGCATAGTGCTGGTGAGAGGCCAGGAGTCAAGTGCCCAGCTGCCTTACAGAGGACCTGGTTAATTTCCTAGCGTCCACATGCTGGCCCACAGCTGCCAGTCACTCTGGTTCAATGGGATCCAATTGCCTTCTTCTGGTCTCCTCAGGTAGCAGGCAAACATGTGGTATACACATGAGAAGCCCACACATTAAAAAACCACATATCTTAAAAAAGAGAGAATGAATTTAAGAAGATGGCTTTGTGGATAAAGCATCTGTTGCATGAGGACCAGAGTTCAGATCCCCAGAACCAGCTGCGTGTTAGTCTCCACACTTGCGAGGTGGAATTGGGATCCCCTAAGCAAACAGGTTAGACTAGCTGAGTCAGCAAGCTCTGGGCCGTGGAGAGACCCAGGAAATGAAGTGGAGAGTGAACAAGAAGACAACCGGCATCAGTCACTAGCCTGTGCAAGCACGAGCATACAGGCACACTTACCTTCACACCGTGCAAGCATGGATATACACACACCAAGTGCATGCACACACACACACACACACACACACACACACACACACACACACACACACACGCACACGCACACGCGCACGCGCACGCGCACGCGCACGCACACACACGTGCGTGCCATTGTCTGACAGCAGGTAATAAATAGCTGTCAGAAGGGCATTTGTGAAGAGGGACTCTGAGGTGCTTCTTCCGTCACGGAAGCTGGGGCAGCGCTTCACGCTCCACATTTTGGGATAAGAGGCAGGAAGCCTCTTCCAGCCATCTCAGTTACAGGTCTTCAAGGAGCTGCGTCAGGAAGGATTCGAAATCACACTGGGCAGAAACAGCAGCGGCTCCTCCAAGACATGGTGCTTCCGGTATGTGAAGGGAGCCAAGAGCTGGGGTAGTGATCGGCTGCACATTCTAGAAACAAGCATTTTATTCATTGCTCAGTGGGGCTGCCTACCAGAATTACTTGGGAATTAAAAAAAAAAATTCTTCAGGATCCCTTTAGATTGGCTGAACCAGGCCCAGAAATCAGCATATTGAGAAATTTATGTGTAAAAACGACCATTACCTGGGGAAATGGGCAACTGTACTTTGTATACATGGCTTCTTGATTTTAGTAAATACCTCAGACACCTGATTCCATAGACACAGTGTGGAGATTAGGAGTAGGAACGTTGTGCCAGTCTAGGCGACCGCAGGTAGGGGCTCAGTATTGGCAGGGTCTTTCTTTCCCTGCAGGCCAGACTGCGTCTCAGGAAGTGCTTCTGGGACCATCTGGGACAGTTTTGTGGCACTCCTTTCAAAGCCTGCATGGTATATTCATGGAGAAATGGGTTTCTCTGGCACGGTCTGACGCATCTTTACGGCTGCTCCCCAGAGTCCTTGGGTGACACCTGCTTTGCCCTCTGTGGACGGTTTCCTGAGCAGCCAGGATAAGCGTGCCTCAGGTAAGTGCTGACTGGGGATACTGAGAGGGCCGCAGGCAACCCCTTGTTCATCCCAGCTTCACATTCCTGTCCCAAGGACTAGAGACGAGTGTTTGTCCCTCACAAATGAAGCCGCTGAGGCTGAGACAGGAAAAGAAACACAGGTCACAGAACTCGGCAGCAAACATACAAAATAAAGTTCAGGTTTTCTGTCTCCAGGCCTCATGTTTTCTGTTTATCTGGGATTTTCCTAAGTCTTTAATGGTCCAGAGAAATTTAGTGTGGTTTACACACTTTAGCAGCCAGCCTATTCGCTGGGTAAAAAAAACCAAAAACCAAAACAAAAAAAAAACCAAACACCTGTCTTTTTTGAGTTGAAACAAGGGCCAAAGATGTTATTTAATGCTTTATAAAACTTCACAACTATTCAGTTCTGAGAGGAGTAAACTTGAAAATAAAAACATAGGAATTATTACTTTTTCTGGTAAACCTTAAACTAAAAAAATGATTTATTTTTATTTATGCATATGTATGTGTGTGTGTGAGGAGAAGGAGTGTGTGTGCCACGTGTGTAGGTGTCTAGTTGTGCGCTGCCTGGTGTGGATGCTGGGAACTGAACTCCAGTCTTTTGGAAGACAGCAAGTGCTCTTGACCCCTGACCCGTCTGTCAGCCCCTCAGACTTTGACGCAGACCGTCCTAGCACACGTCAGTCTTGGCAAGCACGGCAATAGTTCTGACAGAGGCTTTCGTGTTCTGGATTTGAAGTCATTTTCCAGAGCGTGGAGGTCAAGCTTGGTCATTTGTAATCAGCTGATAAAAAGACAGGAGCGCACGGCCTTGTGGGAAATCCATGGCTATCATCAAATAGCGATGTAGAGTATAATTACGGTTGTGCTATTATGTGCTAATTAATTAAGCTGTCAGATTTTAATCAAGGAATTGATTGTTTCTGTACAGTGTGCTGGTAGCGTCATGTCTTTGCAAAACTCTGGAACCCTGATTTGCAAAGATTAACAAATTAAAGGGCCAACTCCAGCCTGGCATTCCATAATAAGGACCCAGCAACTTCCTGCTTCTTTCAGGAAGTCTACAGTAAAAGCAGGAAGTTGAGGAGACAGGTTAGTCAGTAAAATGCTCCTACATACACATGGGGACCTGAATTCAGACCCCCATAAGTCATGAAAAAAGCCTGGCATGGTGGTGTGCTTTGGTAATCTCAGTGCTGGGAGGTGGAGGGGCATGCATCCCTAGGACTCACTGGTTAAGTTCCAAGCCAATGACAGAGCCGATCTCAAAAGATAAGGTGAGCAATACCAGAGGTTGAACACATATACACCCACACAGACAAACATATGCACACATACCCAGATATACACAAGCATACATATACACATATACATACACATATGTGCACACATATGTATGCACACATATGTATACACACATATACCCACACATACATACATACACACAAGTGGGCATACACATACACTTTCACACATATACACATACACATTTGTACATATGTAGACATTTACACACACGTGTGTATGTGTGGAAAAGGGGCTATTTTAGGGTCAAGTCAAAGGCTGGTGGTGACCATTCAGATGGGAAAAAGAATCGCAGGTCCTACTGTGTCCTAGCAACATGCTGCATCACTTCATCCTTAGTGTGGTTCACCTTACTGAAAAGCATTGTGCTAGTTACTTAGGTCATCACTGTGACAAAACACCCCGCAGATCCATATACGGGAGACAGCTTTGTTCTTTCTGGCACATGGTGTCCGAGATCTCAGTCCATCATGGCGGGAAGGCATGTGGCTGTAGCTGTAGGAATGTGTGGCAGCTGCTTCACACATGACAGCCTGACCAGGGGACACAGCATGCGACAGGAAGGGGCCAGGGATAATGTACCCACAAAGGCCCTGTCTACAGTGATCCACTTCCTCCAGCTAAGCCCCACCTTCAAAAGGTGTCATGATTTCTGAAAATAGTACTGCCAGCTGGGGAACAGGTGTTCACATACACGTGAGACATTTTTGATTCAAACTGTCACACGTATCCTCAGGAAAAGGTGTGCACTGAAATTCTGTTCCCCAAGCCTGAGTGGCGCTCTCTCTCTCTCTCTCTCTCTCTCTCTCTCTCTCTCTCTCTCTCTCTCTGTGTGTGTGTGTGTGTGTGTGTGTAGGTCAGAGGGGCTGCCTCAAGTGTTGTGACTTAGGTACCATAAACTTTTGAGACAGGGTCTATTCTGGTTGTCCAGTGAACCTTCGAGATCCATCTGTCTCCACCTCACCAATACTGAAGTCTAAGCATGTGCCAACATGCCCAGCTCTTGCTAGGTGGGTTCTGGGAATTGAACTGGGTCCTCACACTTGAAAGGTGAGCGTGCTATTCACCGAAGTCCCCTTCCAGCCTCTTTGCTTTTGAAGATACAGTTGTTGCTTGTGCTGTATTTTGCAAAAGTTCTTTCTTGCTGTCACTTTTGTTATTCCAGGAGGATCACTGGAAATCACATTTGTAAAGTCAGACTCACAAGGAGCTAAACTTGGACTCTCCCAGTCGCTGGCCATAAAAGCCTGAAAACCCATCTTCATTTTCCTGATTCTCCACCTTCTCATCTGTTGAGCAGAAACAGCGGCACCTACCTTGCAGAGGATTAAATGACAGTAGCTACAGTCCTCTAAGCGTGGTCTTAATTCTTTAGGTCTTACTCACAGTGTCCATCGACTTATTTAATCCTTACTACAACCTTCTACAGCAGTGTTGCTCAAAAGAACTTTCTGGATGATAGAATTACTCCTCAGTTGCCTTGTCTGACATGGTGGCTGTAAGCCACAGGTAGCCAAGAAACCTGTTTTGGTTTGAATATCGAATGCCCTCAAAGACATATGTGTTAAAAGTTGGTCCTTAGCTTGTGACAATATTGGCAAATAATAGAAATTTTAGGCAATGGAGATGTCAGAGGAAAGGGGATACAGGACTGTGGCCTGGGATCCTGGGGTCCTGAACCCTTCTAGTTCGTTCTGGTTCCTGTCTGTTTTCCTGTGAACTTACAGCCTTTGAAACAGTGAGCAAAATGAATCATTCCTCTTTTATTTTTTATTTTTTTTAAGATAGGATGTTCTACCCCAGATTGAGACTTTATGATTAAGAACAGCCATAAGTTTCTGGTTCCCTTCTGTCCGGATGTGTGCCACCATGCTTGGCAACCTTTTCTGCTCTATGTTGTTGAATTTTACAGGTATTTTCGCCCTAGTGACAGAAAACTGACCACTTAGGGCACTTTAAAATGTGGCTTATATAACTTACAAAAGGACTTTAAAATTTTCTTTTACCTTAATGGATTTAAATTCATTAAGTGTATTTGGCTAGTGGTTACTGATTATTTCTATTTTTCAATTAAAAATTTTCTTTTATTATTTTGTGTGTATGAGTATTTTGCCTGCGTGCATGTTTGTGCACTATGGGTCTGTAGTGGTCCCCCTGAGAGTCAACACAGGGCACTGAATCCCCTGGGACTGGAGTTACAGGTGGTTATGAGTCACCGTGCGGGTGCTGGGGATTGAACCCTGGTCCTCTGGGAGAACACCCAGTATTCTTATCTGCTGAGCTATTGCTCTAGCCCCTGTGGTCCCTACACTCTGATGGCAGAGGTTAAATTTCCTTCTTAGTCTCATTTTCTAGACCCGGGCTTGAATAAATTTAGCCTTAGAGTTGCTAAGTGGCGGAATTGAGACTCAAACACAGGGAGGTGACAACTTGATGAACACACTGTGACAAATGGGAACTCTTATGCAGGCAGGATGGCTCACCTCATATATGCTAAACTCTAGGTTCAATCACCAGCCCTATACAAACCAGACATGGTGGCCTCAGCCTGCAATCCCAGCACTGAGGAGGTGGGGCCAGATAAACAGAATTTTAGAGCAATTTTCAGTTTAGGGAAATTTGAGTTTGAGACCAGCTTTGGATACATGAGAACTCTCTTGCTACCCACTCAAAGGGAAGGAGCAGGGCATATCAAGGTTAGAAGCTGGGTGAGTATGTTGGCCTTTTTACACTGTAGTCCTAGAAAGGCTGATGGGGCAAGGTCGGTTTATGGTTTGTGTCCTCTCAGAGGATAGCATGATAGCATCGGGTCACCCTCTGAGATGAGTCATCAGCTGCAGGTGGGAGGGGACACACACTTGGTCAGTGGGTTGGCCAAGATGGACCCCCAAGCGTGGGAACTAATTATATAGTCCATGCTCATTTCTTAGCCAGATGATCATACACTTTGGCATCAGGCCAACCAGGAAGGGAGCTGGTGAGGACTGGGTGGGTGTTGGGAGCCATGTACAGAGCTTTCTACAGATGAGCTCATTCAAGCCTTGGAGTAACTGGCAGCACCCTTCCAAGGCGGGCAGCTGAAGCCCCAAGGGATTACATGATTGTCCAAGGTCATGCATATCTATCTCATAGCTGCAGGCGGGAGCAGCCTTTGGATCTGTGCAGTCCCTGAGCAGGGCAATATGAAGTCAGCATGGTTCTGCAGAGGTCTGCCGCTGCTGTGGGCTGAGTGGGAGATGGGTGAGAAACGACACAAAGAAAATGCTTATTATCATAATAATGATGACGATGTCATCTGCATGCTCTTCCTCCAGAACCTCTGTGGTGACACCAGCATGGTAGCTTTCTCTGGCACCCTCTGGGACAATAGCATCTGTCACTCTCAAGGGGTCATTAGAACAGCCTTCCTACGGAGTGCCAACACTTAGGGAGCCGCCTCTGCCTTTATAATTCTTTGTTTCTTTCACAAGGCAATAGGAATGCCATGATTAGTTGGGCAGTGGGCGCACTCCATCAATCCCAGCAGAGGATAGTTTTCTGAGTTCCAGGACAGCCAGAGTTGCACAGAGAAATCATCTCTAAAAGCAAACAAACAAACACCAACCAACCAGACAAACAAAAGTCAAGATTTGCACGTTTCAGGATTCCTAATTTAATCGTATTAAGTATGGAAATTGCTTTCTCTGGGAATCTTCAGAGAGGCAGGCAGGTGTCTGTCAAGTTTCTGGGATGGTTCCTTTTTAGACAACTCTGGCTGCTGGTTGGCGGGTCCCCTGCACTGGGGCTTGCTTGCCTGTGACAATTCATTGCCTCCAGGGTCTGACCTTTTCTCCCATGATGAAAAGAAAACAAATCCTAGCTCGGGATGGTGTCAGGTAGAGCCTCTGGGCTCCTGTGCCTGCCAGGCGGACTCTGGGGTTTTCAGAGATTTGCAGTAGAGGTGAGGACTCAAGGTCCTGGGGGACTTTCATCTTGGCTTCCTATGTTCTGGCTGTGTGATATTTTGTAAGTTACTAAACTTCTCTGAGACTTGGTGCTCGATTCTGTCTAAACAGAGAATGAGGTTGGAGTATTGTGTCCTTGAGATGAGCTGAAGTCTGAGTCCTAAGTACACACACATATGATTTCATTTGGAAATAGGATCTTCGTAGCTGTAAATAGGTGAAGTCATAGTCTGGCTGAGATGTAGCTCAGTTGGTGGAGTGCTTGCATAGCAGGAACGAGACCCTGGGTACCTCCCCCAGCTTCTCATAAAACTGGACATGGTGGTGTACACCTGAACTCACAGTGATTCGGAGGTGGAGGCAGGGGAATCAGAAGTCTGACGTCATTCTTGCCTATTTGGTAAGTTTGAGGAAAGCCTGGGCTACTGGAGACGTTGTCTGTTGGCAAAGTGAGAACGGCCCTGGTCTAGTGAGACTGCTACTCTGGGTTCTGTGCTCAGGAGGAACAGAGACAGCACAGGGAGGAGACAGCTATATGATGGTGTAGGCTGAGAGGAGAGCGGTGTGCGCACAAGCCAGAGAATGCCTGAAGCCACTGGGATGTGGGAGAGGTAAAGCAGGGTTCCCCCTACAGCACACACCTGATTTAGGGCATGTGGCTTTCAGAACTGTGAGACATTTGGGTTGGGGACTTTGTGCTTGAAATCCTAGGAAACAAAAAGAAGGGTGGATGATTTTGAGGAGTTGAAGGATCTCTTTCTGTGCTGGGCAAGATTAGGTGTTAGAAGATTACATTTACTTCCTCTTTTCCAGAAAAATTAGGAACAGATACAAGACGTTGGAGTGCGTGAAATCATACGCCTGGGGCTGCATGGCCGATGTGGATGTGTGTCCAGCTCCATTACTGCTTTGCTTTATTGTGACATTAGGCAAGTTGTTTGGCCCTTTGGTCTCAGTTCCAGGAAAGAGTAAACCAGCCCTGAGATATAGGGACAGTCCCACCCTCTTGTCACCATCCTGGTGATTTCTGGTTTGGTGCTTATACAGGGACTGTTGGTGCTGAACACCAACAATACAGAACATCAGCCTCAGGAGAAGCCAAGTGAGAAACTGTTGGAGACCAGCTTCGACAAGTCTACCACTTAAGAGAGTAGGGGCATGGGGATTAGAAAAATAAGTAGAGAATGAAGACTTGAGTGAAAATAATAAAACAGAAGCATAGGATAGTACTGGGAAGGAGTTCCAGTGAGTACTGAATTGCCCACATTTAATTTCAATTTTCTTAAAATACCCAGACCCCAAAAGGTAGGAGGAAGATAAAAAAAACTGAATTAACATGATGCAAGGAAGAGACCAGTTGAAGACTGTGGACTACATTTTTAGTTAAACATTCTATTGCTAGAACAAGACAAGTAATGCTCACACCCTAGACCAAAACATTTTGTAGACAGACCACTTCTTGGGTGGAATGTGTTGTCTCCCTAAGGGGGGAACTTAGTTGAATCCTTAGACTTTTGTTTGAGGTAGAAACAGATCTACTTCTCTATACCTGAGATACAAAGTCTGAATATTAGCCACACCTGTTGACAATAAATCAAGGTAGACCTTTGTTGGAGGTGGAAACAGACAATAACCTTGAAGGAACAGAAGTAAAGTACAGTTCTCTGACTTTCAGACAAGGTGGAAATAGGCTCACATTTTTAGGCCTCTACAGGAAACACATAGCATGAAGGTGCCACATAGTCCTGTGCGCTGGCTCCCCCACTGCTCCTTCTCCAGTAGACCTTGAGCTGTGCCTCATTGGTCCCATCTTGTAGCTGAGACATTAGTGTAGTGAGGGGCTGCAGGCAGGCCTGCTTTTCATCCCGCCCAGATCCCACACAGCTAGCTTTACACGTGAAATAACAACATACAAACTATATTCATTTAAACACTGCCTGGCCCATTAGTTTCAGCCTCTTACTCACACCTTGATTAACCCATATCTAATAATCTGTGTAGCACCACAAAGTGGTGCCTTACCGGGAAGATTCTAGCATACATCCATCTTGGGCAAGAGCTTCATGGCATCTGACCCAGAGAGCAGAGGCATGGTGATTTATTAACTTCCCTTTCCAGCATTCTGTTCTGTCTACTCCACCCACCTAAGGGCTGGCCAATCAAATGGGCCAGGCAGATTCTTTATTAACCAATGAAATCAACTCAAAGAGAAGATTCTCCCACATCACATTAGAATCATAGACTCACTCCCACAGCAGGACAGGGAACACAGGCCCATTTCTTTGGGCCTCTAAATCCTATAATCAGTCTTCCTCACACTGTTGTCTGAGGTGACCTGTGATTCTTCAGGGTGAATGTTTTTCTCCTTGGAGATCCGCTTGCTTGTTGCTGGTGTGATTGTCATACCATGTGAGTGGCAGGTGAGGAGGACAGACTCACAGGCTTGCAGGGGGCACTACCAGGTTGGCGTATGTGGTAGAGCAGATCCTGATGTGTCCTGAACAGGACTAAGTGTTCATTGGAATTAGGACTGTTGCAGACACTATATCTGTGCCTTTGTGTGGTGTTTGGTGTGTGTGTGCATGCATGCACGTGTGTGCATGTGCTCATGAGTGCGGAGGTCAGCAAACAACCTCAGGTGTCAGTTCTGAGGTATCGTCTGTGTTTGTTTGAGACAAAGTGCCAATGGCTTGGATCTTAGGCCAGGATAGACGTCGTATGGACATCCACGAGCCCCCATCTCTGCCTCCCACCTTGCCATCCCTGGATTTCAAGCATGTTCCATTTTACATATTGTTCCTGGGGATCCAATGTCAGGGTCTCACTTTTGCCAGGCAGGCACTTACTGAGTCTTCTCCTCAGTCCCATGAATAAACTTTTTAAAACATACTCCTGCTTCTTCTTGGGTGCATCGTCTCTGGCTGCTTTGAGTTGTAATGTTAGAACTGAGTGGGTTTGTTGGCCTCGGATGTCTCCAGCAGTCCTTTTGGGTAAAGCTTGTTCACCAGGAATAGCTGAATCTTTACTTCCAGCTCAGTGCTGGAGCAGAAAAGAGGAGACTGGGACAGTCTATGGGCATGATTCCATGTATGGCCAGTGTGAGGCCTCAGGTGGGGGTCTTATGAAGCAGGCTGGGCCGTGTACACCTTAAAGGCTTTTGGGCTCTGATATTGAGGGTGGAATGTGGCCTCTTTCATCTCAGAGGGAGACTGATGCAGCCCTGTGGTGAAGTGCTTGGAGTCCAAGATGCTTGGGCTATCAACCCTCAGTGGTTGTGCATCTTTTCCCCACAATATGATACTTTTATTGATTATTTATTGTATGTCACATCATGCCGCCCATCACACTCACTTCCCGTCCTCCCATGTCTGCCCCCACCCTTGTGGTACTTCCAAAGAAGAAAGAAATTTTTTAAAAGGATTAAAAAACCCACAAGTTCAATTTGTGTTGTTTGTATATTCACAAACTGGAGCATGCTCACACTCCCAGCGGCCAGCCCCTTAAAGAAACGGAGCCTTCCCTTCTCACACCTCTGCCAGAGGCCGTCAGTTGCGGAGCCCTGCACTTGAGCATCCTTATCACAGGGTTTAAGGATTCTCTTTGATTGTTTCCTTTTTCTGCTTTTCTTTCCGGGGGAGGGTTGGGGTTGTCACTGAGGCCTTCGCAGCTGTGCATCTGTAGTCATCTACATCATTGCAGAAGTAGCTCCCTTGCCCTTTACAGTCAGTGGGAGCCTGGGTCATGGGCTTCCACATGGCTTCTGGTGGCAGTATGGACCACGGACATCCACATAATCTCCAGCACAGCATCAGCACGGAGACTGTGGTCTCTGGTGGCATCAACATCGTCCTCTGGTGAAGCACAGGCCAGTGACACCATCATAGCCTCCAGAAGCAGCTCAGGCCAAGGACACCAATATGGACTCTGGTGACTGCCTGGCTCATGGACGTCATCATGACCTCAAGTGGCAGAATAGACCATAGATGAACCTCAGAACATCAATATGGTCCCGGGGGCTGCACAGGCCCCTGCATTAACAAGGCCATATGGCAGCAGAGCCTACAGACATCAACATGGCTTCATTTAGTAACACAGATCATGATCTCTTCACAGTCTTAGGTGGAAGCATGAGCCATGGACATCAACATGGCCCCCATCACATCAGAACCACAGATCCTGACATGGCCCTTGCTGGCATCATGGACCACCGACATCAACATGGCTTCAAGGTACAGACCATTCAGCTCAACGTGGCCATCAGCAGCAGTATAACCCACAGTATCAGCACAAGTTCAGGCAGTAGCAATGACCACAGGGCCTCTAGGGTAACATAAGCCACAAACATCACCATGGCTGCCAATTGCTGTACATCTTTAAAGAGACTCGCTGACTTCTCTGAGCTTCATTTGGCAAAATGAGGAAGATCTCAGTATCACTATTATAATGTGACCACCAGAAGACGCTTCTAATCTCTGCCTGGAGCACACCTCGCATTAATTAAATCCTTCTCAGGATCTGTCGTGCTTCTCAGCCCAGTTGGGGAGAAGCAGGACGCTGCAGGATCTGAGCCAGATTGAAGATTTTCAGTCATGATTGTGTTACCTTCAGGGGATGTGTGGCAGTGTCTGGATACAGTTCGGGTTGTTGTGACCTGGGAGAGGAAGGGTTTAGGACTGGCCAGGGATGACGCTGAGCATCTTGTGATACAGCCCACAGTAGGGGACAATCTGAGATCAGACGCCAGTGGTGCTGAGTTCAGAGAGGCAGTGTCACCAGTTTCTGGATGATTGATGATCTATAGCTCGAGGAACAACATGTTTATATTAGAGCAGCAAATGCCAATGACTTACAGAGGAAGAAGCAGCATTCACATGGCTTTTAAACAAACACTTGATATTTACAAAAATCACCTTGTAGAGGGTGAATGGCTTCAAGTCTCTGTTCTCTCTTGCCCCACCCCTTAACCCTGTGACTCAAAGTGTCTTGAAAGCTGCTGGCCCAGGGATGGAGTTCAAATTCCTAACAACGTTGATATCCTCCATACCTTGTCTTTTGACTTACTCTCCAGCCTTACTTCTCATAACGAATACTTTCTGTCCTGCAAAATGTCAAGTGGTCCAGGTGCCAGCTAAACACTTAGCACATGTGGCTGTGTGTGTGTGTGGCTGTGTGTGTGTGTGTGGCTGTGTGTGTGTGTGGCTGTGTGTGTGGCTGTGTGTGTGGCTGTGTGTGTGTGTGTGGTGTGTGTGTGTGGCTGTGTGTGTGGCTGTGTGTGCGGCTGTGTGTGTGGCTGTGTGTGCGGCTGTGTGTGTGTGTGGTGTGTGTGTGTGGCTGTGTGTGCGGCTGTGTGTGTGTGTGGTGTGTGTGTGTGGCTGGTGTGTGTGGCTGTGTGTGTGTGTGGTGTGTGTGTGGCTGTGTGTGTGTGGCTGTGTGTGTGTATGTGTGGCTGTGTGTGTGGCTGTGTGTGTGTGTGGTGTGTGTGTGTGTGGCTGTGTGGCTGTGTGTGTGTGTGGCTGTATGTGTGTGTGGTATGTGTGTGTGGCTGTGTGTGTGTGTGGTGTGTGTGTGTGGCTGTGTGTGTGGCTGTGTGTGTGGCTGTGTGTGTGGCTGTGTGTGTGGCTGTGTGTGTGGCTGTGTGTGTGTGTGGTGTGTGTGTGTGGCTGTGTTTGTGTGGCTGTGTGTGTGTGGCTGTGTGCGTGTCTGTGTGTGTGTGTCTCTCTCTCTCTGTGTGTGTGTGTGTGTGTGTAGGGGCCAGAATTGAGTATTGGTGTCAGTCTCCACTTTATTGCCTTGAGACAGGGTCTCTCTGAACCTGTAGCAAGGCTGGCAGTCAGCAAGCCCCAGCCATGCTGCTGTCTTTGCCCTGCACAGTGCTGGCGTTACAGATGTGTCTTTTTCCCTTATGGGCACCTGGACTCCAAACTCACGGTCTCATGTGCTCTTACTCTGCAGCACCTCCTCAGTCTCACTCACATTTCCGTCCTCGTTCAGACTCCTAGGACAGCTCCCCCACCTACACTCTTCCGCTTCGGAGTCGAAAAACTCTCATGTTCTCTTTCCCAGCCGAACAAATTCCTGCTCATCCCTCAAAACCAGTCCAGGGCAACGTGTCTCAGTCAAGCAAAGCTGCTCTTGAATCTAGCTGTCCAGATGTGTCCCTTCTGTCTCCTAATTGCTCTGCATTCTCTGCGAGCATCTTCCCTAAGCACCGGTTTTTCTTCTGAGAAATGGGTTACAGCAGCATTTCCTTCGGCCTGTTCTAGAGAGGGCAAAAGGAGACAACAAGGATAGGTGCTAGCAAGTCCTGTCATTTTTAGGTTTCCTGTGACCTCTTTCCCAACACCATCCTGCCAGACCTACTGAGTACTGGATCTCAAAGGGCACTGCTGTTTGAACTTCAGAACAGTGGCTGCATCTTATTCTGTTGCTATTTCAGCCAACAATCGAGACTCTGCAGCTACTGGGCTGCTTCTCCAGCAGTAGCCTGGTGGAAATCCTGTGTCCACAGCCACCGGCTCTGACACTGCCCCTAAAGGTAGTGTTAACTACATATCTATCATCCTGTTTATAAATAAGACTCAAGAGTCAAAGGCTGGGATGAAAACCTACTAGCTCAGAGAGAGCTAACTTCCCTCCTTGTTGGTGTCTAAGCCCCATGCTTCTGCTTCACCAGACCAGAAAAGGCTGTGCCATTCCAAACTCCACCCTACTGCTTCCCCAGTCTCTGTCTCTCCCCATGCCCTCTGAGGCTCTGTGATTACTTTCTGTCAGCTAGTTGCTAACACAGTCTCCTGACCCAAGCTTATCTAGTTAATGTAAATGCAAATTCAGGGTTCACAGTGTGATCAAATATCTCCTAACAAGGCAGACTTTCTGTTTCCTACCCATGAGGAGGTGAACAGTCTCTTAGCCCACATACCCCTGTCACCGTGGTGTTCTGCCTAAGAGCATGGGACAGAACCCTCTGAAACTGTGAGACACACACCCCTGTCACCGTGGTGTTCTGCCTAAGTGCATGGGACAGAACCCTCTGAAACTGTGAGACACACACCCCTGTCACCGTGGTGTTCTGCCTAAGCGCATGGGACAGAACCCTCTGAAACTGTGAGACACACAACCCCTTATTTAGGTCATTTTCATCTGGATCTTGGGGTTTTAATTAGGACTTACGGTTCTTGTCATACAGTTTCCCACTTGTTTGGTTAGTTACTCTGAGATATTTTATGCTATCTGTGGATATTGTAAAGTGTCATGTTTCTCTGATTTCTATCTCAACCCATTTATCATCTGTATAAAGAAAGGCTACTGATTTTTTTGACTTAATCTTGTATCCTGCTATATTACTGAAGGTGTTTATGAGTTGTAGAAGTTCCTTGTTAGAATTTTTGGGTTCATATAATATGTAAACTATCATATTGTCAGCAAATAGTGAGAATTTGACTTCTTTTCCAATTTATATCCCCTTGATCTCCTTTTGTTGTTATATTTCTCTAGCTAGAACCTCAAGTAATATATTAAATAGATATGGAGATAGTGAACAGTCTTGTCTTGTTCCTGATTTCGGTGAGATTGCTGTGAGTTTCCATTTAGTTTAGTTTAGCAAGCTGTTGGCTTGCTGTATATTGCCTTTATTATGTGTAGGTATGTTCCTTGTATCCCTACTCTCTCCAAGACTTTTATCATAAAGGCATATTGTATTTTGTTGAAGGTTTTTTTCAGTGTCTAATGAAGTGATGATATGATTTTTTTCAGTTTGTTTATGTAATGGACTACATTGACTGATTTTTGTATATCGGACTATCCCTGCATCTCTGGGATGAAGCTGACTTTGTCAGGGTGTATGATTTTTCTGATGTGTTCTTGGATTCAGTTTGCCAGTATTTTATTGAGTATTTTTTGCATCAATGTTAATGAATGAGATTGGTCTATAATTCTCTTTCTTAGTAATATCTTTGTATGATTGAGTATCAAGGTAAATTTAGCCTTGTAAAAACAGTTTGGCAATGTCCCTTCTGTTTCCATTGTGTGGAATAATTTGAGGAGTATTAGTATTAGTTCTTCTTTTGATGGCTCCTTGGCCTTGAGAGGGAGGGAGGGGAGGTATGGGTGGAGGGGAGGGGAGGGAACGGGGAGAAGGAGGGGAGGGAAGGGGGAGGAGGAGGGGAGGGAGGGGGGAGGAGGAGGGAAGGAGATGGAAATTTTTAAATATAAAAAAAAAATAAACCTTGAGAAAAAAAAAAAAAGAAAATCTTGTAGAATTCTAAGCTGGAACTAAAAAAGTCCTGGGCTTTTTTAGTTGGGAGACTTCTGATTACTTTCTATTTCTTCAGACATTATAGGTCTATTTAATTTGCTTATCTGGTCTTGATTTAATTTTGGTAAGTGATATTTATCCAGAAAATTGTTCATTTTCTTTGAGTTTTCCAATTTTGTGGAGTACAGTCTTTCAGTGTATGACCTGATGATCCTCTGGATTTCCTTGGTGTCTGTTGTTATGTTCCCCTTTTCATTTCTGATTTTGTTAATTTGGAAATTCTTTTTCTGACTTTTGTTTAGTTTGGATAAAGTTTTGTCTATTTGTTGATTTTCTCAAAGAACCAACTCCTTGTCTCATTGGTTCTTTGTTTTGTTTTCTTTGTTTCTATTTTGTTGATTTCAGCTCTCAATTTGATTATTTCCTGTCATCTAGTCCTCATGAGTGAGTTTGCTTCTTTTTGCTCTAGATTTTTCAGGTGTTCTGTTGTGTGGGATTTTCCCAACTTCTTTATGTAGGCATTTAATGCCATGAATTTTATTGTTAACATTGCCTTCATTGTGTCCCCAAAATGTGGGTATATTGTGTGGTCATTGTAACTGAATTTTAGGAAGTCTTTAATTTCTTCCGTGACCCATTGGTGATTCAGGTGAGCATTTTTTAATTTCCATGTGTTTGTGGGCTAAAATTAGTGTTGCCGTTCAATTCTAATTTTAAGTCATGGTGATCTGATAAGATACAGAAGGTTATTCCATTTTTCTTTGTAACTGTTGGCATTTGCTTTGCTACCTAGTGTGTGGCCAATTTTTAAGAAGGTTCCATGAGGGACTGAAAAGAAGGCATATTCTTTTATGTTTTGCTGGAATGTTTATAGATGGCTGTTAAGTCCATTTGAGTCATAACATCTGTTAGTTCCCTTATTTCTCTGTGTTAAGTTTCTGTCTGGTAGACCTGTCCAGTGATGAGAGTGGGGTGTTGAGGTCTCCCGTTATTAGTGTGTGGGGTTTAATGTGTGACTTAAGCTTTAGAAGTGTTTCTTTTACATATGAGGGCGCCCTTGTATTTAGGGCATAGATGTTCAGTAGTGAGATTTTCTCTTGATGGATTTTTCCTGTGACTCATATGTAATGTATCTTTTGATTGATTTTATTTTGAATTCTGTTTTGTTAGATATAGGATAGCTACACCTGCTTGTTTCTTAGGTCCATTTGATTGAATTTTTTCCTCAACCCTTTACTCGGAGGTAACGTCTGTCTTTGAAATTGAGGTGTGTTTTTTTGTATGCAGCAGAAGGATGGATTCGGTTTTCATTTCCAATCTGTTAGCCTGTGTATTTTTATAGGTGAGTTGAGTTTGTTTATACTAAGTGATATTGATGATCAGTGATTGCTAGTTCCTGTTATTTTAGTTGTCATTGTTGGTGATGTTATTTTCTGTTTTTACATTTATTGGAATTTGCTGCTGTGAGATCATCTATTGTCTGTGTTTTTGTGGTTGTACCTGATTTCCTTGGATTGGAGTTTTCCTTCTAGCACATTATGTAGGATTGGATTTGTGGCTAGGTATTGCTTAAATCTGGTTTTGTCATGGGATATCTTGTTTTGTCCATCTGTGGTGATTGAACATTTTGCTGGGTATAGTAGTCTGGACAGTCATCTGTGGTCTCTTAATGTCTGCATAACACTTGACTAGGACCTTTTGGCTTTAATTGTTTCCATTGAGAAGTCAGGTGTAATTCTGATAGGTGACTGGCTTGCACCTGGTCCCACAGAAGTCACTGGCTCAGGCCTGCCATCTTGGAGGTTTCTCCCTTATACCTGCTCCGGTAGAGGTCGCTAGCCTGGTCTTCTCTCTTGCTCCTAAAATTGTTCCACAATTTCTTTCTTGATGCTCCCTGAACCTTAGCTGTAAGGGTAATAGTATAGATGGATCATTTGGGGCTGGGCACCAACAGCCAGTTCTTGCCTGCATTTTGATTCGCTGTGGTTTCCTGTAATGGTCTCTGTAACTGTAGAAGACTCTTCTTTGATGAAGAGTGAGTATCTTACTGGTGGGATCAGTATCTACAATGCAGTTAAGTGTCATCCTGGTTGAACAAAGAGGCAGGAGCAGCAGTTCACAACTTTTAGGGGAGGAGAGTTAGTTTTAAGGATGTGGCCCCTGGTAGGTTGGCCATGCTCTGGTGAATGACCACTCACCCAAAACGGACACAGTTGGGTGGGTAGGGAACAGGGTGAGGGGTACATACGGTGGGGGGAGTTGGGAGAGGATGATGCATATGACCAAAATAAATTTTATGAAATTGTCAAATAATTAAATTTGTGTTAGGAGAAAAAGAAATTGTGGTTGTATAAAAGCATATCTGTGCTCTTTATGATCCGATTCTGCTGCTATGGAAGAAAGCTGTCAGTCCAGGGCAATCTGAGATAATGATGTCATGTGGTGCTGCTGGGGTTTACATTAGAAGGGCTCTTAGCTGATGAGAAAGAAGCTAGGCCTGGGGATTCCTCTCTGGGTAGCTCTGAAATTGCTTGCCCTGGAGCCAGCTGGACTGCAGCGGTTCAGATTCATTGGCTCTGTCTTCCTGGCAGTCAGGGTGGTGACAGGAATGATAATCTCTTATATTTGCAGAGGGCTTTGAATTCTTCCTACTCTGTTATTCTTCACAGGGTGAAGGATGGAGCTGATATTCCAACTCTGCTCTAGCTACGGTCTGACCTTGGTCAGACCCATTCCACCTTGTAAATGTGGGCTACTAAATCTGATCCCTGGGGTTGTAAAATGTCAGGTTGGGGTCAGGAGAGGAACCTGGGCAGCAGTGTGCTGCTGAAATAGCTTTCTGCAGCAAAGACTCTGGTGGGGCAACCTTTGCCCACTTTTGAGGCATAAATGCTCCCACCGGGGTAAATGCCAACCTACCAATGACACGTCACTGGACACAGACTTGGGCAGCAATCTGCACTGCCCACTCTTGCAAGTGTCCATGTATAAATGGCAATCCTGTCAAACCTCTATGTTACTTCTGCTTTGCTCGTGGTTTCTTTATAGGAGTGTTCAGAAAGATCTTGAGACAGTGTCTACGCACAGAGAGAGCATGATGCAACCTCTGCTGACATGAATGATGGAGAATGGTAGTATGGGTGTAGGATGTGGTCTAAAGGGCTCCCTCTGGCATCTGGTAGGCACTCCATGGGTGTGCCATATGGCTAAGGGCTGCCTCATGGTCTGGCACTCACTCTTACTGAGCACACGGAACCTTCATTGTAACACCAGTTGGCATTGTGTTGATGACAACTTGGGCTTCGGAGGCAGTGAGCTTGTGAAGGTATTCTAGCCTATTAGTGATGACCCTGGGAAAAACTGCTTATTCTCTCTGTGTGGTCTCAGTTTCCTTGCCCCAAAAGAGGGAGCAGTAGGGAGACAATGGAACATGGAGAAAAAACTAGAGTCCACTGCTGGTATGTTTCCTTTCCATGTGAGGTTGCAAAGGGACTAATGGATAGTGTTAGTTGATTTTCTTGTCACTGTGGCAAAATATCTGGTGGAGACAGCTTGAGGGCGGAAGGGTTTGCTTTGGCTCATAGTGTGAGGGCTCAGTCACATTGCCTCTGCAGCCAGGAAGCAGAGAGAGAGAGAGAGAGAGAGAGAGAGAGAGAGAGAGAGAGAGAGAGAGAGAGAGAGAGAGAGAGAGAGAGAGAGAGAGAAAGTTTCAGCTCACTTTCTCCTTTCTATTCAGTCCTGGATCCCGAGCCAAGGGATGGAGCTTCGTTCAGTGTGGGTCTTCCTACTTCAGATAAATTAACCTTAGAAAATCCATCACAGTCACGCCCTGGCCTGAGTCTAGCTCCTATAAAGCTGACACAAATATTCACTGTCTCAGGGATGCACAGCCAAGCTAGTGTCATAAATCCTGGAGATGGTGCTGACCTGGGCGGTAGGAAAACTCAAGATCACTCATGACTTCTTGCTCCACTGAAAATTAGCCCTGAGTTTTTGTTTAGTTTTGTTTTTAGTTTGGGCAAATAGGAGAATTAGCAATTTATTCTGATTCTCTGGATAAACAGCCATCAGTAGTCCCAGGGGAAGGGCAGGGTGCCTTTGTTTGCGCCCCATGCTGGGTTCATTATAATCCACCTGAAAAGTAGGTGCCTGAGGGATGCTGACACTGCTCCTCTCTGTTGCTGTGATACACGCAAAGACATGCAATCAGATCCTGAAATATGCTGTGATACACGCAAACACATGCAATTGTCCTGAAATATGGAGGCTGAGTTTTTAACCACCAAGTTTCCTGCCTGTCTTGCGGGAAAGTGTTGGTCACCAAGCACTGCTAAATGTCATCTCTTGCATTATTTCCTTCATAGATCATGAACCTTACCATTGTCCATAGTTTATCTTTGTTCCCCTTGGGAGTTACTAATAAGAGCTTGGGCCCAGTCAAGCTGAGGAGCAAACTCTTTAATGAAAGAGGACTGTGTGCAAACTGTGGCTACCCCTGCTGCTTCTCTGTGTGTCTGCACGCAAATCGCTCAACTGTGCTGTTATCCTGAGGACTTTCCTTTTGGTTGACTTGATAAAGGCATCTAAGGTGATGTGCTTATATTGCGCCCCTTCCCTGTAGCTGAGGAGGTGATGACAAGAGGATCTTTGGACAGCCATTCCTGTAAAATCAGTGAGCTCCAGAAGGGATCCTGGTCCCCAAAGTAGGGACAGTGACTGAAGAATGACATCTGAGTTTGGCCGCTGGCCTCCACATGCACATGTAGACACAGACAGACAGCAGGCAGACAGACAGACATACAGACTGACAGACACACACACACACACACACACACACACACACACACACTCCACATCCATACAGAACAATATATGGAACAGGGAAGATATTCTTGTTAACTGGCAGCTGGCATTCCTTCCGTAAGGCACCTTGTTCTTTAGGGACCTGGAGGTCATTCCTACCATGTCAGCTGCATTGACTCCATGTCCACTTCCATCCTGAAGCTCATGATCTTACCCAGCCTCCTGCCAGCTGCCAGCAGGTTCCTCTTCTACCAGGATGGGAAATGCTTGCCCCAGCACCAGGACAGACAGACCTTTTTCTCAGCCCTTTCCTTGGAAGCCCTGGTTTACTGCAAGCTGCAGTGACTCCTGTGTCCTTCCAGCTCTGGGGAGGAGCAGTGGATTATGCTGTATGTATGTCAGAGCAACCTGTTGCTCACACTGCCCTGCATTTGGCATGGAGCGTGGGACTTCGGAGCTGCTCGCTCATGATATGAAATCTTGGAAGCAGAGAGGGATAGGAGAAAAAGCAGGGCCACAAAACCTCAAAGCCCACTATTTAGACACACTTCTTCCCACTAGGACTCATCTCTTAAAGGTCCCATAACCTCCTAGCAGCTCCACCAGCTGGATGCCAAGTGTTCAGACACATGAGCCTGTGGGGCTACATTTCATATTCAAACCATGAGGGCTAAGTAATAAGATCGGTACAAAATGCCCTATTTAATGTGTTAGCTAAAGAGTCCATCCAAAGGATATTAACACTCCCAATTACACTTCTTTTTCCTACATGTGTCTAACATAATCTAGAATTACACAGTCAGGGCTCAACACAGTGTTTGACTAACACTCAGGGAGTCTGCAGTTCTGAATGGCTTTTGTGCTGTTGGGTGAACTCATTCTGGGTTCCTGTCAATCTCTCTAGCAAAGTCAAGAGAAGACCTTGAGCAGTAAGGCAGGGGATGATGCAGGGGGGGATGTAGGATGATGGGCAGCTGCCTGTGAGACAGTGGGTACAGCTCACCCATGCTAAGAAGGCCCAGCTTCCTGGAGGTCTGCAGCATGCTGCAGCAACTCACAACTCACAACACTGTAGGGGCTGGGGAGATGGCTCAGTCTCTACAGTGCTTGTCACACAAGCGGGAGGACCTGAGTTTGATATCTAGAACCCACATTAGAGAAAAAATACCCACAAAACTTGCTGGGTTGGGTGATGCATGCTTGTTATCCTAGTGCAGAAACGGCAGACAGACCGAGACTGGGACTGTGCCAGACTGGCGAGGTCCAGACCAGTGAGAAATACTTTCAGAAATCAAGCTGGATAACAAGGAATGACAGTCCTCTGAGCCCCACATACAAGTACACATCTGTACACATTTGAGTGTCCTTATTATACTAAAGCTGTCTGTAAGGTGAGCTTTTTCTCCCTAGCGTAGAGAACTCACTGCCAAAGGCTGACCCCTGAGTGCCCCAGAAGCCCCAGAGCAGAGCCTGTGCATTATCCAGGAGGCCTCTGGGAGCTGTCTAGGGCACACAGGGCCAGTCTGTGGAGCAGCTGCCATGCAAAGAAGAGAGCAGTGGACTTGGAAGCCAGTGCTGAGTGCCTTCAAGCTATTTGATCTCTGCCATCTCATCTACGAAGTGAGGCTATGTGTGTTGATTCAAAGAGGTCAAACAGTGGAGGACAGAGGCCCTGCAAGGCTAGATCTGCGCTCAGTCATTCGGGAAAATGAGGTGCTCTTTGAGTTGCTTTTCTGTACAAAGTGTAATGACAGCATCAGAGTTATGAAGATAGAATATATCTGACGGACACTATGCATATATATACAAAGCATGTGTGTATGCAATGGCTCTGCCTGCTGCACGGCAACAAAGCATTTGTCCTCTTATTCTTGAGGTTGTGTGTCTGCCTTCTTGGCACTGGGAAGTGGCTAGGGATGTAAAAGCAAAACCACGGACAAGACCTGGGCAGAGATTGCAAACCAGCCAGGACGGTGCAAGTGGAGGATCCAGGCCCATGGCGGCAGTCCTCGGTGTCATGGTGGCAAGTCTCTCTTTCCTCCTTAGTCCCCTGCTGACTAACTGATAATTACAGGGAGGAGGGGTGCTAGTACCATGCCAGGCACTCTCTTACATGGAAGCATATGGCTTCATGACTGCGGCTGTGCAGGCCAGGCATTGAGTTCCTTGGAGCTTAAGTAACTTGCCCTGAGTTACGCAGTTACCACAAAGTGAAGGGGGAGACACAGCTTGTCTGGGGTAGCATCTCAGGGTCCTTGGTTTTGCCTCCTTTGTCTATCACCAATCCAATGACTACAAGTCCACACTTACCCAAGCATTTCAGTCCTGAGAGACATCTGTCCCAACTCAGCTTGGCTCAACTCACCTCAACTCAGCTGATTCTAGTTTGACTCAGCTTAGGTTGGTTCAGGTTAACTCAAGCAGAGCATGTAGCTATCTGCATATGTGTACATAGATGTATGTGTGTGTGTGTGTGTGTGTGTGTGTGTGTGTGTATTCTTGCAAGCATGCACATGGGCAACCTAGGCTGCATTGTCTGTCTTATTGTTGTTTTGAGGCGTGGTCTTCCACTGACCTGGAATCTGTGTATAGCCCACTGAACCCCATGGATCTTCTCATCTCTCTACTCTCCAATTCTGGGATCATAACCACATGACATTATGTTTGGATTCTTTGGGAGTTCCGGTCTTTGTATATGTGAGGCAAACACTGATTATCAACTTGATTGCACTGAGAGGCACTCAGGCGATTAGAATCATTCTGGGTGTGGCTGTGAGGGTTCTCTGAATATGGGCAGCACTGTTACACAGGCTGGGGCCTAGATGGAATAAAAGCAGATGAAGGGGGAAGCCTTCTGCTACAATACTGCTTGGCCTATTAGCTTATGCATATTTCTAGATAGCTCTTAACATCTTAAATTAACTCATTTCTATTAATCTGTGTATTGTCATGTGGTTGTGGCCTACTGGTAAGTTTCCATCCAGCGTCTGGTGTCTGTTTCCTGCAGTGGCTATATGGCTTCTCTTTGACTCCGCCTACTCTCTCCTCCTCTATCTGCTTGGAATCCCCACCTTGCCCTATTCTGCACTGCAATAGGCCCAAAGAAGCTTCTTTATTAATCAATGACATCCACAGCATCCACAGGGGAATCCCTCATCACCTCCCCTTTTCTGTTTAAATAGAAAGGAAGGTTTTAACTTTAACATAGGAAGATTATATACAACAAAACAGTTATCAAACAAATTATAGTTACAATATTTATATCTACTTTATCTTGTATCATAACTAAGGAAAACTATAACTATTTATTCTTCAACTCAATCAAAGACTTGAGGAAGATATAATATTACCTAAGTTAAAAGGAAGTGCACTGTAAGCAACTTCTAAAACTCTAGAATTGACAGAGACATCTCACTGCCTGGACAGTCACCCAAAGTTCTGCTGTACCTTTGCAGCACCCTTCTTCAGCCTACACGCCCATAGTTCCTGACAGGCCTTTCCATGAAGCAGGAAATTTGAAGATCTCTTATGCCTTGTACTGACAAAATTCATCAGTTGCTTTCTTCTGTGTCCTGCAAAATGTCTTTCAGTTCCCTCATGAAACAGGAAACTTGCATGACCGTCTCACCTTCTTTAGACAATTTCAGCAGTTATTTTTCTGTGGGTCCTGCATGTCCAGTTCGTACAGTATACTATCAAGCACTCCAAGCAAGGGCAGGTTCTTGCCCAAATGGTTAATAAACTCCATAAGGAGCCTCTTCGATTTCCATCATCCTCTTGAAGTAGATTGGTATTGTCAGGAGCAGATGTGTCTCATTGTCATGAAAAGTCCTAAGTTTTTAAACACTTCAAATTCCATATTATGTTACTCTTTGAAAAGTTTGAAGAATATCTATATCCATCTGAAATATATCTCTGTACATTCAGAAAACTTAACTAACATGACTACAAGCTTGACTCTTATAGATGATTATCTATTAACCTATATTTCTTAATTATACACTACCTTTTTAAATGCGCAAACACAATACCTTAATCACTAACAGAAATAGACATATAACAAAATTAATCACAAATTTGTATCAATAGACCAAGATCCATACCAATGCAAAGTATTCATCTTTATAGCAAGGGTGACACCAGTAAATGATTTAAAATTTGGATGGATTACGCTGTTGTACGAGGCTGCTTGTTTGTTCCCAGCTGCTCAGCCCCGAAATAACCACACAGAAACTGTATTAATTGCAATACTGTTTGGCCAATAGCTTAAGTGTATTTCTGGCTAACTCATATCCTAAACTAACCCATCTCCATTAATCTGTGTATCACCATGTGGCTGTGGCTTACTGAATGAAGGGGAAGCCTAGCCCAAAACCTTGTTTTGTAAGGCGTGTCCCCCTTGGTTTAAAGGCGTGTCCCCCTTGGTCTAAAGGCGTGTCCCTCTTAGGCGTGTCCCTCTTAGGCGTGTCCCCCTTAGGCTAAAATTGACTTATAAAATCTTGCGGGCCTGCGGCCTGCCTGCTCTTTGTTTTCCTGCCCTCCTCGCTGGAACCTTGGATTTGTAAGTTCCCTTTCCTTTCCTTTATTAAAACTGAATTATATATATTAAAGCTTGTCTGGTGAATCATAACTGCCGATCAACCACGCACCTTCAACTGAATAAAGTTCTGTCCAGCATAGTGGGGACTACATTGCTTCTCTCTGATTCTGCCTTCCTTCTTCCAGCATTCAGTTTAGTTTTCCCTGTCTAGCTCTATTCTACCCTATCATTAACCAATAAATGATTCTTTATTCATTAACCAATAAAAGCAACACATAGACAGAAGGACCTCCCACACCGTTACGCTGCCACTCCGTTCTCAACAGTTTGATGTAATTGTTACTCCAATGACCTTGGGGGACAGCCCTGTGCAGATCACAAAGCTTTTACACAGGTGATTTGTGTGTAATGTGTCTTTGAAGCTGAGCCAGCCCAGAAATAAAGATGAAGGGGAGCTTAAATAGAGAAGAGTTGACAACACCGCTATTAAAGGGTAGTTTACTCTGTATCAAGTGCAGGGCACAGCGCCTAGAATACCATCTCAATTAACATGGATGGAGATTATCCTTGGGTATTTCACAGATGAGGCTCCAGAGAGTGTGTACAAGCTGAGTAGTTTTTCCAAGTCACAGAGCTGGAGAGGGAAGAGTGTTCTAGTCCAAGGACCCTGTCTTTCCATTGCTCCCACCTGCTGCAAAGATGCCCCACTGTAGCAGGATTGGGAGACACTGGTGCTGGATGTCTCTCTCCTGGCCAACAGCATATAAAACAAAAGACTTAGCATCAGGACTAAATTTTCTGATGGAAGAATGGAATGTGGGTCATATCTCTGGCTCTGGAGGGAGACGTAATATCCCAAGCTGCTTAAAAGACTATTAATAGGTAATTGTCAAAACTTGATCCCAGGAACCCAAGTTTTTAAGATTGTTATTTAGCAGGAAGCTTCCCTCCCTCCCTCCCTTCCTCCCTCCCTTCCTCCCTCCCTCCCTCCCTCCCTCCCTCCTCCCTCCCTTTCCTCCTTTCTTTGAGAACAGGCCTAATGTAGTCCTGGCTGTCCTTAAACCAATTCTGTCTCCATCTCAGGAGTGCTGGAATAACATCAGGCCAAAGAGCAGGATGCTTTCTGACAGCAAAGACATATTGTGATCCCTTCCTGTAAGAGACAACTCCAAAAGACCTTTCGATCACCTGGAACAGGAAAGGGCTCTGTTCTAGAGATTTGAGAAAAAATATAAAGCCTGACTAGAGTGGAAATGGGACAGAGACCTTGTTGGATGGTGTCTGCCCTTCTGTGTGGAGAATGTACTTGGCTCCATAACAAACTCTGTCTTTACTGTGTATCATCTGGATCTTCTCAGCAGCCATCACAAGGGCCTGGGAAACAAGAATCCAGTTCAGGATCCTGGTGACACTGCCATATTGGGAAGTCTTTATGTCATATCAAGGAGTCAGGGCTCAGAGGAACAAAAGAGGACCTGACGTATGTCCTTATTTCCTTATTACAGAGAGCTGAAGGCACTCTCTGTTTTGAGCCAGCTATAGGTAGATCTGTCTTTTGGACCTGCTATGGTTTGATTCTTTACCTAGGCCTTTGATTCCCACTGAGCTGAAACAGTGGCCGCAGCCTTCTTGGCATTTGCATTGGGAAGAACATCACAGACCATCCGCTCATGTTAGATGTGCAGAGGATAACCACACGAAATATCCCCAGAGCCAGACAGAGGAGACCAAGTTCAGCCCTCTGTTGAGCACTTGCTGGGGTTAATTAAGCTAAAACCTGTAGAAGGAAGAAGGATTAAGATGTGGTATTTAAAAAAATGAGCACCAATCACATTATTGATCTTTCTAGTTCCTTTTATTCTTTGTGTTTGGGATTCCTGGACAATGCTTGCTGCAGACTTCTCCCACAATAAAAATCACGTAAGTTAAGACACCGACTTAAATTAAAAATGAGGCCTTGTGGTACAAAGGGTGGAACCCAAGGAATGAGTCTGGAGATGGGGAGCTTAACTTAGAAGAGAGATAGCATCTGTGGGGGACAGATGTTGGAGGACTCCCCACATTCAAGTCTTCGTCTCCATTTGCTTTGAGATGTGCCCTTGGGAAAGGGCTTGGCTCAGCAGAAAGAGCTGCTTCACTGTCTAGCTCCAATTGCTTGCTCACTGCTGCGTGACCTTGGGTAAGTTTCTAACCTCACAAAGGCCTCAGTACCCTCATTTGTTAAATTAGGATAATAATATCCAAACATGCTGAGGCTTCAGAAGGACTAAGTTTGTCTTTAAAGGGCCTGTGTTGCTCAGCAGTTGAGAACGCCTTGTTTATGGTGCTAGCTTCATGCAGGACAAGGGGTATCTTAGGTCCATTTAAGATGCTACAAGAGAATCTCCTAGCTTGTGATCAGAGCATGTGACATCCTCAGCAATAGGTCTTACCCTATTGTCCCTAAGGGCAGCCAATGACAGTGGAGATTGCCTGTATTGTTTTGGGGACCATAAAACTCAATGGGTCATAAAAAGAGTCTGGGACCATAATGAGTTATATGCTAAAAACTTAAAAAAAGAATACAACAAAGAACTGACTGGTTTATAAACATCATGAGTGTATTTTTTACAGTCTTGGTGGCCAAAAATCCAAGATCAAAGCAGATTTAGTGTCTGGTGGGGTCTTATTTGCTGCCTCTAAATAGTGCCATCTCATTGTGTTTTTACTTAGTAGAAGGGAAAAGGGAACTTTCTGGTGTTTCCTGAAGAGTTCCAACCCTTAACCCCATTCATTAGGGCCTTTCCCTCAGGACTAATCATCTCCCAATGTCCTACATCCAAATGGTTTCATGCTGGTAACTAGCTTTTGATTTTTTGATCTTTGGGGGCAAAGGCACAGTCATTCCTCCACTGCAGGGTGTTTCTTCATCTATAGAACAAGTTGGAAGCCATAAAACAGACTTTTATGTTTGGAAGGAGTGATAGTTAATTATCTCTTACCTTCCGAGCTGGGGTTTGGAATCACCAACAGTCTGGTGGGGTTTCAGGCTGCTTGGAGCCAGAACATGGTCATTTAATCTGGGCGGAGGATGCCACATGCATGGCCAAGAGGCTGAAGTCTGTTTCTGTGCACCGATGGCAGCCTTACAGTAAGGAGTCAGAGCTCCGCCTCAGGCCGTCCCTGGAGGTTAGAACTCTGTACAACTCATGACTGGTTTGTTCCTCTCTGTGACTAACCCTGTAACCTTCTCCTTGTTTTGCGTTGACAGCTCTGGTATTTTGATTAGGTAGATGTTAGAGAAGACATGTGTGGCTAGAACTGACTTTGGAATTGAGTGCACACCCCAACTTTTGAGCCTCATCTATGTGGTGTCTATTATAGAACAGTTCAGAGATTATACTCTTGGTCATAAAATGACTTAGAATTGTCCCATTTTCTCTATAGCACTGTTATTAGGAATACATTAAGTATATGTCACACAAGTGCTTAGCTTAGGGTTTACATGCAGTTAGCTATTATTTCTCCTTTAAAAAGGAAATCTAATTCCCAATTTCACCATCTGATATGATCGTCCACGATGGAACTTGAAGAACTTGTTGGCAGGGGTTTATCCAGTGTAGTGCATATCATTCTCCATTTATCACAGAGGAGGATGACTGATGGGAACCCACTCTTCCACCTTCATTGTCCAGCCAAGGAGATCCAAGCGGGCCCCTGCTTTTAGACCAGACAGCAGGAACCAGTGGTAGGAAGGCCCAGGAAGGAGTTGACAGCCATCTCTTCAGTCAGGTGTTTATGTCCCTTTTTGA
The DNA here is from genome assembly GCF_903992535.2 of Arvicola amphibius. Taxonomy (NCBI): domain Eukaryota; kingdom Metazoa; phylum Chordata; class Mammalia; order Rodentia; family Cricetidae; genus Arvicola; species Arvicola amphibius. The sequence continues at coordinate 97,370,573 of NC_052050.1, forward strand.
CCTGGCTCTGATCTCTTCCAAGGCTCCCATCCACAGGTACTTGGGGTGACCGAGGTGTACAGTTTGCCCATGCTGCTGCCTGGTGGAAAATTTCCTTCTCTGCATTCATCAACCCCCAACAGCTTCATCCTTGCCTGCCCTGCATCTGTTTTTGGTCTCCCAGCACATGCAGGAGGACATCAGTTACTCCAGTCTGGTTAGCCATCTCCCCTTTCTCAGGAGCCAAGTGTCAGAAGATCAACCTCACATCTCCAGTCTAGCAGATTGGGCAAATCAGGACCTTCAATTCTGTTGGTCACGGGAAAGGATGAGGTTGTAAGGAGAAAGAGGGGACACTTCTGACGGAATCTTCTCCTTAAAAAGACCTTTTAGACATCTTCTCCCCTTCCCTGTGCTGTATCTGCTTATTTCTCATTGGTTAGAATTTAGTCACATGGCCAAACCTAGCAAAAGTGTTAGGGAAATTTAGTCTTTAAGCCAAGTGCCAAATGTTGACGCATAAGGAGCATCTCAAATGGACACTAATGTCTTTACCACTGTCCCCATGGGTTTAGTCCCCTCCCACGGCCAGGTTAGTGGTGAGCATACAGACAGAGCTGAATACTGATACTCAGATTTCTGCTTCAAGTCACCTTTGGAGACTGTCATGAACACTGCCAAGGAAAACCTCCTGGAGTGGACACCTTGACCTGCATTGTCATCTTTGCTCTAGCCTGCATGGTCTTGGAGACCTACAACAGGAGATCAGCCAGTAATTTCGCACATTCCTCTTACCCATGATTCTTAGGAAGCACCCCATTCTCAACTGGCCCCAAACTTGGGACCAAGCTCTGCTTGTTTCTGTCGTGACTAAGTTTCTTACTACTGTCTTTGGCTCCACTTATAAATATTTAAAAATATTCGCTTGACACACAGGGGGATTATAGACTCTCTCATTTCCGAAATGAAAAGCAGTTCATGTATTATTCAAGACAAACATTGTATTATTGAACAAAGGATGGGTGTATTCATTCCTCATTATGCATTCTTGTCTATATGGCCTTATTAGTCCATGCACTCTGTGAAGATTTTACTGATGAGGTTTGTAAACCAAGGCAGAGATCAAACACTAATGGGTTCTGATGCCAAGATTATGAGATTATATAAAATCATACGATTCACGCCTAGTGGCCCCAGTGCTTGACTTCCTTCTACCTGTTCCCACGGCATGGATGCTTAACCTTGGCATGGACACTTTCAATCATGGACCCTTCCAGCAAACCCACTACCATTTAGTCTGCCACTGAGAAAGTTCATCACTTACCAGGCCAAGGTCTCCTCCTGTGTCTTCTACCCTACTGGGCTTTAGTTTTAACTAAACTAAAGTTCTGCTCCCCTTTCTCTGCTGCAGTCCTTTAGGGGTGTGAAGGTGACAGTTGTGGAGACCCACCTCGGTCAAGGGCGGTAAGTCCCTCGTAGAGCCAGTGCCACAGCAAACAGGAAGGGTCATTTGGACCTCACAGCACCTGATGAAGATCCTTCCCTGTGTGACCCAGATGCCGTTTGTGACCAGCACCTGGCAGTGCAGCATACATCTTAAGATTGTCCCTTCAAAGCTCCTGTTCATGTCCCATCTCTGGCCCCATTTCCTACCACTCTCTGCCTTGGCCTTCTTGGATTTTCTCTCTTGCCAACACTCCTGTTCAGGGGCTTTGCTCCCCAAATCTTCTCAGCATACACCTCTCTACTCACATGACACTTCTGCCTTTGTCCTCCCTCTTCCACTTCCCATCCTCTCCCCATGCCCCTTCCTCTTTCTCCTTCTCCTGCTCTTATTTTGGGATAGGCTCTGTCTCTGCAGTCTAGATTAGTATTTACGCTCCACCCTCCCAAGTGCTGGGCTACAGGCATGTGCTCCCATGCTTAATTCTCAGAGAAGCCTTCTTGTGTTTATGTGTAAACTATGGCTTCTACCCCATAACTGTCTGCTTGGGTTCCTTTAGGAAAATAACAATCACGAAGAAGCCACAAACATCAGAAATGATGTCCTACTGTTCTGCAGGGTGGCAAGTCCAAGATCTAGGTGTTAGTATCTGGTGAGACTAGATCTGTGTCTTGTGGCGAGAGGTGGTGGACTTCCTTTGGCTTTCCTTGGCATGACATAGATCTGTGTCCTGTGGAGGGGTGATGGAGATTTTGTGGGTTTCCTTTATGACATAATGGTTAACCTTCATTGTCTGCTTGCTGGGTTTGGATCTTGTTGTTGACTGTCTTTGGAATCACCTAGGGTATAGATGTCTAGGAGTGTCTTTGAGGATGTTTCCAGAAGGGCTTAACCAGGGACGGAAGACCTGTCCTGAATGTAAGTGGAGCCATTACCTGGGCTGTGGTCCTCAACTAAATGAGAAAGAAAAAAAGGAAGAAGCCAGCAGAGCTCTCTTAGTCCCTTCTCACAGCTTCTGCTCCATCAGAACATGAGGAAGCCACATCTGGTCAAGATGTGAAGAAGCCACATCTGGAAAGGACTGAGCGGATGCCATAACAGGTTGCTCATCTTCTCTCAGAAAGCAGGCCTCAATTTCAGTTTCCTGAGAATGAACAAGCAGTTTTGGAGGAAAAGCCACAAATAAAAGATAATCAATTTCCAACACACCCAACAGTGAGGAGGAGGCAGTACTAGGCCAGGTCAGGCCTGAGACAGACCCCACAGCAGCTCAAGGACAGGGCCTGGGACCCAGGCCTGCCAAAAATGGGAAACTGTAGCCCTGGCTAACCCCCGACTAGCCCTAGCCAATTAGAACATATATTAATATAATCTCCACTTATTTAAACCAATCATATCTAAAATAATCTAACTTCCTTAGACACTCCACTCAGTAAGGCTTAAAAGAAGCCCCTACTTCCCTCCCAGGGTCATAGGCATCTTGCCTTTGTGTAGGATGGCTGGCCCTGGAATAATAAAAAAGACTCTTTGTTTCTGCATCAGATCTGGTCTCTTGGCCTTTGGCAGGTCCTGAAACTGGCCACAACTTTGGAGGTTCCACCAAGATCCCCTAAGCCCACCATGACTACCCTCCTTTGAGTCCCAGGGTGCCAACTATCAGGTAACTTGCCCAGGCATCTGGTTTCTGTATTTCTGTATCTGGTTTCTGTTTCTGCCTGTTCAAACTTCGTCTGTAATATGGAAAGCCTGCATAATAAGACCTAGGCAGACATGCTGGAGAGTCATGACCTGGGGTCCCCTGGAGATGTTTCGAGGCCCTCTTGGTCGAGTGACCCTTCAGAGGGGGATTGAATCCTCCTAGTTCCTGATAAATTGGCCTGTAGGTGAGTGAGTGCTCTTTGACTGCTACTATATTGCTGTCCTGTTCCATGTGTTCATGTCCCTGAAAAGCTTAAACTGAGATAAGCAGGTAGCTCCTTCAAGGTGGGGCTTGGATACTGCAAGAGCGGTCATCTGGTAGACAAGGCTCACTACGTGAGGCGGTTGTCTCGTGTTGGTAAACCTTACTTGGTTGTCTGCGCTATTGTTACTTGTTTACTGACCTCCCTCATTTTTCTGGGAGAGGGAGAGAAACATGACAAGGCTGTCTGCTTTCATTTTTCTCTTACTCTCTGCTCTGCAGCCAGCCAACCAGTGGCTCTTGCAGAGGGCAGGGGTGTGCATGGTTCAGGGGAGGCCTGCAGGCAGCTAGAGGCTCCTGTAAGGGAGGCACGCATGCTCAGTTGGGCATGGAGGAGACTACAGGGAGACACATTCATGGAAACTGGATAGCAGGGAGTTGACTGCCTACAGGTCATAAACTGCGCAAACGCCAGCAGGGAATCTGGGGTTTGGCCGAAGGGGTAGCAATCTCTCTTGCAGGACTGCCAAGGGCACGCTTTGTGCCCACCAGCACTGCGTCACTTCCTTCCTTCCTAAGCCAAATTCTTCACTGGGATACAATTTATGGTTCTGTGATAGCGTCAAGGTTTAGTCTTGGTTGCTAGCCAGCTGCTAGCCTGACACCCTCTGAGGTTAAAACTTTGACTTTAAATAAAAGTCAAGGATACATTATGCTTTAGAAAAGTTATGCTTTTGTTTCCACAAAAAATACATGGGTTTTGGTCCTTTGGATTCAGTGGGTTAAAATACTTGTCATCATTTAAAAAAGTCGGTTGCTAAACAAAACCAAACAACTGCTGCGAGTCTTAGATGTTTCACAGGCTTTGAAATGTTGGTGCAAATTTAAAAATTTAAGTTATTTTTATTGCGATACATACATAGATATGTTTCACTCTTGTTTAAAATGATATACCTCTAGAATGTTCTGGACTGCTGGAAGAAATCACAGGGAAAGACTGAATGGAAATTTGCATGTTGTCTGGAAAGCAGGAGGGAAAACAAAAAAGGCAAAAGACTAAAATAAAAAAAAATTGTCTCTATCTGGCTGAACCAGAGGAACATAGATAGGGAGAGCTAGACCAGAGGATACGTGAAAAGTTGTAGAAGGCCAGAGCGGATGTGAACAATGCTACCTTTAAAGAAAAGACTGTATTATATGTTAAAATTTTAACCATGTTAGGTTAATTCTGGTTGGTTTTCTTTATTGAAAATCTGGTGACTTTTCACTGCAAAAAATATTTATGTTAAAAATAAAATCATGCTTTTTAAAGGTTAAAGGAGGGCTGAGGTTAAAAAATACAAGTAAATAATTGATTATCATATTGCAGCCCTCTGGGTTACAGGGATAATGCTCTTGGTTATTCAGTGTTTCATAGAGCAGTCCAAACTTACTTCTTAAAAATTACCAACATCACTTTTGAGGACCAGGCCGAAGTCCATGGTTCTACCATGGCTGAGGTCTGTGCTGAAGTCTGGGTCCTGCATTCCCACCAAAGATCACATAGAGGCTCAAGGTTAGGGCCACAGCCATTCCCACCTGAGTGACCAGTCCCTCCACCCAGAACCAGGATGTCTACTGGGCCCAAACTGTTGCCAAGGGCCATGTCTGGGTCCATGGCCCAGTTACAGCTGGGGTCTGTGTGGATGTCAGTCACTTGTGTAACTTCTGGAGGCCCTGGAAATCCTGCAAGACAAAATCAGAGGGCCAAGCTGATCTGGCCATGCCCTTCGCTGGCCCTGGGGAAAGCTGGGCTTGCCTCTTGCTGGACACTACAGCAAGAGAGCTGGCCCCTACATGGCCTCCATCCCTCACCACAGGCCAGGGTGAACCAACCCTGAGGACATGCATGTATGGGAGCTGACTCCAGCCACTCGCCCAAGGAGGTTGACTTCAGGGGCTTGGACTGACCAGTTTGACTACTATCCAGGCCCATAGTTGTGCCTTGGGTTGACCCACCCTAGCAACTACCCAATCTAGGACTGGCTAGAGCAGGTTAAGAGACTGGTCCTGTGGATCAATACCCACAAGATCTCCAAGACTAGCGATAACCACAGGATATCCCAGAGGAGTTGCAGTTAGAATTCAGTGATGGGGCTAATCTGAAACCAGAGGCCTTGAACCAGACCAGTGACTCATTGCAATGAACCTTTGACAGCAAGACTGATGGGACAAAGAGGTGTACTATAGGGCACGCTGAGACCTCCATTGCCACCAGGACGAATGAAGAGGTGATGGAGAAGCAAAGAAATTTTTCTGTTGTGAATTTTGTTTTGTTTTTGTTGTGGGTTTTTCGTTTGTTTGTTTTGTTCTTTTTGGTAATTTTTTTTTGCTTTTGTTCTCTTGATTGCTTACTTTGATTTGTTTCCTTATGTGGGGGGGGCAAGGCAGGGATGAGGAGAGGACGGGAGGACTAGGAGGTGAAAAGAATTGGGGTTCATGATGTGAAACTCCCAAAGAGTCAATAAAAAGTTATTAAAAAAAACTTACTATAACAAACAGATATTCCCAGTTCCTAGCAATATCTCCCAAGGTCTCCAAAGAAGATATAAAACATCACGAAGAACATCACTGTTAACACTGCACCGGGCACGATGACCCAACTCAACACCTACTGCCAGCATTGGGCCCAGACTGAGGACAAGCGAGACACTGACAAAATAAGGTCATTCTCCTCAGGAGAAACTCTTGCCTTCTGGGTCTAGCAGCTGAAGACTGACGCTGTCCTGTCAGCGTTATGAAGACTACGGGAGTCTCAGGTAGCTGTCTGGATAATGGGCGGTCTCTGTACTCAGAGTCTCATTCTGAGGTTTCCTGGAGGCAGGATCACCATTTTTGGACTGAGGTTGAGGTTTTCAGTGCCAAGCATTGTAAGATAAGTTCTCATCATGACTCCAAGGATGGCACTGTGACTTCATGCTACAATACTGGGATGAAGATGGAAAGACAGACATACCCCCCTTCAAACACCTGCCTCCACTAAACAAGAGGTGGGAGAAAGCTAAGTAGAAGACAGTAAATGTCAAATAAAATGGGTCTTACCTAGAAAAACTTAGATTTCTAGATAGATAACAAACACTCTTGCTGTGCAGGTGCATCCCCAACATTGCATGGAATATTCTTACAATAAAAAAGCTATTGTTCGGCCTGACCTGTTCTGAAGCCAGCAGTCAAGGAAGGCCCACATGCCTGTCTGACTTCCACTGGGGCCAGCAATAGCAGAACCAACTTCTGGGATTGCCACCAAGAGACCTCTGGTGTGACCTGAACCCTGGCACTGACTTCACCACAAGGAGCAACTATCTGAGCCTTAAATCCACTGGCATCTGGAGGAGTGACCACTGGAGACACAACCCCAATTGCACCAACTGGAGGAAAAGATGGGTAGACGACAGGGTAAGAACACACTCAACAACACAAAGAACAACACAGCACCAATGAAAACTAGTGACTCCACAACAGCAAGGCTTGAACACTCCAATACAGATGAAGCAGAAGAAAATGACCTAAAAATTAATGTTAGGAAAATGTTTGAGACCCTTAAAAAGGAAATGAAAAATTCCCTCAAAGAAGTGGAAGAAAAGACAAACAAAAAATTAAAAGAAATCAGTAAATCTCTTAAAGAAAACCAAGAAAAAATAACCAAACAGATAAAAGAAATGATTCAAGACTTGAAAACCAAAATAAAGACACATAGGGCCATATTACACAAGCCCATATTTTTACATTGTATGGCAGTCAAAATTCTGAGCGACCTGGCAAGGTATAATTTGCACCTGCTACACAGAAGGTGGTCGCCTAGCCCTTTGGTAGTTGGACAAATTGAGGCCATCCAATGCAAGTGTCAGAATATGCTAATGCCACTCTGCTCCTCCTTTGTAATTTGGGAGGTTGCCTGAGAAAGAGGTGTTAATTCAATCTGCCAGACAGAGCAGGCACACAGAGCAGTCATATAGAGGAAGATGTGACAAAAAGGTCTGGATGTGACCACAGTCTTCTCCGGCTACCTAGGAAACAGAAGGTTAATGAATTTTCCTCTCAGTTTACTTTTTGGTATAAAAGTTGTTTTGAGAACTCAGGATTTCATGAGGGATCCCTGAGAACTCCCTCCAGATAAAGTCATGTGATTTGTGCCTCAATTATTCCCACACCTCCCCGCTGGTCCAAGAAATAATTTATGGTCCTGGCTGGACCCTGACCACAACAGAGACAATGCAGAAAACATAAACTGAGGGAGTTCTGGAAATGGGAAATATGATCAGGAACCACAAATGCAAGCATCAAAAGCAGAATACAAGAGACAGAAGAGATAATCTCGGGTGTTGAAGATACGATAGTAGAAATAGATTCATTAGTCAAAGAAAATGTTAAACAATCATTTTTATTTCAAACTCTACTATAAAGTTACAGAATGAAATAAGCATGGAATTGGCGTAAAAACAGACAGGAGGACCAAAGGAATTGAATCGAAGACCTGGATATCAGTCCACACACCTACGAACACCTAATTTTTTAGAAAGAAGCCAAAAATATAAAATGGAAAAAGAAAGCATATTCAACAAATGGTGCTGGCACAACTGGATATCAACATGTAGAAGAATGAAAATAGACCCATATCTATCACCATGCACAAAACTCAAGTCCAAATGGATCAAAGACCTCAACATAAAACTAACCACATTGAACCTCATAGAAGAGAAAGTGGGAAGCAGCCTTGAACACACTGACACAGGAGACCACTTCTTAAATATAACCCCAGTAGCACAGACACTGAGAGCAACAATTAATAAATGGGACCTTCTGAAACTGAGAAGCTTCTATAAAACACAGGACATGGTCAACAAGACAAAATGGCAGCCTATGGAGTGGGAAAAGATCTTCACCAACCTCACATTGGACAGAGTACTGATCTCCAAAATATACAAAGAACTTAAGAAATTGGTCATTAAAAGAGCAAATAATCCAGTAAAAAATGGTGTACAAACCTAAATAGAGAACTCTCAATAGATGAATCTCTAATGTCCAAAAGACACTTAAGGAAATGTTCAATATCTTTAAACATCATAGAAACGCAAATCAAAACAATTGTTATATCTGTCAGAATGGCCAAGATCAAAAGGTCTGATGACAGCTTATGCTGGAGAGAATGTGGAATAAAGGGAACATTCTTGCATTGTTGGTTAGAGTACAAACTTATACAGCTGCTTTAGAAATGAGTATGATGATTTCTCAGAAAATTAGAAAACAGTCTACCTCAAGACCCAGCAATACCACTGTTGGGTACATACCCAAAGGATGCTCAATTATACCACAAGGACATATGCTTAACCATGTTCACAGCAGCATTATTTGTAATAGCAAGAACCTGGAAACAACCCAGATTCCCCTTAACAGAAGAATAGATAAAGAAAATGTAATTCATTTACACAATGGATTACTCCAGAAGTAGTAAAAAATAATGACATATTGAAATTGCATGCAAATGGATGGATCCAGAAAAAACATATTGAGTGAGGTAACCCAGACCCAGAAAGACAAATATAACATGTACTCACTTGTAAGTGGCTTCCAGGCATAAAGCAAAGAAAAAAACCAACCTACAGTCCATTACCCCAGATAACCTAGAGACTAAGATAACCTAGAGAATAAAAAGTATCCTAAGAGAAGTAGATATACATGGATTTACCTAGGAAGGAGAAAAAGACAAGATCTCCTGAGTAAATTGGGAGAGTGGGGGTCATGGGAGAGGGTAGAAGCAGAGGGGAGAGGAAGGGAAGAGAGCAATAAAAACAAAACAAAACAAAACCAAAAACTATTCAACCTACACTCAGAATTATCCTCTCAGATCTCTGACAGCATTGTTGACGAGGGTAGTTATAACTTTGTCAGCACAGCAGCCACAAGTCTCCTCCAAGGTCATAGCCACCTTGATCAAGTTCATTTAACTAACCTTAGTTAAAGCCACTAAGTTTCTTGTTCTCTTAGTAAAGAAAGACAGTCAACTTTGCCTTACTCACAGGCTTCATATTAAGAAATAAACAGGTTTTAAAGGTAATTTAAAAATGATTGTTCTTAATAATACCTGCTTTTATCTAAGAAATAGTTAAATAAAAAATCTAAAAGTCTATATAAATTTTAAGGGTCTGAGGACATAAAGTCTTGGGTTATGAAAGTCTAAAAATGTTTTAAAAATATTAATATAATTTATAAAAATAAAAGTATTGTAAAATTTCTTTCCTTTGCCATGCTATCATTACATTAAAAGTTCAAAAGTTCAATGTTCTCATTAATAGAATTCTACTGAGCTAATAGAGCCATGACTGCTTAATATTTTGGGCACAAGCTCAAGATTTTAGATTTCTTTTGGTTGTTTTTTAAACACAGACTTAAAGATGCTTTCCATTGGTCTAAGAACATTTCAGTTCAATCTACACCTGGCTCTCAGGACAAAAGAAAAAAATGTACAGGCTTTGCTTCTTAACCCAAATCTACAGCATCTGCTAGGACTCAAGGATGTGAGCCCATTCCTGCTGTTTTACAGATATCTGTTACCTGTTTTTTCTACAATATGGATCTCAGTACAGATCGATTATGTTAATATATCTAATTATTTTATGCCTTTTCATAAAATGGAGATTCATAAAACCTCAAAAAATCAAGAGAATCATAAAACTTGGATCCACTTCTCACAAGTCAAGAGGACTCCAGATAAATACAGCCTAAGTTTCCCCTCTTGTCTATTCCTAAGGATGGGATTTTTCTCTCTTCTGGTCTTGGGACTCCTCCCCTTCTTCCATTACTGAGACTATGGAACTATAAGCTTTAAATGAATTCATAAATTTTAACTTCTGTTCTCAGTTTGTATCTGTCTTGACAGGTTTCCACTGGTCTGACAGACACCTCCAAGCATCAGTTGCTGATGACCTGCTCCAAATGACTGTGAGCCCTGAACTTGCTGAAAGCTGATATGGACCAATCCAGCTGATATAAATGCTGTCTCTTCAGCCAGTCAATGAACCGCATGTTTCTAAATTCCCTCCTTGCCCTTGACTAGCAATCTAGCTTTTCAGGGGCCTGACAACATCCCAACATCAACAGGAAGTAATTATGGAAGCGAATATGTCACCCTTGTAGATAAAAATGTTAGATCAAAGCCAGGTGGTGGTGGTGGCGCACTCCTTTAATCCCAGCACTCGGTAGGCAGAGGCTGGTGGATGTGAGGACAGCCTGGTCTACAAATGCTAGTTCCAAGACAGGCTCCAAAGCTACAGAGAAACCCTGCCTCGAAAAACCAAAAAAGAAAAAAAAGTTAGATCTAAAAGGAATTTCCTGTCATAGACAACCTGAGATAAGATAATAACTGGTCCTTATTCTCACTCCCGAATTCCTTTTAGATAAAGAACTCCTTCAGCCAGCACAAGTCTTTTGGCCCTTCTGCCTCTGCTAATTGCTGTTGGCTTTTGCATCCTTGAAACATTAACTAAATGATAATTCCTGTCTGACTACCATTAAGCTGATGATACTAAAATCCCAATATCAGTCCCTGGACCAAACCCATTTCAAGGATTTGAGCTGATGCACTATTCAAGGGGGAATGAAAGGACTGAGCAGATGCCCTACCAGGCTGCTCAGTCTTCTCTCAGAGATCAGGCCTCAACTTCCATTTCCCGAGACTGAACAAGTGGTTTCTGAGGAAAGCCAGGAATAAAAAATAATCGATCTGCAACACCCGCAATGGTGAGGAGGATGCCTGGGGCATGCAGTACTAGGCCAGACTGGGCCTGAGCCAGCCCCCATAGCAGCTCAATGACAGGGCCTGGGACTTGTTCAGATCTGCCCCAAAATGGAAAACTGCAGCCCTGACTAGCCCTAGACAATTAGAACTTATTAATGTAATTTGCACTTACCTAAGCCAAGCATATGTAAAATGACCTAGCTTCCTTAGGTATTCCTCTCAGTAAGATTTAAAAGAAGCTCCTACCTCCCTCTTGGGGTCACAATCATCTTGCCTTTGTGAAGGATGGTCAGCCCCAGCATGCTGGAATAATAATAAAAAAGACTCTTTGCTTTTGCATTGGATCTGGTCTCTTGGTGGTCTTTGGGGGTCTTGACTCTGGACACAACATGCTGAGTGCTGGTTCTGCAGCCTTACCTTCCTTACCTAGATGGACGATACCCTTGAACTGTGTTCCTAATCAGCCCTTTCTCTCTTATGTTGCTTCTTGTCAGGTATTTGGCCATAGCAATGAGGTAAGTAAGTATGCATGTGGCACTGGTCTCATTTGTGAGGACTATATTTTATGATCTAGTCACTCTCTTCAGAGGTGTCATCTCGTATCATCACCACCGGGACCATGCTTTCAGCATCTGATGTGGGCCCACACATCTAGGTCACAGTACTCTCCACCCCATCGGTCTGCTTTATTTTTCTGGTGGCTTTGCTATGAAAGCAGTCAAACCATCACGTATTTCCTGAACGGCTAGTGTCAATCAGCTGTTGTTCTGCACACTTGGGTTGCATTAGTGAACAAAACAGTGACCATTAGATTGGGGAGATGACTCAGCTGGTGAAGGGCTTACCTTGCCAGCAGGTTGATAAGAGTTCAATTCTTAGAACTCTTATGTAAAAGGAGGCTAAATGTGGCATTGGACAGCCAGCCTAGTCTGCTTGAGGAGTTCCAGGCCAGTGAGAGACTTGGTCTCAGAAAATGAGGTGGAGTGCACCTGAGGAACAACAGTCAAAATCATTGTCTTCATGAAGCCTGCATCCACACAGGAATGGTGGAAACCTTGCAACACAGAGAGAAACATCATCAGAGGTTAGAAGGTCGCGAGTAACAGAGGCAAAGGTATGGTCAGGTTAGGGTATAGTGAGAAATGGGCAGGGTTATGCATCCATAGGGCAGTAGCTACACCTCCCTAGTGAGATAAGCTGAGTTAGGACAGTTTCTTGAAATAGCCTTTTTTATTTGCATGTGTGTTGATTGTTTTCTTCATTCTCCTAGAGTGTAAGTATGAGGCAGGGACCATGTCTGACTGTTGCTTATCTGTACCCAGTGTCCCCCCTCAACTGTGAGTACCCAGTGTTTGCCAGATGCCCCCAGAACAAGGAAAGAAGTCTACCTCTGCTACAAATCCATGCCATTGGTGCCTGGTGCTTCCCTCCTCCTGTAATTCCCTTTCTGGGCTAGCATCCCTCTTTTCTTTCCCACAAATGACCAGAAGACTGACTTCATACCCATCTCCAGCGGATGTGTTCCCTGACTGTAGCTAAGCAGAGTAAGTGCGATTGCCCTCATTTTCCAGATGAAGAGGCAGAGCTGAGAGAGGGTCAAAGTCACACAGCATTAGTCACTTGGACTGAGCTCCAGCCACCCATAGGAGGATCAGCAGGTGAGGCCCACACCCTCCTGGATCTCCTTCTCAGTGTTCAGCATGAAACTTCCCTGAGCTGCACCAAGGATGGGCCCTGCCTAGACTCTCATGGGAGCTGACTTTATTTGTCTCTGCCCAGCCCAGATACTGAGGGGATAGGTTGTCTTAGTACACTGCTTGCTGCTTCACAGCTTTCTCCGAGCCAGGCCAATGTGGGAAAATACTTCCGGCCTGACAGCTGTTCTTCAGCAGCACTAAGTGAGCACGCAGGAAGCTCTGAATAACCAGCTTTGGATTCTCAAAATCCACCTGTGTTTGGGTGCTCAAAAGAAAGACGAAGTCTTCAACTTCCAGATATCTTCAGGGCCACCAGCAATCTCTTCCTTTTCTACACAAGTTATGGGTTTACAAAGAACCTCCACGTATGATTTCAGTTTTATAACATGGGCTGGTGCATATAGGTTGCTTTTAAACACTGGGTGCTTAGGGATGCATCAACTTTCCCCTGAGAAAACCTCAACCAGTCAGCAGGCAGTGTCAGGCATGGGCTTCCTCTCACGACGTGGGCTTCAAATTAGACTAGTCCTAGGTTGGCCATTTCCAAAATTTCTGCCCCACCATTTCACCAGCACATTTTGCATACAGGACGGATTATAGGTTAAAGGTTTTTCTTAGACTGGGTTGCTTTGGTGTGAGGATTTGTGCCTGGTCTTATTGTATTTTGCTGTGCTGTGTTTGGTTGATGTCCCCAGGAGGGGAAGATGAAGTGGAGATTTAGGGAGAGGGGAGATGGAAGAAACTGGTGGGAGTAGAGGGAGGGGAAGCTGAGGTCAGGGTGTATTGTATGAAAGAAGAATAAATAAAAATGAAAAAATGAGAAAAACTCAACTGCATGGCTGTGGTGTGGCTCAGTGCAATAGTACTTGCCTGGTGTTCCTGAAGTCCTGGGTTTCATCCTCAGACCACAAAGAAGGGGAGAGGAGGAAGAGGAGAGAGAGGAGGAAGAGGAGAAAAAGGAGGATGAGAAAGATGAAAAGAGGAGGAAGAGGAGGAAGAAATGAAAGAGAAGAAAAATGCATAAAAGAAAGGGAACGAGTTTATTCAACTGCGATGTCAGAGCAAGCACAGCCCCAGGTTAAGCGTGATCACGCCTCTGGCGTCATTGCTCTGCAGTTGTTTCTCAGTCCCTTCTCCTATTTTGCAGTAAAATTCATTCCCAAGATGTCTCATTTCATGACCGCGAAGTGATTCCAACAAATGACACTTCCTTCATGCTTTCTCATTCATGCCCAGGGCGTGAGGAGGACATTCCTTTCTGCTTTGCAAGCATGAGTCTTGAGATTCACCTCGACAGTCCCTCTGTGCCTCCTGTGCCCACACTGACACTGATGGCTATGGTGGGAGCATTAAAAGATGCTGACAGGTTGAAGCCAGTCAGAGCTTTCCTGCTGCAGGGCTTGGAGGATGTTCTCTGAAGCTGCTAGGGGAAAGAAAGAGGGGATGGAGGTCGGGGAATTAGCCAGCCTCTGCTCACGACTGACTTTAGATGGGAAGACCCCAGGACTGAAAGACCTATTAGAAAGTATTTGATTGTTTGGTAGAGGGTCAGAGACTAGACCCAGGCACCTCTGTGTCCAGAGTTCTTTTCAAACACTAAGTTCTCTCTGCTCTTTACTGATGTTGAACTTGTGATCTCTTTGTTACCAGTGGGCAGCTATCCACAGAGTGAGAGAAGGTCCCCTTCACATTTTGCTGATATGAAAAAAATGCTCATAATTATTTTCTTTTGGGTTACAGTACTGCTCATTCATTCAAAAGTACATATTCACTGAGCTGGGAACATTGACTCGCTTGGCCCATCTGGAAACCTGTCTTCCAATTAAGAGGCTTTTTTTTAAGCTGAGAGTAATAGAGACCCACAGCAGCTTGTTTAGGCAAGAACAGGAGGGGGTGTAAGGGTCCAGTGGTCTCTCTCTCATCCTCTGCTCTCCCACAGCTTCCCATATGACGATGTGTTTAATAGCAATGACCCTGCTTGTATTGGAATATTGATTGACACCCGAGGCCTCTGCGGCTTGCTCAGCAGCTCCTACCTGCCTTCCCGGGTATATACTCTGTTCCCTGTCATTATACTTATGTTTAGGGAACTTCAAATAAAATCTAACCCTATTTGCATGCGTTTCCAGCTGGCTCCGTTTGGCTTAATTAGATGGCTGTGTTGGAGAATAATGAGGGGGCTGGAAAGTTTCTCAGGGAGCAAAGGATGCGTGATGAATAGGAGCATAGAAGGCAGGCTCAGCTAGTTACGGCTTAGGTGGCCAATGGCTGGACTTCAGTAGCATGCTCATGTCTGGGTACAGAGCTTGCATCCCGTGGGGCAAGCAGAGCCACTCAAGGCTTATATATTTTTATATTTGAACAATTTCCTCTACTCAGCTCCATATTAAGAGCTAGACCTAGGACAATGTTTCCGGTCACCCAAGTGTTCATACAGTATCAAGAGATGGTGAGGGAATATCTTCTTTGGGGAAACGGTGACGGTCCCTTTCTCGTCATCTGGATCAGAATGCTTCAAATGATCCTTCCCAAATCATAGACTTTCTTTTTCTCTCCTTTCTACAAAACCAAGATTTAGGTAAATAGATGATAGCAAGCCAGCACCTTCTTCTAAGAGTGAGTTTTTTCTTCATTTCCCAACTTTGTGTGTGTGTGTGGGGGGGGGGAGGTAGCTCCTCTGCTCACAATGTGTAGCATGAGGTCATCTGACAGCTGCTGGCTGTGTTGCTCAGCCCGTGGATCTGCATGTCAGTCATCACCCTTAGGCTCAGCCACATGCACATTAAGGGTTAGGAAACAACTGAGAAGCTGCTCCTGTATCCTCCACCATCGTTAAATCCCTCACTGGAGTCCTTATCCATGTCTGGAAGGAGGACCGAGGTCATGTCTCCTCTTCTGCGAGTCTCTACTCCTGCAAAGTGCCTGATGTCTATTGGGTATTTAACAACCACTCAATGGATGGATGGACAGCAGAAACAAGTTTCTGTGCTTGTCAGAGAGGTAGCAATTCTAGAGGGAGAATTCTAGGTCAGGAGGTAAAAGAAAGGTCACTGAGCCATTCTGTTGCCTTCAATATTTCTTTTAATTTGAACACTTAATTTGTGGGAGGTGGGTGACTGATATCAGGCAACTTGCTTCCATAATATTTTACCTGGTTGGTAGTGTTACTACCATCTTAAAGATGTTTGGGGGCTAACAACTTGAACCCCATGTGTCTCAAACCCCATGTGTTTGTTTGCTGCACTGTCTCAGTGTTAGTGTGAGTTGAGTTTGTATCTTTATCTTGTGTCTGCTATGCAACATTAGATACTCTGGTTTTGGCCACATACTCCCCTGTGCCCAGGGTTCTTGCCAGCAGCTGCTGCCGGCAAGCAGCCTGTGGCTCTGCCAGAGGGATCTCTGACCGTACGGACTGCTTGTCCCAGAAGTAAGTGCCAGGGATCAAGGGCTCAGGAGCAATCCTCAGCCTGCAGCCACCAGGAGGTGTTGAGTAAATGCCGTGTGGTGAATGACACAGGAGAAAAAGTGTTCTGTGCACCATCTCCCGGTGCTGTTCTTGGGACGGAGCCCAGAAAGCTGTGCTGGAGACCTGTGGGAAGCATACTATTGCCTTCCCCTTTCTTTGTCCTACTGTTTTGTGAGCATGTGTGTGTGTATGTGTGTGTGTGTGTGTGTGTGTGTGTGTGTGTGTGAGAATGTATGTGTGTGTGTGTGTGTGTGAGAGAGAGAGAGAGAATGTATGTGTGTGTGTGTGTGTGTGTGTGTGTGTGTGTGTGCATGTGGAGGCTAGAGATAAATGTCTGTCATCTTCCTTGGTTCCTTTCCTCCTTATTTTATGGAGACGTGGTCTCTCGTGGAACCTGGAGTTTTCTTATTTGTCTAGACTGGCTGATCCGCCACCCTCTGGGGCCCTCTGGGTCCTTCCTTCTCAGCATTGTCAGCAGGGGCATTGCTTCACCTGCTCTCCCCACTCATCTCTTATGTGGCTTTGTAGAGAAGGGGCTCCCATTTATTCAGCTGCTGTCTTGACATTTTCTTATGAAGAAATTGTTTGCACTCAAATCCTGGTGGGTCTTCTTCTAGGAAAGCAATGTAAGACAGTATCTGCTGAGCAAACATAAGTACAGCCGCCCTGTTCTGATGGCCTGGCTTGTGATGAGCATGTTTATGCATTGTCTCCGTGTGAGGTGGGCACTGACATGAAGCCACGATGAAGAAGACAAGGCTTAGGCATGTCTGAGTCCTCACTTCTTAGTGACAGAGTCAAGGCTTGGGTGGCTTTCTTTTCATATCAATATTTCATACACAACACTACCTCCAAAGATTATGTGGGCTATTGTCAAAACCATGGGTCTGGAGGTATTTCCAAATAAAGGAATATGTCAGCATTACTTTCTAGAATGGGCCTTGTCAAAACTTTTTTTTTTTAAGTGGAGGTGATAAGTCAAGCAGAAACTTGACAGGAGAGTTGGAGAGTGTTGGTGCTAGGATTCAAAGACACCAAAGGAACATGAACAAATATCTAGCGCAAATCAGGTCATGTCTTGTCAGTGGGAGAGGATGAGGGTGGATGGATGTGAGCACAGGGTGTGCAACATGCTTGGGAGTCCGGACACAGGTAAGGTCTGTTACAGATGTCCGTGGAAGTAGGAGGAGTTATATGTCACTCCCAGCAGTGGAAGGTAAGCGTCTGGCTTCCACATAGCCACATCCCATGCAGCAGTGTGGCTTGTGTGCCTCTCTTACTAACTTAACAGGGATTCCTGTGGCCTCATGTAGTAGGTACATATGAAGCTGCTTTCCAACTCAGAGCCAGAGAGTCATGCTCGATTAGTGATGTCTGCCCAGGCATGGGAGTGCATAGTATTAGAATATATCTCACTTGGAACAGACTGAATTCCAATACAAGTCCGAAGACTCTTCTTAGGACTGAGGCACATTTACAATCCAAATAGCGTTTGCTTTTGAACAAGTAGTAGAATTTATTTTTAATTGGAATGTATATGGCAGATTAGGCAAAATACAAAATTCATTATAGCTCCTGATGGGCACAGTAAGACAGGAAACAGCGTAAAAAACCCTGAGTGTGACACGTGCAGAGGAAGAGGGGAGAGAGAGAGAGAGAGAGAGAGAGAGAGAGAGAGAGAGAGAGAGAGAGAGAGGAGAGAGAGAGAGAGAGAGATGTTCTGAGAGGCTTTTGTCCACTGGCTATGCTGTGCTCTCTGTTGAGTGGACTTCATAATCCCCACTATTATTTGACTTTACCAGAAAATGAGACTTCTGTCTGCAGTTTTCTTCCTATAGCATCCTGGCTTCATCCAAGAGCAATGGCAGCTTCTGATTATTGGAGGCTGTATTTTTTTTCAAAACTTTCTGCAAATGGAGAGGGAGGCAGGGAACCCAGGTCATGGTGAAGATGCTCATCTCCCTGTGAGGAATGCTGAACACAAATTATAAATAATGCAGTTCTTCTGTCCTTGAATTGGAAGTTTGTATAGACTACAATGCATCCTAGAACTTAGGCTCACTGCAGTGAGGGGATTTAGATTCACATTTTGATTTCAACCCAAACTTTGTAGATTTCAAAATGCCCCAAATAACCCCCCTTTGTCTCCAGAGACATTGTGAAGTTCTAAAGCTCCGTTTCAAAGGAAACTCATTTTCAATTTACTTTAATTAACAATGTGTCTAAGCATTTAGGTGAAGCCATGTGGAATGGATGTGTCATGAAATCACACGGGAACAAGTTCTATTCTTATGTAATTAATAATTACAGGATTAAATGGTTTGATTATAAAATCCATATCAAGATTTTTTATAGTGAGAAGTGTTTTCAGTGGGTAAGGAAGGGGGTGGGGAGAGAAAAGGCAACATGTTATCCAAAGAGATGGTCTGCAAACTCAGCTCCATTCAGAGCAGCTCCAGAAAAGGGTGGAAAGTAGACTTCTTTGGAACAATACTGAAACTCGAGTAAATAATAAAGACAGGTTGAGTCAATGAGGATTGATGAAAAAGAATGCCAAGATTGATTAACAATGTCTGCCATAGACAAAGGAGGAGAGGAACTAGTACTCACAGAGCTGCTATCTGTTTGCAACAACATAGTTGTCTAGAAAAACAGGGCAGGCAGAACAAACAGAAACTGTCCCCAAAGTAAGAAATAACTGGATAAGGTCCATCCTTACCGTCCATTATGGGAGGCAAACTTTTGATTCAGACATTGGCAGATTCCCACAAAAGCTAGTTTTTCCATCCTCCACACCAATATTTCCTGGGAGGACGAGCCGAAAGCATTAAGAGTGAAGGCACATGAGGCTTTCAGGCAGAGGAGGGACCAGAGAGAGCTGTAATGGAACTGCTTAGCACAGTCGCATCCAGAACACTGATGCGAATTTTCCTGATTCTCTAGCTTCTTCCAGAGAAGAGCAAGAGTGTGTTCGACTTTGGGTGCAGATCCAAATGCTGACGTCGCAACTTACCTAAAGATCCTTGGACAGGACTTCTGAACCTTCTGGGTCTTATTTTTGTCACGTGTCAATTGAAGAGTAAAAATATGTTTAACTTAGAAGCTTTTGCTCACAGGGGATATCGTGTTCCCTGGACAAGCCAGCAGAGCACTGGGAACACTGGGTGTTTTGCCCGCGAGGACGGGCAAGTCCCTCGGGGACACACTGTCTTGGTGTTCGCCTTCTCTTTTGTTCCTATCCTAAGCAACTTGGATCTCTCTTTCCAGAGACATGCTTTCTGGAGTGTCTGTAGAAAAAGAATGATGACTGTAGATTCTGATGGTTCTGGGCATTATGATTTCTGTGAAGCTGAAAAACTACGGGGTAAGGCTGTGTGGCAGGGTAAGAACGTACTCAGTGAGAGAGTGAGACCCTGGGTTCAATGCCAGTACTGAAAAACAAGCCAAACAAAAGCAGTATGCTTGCTCAAATTCATCTCAGAGGACATGTTTTGGACGAGATGTCTGAATTACTGAGTGCTCTTCTTTGTGGATGTTCTAGACACTGGAGATTTTCTTGGTGTGTGTATATGTATGGGTGTGCTTGTGTCTGTGTGTGTATGTGGAGGTCAAAGGTCACCTTTGGTTGGCATTGCTCAGTACCACCCATTTTGCTTTCTTGAGATAGGGTATCTCCCTGGCCTGGAACTTGCTGAATAAGCTAGACTGGTAAGAGAGACCCACGGACTCTCTTGTCTGCTCCTCCCTAGTGCTGGGATTACAAATGTGCACCCGTGCTTGGCTTTAAAAACAACTGCATAGTTTCTTAGGATTTAATTTAGGTTTCCATGCTTTCTAGGCAAGAGCATTTCCAGCTGAGCTATCTCCCCACCCTGGATACCAGCGTTTGTTTTTCTGACTTCTTCTATTTGGAAGAGGGAGACAAAGACTCTGCTGTGGTCAGGCCCTCACACAAGCGCAGGTGGAGTGACCGCCTCGTATTTTCTGATCTCTTTCTTTCAGGATTGAAATTCTGTTCCTCGTTTTTGAGGTTTTCATGCCCTGCATTGCTTATGTGACCAAGGAATGTGAGATTTCCATCAGAAGCATAAAAAGCATCATGTACGAAAGCTGTGGGGTGTGGGCAGGGCAATTGTTCTCTTTTCCAGTGGCTCTATTAGCAACAGAAAGGTTATGAGGTGTCGGGACCTACAGTTGTGATTGCCATGAGGTGAGTCACATCGTTAGCTGATGGAGGAGTGTTTATGTGTTACTTTCATTATTAATAAAGAAAACTGCCTTGGCCCTTTAAGAGACAGAAAATTAGGTAGGTGGAGTAGACAGAACAGAATTGTGGGAACAAGGAAGTAGAGTGGGGGAGACGCTTCAGGCAGTCGCCATAGTGAGTCTCCATGCTTCTCCTCTCCGAGATGGACGCAGGTTAAGATCTCTTCTGGTAAGCCACACCTCGTGGTGCTACCCAGATTACTAAATATGGGTTAAAGGAAGATGTGAGAATTAACCAATAAGAGGCTGAAACTATGGGCCAGGCAGTGTTTTAAAAGAATACAGTTTCAGTGTAATTATTTCAGGTGTAAAGTTAGACGGTGGCCAGGTGGCGGGACGCAGCCCCACCGCTTCACACTACAGTTAGCAGTGAATGGATAGAACTCCATGTTTCCTTTGTGGGTGCTTCTGTGTGTCTGTTTCTCTATGTACAGGTGCATGTGTGTAGATGGGAACACACTTGTGTGCACATGTGTGTAGAGGGTAGAGAACAACCTCAACTGTCATTCCTCAGATACTGTCTATTTTGACTTTTTGAGACAGCCTCCCATTGATTTGGAACTTGTTAAGTAGGCTGGGACAGCAGGTCAGGAAGCCCCAGCACTCAGCTGTCTCTGCGTCCCCAGTCCTGGGGTTTAGCATGCACCACTACACTTATTATTATGTTTGTGTGTGGGGGTTTTGGAGTACTGAACTCAAGTCTTCACAATGGTGTGGTTGAGCTATCTGCCCCTCCTGAGGCTTCCTTTTGTCCTCATTATGTTCCATTCTTCTTGCACCTGGTTGAGCTTCTGTGATAGGAATACATCTAAAGTGACTTTCAGCTTGCAGGATCATCCCGCAATCACTCTGCCGCTGGCACTAACTGTGCAGTCACCAGGTCTGCTGTGGCTCTTTCTCCTTTTGGAATTTGAGTCATGGTCATTTTTTTCTTACTTTTTCCTGCCTGGGTGCTAAGAAAGTTCAAGGGTGAGGTACAGCTGCTGCTTCCCTTGCAAATGGAGAATGCTGGAAGCCCAAGTTCACTTTTAGATTTCTGAGGGACCTCTTGGTTGGATGTGCTTGGATGCCTTGCCCACAGGGAAGAAAGGTTTTGCTCTCTGGCCTCGGTGAGGTGAAGATGCAGGACCCCTTGCTTCCTCACGGTAATCAAGGGAGACACACACAGAGTGTTCAGGATAGAGCCTTTGCTTTCCTTTGCCCTCTGGGGAAATTAGCTTTCTGGCTTGGACAGAGAAAAAGTAAACAAGCCCAACCTGAAATATGCATTAGAGTTTAGCTATTTTTGGAGGTTTCCAAGATTGAAAATGACTGAGGGCAGACCAGTTTTCATCTGTCCTGAATTAACTTCCTGAGTTTCATGGGGGGCGGGCAGGGGCAGGTAAAGGGCTGGAACAATGTCAGAACATTTAGCTGGGAATGCTACCGGATTGTGGAGCTGGGGGAAAGAATTATAGCCACAAAGAGACCATTTCTCTCAGAGTTTGTCTCGGAGAGGGGTCAGGAGGAGGCTGAGCCAGTGGGTTCTTGGGTTTAGAGGACAGTGGGATTCTGAGGCTCCCAATGTGGCATTCATTGATTGCGTTTTCTCTTGAGTGATAGAGATGGAACTTTGAGCCGGCAGAGAGGCGAGGGTGGGGCCTGCTTAAAGGGGAGCAGGGTTTCTTTTGGGGACAATGAAAATGTCCTAGGACTACGCAGTAGTGTGTGAAGTACCACAGAGTGGTAGGTTTCAAAGGGGCCACTCGTTAATGAGGAGAAGGAAGAGTGGAAAGGAAGGAGCTGGTCAGCTGTGTCATGGCTGCCTTCCCAATCCCTGCATGTTCAAGTCAGCAGGAGCTTGGAGCTCTGATCTCCCGCCATCTTAAGAAAACTCAGCAAATTCTAACTGCAGCAAGGTGGGGAGAACTCAACTCCTACCAGATGGGCGCTTCCTCATTTAGCATGGGTTCAAACCATCCATTTCTCTACCCATAATGTTTTAGTCTTTGCTAGTCATGGGAACAAAACAGACTTAATTAATTGTGTGTGTGTGTGTGTGTGTGTGAGAGAGAGAGAGAGAGAGAGAGAGAGAGAGAGAGAGAGAGAGAGAGAGAGAGAGAGAGAGAGAGAGAGAGAGAGAGAATCTCACTTTGTAACCCCAGACTGGCCTGGGACTTGTGACCCTCCTGTTTCCTCCTCCAAGGTGCTGGGTGTTAGGTCCAATGTGGGCCCCCCAAATGGCAAATGATGTCTAAGCTCAGCTCAGACTAGACTCTGACCAGGTAAACAGAAGTATCCTAAAGTCAGCATTCCTCAGAACCTCATGAATCAGGTTTCTGTTCATCAGAAAGAGCCACTACCTCCCTTATCTGTTTTTACTGGCAATGGCCATCTAGTTCCCTGTTAACACATATCTGTAACACATACCAATACCTATCAAATCCCCATCTACCTCCCAGGCTCTTCTGTCCTGAAAACATCTTCCCCACCAGGACTCTAAACTTCTGGGCTCTTCTCACCTACATGTTCCCTCCCACTGCTGCAAACATACCCCTTTAAAGCCCACAATCCTTTCCCTGCCTTTTGATCGTCTCTGTATCTCCTGAGGGATTGCCTTGGCAATTTAAATAAACCTTACCTTCCACCCACAGAGTGATCAAGTTCCATGGTTTCACTGAGTGAGCCCTTACTTACATCTGGTGTCAAAAGCTATTAAATCCGAATCCATTCTGCAGTCCAGCTGCATGTGACCTGTCCTAACCCAGTCTTCTGCATGCAATCTGTCCTAATTCTGTCTTCTGCACACGGTCTTCCCCAGCCCAGCCTTCTGCGTGTGATCTGTCCTTACCTACGCTTCCCAAAGACTATTCTAAATGCATCCTTTGATAGAACCTCATGCTTCCTGTGTGTTCCCCTGCAACATCCCCTTGTAGTAGCTATTCTGATGTGTGAGAGTCTTCTGGTTTGTGTTGGTTTCATTGGTTAATAAAGAAACTGCATTGGCCCATTTGATAGGCCAGCCCTTAAGTGGGTGGAGTAGACAGAACAGGATGCTGGGAGTGAGGCAGACGCCTCGGGCAATCGCCATGCCTCTCCTCTCTGGGTCAGATGCGATGAAGCTCCGGCCCAAGATGGACATACGCTAGAATCTTCCCAGTAAGCCACCACCTCGTGGTGCTACATAGATTATTAGATATGGGTTAAAGCAAGATATGTGAGAATTAGCTAATAAGAGGCTGAAACTAATGGGCCAGTTGGTGTTTAAATGAATACAGTTTGTGTGTTGTTATTTCAGGTTTTAAGCTAGCCGTGCGGAAGCCAGGCGGGATGAAAAGCAGACCTGCTAGCCTCATCACTACACTCTTCTTACTCAGTCCTGTGACCCTCAAGCTGTTTCCTCCCCCTCATCCTTCTCTACTCTCTGGAGACCCTAGGTCACTGTCTCTTCAATAACCGTTCTCTGTCCTGCCTTTTATCAGCTCTTAATAATGGCTCAATTTCAGGACCCTTGTTAGGCCAGAGGGGACCTTTTTCTGGAGTCACTTGAAGCTCCACTGGCATATAGGCTAATTTACTCATTGCCAGAGCTCCCCATTTTGTTACTTTTCTCACCCTAAACACCGAAGGGGAGTTCTACATTCTCCTTCAAATCACTCAGAGTAACCAATGGGCTGTGGCTCCCTGGTCATGATTGGGGCCATTGTGGCAGCCTCAGTGGCTGCTATGGGTCTGAGCACAGGTTGGGTCACAGTCTGTATCTACCCAGCTTAGCCGAGGCCATCAGGAATCAACTTCAGACCTGTACCACCCTAAAACAGGCTCACTTCACGGTAGCCTCCTTCCCCTGGGATTGCAGGAGTTGCCACTGCACCTAGCTAAGGCTCTTGATTTTTGCTGAAAGCTATCAGTGTCATGGGCTGGTGGGAGAGGTAACTTTTGAAGTGGAAAGGAAGGGAGGGAGAGTATTTTTTTTTTCTCAAATGGACCCTGTCCCAGTTTGGGCTTTCTCAGTTGCAGGGGGATGTGTCTCCTATGAACTTTCAGTCTCAGCATATTTAAAACTTAAAGTTATACTCACAGCATCAAGCATTTAAAGGCTTTTACACTTAAACAGATTCAATTCCACTCACACATTTTCACCACATCTCTGCTGTGCACCAGCTGCTTTGTTGGATGTTGATAAACAGAGGAGCAAGCAAGGTGAATCCCAGTCCAGTGCAGGAGCTCCCTAAGCAAATGACAGGGTGCAGAGAAAGAACACCTTTCTGCCCATTGCTGTAGACCCAGGACCCTTGACATAGGCCATCACATTCTAAGGCAATAATTTCTTATTAAAATTTGTGTGTGCATGAGTGTGTGTGCATGTGTGTGTGTTTACAGCAAGGAATTCAAGTCTTTTTCTTTTTTTGTCTCCCCACCTTGTAACACATTTACAAAAAGCCTTGCTGCATCCAGGAACTTAGCCTGGAGCATAGGCCTCGTCCCCCTTTCCCTCCTTTCCTTTGTGTTGATTCTTTTTTAAATTAGCCAGTTTCAAAGACTGAGGTCTGACTCCAGCCAATGAGAAAAGACACAGTTACCACTTGAATAATAAAACCTAGTGTATGTCTTGACTCTGTGTGTTTGATTTTCTGAGCACATCCTGCTGATCAGGAGTAAAGTTTATCTTGTTGAAACATGTCAGCTGGAGTGATGCTCTCCCTCTTTGGACCATGAACTTATTTCTTACATGGTGGAGGAAAGGGGCATCATATTTCCTGCAGCGGGTTTGCAGGCAGTTGTGCACCATGCTACACGGGTGCTGGGAACTTGGCTCTGTAAGAGCGGCCAGCTCTTTTAACTGCTGAGCCATCTCCCAGGCCCAGTAAACCCTTTTAAAGAAACGGCTAACATGGATGTGTGAGATTCACAGGTCAGGGAATGAGTAGGTTTTATTTTTAAATTTAAAAAAATTTAAATTGTGCATACTAGCCCCAGTTCTCCTTCATTCCTCTTCTCCCGCCCTCCCTAACCTCTCCCCATCCCACCCCCATCCACTCCTCAGAGGGGTAAGGCCTCCCTTGGGGAGTCAACAAAGTCTGGTATATCAAGTTGAGGCAGGGCCAAGCCCCTTCCCACCATAGGGAATGGGCTCCAAAAGCCATTCCATGCAGCCTGGAGAAGTAAGTCCTGGTCCCACTACCAGGGCCCCCCAACACATCAAGCCACATAACTGTCACCCACATTCAGAGAGGGCTGAGTTCGGCACCATGCAGGATCCCCAACTGTCAGTCCAGTCTGTGAGCTCCCATTAGCTCGGGTCAGCTGTCTCTGTGGTTTTCCCAATCATGATCTTGACACCCCCTTTGCTCATATCAGCTCCCCTCTCTCTTCAAGTAAGGTCCAGGAGCGCAGCCCAGTGCTTGGCTGTGAATCTTAGCATCTGCTTCCATCAGTTGCTGGATGTAGGGTCTATAATGACAATTAGGATAGTCACCAATCTGACTACAGGGGAAGGTGACGTTCAGGCACCCCCTCCACTATTGCTAGGAGTCTTATCTGGGGTCATCCTTGTGAAAATTCCTTAGGGAATTTCCCTAGCATCTGGTTTTTCCCTAATCCCCAATGGCTCCCTCTATCAAGATATCTCAACTTGGCCCTCTAGAGTGCTCATGTTCCTATCCCCCATCCCCTCCCTTCTACCCCTCCTCCCAGTTGACCCAGGAGATCTTAAAGATTTCCATTTCCTAGGGCCCTCCATGTGTTTCCCTCTTAGGGTCTTCCTTCTTACCTAGCTTCTCTGGGGTTGTGGATTGTAGCCTGGTTATCCTTTGCTTTACATCTAATACCCACTTATGAGTGAGTACATACTGTGTTTATCTTTCTAGGTCTGGGTTACCTCACTCAGGTTGGGCAGGCAGTTTTGTGATCTTCATTCTGTCTGCCTGACTATCTAGTGTTCCATGTCAAGGCACAGTGGAGGAACCATGATCCACAAGGATGGAAGAGGTCAGGTTTGTGGTTTGTAAAGTAATTATTATGCTTAGTTGAATCTGCAAGTTCTCACAGGCTCAAGCTTTGAGTTCTTATTTTCTGGATGGTGGGGCTATTTTTGGAGGCAATTGAGCCTTTAGGAGGCGGGGCCCTGATGGAGGATGCTCTTATCGCATATTCCTGGTCTGTTATGATGTGAACATCCAGCCATTGCCAGATCCTCCTGCTGCCAATGAGCCGAGCTGCTCTGCCATGGCCATTCTGTGGTGCCGGGATGAGAACCTCAGAACTTATCATCTCAAGTCAGTCTTCCTCCTTTGAGTCATTCTGTTGCACGTTCCATCACCGTGGTGCAAAGGTAGCTGACACATTCGCGGAAGTAGGAAGGCAAGTTTCTGGAGCCACCCTGCCGCGCTTTGAGCCTTGCATTGTGACTTTGGACAAACACCTCTGTGCCTTGGTTTCTTCACCTGCAGGTGGAGGAAATGCAAGACGCACCTCTCAAAAGTCACGGTGAGGATTAGAAAAGATAATGCTTGTAGAACTTTGGCAGACATAGTAAAACCGCAAATGTCAGTTACCATTTGGAAGCTAAAAATGGCTTTGCATTATGGCATGAATGCTTTCTAAATTTGAAAAGAACGCCTGATGCCATTTATGTCAAGGAACATGGTATCCCACCCCGACCCTGCATTTGTGTGAGTGCAAGTATGTGTCATGGTTTTCCAGAGTTGAGTGGCTATCAAGATGTGTGGGGGGAAGTCTTGCCTGCTCAGGCAGGCCCTGGCAGGATGCTAAGTGATGCTGGAGATAAGCTGCTACAGGCTTACATTTGTGGACTTAAAGCCCCAGAGTGTGTGATTCTACAGCCTCATAGAAAGGCTCCTCTTCCTCTTGGCCCTGGGCGGCAGGGAGAAAACAGGAGCATGCCCAGCGCCATTGAGACTGAGCTGGAGAAGAAGACCCACACACCCACCTGGGGCTCTCCACCCTGGGCAATGAGGAGAAAACATATGCCACTCAGCACCTTGTGGTGCCAGGCACTATTATGGTAAACAAATACATGGTGGGGTATGGAAGAGAGAGACAGATGATTCATGTCTTGTGGAGGGAGAGTGGCAGATCTGAAGAGCTGAGGGCAGTAAGGAGTGGGCTGAGGTGGGTGACTTGCTTGCCATCTGGTGTCATGATGAGGCCTGGCGTGGGTTGCTGCCAAGGGCCATGTCTGGGCCCCTGGCCCAGGTGCAGCCATGGTCTGTGTTGATGTCTATGGCTCCTGTTACCACCAAGGGCAGAGAAGATAGGAGTGCATGGATTTGGCCCGACTCTTCATTGGCTACAACATTAGGGAGAACTGTCCCTGTCCCTCATTGGCTTCAGGACTTGGGAGAGTGGGTCCTGCATTTCACCTGGGCAACACAGTGCAACTGACCTGTTGACAGGGGCTCAGGACAGCCTGCCTGAGAATGCGAGCTTGAAAGAACTGGCTTCCCCCTTATCTGCCATAAAGTGGTATGGGCAAGGGAGAGATGCCCTCCCCTATACACTCAGCACCTGTGCAAGGTAGGAGAGCTAGGCCTGAGGTTATGAAAATGGAATAGTTGTGCAGTATCTCGTCACCTGCAGCATGCAGGAGAGCAGGTCTGGCACCTTGCTGGGCAGCACAGTAGAACTGACTGTGAAGGCAGGGGTGCAGGTGAGCTGGCCCCAGGGTGTGAGTGTGGGAGAGCTGGCCATGTGCTGGCGAGGGAGAGGGAAGATTCTCCTTCCTCCCCCTTTTGACACTCTTCACCTGTGGCATGTGGGAAAGCTGACCCTGCACCCTACCAGCTACAGTAGTAGAAAGTGGGCCCTGCACCTCACCTGGGCATCACCGTAGATCTGACCCTGTTGGCAGAGGCATGGGTGAGCTGCCTGAGAACGTGAGCATGAGAGATATGCGGCCCCACCCCTCATTTGCCATCAGGTGGGATGAGTGAGGCAGAGAAGCATTCTGCCCTAGCCACCTGTGGCAGGCAGGAGAGCTGTCCCTGACATCACAAGAGTAAGAGAGCTAGCCCTGCCTCTCACTACCTGCAGCCCTCGGCAGAATGGCCTTTGCACCTCACCTGGGCAACACAGTAGAGCTGGCCCTGTGGTGTAGATATGGGTGAGTCAGGGCAGTGCTGGAGAGCTCACCCTGGTGGTGAGGATGAGAGAGAGCTGGCAGGCTGACCAACCCAGCAAACACCCAGGCCCAGAACTAGGGTTATGGATTGGCCCACCCCAACATCCACCCATCTATGATTTGCTGGAGCACGTGAAGGGCCCAGTCCTGAATATCCAAAGCTTCAGGATTTCCGTGACACAGGACAGCAACAGGAAATCCAATAGGCGTCTCACTGAGGGCCCAGTATTGATAGTGTAGCAGAAGCCAGAGGCCTTAAACCAGACCAATGACTCATTTCCATGAACACTTGCAAGTGAAGATGTGTGGAGTAAGAGTGTACTGTGTGTGACTCACTGTGTGACTCACTGTGTGACTCACTGTGTCACAGTATGTTGACGGAGGTTTCTGCCCATCTTCCCACCAGGTCCCACACCTGTGTAGTTCCAAAGAAATCACACAGAGGTCTATATTAATGATAAACTGGCCCATTAGCTCAGGCTTCTTATTAACTCTTATAACTTATATTAACCCATTATTCTTATCTATGTTAGCCACATGGCTCAGTACCTTTTTCATCGGAGCAAGTCACATCTTCCTATCTTCTGCCTTGTGTCTGGGCAGGACTGGGGAGAAATGGGCCTTGCCCCACCTCTACTTCCCGTCTGGTTGTCCCACCTAGATTTCCTGCCTGGCTACTGGTCAATCAGCATTTATTTAAAACATAATTGACAGAATACAGACCATGGTCCCACACCAACAGTCCAGCTTCCACAATGAGATTTTACTTTTTTTCTTCTTTTAAATTTTATTTTGTTTTGTCTTAGTGGGGAGGTTGCAAAGGCAGAGAGGGTAGATACAAAGGGACTGGAAAATGAGTGGAATTGAGATACGTGATATGAAATTCACAAAGAATCAATAAAAAGTTAAATTAGAAAAAGGAAAGGCTCCTCCTCTCCCCCACTTCCTTATTTTTTCTCTTATGGAAAACAGATTTTTTTTCACATAACAATATATCCGGATTCCAGTTAGCCCTGTGTCTACTCTTCCCAGTTCCTTCCATCTCCCATCACATATGAATCCACCTCCTTTCTGTCTCATTAGAAAACAAACAGGCTTCTGAAGCATAATAATAAAATATAGTAAGAGAAAACAAAAACTAACACATCAAAGTAGAGGACAAAACAAGCAAACAGAATGAAAAATGCCCAAGAAAGGGCACAGGAAGCAGAGATAGAAACAGAGAAGCAGAGAGACCCTCTTGTTCATACACTCTGGAATCCATAAAAATACAAAACCAAAGCTATAATATACACAAAAAGAAACTATAGGATAAAAAAGAGTGGAAAAAATTAAGAAAATATAAATAAAAAAGAAAAAAATGACAAAATTAGAAAACGCAACAGAAAGAAAAAGAAAAGGCCCTGATGTGATATTACGAGGCAAGAAGTCTTCAAAGATGCCATGGCATTCCCTTCTGCTGGCTGTCTTCAAGCGGGCCTAGGGCCTATCTGTAAGGGTCGTTTGTTTCTCTAGTGTGACTCCCTTGGAGAAAACTGACTTGTCATTTGCAAGTGGTTATCAGTTGGAGATAGCTTCTGGGTTAAGGAAGGGGGCATGTGTCTACTTCCTGTTTCAACTCTGAGACCCCATCTAATGCAGACCCATGTGTCCGTCCTGTTAGGTTTAGAAGGCCTTGTTTCCTTGGTGTCCCCATCCCCTCTGGTTCTTACACCCATTCTGCTCTCTTCCTCAGTGTTCCCTGAGCCCTGAGTGGAGGGATTTGATGGAGCAATACCATTTAGAGATGAGTATTCCAAAGTCTCTAACCTCTCTGCTCAGTGTCTGGCTGTGGTCTCTGTATTGTTCCTGTCGGCTGCAGGAGGGAGCTTCTCTGAAGAAGGCTGAGCAAGGCAGTGATCTATGGGTATAGCAGAATGTCATTAGGAGTCATTTGATTGCTATGCTCCTTTAGTAGAACATAGTATTTGGTTTTGTCTTGGGTCCCTGGCTATCTGGTCTCAGGTGCTTGGTCACCCAGGTAGTATCAGGTATGGATTCTACCTCATGGAGCAGGCCTCAAGTTGTTGATTACCTACATGCTTTGTACTGACATTTTGCTAGCCCATCTTGCAGGCAGAACACCATTAAAGGCTGAAGGGTTTGCAGTCGGGTTAGTGTTTACATATCTCTTTTGGTAACATACAAAATGTTTTCCAATAACAAGAACACTTGCTCATAGGGGTTAAAGCTCTAGGTAGGCACTAGCTTGACTTCTCTGTGTTCATGCTCAATGAGGTATGTAGGTGTTATCTTTGCAATAGGGCCTTGCCATCAGTTTGTGGAGAGCAAACTAGAGTCCCTGGGTTGTTTGGGGGTTCCCATGGGACACCTTTGGCCAATTAGATGCAACCCATTCATGATGCTAGAAACTTGATTTGGTGACAATAGCTGTCTATATGGGGCTATGTCTTCCTTGTTATTTGATAATTTTATTTAGATCACCTTCACACACACACACACACACACACACACACACACACACACACACACGTATTCTACTGTATTGGGTTTCCATACCACCCTCAAATGTGCCTTAGTTTCAGCTGTCTGTCCCAGTATTTCCCCTCTCATCCCTTCTTTCTCACTCCTTCCCCACTTGATCCTTCCATCCCAGCCCGCCAGCCACAACTCTCTATTCTATCTCCTTTTCCTAGAGAGATCCATCTATCCCCTCTAGTCCCTTACTCTGTACTTAGCTTCTGTGGTTCTACAGATTGTAGCTTGCTTATCATTGGCTTAAAAGCTAATATCTGTGAATATATACCACATTTGTTTCTTGGTTACCTTACTCAGGATGATTTTTTTCTAGTTCCATTGATTTACTTATGAATTTCATTTTATTTTTAAATTGCTGAGTAATATTCCATTGTGCAAATGTATCACATTTTCTTTATTCATTCATCAGTTGACGGACATCTATGTTGTTTCCAATTTCTGGCTTTTATGAATAGAACAGCAATGAGCATGTTTGAGTAAGTGTTTCTGAGGTGAGATGAAACATCCTTTTGGTATATTCCTGATTATGGTATAGCTGGATCCTCAGGCAGATCTATTGACAGCCCTCTGAGGAACTGCCACACTGATATCCATGGTGTCTGCACAAGTTTGCAGCTGCACCAGCAACGGATGAGTGTTCCTCTTGCTTCACATCATGACTGCATCAACTGCCATTTGTTTCTTCTATTGCTCTTAGCTATTCTGACAGATGTAAGATGAAATCTCAAAGTAACTTTGATTTGCATTTCTATGGACTAAGGATTTGAATATTATTTAGTGTTTCTCAGTCATTTGAGTTTCATCTTTCGAGAATTCACTGTTTAGATCTGTACCCTATTTTTAATTGGGTTGTTTTCTTGTTATTCAGTATTTGAGTTCTTTATTTATTTTGGATATTAGCTCTCTATTGGTTTTGTAGTTGGTAAAATCTTTTCTCATTCTGTAGGCTGCTGCTCTGTCCAAATGATGGAGTCCTTTGCCATGCAGAAGATTTTCAGTTTCAAGAGGTCCCATTGGTCTTAGCACTTGCACTACATGCCTTCATTCAGAAAACAGCTTTCTATGCCAATGTCTTCAAGGTTATTCCTCATTTTCTCTTCTATTAGGTTCAGTGTATCTGGTTTATGTTGAGATCTTAGATACATTTGGAGTCGAGTTTTGTGCAGGGTGATAAGTATTTGGATTCTTTTACATGCAGACATCCAGTTTAACCAGCACTATTTGTTGAAGATGATGTTTTTATTCACATGTGTATTACTGGCTTCTTTATAAAAAATCAGGTGTCTATATGTGTGTGAATTTTTGTCCAAGTCTTTAGTTTGATTCTAGTCATCAACATGTCTGTTTTAGTGACAATACCACACTGTTTTTATTTATTTTTTTATGTTTTTTATTTTTTTGGTTTTTCGAGACAGGGTTTCTTCTGTAGCTTTTGGAGACTGTCCTGGAACTAGCTCTTGTAGCCCAGGTTGGCCTTGAAATCACAGAGATCCGCCTGCCTCTGCTTCCCGAGTGCTGGGATTAAAGGTGTGCGCCACCACCGCCCGGCCACACTGTTTTTATTACTATAGCTCTGTAGTACAATTTGAGGTTGGGGATGGTGATACCTCCTGCAGTTCTTTTATTATTCAGGATAGTTTTAGCTATACTCTTGTTTTCCACCATATGTAGCTGAAAATTGTCTTTTCAAATTCTGTGAATAATTGTGTTAGAATTTTGATGGGGATTAAGTTAAATCTGTAGATTGTTTTGGTAAAATGTCTGTTTTTACTGTGTTAATTTTAGTGATCCATGAGCATGGGGGAATCTTTCCATCTTCTGCTATTTTCTTCAATTTCTTTCTTGAAAGACTTGAAGGTTTTTTTTTTGTTGTTGTTGTTGTTTTGTTTTGTTTTTAATCATACAAGTCTTTCACTTGCTTGGTTAGAGTTACCTAAAGATACTTTATATTTTTTGAGGCTATTGTAAAAAGGTGCTCTTTTCCCTGATTTCTTTCTCAGACCATTTGTTGTTTGTTTAAAGGAGGGTTACTGATTTTTGCAATTTAATTTTATAACCTGCTACTTTGCTGAAAGTGTTTATGTGCTATAGGAGACTCCTGGTGGAATTTTTAGGATAATTTATGTGTGCTATATCATCTGCAAATAAAAACACTTTGATTTCTTCCTTTCTAATTTGCAGCCCCTTGATCTTCTTTAGTTGTCTTTTTGCTCTAGCTAATACTTCAAGCACTATATTGAATAGATATGGAGATATGGACAACCTTGTTTTCTTCCTGGTTTTAGGAATTGCTTTGAGTTTCTCTGTCTTTAAGTTAATATTGGCTATGGGCTTGCCCTAAATTGCCTTTATTATGTTGAGGTATGACCCTTGTATCCCTAATCTTTCAGGACTTTTATCATGAAGAAGTGTTGGATTTTGTCAAAGGCCTTTTCTGCATCTAATGAGATGATCATGTGTTTTATCTTTTAATTTGTTCATATGGTGGATTGTGTTTATTGATTTACATATGTTGAACCATCTCTGCATCTCTCAGATGAATCCTACTTAATAATGGTAGATGAATTTTTATTTTTATTTTTTGAGAGTCTCTCTGTGTAATCCTGGCTGTCCTGGAACTCACTCTATATACTAGGTTGGTCTCTACCTCAAGAAACTCCTTTGCCTCTGCTTCCTTAGTGCTGGGATTAAAGGTGAGCATCATCACCATCTGACTTGGTGGATGATCTTTTTCTTTTCTTTTTCTTTTGGTTTTTCGAGACAGGGTTTCTCTGTAGCTTTGGAGCCTGTCCTGGAACTAGCTCTTGTAGACCAGGCCGGTCTCGAACTCACAGAGATCCGCCTGCCTCTGCCTCCCGAGTGCTGGGATTAAAGGCGTGCGCCACCACCGCCCGGCTGGATGATCTTTTTGATGTGTTCTTGGATTCGATTAGCAAAAATTTTATTGAGGATTTTTACATTTATGTTCATTAGGGAAATTGATCTGTAATTCTGTTTCTTTGTTGGGTCTTTATGTAGTTTGGGTATCAGGGTAACTGAGGCCTCATAAAATTAATTGGACAATGGTTGCCCCTGTCTCTCTTTTGTGGGTTATTTTAAGTAGTATTGGTATTAACACTTTTGTGAAAGTCTGGTAGAATTCTGTGCTAAAATCATCTGGACATGGGCGATTTTTTTTTAGTTGGTAGACTTGTAAATATTGCTCATATTTCACTAGGGGATAAAGGTCTGTTTAACTTGCTTATCTAATTTTTTTTAGATTTTTTTAAATTGACTTAATTGTACATTTTCTCTGCTTCCCTTTTTTCCTCTCCTCTCCCCTTCAATCTCAATCCTCTCACATGGTCCCCATATTCCCAATTTACTCAAGAGATCTTGTTTTTTTTTTCTATTTTCCATGTAGATTAGATCCATGTATGTTTTTCTTAGAGTCCTCATTGTTGTCTAGGTTCTCTGGGATTGTCATTTGTAGGCTGTTTTTCTTTGCTTCATGTTTAAAAACTACCTATGAGTGAGTACATATGATAATTGTCTTTCTGGGTCTGGGTTACCTCACTTACTATGATGTTTTTTAGCTCCATCCATTTACCTGCAAATTTCAAGATGTCATTATTTTTTCTGCTGTGTAGTACTCCATTGTATAAATGTACCACATTTTCCTTATCCATTCTTCAGTTGAGGGGCATTTAGGTTGTTTACAGGTTCTGGCTATGACAGACAATGCTGCTATGAATGTAGTTGAGCACATTTCCTGGTATGATTAAACATCCTTTGGATATATACCCAAAAGTGGTGCTACTGGGTCTTGAGGAAGGTCATTTCCTAATTTTCTGAGAAATCACCATAACAAATATCCAAAGGGGCTGCACCAGCTTACACTCCCACCAGCAATGCAGGAGTGTTCCCTTTACCCTACAACCTCTCCTTGCTTAGCTAATCTTAATTTACTTTGGTAAGTGGTATATCAAGAAAATTCACTACTTCTCTTAGATTTTCCAATTGGTTGAAGGAGAGTTTATTAGACTATGTTCTTTTGTTTCTCAGGGTTCATCAGGCTTTTGTGGTCATGTTCCCCTTTCATCTTTAATTCTGTTAATTTGGATATTCTCTGTTTTAGTTCATTTGGATAAGTGTTTGTCAACCTTACTGATTTTCTCAAAGAATCAACTCTATTTCATTGATTTTTTGTTTTGTTTTTGGTTCCTATTTTATGGGGTTCAGTCCTGGGTTTGATTAATTCATGCTGTTTCCTCCTCTTGGGTGTAGTTTCTTCCTTTTGTTTTAGAGCTTTTATATTTGCTGTTAAGTTTCTAGTATGGGATCTTTCCAATGTTTTTATGTAGGCACGTAGTACAGAGAAGTTGCCTCTCAGAACTGCCATTGTGGTGTCCTGTGGTATGCAGTGTGCTCATTTTCATTCAATTCTACAACGTCTTTCGTTTCTGTCATGGCCAATATTTTTTTTCACTCAGCAGTGAATTGTTCTGTTTTCACATGTTTGTAATCTCCCTGTTGTTGATATCCAACTTTGATCCTTGGTGGTTAGATAGGATGCAAGGAATTATTTCAATTTTCTTGTATCTGTTGACAGTTGCTTTGTGCCTGAGTATGTGGCTAATTTTGGAGAAAGTTCTATGTAGTACTGAGAAGAAGGTATATTCTTTTGTATTTGGGTGAAAAATTCTGTTAATACCTGTTTGGTTCATTTGATTTTCAATAGTTATCCCCATCATTTCTCTATTTAGTGTTTTTCTGGATCACCTGTCTATTAGTGACAGTTGTGTATCCACGTCTCCCACTATTAGTGTGTGTGGGTCAATATAAAATTGAAGCTGTCGAGTGTTTCTTTTATGAACTTGGGTGCCTTGTGTTTGGGGCATAGATGTTAAGAATTGCACTGTCCTCATGGTGAGTTTTTTTCTTGATGAGTATGTAGTGTCCTTCCCTTTCTCTTCTGATTAGTTTTGGTTTGATGTTATTTTGTCAGATACTAAAATATTTACAACAGCCTGCTTCTCAGGTCCATTTTCTTGTAACATCTTTTTCCATCCTTTTACCCTGAAACAATTTCTATTCTTGATGATGAGGTGTGTTTCTTGGATGCAGCAGAAGGATGGATCCAGTTTTCACATCCATTTTGTTAGTCTGTGTCTTTTTATTGGGGGATTTGAGAACATCAATGCCAAGAGTTATCCATGAGTAGTGTTTATTGATTCCTGTTATTTTGTTGTTATGATGTGTTCCCACCTTCTTTAAATCTGCTAAAATTATTTATTCCTTTTGTTTTTTGGGTGTTGTTAACCCCTTAGACTGCTGTTTCCTTCTAGTGCCTTCTGTAGGGCTGGATTTGTAGACAGGCACTGCTTAAGGTTTTTTCACCACTTAATGTCTTTTTCCTCCATCTATTGTGATTGGAAGTTTTGCTGGTATCTGTGATCTCTTAGAGTTTGTAGAACATCTATCTAGATCTTTCTAGCTTTTAGAGTCTCCATTGAGAAGTTAGGTGTTATTCTAATAGGTTAACTTTATATGTTACTCAGTCTTTTTCTCTTATATTTTAAAATATTATTTATTTGTTCTGTTTGTTTAGTGTTTTGATTATTGTGTGTCGTGAGGAGTTTCTTTTCTGGCTCAGTCTATTTAGTGCTGTGTATAATTCTTGTACCTTGACAGGCTTCTCCTTCTTTAGGTCAAGAAATTATTCTTCCATACTTGTGTTGAAAATATTTTTCTGTGCCTTTGACCTGGGCTTATTCTTTTTTTCTGTATTCCTATTATTCATAGATTTGGTATTTTCATAGTGTACCGGATTTCTTGGATGTTTTGTTCCTGGATTTTTTTTAGATTTAACATGTTTTGATCAAGTTATCCAGTTCTTCTATCTTGTCTTCAATGCCTGGGATCCTCTCTTCCATCTCTGATATTTTGTTATGAGACATGCCTCTGAGATTCCTGCCCAAATTTCCAAAGTTTTTCTTTTCCACATTTCCCTCAGTTTGGGTTTCTTTTATTGATTCTATTTCTACTTTCAGGTCTTGAACTGTTTTATCCATTTCCTTCCACTCCTTGTTCTTGTGTTTTCATAGCTTCCTTTAGGGATTTATTAATTTCCTCCTTAAGGTCCTCTACCATGTTCATAAAGTCCTTGTCTTGTGCTTTGGCTCTTTAGCATTTC
Organism: Arvicola amphibius; assembly: GCF_903992535.2. Lineage (NCBI taxonomy): Eukaryota > Metazoa > Chordata > Mammalia > Rodentia > Cricetidae > Arvicola > Arvicola amphibius. The sequence goes on from NC_052050.1 coordinate 97,407,934, forward strand.
TCAGGGCCTGCTGCACTAGGCTTGCTGAGCTCTGGTGGGGACATTGTCCTCTCTGTCATTAGTTGTATTTTATGCTGGTGTCCAGGCATCTGAGTTTAGGAGGTTTGTAATTCTAGGTGCTGATATCTTGTCTTGTCTTTGTCTCATGGATGTCTTGTTCCTGGTTTTCTATTGCCCTCTCTGGTACTTAGAAGGATGTGGTGGCTATGTGTTGCCTGATAGGGATCCTGTCAGGTGTGTGCATTGTGTGTTCTAGGTAGAATGTGTTTCCAGGTATTGAGAGCTGACACTTAGGAATGGGGATGAGCTAGAAAGGAGTACTGGGTGGGGACCAGAGGAGGGAGGAAAAAGCAGGTGTTCCACCCAGACTGCTTAATCCTCAGGGAATGGGGGCAGACACTGAGGGGAGACCTTAACTGGGTGTCTGCTGTAGAACTGGGGATGAGGCTGGGGAACTGGATTTGAAAGAAAGGAGGGATAGTGAAGATCTAAAGTTTGCCTCCCTGCTTTGCTGGTGTACTTGCTTCTCTGGCAGGACTGGCTGGTGGGTTTCTGGGGAATGCCTGCTGGAGTTGGGGACTGGGACAATGGGATGAGAGGGGAGAGAGGTTGGGGGAGTTGATCTGCAAGTTCTCCTGGAGATGGCCCCCACCAGAGGAAGGAAAAGCCACAGCAGATGGTCTTCTTGAGATTGGATTTGGAGAGGAGGGAAAAGTGAAGATCTAACAATTTGCCTTCTTGCTTTCCTGACTGATGTGACCTGCAGGTTCCCAGGAAACTTTCTTGCCTTTATTCATTCTTGTCTTTGTGTGTGGTGCTATTTAGCCTCCTCATTGCACACATATGGAGGTTAGAGGACACCCTTGGTGTCCTCTTCACCTTCCACCTTTTCTGAGAGTGTGTATGCCAGGCTGGTTGGCCCATAAGCATCTGAGGGTTTTCTTGTCTGTGCCCCCATCTTGCCATAAGAGTACCGATTGTGGATGTGTGCCCAGCTTTACATAGGTCTGGTGAGGCAAACTCTGGTTCCCATACTTGTGCAGCAAATGCTTAATCCATTGAGCCAGATAATTTCTTCTCCAGTGTAGCAAAATCAGTGAATGATACAGAATTTGGGGTATTTTTCTAGAATTCCTGAGTTACAAAGGAATCTATCTGTATTATTTTCATGGTGCTTCTCCTCTCTGTACTGTCTGCTAAAACACTCTTTTAAGTTTAAATGATTTAGAGATGGAAATGGCAGACATCTGAAGAAACTTACTAGGTTACGTGCTATAAAATTTGGTGGATGTACAGCCTCCCTATACTATGACAGGCACAATAGAGAAACCATGAGCCCCGAGGTTGGGGAAGGCATGGCAAGTATGAAACCAGGTTTGTGGTTTGAGGAGCAGGTGTCATGGTTGCGTGGTTTGTCAGATCTGCAAAATTTTGTTCTCCTGAGTCACTATCCACGCTACTTCCCTCAGTGTCCTAGATGGAGTCTGTACACTCTCTTGTCGTGGTCAGGGCAAACTGTCAACCAGGATCTAGAATCGCATGAGATATAGGACTCTGGGCATGTCTGTGGGGGTTAGCTGGGTTGGGCAAGCCTAGGAGGGATTGATTACCTTGACTGGTTAATTGATGTGGAAAGACTCGTTTTCCTGTGGGTGGGGCTGTTCTCTGGGCAGAGGGTCTTGGGTTGTGTCAAGCAGAGAAAGTAAGCTGAACACGAGCATGCGTCTGTCTCTCTGTCTTCTACCACAGATGCGAGGTGGCCAGGCCCTTCCTGCTCCTGCCTCTGTGACTTCTTTCCCATTACGCCCCATCTCACTCAGGTTAGCTGTCCTGAGTGTCTTAGGAGAGCAACAGGAAAGTATGTCAACACTTATGTGTAAGCACTGCTTTGTGTATTTCTCTTCCCAGCAGAAGGTATTTCCCACTCTGTATCCACCCTGCCTGGCCTCTTCAGTGCCGAGGTCAGTGCTCGATCTTAGAGACGATTCTACTTTGCTACAAAGAGGAGCACCCACTACTTGGATCTATCTATCTGTCATCAATTTTAGTTCTTAGGTAATACCCTCCTTTTCAGTATTATAAGCAGTGCTGCCGATAATCCTTATAATTATAGCATTCCACACAAGTTCAAGTGTGATTGGAGGCTAAATTTTTTCGGTGGAGTTTCTGGGTCATGTGGCGTGTACATTTTTAACTTTAAAACTTTGTGCCAAATTGCTCCTCAGAGATGTTTATCCATTTATCATCTCACAAGCAATTAGGAGACTGACTGTTTCTGCGCAATCTTGACGACACAATTTGTTATCAAACATGTTGATTTTTGCCAGTTAGAAGTTAAAAATATGTGGCTATAGTTTTCATTTGCATTTATTTTGTAATTAGTGTGGGTAAGCCATATTTCTGAGTGTTTAAAAGCCACTTATCCTTTTTTTCCTTTTAGCTGAAGGAAAGTTGGCTTATTTTTCTATTAAGTTGTTGGTCTTTTCCACTTTTTTGAACCCAGGATCTTGTACTGCCATGACTGAGACACAGAATCAGTGCCTCCCTGAGACACAGGGTGAGAGCCTCCCTGAGACAGGGTGAGAGCCTCCACTGGGCCACAGCCTCACAGTGCTCCCGGTTGATTTACTGATTTACCTTTAGGAAGAGACCATTTATCCTGGCCCACCCCGTTTCTAAGTATCTTTTGAAAACTTAGAGAAATGGTCATCAGTTAAGAGCATTTGTTACTCTTGCAGAGGACCATAGGTTAATCCTTGGCAACTACACAGTCCTGCAATCACAGTCAACTAGAGCTCCAGGGATCTGATGCCCTCTTTTGGCTCCCCCAGGTTTCTGTACACTTATGCATATACACTCAACAGATACACATGTGCACATAAACAAAAGTAAAATCAAAATCTTAAAACTCTATGTTTTAAAAGTCAGAAATAGATTATTTGTTTAAATATATGTTATATGTGGATTGTGATTTAAAATAGCCCTGAATGTTTTTGTTCTTCAAGATTTTATGAAAATCATTTCCACCCGTTCTTCTAGTATTTTAATGGTTCAATTATTTTATGTTTAAATCTTTGATCCATCTGGAATTTGTTTTACTGCAAGGTGTGAGATGAGGATTCAGTACTTCTCTCCAGATGGCTTCCCGCTTGCCACCCTTTACGGAGGAATCTGTCTTTCCCCCATGGGTATGAACACAATGCCATTATGGGCTGACATCATGCATGTATATGAATCTGTTTCTAGTATGGTATTTGATCATTCTCTGCCCTTGGAGGGACTTCATTTGGTTTTTAGACATCTCCGATGCTTTTTCTCACAAGTCCTCCCAAATAGACGGAAGGCAGTTTCTGTTCAGCTATGGTTCCTATTTGGGAGTAAATTCAGGCCTGAGATGGAGAATAATTGGGAAAAAGGGCATGGGGGTTAGGGAATTCCTCCCTTCTATTAAGCAAATCATATTCTCCTGCAGGATTTGTGAGGTTTCAAATTGCTGCGCTGGAGAGTCAGAATGAAAAATGAATTGACCTCCTGTTTTGTAGCGAGACAGATGATGACGATAATGATAATATCTGTGATTATTAACTACCATCCCCGTGGCGGTAGGCATTTTAAATAGGTTATTTCATTGATCCTTACAGCACTGACAGATTAGCATTTTCATTCTCGGATTGTCTGAAAGGGAAGTGAGGTAGATAGGAAGTGGAGAAAGGATTTGGACTCAGGGAAAACTGATTTCCTCTGTGATGCAGGGTCTTGGGCACAAGACAACCAGAGAAATCACACTGATGTCAGAGGTGAGGGAGACGGCCAATGCGTAGAAAGCTCACTGTGTAAACAGGAGGTCCTGAGTTCAATCCCCAGAACCCACGTGAGAAAATGCTAGGCACAATGGCATGTGTCTGTGACCCCACCACTGGGGACAGGCGGATGCTGTGGACTCAATGGCAAGCCTAGCCAAATGGCAGACTTCAGACTCGGTGAGACAAGTGGTAGAGAAAGACATCAAAAATGTGAACAGACATGCACACATGCAACACACACCCTAACACACACTCACATACACACTCACACACTCTCTCACACCCACTCACACATATATTTAAACACACATACACATTCATACACACTCACACACACACACTCACATACACACACCCTTTTATACCCACATACATACACTCTCACATACACACTCACACACACATACATTCACACACACATACACACTCATCCACATACTCTTCTTTCACACACACTCTCAACACACACTCACACTTTCCCTCACACTCACACAGGTTCTCTCTCTCTCTCTCTCTCTCTCTCTCTCTCTCTCTCTCTCCTCTCTCTCTCTCACACACACACACACATACACACACACACACACACTTCCTTGTTCAGTGACCGGTGTCCACCTGATGTTTCAGAGGACTTGGAGGAGTATAAAAACATTCAGAATCTCTAAAGACTAGACAAAGTTCCTTAAAGGAGTCAGGAAATCACACATTTTTAGGGGCAGACAGGGAACTTTGATGAATGAAGCTGCCCAGAGGGGCTGTAACAGAAGCTGGTGAGGGTCATCGCAGAGGGGAGTGCATTTCATGTGACTTTTGGCATCTGTCCTTTATCCATAATTTCTGTGGAACACAATTAGCGATGGGGCCACCATATTCACCTTTTTATATAGGTGCTGGGGATAAAACTCAAGTCCTTCGGTCTGCACAGTGAACATTCCACCCTCTGACATGAGTGTTGATGTCATTGGCTGTCTTGTGCCCAAGACTCTACATCACATAGTGAATAGGGAGCCTAGATTTGGAATCAATATTGCCAAATTTTCAGATTTCTTTCTTTGTTTTCCTTCAGGAAAACAAGACCTGTGGATTTTTATGTGGCATATTCAAATGTTTCTATGTCCACAAATTATAAAAGTTATCAAACATGTGATCTTTAAAACTCAATATTTAATCTTAAAAGTTCCCCTTGTAGATAGTACATTAAGCAAACAGTTTCTTATTAATTTGACTCAGCAGTGAGAGAAATAGATTACTGATAGACCAAAAAATGCAAATGCAATCAGAAGCAGCATGCTGAGCAGAGCGAGGCACATGGTATATGACCACTTGTTTGAAATTCTAGAACATGGAAAAAGAACATACAAGGACAGAGGCCAACTGTGTGCATGAGGGAGGAAGAACTTCTGGGGCCTGGGGGAAGCTCTTCCAGGGGGTAGTGATTTCCATAGCTTGACAGTGGTTTGGATTGTACAGATGTTTGCACAATTCTTTCCTGGGGAAATGCAAACATGTCTGCTCACCCAGATAGAGTACCAATACCACCCCAGTGTGACCATCCCACCTAAGTTCATCTGCTCACCCAGACATAGCACCAACAACATCCAGTGTGATGATCCTACTCAAGTCCATTCTGGTGAATGCTGTGGAATGATCTTTGTACACTGCAAATACGTATTACTCTCATTGATTAATAAAGAGCTGGCTGACCTATAACGGTAGGAAGAGATGGGCAAGAGAGCCAGACTAGGAGGATGCTGAGAAGAAGGAGGCTGTGAGAAAAACAAGATGAATGTGCCATGTTGAAAGAAGGTACTGCCATATGGCAGAGGGAAAATAAGGAATATGGGTTAATTTAAAATGTAGGAGTTAGCTAGTAATAAGCCAGAGCTATTGGCTGAGCATTTATAGTTAATAATAACTCTGTGTGGTTATTTGGGAACTGGCAGGCAGGACAGAAAATTCTGCCTTCAGTGAGACAATGAATTTACTGGGCTTACTTCAAGAGGATGGGGGAGCTGGGTGGTTGTGGTATAGTCCTTTAATTTCAGCACTCGGGAGGCAGAGGCAGATGGATCTCTGAGAGTTCAAGACCAACCTGATCTATAGAGCAAATTCCAGGACAGGCTTCAAAGCTACACAGAGAGACACTGTCTCAAAAAACAAAAACAAAAAACAAACAAAACAAAAGAATATGGGGGAGGGGTTACTTACAAAAGAGTGGGCAACTCCAGTGCAGCTGGATCACCAGAGTCACCCGACATGGATGATAATGTCTCCAGACTCTAGTATATAGGGAGCACCCAGTTTAGTGAAGTTTCTACCCCGTGTATACTCGATTACCTGTTGAGAGCATAAGATCATATACAGCTGTGACAGAATTGCTTTCAGCTGGCAGGGAGCTGAAGAGGGTGAGGTGGAGATCTTGCATGAGGGTCTGATGATCCTCCCTATTCCCTCTTCCTGTGAGGAAATGGGCCAGATCTCAGGACTTTCTTGTGGATGATCAGAGCTGTTCTGATTGAGATGACGATGGGTTTATGCACAGGAGATGGTCTTCTGCAGCACTGATGTGTGCTGATGTAGTCTGGATCTAGAACATCCCCCAGAGCTATGTGTATTATAGTCACGGTCTGCAGTCCATGGCCCTATAGCAGTCATGGGCCCTCTAAGAGATGAGGCATGATTGAAGACTTTAGGTCATCATGGTGTGCCTTTAAAAGAGACAGGGGAATTACACATCATCCCCTTACTCTTTCTGGCTGCTGTAATGTCAACAGCACTGTTCTCTCATGTGCTCCTACTGGGAGGGACCATGTCTCTCTAGGTCCAATCTAATGGTGTCAAGCAATCATGAGGTGATAACTTCAGAACCATGAAGCTAAACAATTCATTCTTTATAAGTTTATTATCTCAAGTATTTTGTTATAGTAACAGAAAACACATTTGTCAAAACTCTATGAATGTATACATAAGATGTATTTCAGTCTATTTAACTTGCATGCAAAAGTCTGTAAAAATATCAAAAAGATATTTTTATATCAGTGTTTTATACTGCATTCTGATGCATTCAACAACAGGAATTGGTGAAGAAAATATATTCTACACATACAATGGTATTATATTTAGTCACAAAGAATGAGATTTATACCATTAGCAGGAAAGTGGATGCAGTTGGAGACAAACATATTGAACAAACATTATCTATTTTATTTCATATGTGGGTTCTATATTTTATATGGATGCATAAATCACAAATTAGCATGTGACATGAATGAAGAAGGGAAACTCTATGGAAAAAAGGGTACTAATGGGAGGGGTGAGAAAAGGGGGTTATGAATGACAGCATGTTCTCAACATATATCATGCACTTGTATGAAAATGTCCTTGTGTCATACAGTATCATGTCCAGTGAACATATACAATGAAAAAATTTCAAAAAAGTTTATACCCAGACTGGGGCTAGGACAGAGTCTTTAGATCAATTAGATCAATGTCATTAACATAGCTCAACTGTTCTGTCCAGAAAAATGATCTATCATAGCCATGCTTTCAGTTTTGAATGAGTTTATTAAATATGTAGAAACTCAAAATAAAAGAAGTAGACAGCAGCATACAGATAGGATCATCAAATCAGGTATCTACAACATCCCGAAAGAATGACTATAGTAGGCTGAGTGAGAGAGCAAGCAAGGTAAAACTGTTGACAGTGACTTCTGTCCCACCTGGTCCCACAGCTGGTCAGTCCCAAAGAAACACACAGAGGTCTACATTAATTATAAACTGGTTGGTCTAGTAGCTCAGGATTCTTATTAACTCTTATAACTTGTATTAGCCCATAATTCTTGTCTGTGTTAACATGTGGCCTGGTAACTTTCATCAGTGAGGCATTATCATCTTACATCCTCTGTGTCTGGCTTCCTCTGTCACTGGATGATGACTGGAGACTGACTTTTTCCTCTTCCCATAATTCTCCTGTTCTCATTACCTCAACTCTACTTCCTGCTTGGTCGGTCTGCCTATACTTCCTGCCTGGCTACTGGCCAATCTGCAATTTATTAAAATAATACAAGTGACAGGGTAAAAGACCATTGTCCCACAGCAGTAAAATGACAGATGGCGAGCAGGGGGCGGTGCCAATACCAATCTAGGTGCTCACAGCATCCAGAAAGAATGCCAGAGAAGCCCCTGAAACAGACATGCTGGAGCCCCTGACTGAGATCTTGTGGCAGAGCAGAACATCCTCTGTCATCTTGTGGATGTGGCTCTGGCTTCTTGTTCCCACCAGGCACTTTTCTGCCATGGAATAAACAATAGTAACTCCTGTGGGAATGGCTTATCTCCTAGCTGTTCTGAATGGCACACTATTTTTAATACCCTTAGCTCTTTGTTCCCATTCCTTCCTGTTTAGGTCAGTGTGGCCAGCCTGTTTCAGACAGAGTGCCTTCCTTGGAGCACAGTTGGATGCTGATACTTGAGTCTGAGGTAAGAGAGTCCTCTTGTCTCTCCAAGTCTGTGCACAACAAGTACAAACAGCATATGGTAATTTATCAGTTTAACTTAAACTACAGCAACTTAAACAAAGTCTTGGACCTTCAATACAAAATCTACAAGCAGATATTGAGGCTTAGTTCTTGAAAGACATGTTGGAACACTTAGGAGGAAGCATACTGAAGTTCATAGGTTACTCTGAAGTGATCTAAGGATAATGTGGATAGATGGATGGAAAGATGAATGGATTGTGATGCATCAAGCTTAGTAAATACTAGTGAACTGGTATGCCTCTACATGTAAATGTCATAATAAAATGATGAGAAAACTAGCAAAATAAAACAAAAATAGGTGCTAGGCGGTAGTGATGCACGCCTTTAATCCCAGCACTGGGGAGGCAGAGGCAGGTGGATCTCTGTGAGTTCGAGGCTGGCATGGTATATAAGAGCTAGTTCCAAGACAGGGTCCAAAGTTACAGAGAAACCCTGTCTCAAAAGACCAAAACAAGCAAGCAAATAAACAAAAAACAAAAATAAAACCAAAGTAGGAGCTTGACACATTCAGGCCTAATCACATACTCCCAGTCCTACTACGCTTGGGCAGGGTCTGGCTGATACCCTACCCCTTGGGCAGGGTCTTGCTAATGGGTACTGCTTTTAAATAGTCTCTTTCCACTTTATCCCACCAGCCAATGTCCAGTGTCATTCAGCAAGTTGATTATAAGGGCATTTCTCTTGCAGCCCTCAGCTCTTCATTCTTCACACACCTTGTCCCAGGCTTGATGGATCTAGCACGGCTCAGTGAGTGAAGGTGTGAGAAAATCCATCACCTGATGACATCATTAACATTTGTCCAGCTTGATCCAGCTGAGATAAAAGCTCAACCTGGCCTCCTGCTCATTAATCAAGGTGAAAGAAGAAACCCATTTTGGCGGTCTAGCTCCTAAGCCCCTGTGCTAATCCATCTTGCTATACTGGCATCCTCTCTTTGAGTGGTGTGTAAATGCCCAGGGAACAAAAATCAGCACAGAGCAACTCTTCCCCAGGGATTTGGGCTTTGAGGAGTGTTTGAGACTTCGGTAGGGTCCTTGTGCTGCTGGAGCTCACAACTTTCACTGAATAGCAGAGGCCAAGTGAATGGCTGTGACTGCGCTCAGCATCCACTCTACCCTGGCTGCAAAGTGTTGGGGAAAGAGAATCTTTGTGTGACCCTGTGATTCCAGAATCCTGAAGGAGCTTCCAGAGGAAGACAGGGACAGGGCATATCTCCCCCTTGCATCACGCTTTCTGAAGCAGCACCTTTTCAATAATTCACAAAGACAATTTTTATAGTAATTGCTCAGACACTGATGAGTACAAACTAGAGAAAGCAAAGGTCACCCTTGACAATGTGTGGCTGATACATCAGAGGTTGACCTGGAGACCTGTCAGAGTTTCAGCATTAAGTATTACCTGTGATGGGTTTTCTTCCCCTGAGCTTGCTGAATTATTGGGTAGAATATTCATTCTTCCTCCTTGGAGGATAAAAATGCTTCTGTTCTCCAATGATGTCATGTTTTTAACTTGACTTAGCTAATGCAACATGAGCAGGAGATATCTGGGTCACTTCCAAGCAGAATATTTAAGGCTTGCATTCTCTGGTCTCCGATAAAATATTGTTCCAGATTGCATCTGCTTCAAGGAGAAGAGCTGTGGCGCACAGCCATAGCTGACCTCAATGGAAGTGAAGCAGGAGCGAGAGACAGTGCTTTGTTACTGTAAGTCACTGAGCTATGGTGTCATTTGTGACTGCAGTAACACCTGGCCTGTCCTAGCTGATGCATCCCTAGCAGGCATGAGAACTCTTATGTCCAAGACACAACCTTCTTCTTCTTCTTTTTTTTTTTTTTTCGAGACAGGGTTTCCCTGTAGTTTCTAGAGCCTGTCCTGGAACTAGCTCTTGTAGACCAGGTTGGCCTTGAACTCAGAGATCTGCCTGCCTCTGCCTCCCGAGTGCTGGGATTAAAGGCGTGCGCCACCACCGCCCGGATCAAGACACAACCTTCTTGACATTAAATCTTCTCCATGAAACTTTTAAATGTGAAATAAAAGGAATTACATGGCATTAAACATTCTAGGTAAATTAAAGATAAGGCAATATGGTGTTAATTTTGCTTCGGGAGCCTGCCTGCTTATTGGCAGAGATGGGTAGGTACCAGGGTTGAAGGGGCAATGTGAATCAGTGTTTCAGTGTTCAACAGGCTGAGCTTGAGGGCTATCCTTCTTCTTCCACTGGCTGTGGTTCTGAATACTTGGTAGAGAGAATGACGGTGAATCAAATCACATGCAATGCTCAGGACAGGTGTAAAATCAAGGTGGTGGTTTCAAAACTCCTCTTCCCCCTTTTCTTCCCACTCCTCCTTTCCCTCCTTTTCTTCCTCCTCATTTTTGTCCTCACTGGCTGGGCAAGTTGTAGATAAGAAGGGGGAGAGTGTTTTTGTAAGGTGGGCAAATGCAGCGTGGTGGGCAATAGCCATTCTTGAAGAGTATGGGATGAATGGCTGTGTTTGTAACAGGCAATGGGTGATAACTGAGTTACTGCGCTACAACAACTGTGATTTGATGAAGATTATCAGGGCCTCCCTTGCTGACAGTAACAAGACAGTAAACACTGTGTTGCTTTGCCCACAGTGAACTGAAAATAATTAAGGCATTCAGCTAGAGATTATGGGAAATCTTCCTCTAACATTCCCTATCAAAATTCATGGACTCCTGAAAGTCTACCCAGGATGTTTTGGGCATCTGTAGACACCAGGGCAAGAAGCCTGGCCACAGGGTTTTCCTAAGATGGTCACATCTCTTCTGAGCTTTGGTGTTTCCATTTGGAAAATGCATGTCTGCTATCAATACTCTTTCTAAGAGTTGGGTTCTGTTACCTGAAGATGAGCAGCCCAATAGAGCCTTTCTTGGCTGAACAGTAGATTTGAGGAGTTAGGATCAGAAGTCGAAGGAACATAGTCTTCTTTTTCTTTTTTACCCCCCAATCTGAAGATTTGATAAGAAAGGGAGAGAGGGACAGAGGAACTGAACAAGAAGATATGTAGAAATACAGATTGGAAAACAAGACTGAACGTCGTCAACATTCCCGACAGAACAAAGCCAGTTTGCAAGTTTGGAGGAAGTCGGCAGAAACAGCTTCCTGAGACTGTAAAGGGTTGCATGTTATAGTGAGCTCTCACTTCACACCAGGAATGTTAAGCTTTGTCTTCCCAATGCCTCACAGGAACTCTATAGTAGTTCCTTTCTAGTTACGGGACAAACTGTCTGACAGAGCGAGCTTAGGGACAGAAGCATTTCCTTGAGCTCACTTTCTGGAAGGTGAGTGTAGTGATAGGACGTTAGATGAGATGCAGCTTAACCAGGAAGCAGAGAGAAGCCTGGGTGGAGCCCCAGACAGGCTTTGCATTCTTGCTCCATGTGGGCCACCTAGGCAGGCCACTGGAGGCAGCTGGCCACATTGCATCTGCAGTCCAGGCACAAAGATTAAGTAAAAAGTGAGACTATGTTATAAAACCTCAGAGCCCAGCCCAGACCCAGGGACCAACTCCCTCCAAGAGGCTCCTTCTTCTTAAGGTCCCACAACCTCCCCAAAATATCAGCATCACCCAGGGACCAAACATTCAAACGTATGGTCCTTTGGGGGGACATTTCCCAACTAACCTTAAGACAGGGAATGTGTAATGATCTGTTCTGTCCCTTTAAGGAACAAGCCACATCCACTCCCTCCTCTGTCTGCTGAGGTAAACTGATCTTCATCTTCCAGCCTGATTTTCTTCCCTTTCTGTCTCTCACCCAAGAGGCAGCTTCTGCCTCTCTCCATTCTCTCTCTCTCTCTCTCTCTCTCTCTCTCTCTCTCTCTCTCTCCCTCTCCCTCTTCCCTTCCATAACCCACTAAATAAATATCCAACCTCACTTTGCATGGCATTCCTATCCATCTGTCTCTTACCCTTCGAGCAGTTCCCTGCCTAGGACCAACCTCCTTCAGAGACCTGTGTTGTGGTCTTGTGGCATGCCCATCTGTCTGGCCTGCTGCAGTTACTCAGGGAACGGTACCATCCTTACCTGGGACTGGCTGTTCTTGGGACCTGCTGTTCACTGCCTGCCCCCACTTGGGGACCTGCAACATGGTCTCATGCCCCGCTGCCCACTGCCACCACTCAGGGACCTGCAGCATTTCTGCCACTGCAGTTAGCGGGGATATGCAGCATTTTTATTAAACCATTACAAAGTGTTGGACAGTTTTATGTCAACTGGACACTAGGTAAAGTCATCTGAGAGGAGGAACCTCAGTTAAGAAAATGCCCCCATAAGATTAGGCTGTACACATGTTTGCAGGACAGTTTCATAATTAGTGATTGATGGGGAGGGTACAGCCCATTGTGGGTGGTGCCATCCCTGGGCTGCTGCTGGTCCTGGGTTCTATAAGAAAGGGAGTTGAGCAAGCCATGGGGAGCAAGCCAGTAAGCAGCTCCTGTCCATGGCTTCTGCATCAGCTCCTGCCTCCAGGCTCCTGCCCTGACTTCTTCCAGTGACAAACTGTGACAGAAGTGGAATCTGAATAAACCCTTTCCTCCCCAACTTGCTTTCTAGTTGTTTTTTTTTTTTATCACAGCAACAGAAACTCTAACTAAGACAGAGGGTTTGAAGTTACCTCCATTTTAGTGATGTAGAAATGGAGGCTTTGTTGAGGTACTTTACCCAGGATCACACAACCAGAGTGACAGGCAAGAGATGTATGCCCCCGGTACTGTCCATTGCTGTCTCTCCTCCTACTGCATTTAATTGATAAACAGGGAGAGTTGGTTTCTTTTGTTCAGTACCACTACATTCTGAAAGCTTAAGAAACTTGAGGTGAAACACACTCTGGTGCCATTTCTGAATTTGGGAGAAAGTTTAAGTGGCACCATGCCATTTGGTCACCAGACCCCTTTCAGGCTATCAATGCAGGCAAGATCTATCTGTCTCTAAATGCTGTGCAGAAAACCCACCCCACTCTACCCAGAATATCTACATTTGAACATGTTTCTCCTGGGCTCTTCTCTGAACTATTTGCCCTAAAAATACACTTTGACATTATGCACAAACATTGAGGAGACATTTATTTGGCCCTGACCTTTTTGTACGTTTTCTGTTAAAAGAGATTTGGTGACACACAAATGGGACTGAATTATTTATAGGTCCAGGGGGGATTAAAGTTGCTTTTGTCCCTATTGAAAGTGTATCAGAAGGCAAAAGAGTGCCAAATTAGTTTTGGCTTCTCTCAGAGGGAATCCAGCTAGACCCAAAGGTACTTATTAAAGTCGAGGGTGCCCTTAATGACCGGCTCGTTGGAAATCTCCACACATTGGGCCTATTGGTTTTTTTGAACACCTTTCAGGAGATAAGGGTCTATGTCCTTCCTAATAGAAAGTTACCAGAATAAATGTGGCAGTCCAAGATAGACCTATGGGCTTAGCACACTTTCTGGCGGTTGTTCATTTATGAATTTATTATATTGATTAATGCTGATTGGACGTGTATTTAGTGCTGAGTATTGAAAAAGATATATAGATTTATGACTCATTAAAATTTGAAAAGATTTATTTTTAATTGTGTGTGTGTGTGTGTGTGTGTGTGCATGCACATGCACCTATGTGCATGTGAGACAATCATAGGAGCTCCAGGCAGCTAAGAGCTGCCTGACTTGAGTGCTAGAACCCAGTTTGGGTCCTCTTAAGAGAGCAGTAAGTGCTCTTAACCACAGAGACGTCTATCCAGCCTCATGAACTCATTTAAAACAAGGATTTAGCAAATACTCACTTTGTATCTTTTTTTGGCAAGTTGTTTCAGATGGGAAATTCTATTTATCAAATTAATTAATCCTCAATTTGTGAATGAGACACTAGTTCTGCTTTCAGGGAAGCAAGGACAATGAGTGCTCAGGAATCAACCAGACCCTTCTCCACCTCCTCCTCTTTCCTCGTCACCATCATTACCATCAGCATTCATGTTATTCAACATTTTTAGTTGGTCAGTCCCCTTGCCATTTTTGGATCTATATATGAGTGTATGTGTCTAAGTGTGTGTGTGTGTGTGTGTGTGTGTGTGTGTGTGTGTGTGCACGTGCATGTGGATGAGGAGGGCAGAATTTTGGATTTCTTCTATTGTTCTTTAAGTTTTTGAGAGATTCACTGAGCTTGGAGCTCACCAGCCCCCCATCTACTTCTCAGAAAGGGTAAGGCCTCCTATGGGAAGTCAACAAAGTCTGGCTTATCAAGTTGAGGCAGAAACAAGCCCCTTCCCCTGTATCTAGGCTGAGGAAGGTATCCCTCCATAGGGAATTGGCTTAAAAAAGTCAGCTCATTCTCTATGGATAAATCCTGGCCCCACTGCCAGTGGGCCCACAGACTGCCCAAGCCACAGAGCTGTCACCACATTCAGAAGGCCTAGTTCAGTCCTATGCAGGCTCCCTTACTGTCAATCCACTAGCACACACCAGCTTTCTCTGTGGGTTTTCCTATCATGGTCTTGACCCCTTTGTTCATATTATTGCTCCCCCTTCTTTGACTGGACTCCAGGAGCTCAATCCAGTGCTTAGCTGTGGATCTCAGCATCTGCTTGAGATTGAAACTTTGTCTCCTGGGAGCCAGCAACTGAGGGAGGGCAGTGTGTGAGGAGAATCCATGTAGAAGGAAGTGGCGGGCGGGCTGTGTCCCGCCACCCGGCTAGCTTTACCCAAAATAATTACACGGAAACTGTATGAAGCGGTGGGGCTGCGTCCCACCACCCGGCCACCGGCTAGCTTTACACCCGAAATAATTACACGGAAACTGTATTCTTTTAAACACTGCCTGGCCCATAGTTTCAGCCTCTTATTGGCTAATTCTCACATCTTCCTTTAACCCATATTTAGTAATCTGCGTAGCACCACGAGGTGTGGCTTACCAGGAGAGATCTTAACCTGCGTCCATCTCGGAGAGGAGAAGCATGGAGACTCACTATGGAGACTGCCTGAAGTGTCTCCCCAACTCTGCTTCCTTGTTCCCACAATTCTGTTCTATCTACTCCGCCTACCTAATTTTCTGTCTCTTAAAGGGCCAAGGCAGTTCTTTATTAATAATGAAAGTAACACATAGACACTCCTCCATCAAATCCATGCTGTTTGTATGATGTGGTGTACCTGCTGAACTGAAGTTCTGTCAAATAATCTTTACTGGTACCTTGAACCTAGTTCTTGGTCTCCAATGCTGAAGATAGTGAGTATTCTTCTGGTTGGAGAGCCTTGGGGGGTATATTGCAATTTCTTCAATTTTAATGCTCGAAAGTGGAATCTGCTTATCTGGGGAAGGAAGAAGCTGTGGAAGGAGAAGAGGCTGTTTTCAGGGGGTCTCATGTATTCAGGACACCAGCAGTTTCACACTTAGGATGATGAATAACTCCAATGCTAGGATTCTGTATCTCTTTTGTGATCATAAATTCCCATCTTCTTTCTCCTAAAGACTGCTGATGATCCCTATCTGATCTTTCAGGGAGCCAGGACACCCTAGTGTAGGATGGAGACTGCTTGTTTGTCCTGGCTACCCAGAACTGAAATAATCACACAGAACCTGTATTCATTAAATCACTGCTTGACCCATTAGCTCTAGCTAAGTTTCAGCATGTCTACCTCTGGCCCTGGATTCATGGTGTCTCCCTTTCTACCTTTCTTCTCCCAACATTCAGTTCCATCTTCCCTGCCTACCTAAGTTCTGCCCTATCAACAGGCCAAAGCAGTTTCTTTATTCATTAACGGTATTCACAGCATATAGAGGTGACTCCCACATCACCTCCCCTTTTCTGTTTAAATAAAAAGGAAGGATTTAATTTTAACATAGTCAAATTACATATAACAAAGCAGGTATTAAATAAGAATTGCGGTTATAATATTTATATCTTTATCTTTTATCATAGCTAAGGAAAACTATAACTATAACTATAAATTCTTCAACTTCATCAAAGACTCCAGAAGAATATAATATTACTTAATTAAACAGGAAGTACATTTCAAGGAACTTCCAAAACTCTAGAATTAACAGAGATGTCTTGCTGCCCAGTCACACAAAGTTTTTCTGTACTGTTGGGACATCCATCTTCAGCCTACTGGCCCATAGTATCCAGCAGACTTTTCCATGAAGCAGGAAATTTCAAAGACAGGTCTGCCTATATGGACAGTTTGCCAGTCACTTTCTTCTGTATCCTGCAGGATGTCTCGTAGACTCTTTCATGAAGCAGGAATCCCAAAGGACCGTCTCACCTTTAGGCAAGTTTAGCAATCATTTTTCTGTGGGTCCTGCATGTTTAGTGAAGCAGTCCAGGCAAGAGCAGTTTCTTGCTCAAATTACTAACCAACTCCATAAGGAGCCTCTTCAATGCCCATCATCCTTTTGAAGTAGCTTGGTGCTGTCAGGAGTAGATGTGTCTCACTTTCATGAAAAGTCCTAAATTTTTAAAACATATAAATGCCATATTCTGAAGGTCTCTGAAAGATTTGGAGAATACCTAACTAACTGAAATATATATCTATATATCTAGAAAACCTAACGAACATGACTATATAATCTTGACTATTATAGATGACTATCTATTAACCTATATTTCTTAATTATACATTACATTTTTAAATGAACTACACAAACACAATACCTTAATCAAGGCAGAAATATACATATACAGTATAACAAAATTTGCCTTAAATTTGTATCAATAAACCAAGATCCATAGCCAAAGCAAATTATTCATCTCTATAGCATATCACCCTTTAAATGTAAACAAACATTTATAAACAATATTTGGACATATGGGCATAGGTTATTTTTATCTCCAAATGCTTCCTGCTGTTTATTTGGTAAAGTAATTTTTGAAGGCGTTTTTGGGGTGTTCATGTTGACCTTTCAGGGGTTCTTGGTCCATCAATCCATATTAGCCTGGAATGAATCCACATGTTCTCATCCTCTGTGGAGACAAAAGAAGAACCTCTTTTCCAAAGCACCATATCTTTAGACCCAAATTCTGAAATCAAGATACCTTTACAAAAACATGCTGGTTTAGCTTGGCAGCCCATAAAATTAATGTCTCTCTGTACTTAGCTCATTCACGGTCAAAAAATTTAAAGAAAACATAATAATATACATAATCCAGACTCTCTTTGAATTTTCCATTTTTACATGGCATATTTTCTTTACTTCTTTTAATTGATGACTAGCTGTACTCGTTCTCTTTAAAGACTCTACCCTTCTTTTTTAAAGCATTCTTTTCTCTTTCAAGTCTAAGTACATTTATCCAACACCATGACTTGTCTGGATTTGTATTTACTGCATATTTGTAATTATTTTCTGACCAGAAGCACTTCTTAAAATGCTAAGTGCTTAACAATCTAAGGTGCGACATTACTAGGTCAAATATGGTACTGCCTGCATGTCCTGCCCAGTGCAGCATTATGGAGCCACTTGTGCATCTGAGCCATGCACAGTGCCCCGCACAGTGCCAGGCACATAGTAGGTCCAAGTTGCCATCAAGCAAGCTGCAGCACTCTGCTCACAAACCTCATTCAAATACTTGGTCTCCCAAAAGAGCCAGAGGTCGTGCTGGCAACACGTCCCAGAAAGCCTGCATTTCAAAATGGCATGGCTTTTTTTCCCTGCTGCTGCTGAGTCAGGAAAATCTCTCTTAAAAGAGCTGCAGCACGCTGCCAGCAAACAGCAAGAAGCTGTGTTAAACTCTGTATTTTTTTGTCTAGAATTTCTTTTCAAGTCCTCTCAGGTTTTATGTGGATTTAGTTGGCCAGGTGAGTGCCAATTTGTCGGAGGAGGGGCTGCTTGTTCATCTCAGCCACCCAGATCCAAGATAATCACACAGAAACTGTATTCATTAAATCAGTGCTTGACCCATTAGCTCTATCTTCTTATTGGCTAATTCTTACATCTTAGTCTAACCCATCTCCATTAATCTGTGCAACACCACAAGGTTGTGGCCTACCAGCAAAGTTTCAGCATGTCTGACTCTGGCAGCGGAGGTTCCACGGTGGCTCCCTGACTCCACCCTTTTTTCTCCCAGCATTCAGTCCCAGTCGCCTGGCTATCTTAGCCCCAAAATAATCTCACAGATACTGTATTAATTAAGTCACTGCTTGGCTCATTAGCTCTAGCTTCTTATCGGCTAACTCTTACATCTTAATTTGATGTAGGAGGGTCATCTGTCTATGTGTTACTTTCATTGGTTAATAAAGAGACTGCCTTGGCCTTTTAATAGGGCAGAAAATTAGGTAGACTGAGTAAACAGAACAGAATGCTGGGAAGAAGGCAATGAGTCAGACGCCATGAATCTTCTCTTTGAGATGGACGCAGGTTAGAATCTTCCTGGTATGCCACCACTTTGTGGTGCTACACAGATTATTAGCTTAGCCCCGGAAATAACAACACACAAATTATATTCATTTAAACACTGCCTGGCCCATTAGTTCTAGCTTCTTATTGGCTAACTCTCACATCTTGACTTACCCATTTCTAATAATCTGTGTACCACCATGAAGTGGTGGCTTACCCGGGAGATTCTAACCACCGTCCATCTTGGGTAGGAGAGCATGGCGACTGACTCATTGCCTTCTTCCCAGCATTCTGTTCTGTCTACTCTACCCACCTAATTTTCTGCCCTATTAAAAGGCCAAGGCAGTCTCTTTATTAACCAATGAAAGTAACACATAGACAGATGACCCTTCTTCATCATTACTTTAACCTATCTCCATTAATTTGTGCATTGCCACAAGGTCGTGGCCTACCAGCAAAGTTTCAGCATGTCTATCTCCAGCCCTGGATCCATGGTATTTTCCCTTCTGCCTTCCTTCTCCCAGCATTCAGTTTCATCTTCCCTGCCTACCTAAGTTCTGCCCTATCAACAGGCCAAGGCAGTTTCTTTATTCACTAATGGTATTCACAGCATACAGAGGGGACTCCCACATCACCCTAACACCTTACCACAGTTCCAGTGGGAAAGGCAGGTTCATATGAGGAATAGTGGCATCCCTAAAGTTGCACAAAGAAGACAGGCACATATGTAGACAATATGCGCTTTCTGAGTCTTCCCTGTTCCAGAGAGACCCAGCATGGTTTCTAGTCCATGATAGGAACTTGAAAAAAAATACTTTTTGAAGAAATAGTGAGAACAGAGCTACAGAACAACGAAATAGTGCCTGTAAGTTAATATTCATTGGATTCTCATCATGTTACCAGCTTTTTCTACCCCCTCCTACATAGCTCAGAACCACCTGCCCTGTCCTCCTGCCCCAATCAGCAACCAAGAAAAGGCCCCCACTCATGGGCCAATCTGACAGATGCAAAAATCTGGGAATTGTGATAGAAGTTTAACTGTGGCTGGGGAGGTGGTCCATTGAGGCTCTCAGTTTGGGTTCCCAGAGCCTATCTATGTGCAATAGTTACTTTGTCAGTTTAATACAAATCTAGACATACTTGGGGTGGAGTCTCAACTGAGGAATTGCATCTGTCAGATTGGCCCATGAGTGGGGGCCTTTTCTTGGTTGCTGATTGGTGCAGGAGGGCAGGGCAGGTGGTTCTGAGCTATGTAGGAGGGGGTAGAAAAAGCTGGTAAGCAATGTCCATCCCTCATTATCTTTGATTATGTTTCTGCATCCAGGTTTCTGCCTTGAGTTCCTGCCTTGACTTCCCTTGATGGTGGACTATAGCACAGTAATCCAAATGAACCCTCTTGCTCCCCAAGTTGCTTTTGGTCAGTGTTCTATAGCAGTTACCAGAAAGCTAGCTAGAACACTCCTTTAAGCTGGACATTTTTGTTTACATCTGTAACCCCAGGACTTATATTGGGAAAGGAAAGACAGAGAAGGGAGAATTCTGGGAAGTTTACAGGCTAGCTAGTCTGGAGATTTCAGTGGGTGACTAGAGAGCCTGTCTCAAACAAGGTATAAGATGAGGCCTGACACCAAGACTGACCTCTGACCTCCTGATGCATACATATAAGAGCCTGCATATGTACACACACACATATACACACACAAACAAATGCACACATGCATGTATGCACAGCAAATTTTTTTAAAAAGAAAGATGCTTTAGTTGTTAACAAAGTTATGAAGAAAAATTAAATCTCTATTCTTGGTATATCAAAAATAAGTAGCAACTAGATTTAAAAACTAGCTGCAAAATACAAATCCATTTAAAATCTCTTTTATGCAAACAGAAAGACTAGAAGGTCCTTGAGGAAAATGGACAGAAGATGAGCATGAATTGGGTGAGAGATTTCACAGGACGAGCCACGGTGGGAGAACTCGTCAGTGGACTGGTTTCTGACCTTGGCTTGTCTGATTCCAGACATGTGCCCTTTAATGCCAGGCTATCGTGAAAATAGAAAGGCCAGAACTATAGTGTAGATCTAAATAATGTGGCTGATGGCTTGTGGAGGAAAGTTCACAGTGTAAAAGAAAAGGCGTGCCTTTCTAATACCACTGGACATTTTGTTATTTGGTAGAAAAAAATTAAATTTCCATCCTATTGTATCAGAAATAAATTGCAGCTAGATTAAAAAGCTGCCTGCAAAATATAAACCCATTTAAAATCTCTCTTATGTGGACAGAAGGTGAGAAGGACCTTGAGTAAAACACACAGAAGGCGATGAGCAAATTTCACCTTTCTTTGTAGATTTTTAGTCTTTCTATGATATAGCCTGATAACTTTGAAACCAAGAAGTATGCAATAAATTTTCTGATTTCTCTTCTCTCCACTTTCTCGCTCTGTATATTTGTGTGCCTATGTATGTACTTATATGTGTGCAGGTGCACTTGTGTGTGTGTGTGTGTGTGTGCGCGTGCGTAGTGCACGACACATGTGTATATGTGCATGTAGAGGTCAAAGGTCAACCTTGGAGCCATTTCTAAGGTGTCTTCCCTCTGTCTTGTTTTTTGAAACATGGCACTCATGGATTATGCTAGGTTGCTGGCCCAGCGTGGTCACTGCCTTGTCACTGTGGTGGGATTACAAGTGTGAGCCACCACAGCTGGCTTTTTCATGTGGGTTCTGGGGCTCAGACTCAGGTCTCCATGCCCCCCATGGCAGGTTCTAGCCCCGCAGAGCCATCTCACCAACTGCACATTTTTGCCCTGTTCCACTGTCTCTTCGCTCCCATTTCTATTCCAGCCACCACTTTCTTCCTCCTCCTCATTCTTGTCCCAGGATGAGCAAGGACCCCTCTCCCATCCAGTGCCACCCAAAGCCAGGCTACCTCCAAGTGTTTCAGACCCTGAGGTTCTCCTAGCTTTGATTTCAGTAGCAGCAGGGAAGTCACCGCTCAATGGTGTTGCCTCGTCCATTTTCAGCCCTCCGTGTGGACTTCCCCAGGGTCTCTTAATGTGTAAAAGGAAGGTCTATTTTACTTTTTAGCCAGGGACTTCTTGAATTTTATCTGGCACTTTCATTGTAATATTTACATCTCAGATAAAATGCCGAAGTGCTGAAACTCTCCCAGAATATGCATAATATAGTTAAAATGCATTCCCCAAATTTAAAGGTTGAATGTTTTTCTCAGTGATGGAGATGGAACCTGGGGTTTGCATATACTTGATAGCTGGATTTAGAATTATTGTGGAGATACACCACTAGGTGTGTTGCTCACAAGAGTGTTTCCAGGAAGGTTAACTGAGGTGGAAGGACCCACCTTGAATGTGGGTGGTACTATCCTATAGGCTGGGGTCAGGGACTGAATGACAGTCAGTGATCTGAGCATCAGTGTTCATCTGATAGGGGCTGCATTGTGACTGCCTGCTTCACACTCCTGTTGCCATGACTGCTTATAAATCATGGGCTGTACCCCAAACTGTGACTAGCCAGCATGAGAGGCTGTACCCCAAACTGTGACTGCCTGGCATGATGGGATATACCCCAAACAGTGACTGTGTGTGTGTGATGCAGGCACATGGAATTCAGAGGATAGTCTTTGATGTTATTTTTTAGGTGCCTTCCACTTTTTATTTGAAACAAGGTCTTTCATTGGCCTGGAACTTCACTGAGTAGGTCAGGCGAACCCACCATCTGCCTCCGCCTCCCATCTCACTGCTGCTGGGATGCCAAGTGTGCCTAGCTTTTGACTCGGATTCTGAGACTGGAACTCACATCCTATGCTTGTGAGTCAAGCATTTCTGAGCTGTCTTTCCAGCTACACTTTGCTGTGGCTGTCTTGACTGACTCTTTGGCTCTTTAACGGCAGAGTCAGAACTTTTTGGCCTCTAGGTCGATGTGGTGTGGTCAGACTCCAAAGCCTTCCCATGTTATCGGGAGTCAGTCATTGGCAGCTGACATTCTCCAGTTGTAATGTCTTCTTCTGTTGGTTCTTCTTTCCTGACCTGGCCATCAGCACACATGCACAGGGTTGGAGGACACCTGTCGGCTGCTTTACAGACAGCAGGTTATCTGAGAAGAAATTACTGTCTCTTTCTTTCTGGGGAGCGAGCCATTGGACTAGATTTCTCTTAGGTGCCCAAGGCTGGCAGAGCCTTAGATGGCCAGTTTTACTGTACTTGACTCAAAACTTCCTTTTACTTTTTATGTTCAGTTTTAGGCACATATATTCATGTTTTATTTATTTTTTATTTTTACTTTTTTGGAGACAGAGTATCATATACACAGGTTGGCCTCAAACTGCCAGTGTAGCTAAGGATGGCCTTTAACTTTTGATCCTCCTATATCCACCCCTTGACTGCGAGATCATAGGTGTATGTTAATATACTTAACTTGAGTGGTGTTGGGAATTGATCTCAGAGCTTTGGGCATGCTAGGTAAGCACTCCGCTGGCTGAACCACACACAGAGCATATTATTCCTACATTAAACCAAATCATTATGAAAGTTTAAGCAGAAAGAATAAGCAGTTGGCTCGAGAGCTCTTTTTGTGCACACCGAGGAGTTCTCGGGCCTGAGGGATGTTATAACAGGTTGGTCTGGCCAGTGAAGCGTTCTATTACAGTTCACCTGGTCGTGGTGGTACTGACTAACTGATTTCATGAAAAGGAGATAGAGACATGAATATTAGCATCTAAAAGGGAGCCTCAGGAGGTCACACAGTCTGGGAGATAATTCTGTGGCTCTATGAAGATGATTTCTGCATGGCAAGAGGAAAAAGGGATTCTTAGAATCCGTGTAAAGTGTTGAAGGACTCCAAGACTTAAAAACTACCCACTGCACCAACGCCAACAAAAAGGTCATGTTCTTTACTATTAATGACACCCCTTCCAACCCAATGTAGAGTTGATTTCTTTCTTTATTTCTTTAGAGTATTCCTGTCTGCAGCTTTATAAAAATAACAATGATGAAGCTGGGTTTACTGTTTAGATCACTTTCTGGGAAACACATGTACTTTCTAAGGCAGCATGATGCTCATTTTGAGATGACTAAAAACTAGTTTCCCTAAAGTTAAAATTATTGTAATTGTCTAAAGTGGTGTTACTTCTTTTCCCCAAGCTGTTCTGGAGACTGAGTGTGGGTAACAGGACAGACTTCAAGGAGACACCCCACTGTGAACAGCTAAGAAACATCTGTCTATGCTTGGAGATCAACTGCTAAAAATACCTCCATATGCTGAGGCCAGCCACCCATGTTGGGGACTTGTCAGACCTGTCTTCAATAACAGCCATGTGACAAAGTCCCAAGTGGTCCAAGAACAAGGAACCAAAGGGAACCAAGAGATCTAGAACCCCCAAATGGATGGGAGGCAGTATGTGACTATTTGGTCTTAGGCATATTTTCTTTCAACTGAGTGACCCCTTGCTCCTTCCTAGGGTTGAGAGGATGCACCCGCATATGTTCTGGGAGCTAAACAGCATCACACAGCTTTTATGAATAGAAAAATTTTCAGATGGGATCACACTGGTCAATGAGCTGTTTACTACCTGAACAAAGGATTTCATTTAAATCAATCTCCACCCAAAGCACAGGAGCTTGAGGTACCTCTGTCTTGTAGCATTCACACAAATCTAGACATACCTGGGAAGGGGGACCCTCAATCTAGGCGTTCCCTTTAATCAGATTGGTTTGTGGGCACATCTGTGGGTATGTCATTTTCATGATTGCTGATTGAATTGGAAGGACCAGCCCACTGTGAGCAGAGCCATCCCTGGACATGCGGGCTTAAGATGTAAGAGAGGGAGCTGAACAAGCCAGAGGAAGCAACTCAGTGAGTAGGGTTCCCCCATGGTCACTGCTTGAGTTTCCACTCATGTCCCTGTCTCAAGTTCCTATCCTGGCTTCCCGTGACGACAGACTGCAATTTATATGCCAAATTTACTCCCTCCAAGTTGGCTTTGATCAGTGTTTTATAACAGAAACAGAACCCAAACTAGGACAGAAGCTGGCACCAGGAGATGCCAGGACCATGGGACAACTGCCAAGGTCAGTGGCAAGTGTGGAGTGGGATGAGCCTTAGCCTACAAGACAAATGACTTTCACATCCCTTCACTGAATTGCAGGTGCATATGAATTTTAGTTCTCAACACTTGTAATGGGCAGTTTTACCTTTAGCTAGTGCAGTCAGAAGGTAATAGTGTATATCATGGTTCTAATCCGCTACTTCCTAATGGCCAGTGCCATTAAACAACCTAGCATGGGTCATGTGATTTTATATATATATATATATATATATATATATATATATATATATATATGTGTGTGTGTGTGTGTGTGTGTGTGTGTGTGTGTGTGTGTGTGTGTGCATGTATGAAACATTAAAAAAATTAGAATATACTTCAACATTTCTCCTTTCTATGTCCTCCCTCCAAATATTCCCATAGTCCCTTCTTTCCATTTCTTCCAAATTCATGACCTCTTTTCTTCATTGTTATTGTATGCATATATGTACATATATATATATTCCTAAATATAACCTGCTCAGTCTGTCTAATAGATGTTTTTATATATGTTCACTAAATTGTTTTGCTCACTTAAGAAAGCATAATTTTATTATTTTAGTCTTTAAATTAGATTTATTATTATTATTATTATTATTATTATTAGTAGTAGTAGTAGTAGTAGTAGCAGTAGCAGTAGTATATGTAGGATGTGTATGGTGGGCATGCATGTGCTCCTCTGTGTGTGGAGGTTCAGTCGGGTCTTTCATCTCTTTAATGGATCCCAGGGAGTGACTCTCAGGTCATCACACTTGCATTGTGTTGCCAGTATCTGCTGAGTCATCTCTCCAGCCCTTAGCTTTGAGTCTTCAGGGTTCTTTAAATTATCTGGACACAAGTCCTTATGAGTTATCTGTCTCACAAATACTGTGCCCCAGTTTGTAGCTCTGTTCTCATTTCCTTAATGATGTCATAACACTTTAGATTGGCAAAGGACAATATGTTTTTCCTGAATCTTGCTTTTGATGTCATGTCTGAGAAATCCAAGGTTGTGAAGATTTCATTCTGTTTTCCTTCTTTCCTCTCTTGAGAAATTTCGTAGCTGAACATTTTATGCCTAAGCTTGTGATCTGTTTTGATCTTTTAGTGTATATTCATGTGAGGCATGAAAGAGTTAAAGATAACTTTCCTGTTTTAAATTATGCATATGTATGTATGTCTATGTGTAGGTATGTGCACTTGAGAGCAGGTGTCTGCAGAGGTCAGAGGCATGGCATATCCTAGAACTGGAGTTGCAGGTGATTGTAAGTTGCCTGGTGTGGGTGCTGGGAATCGAACTCAGGTCCTCTGAAAAAGCAATATGTTTTCTTAACCACTGCCCATTTTCCTATAAATATTAACTAAGAGAAGTTGATTGACAACATTGTTTGAGTCTGATGTAAGTTATTTCATTCTCTGAGCCCTGGTTATATATGTGGATCTATCTATTTTTCCTTGAAATTCTATCAAATTTTGCTTTATATATTCTGAAGCAAACCTAAAAATGTGTTCAAGTGCTGAAAGATTCATACTGCTATGTCCTCTTGATGGACGTCCCCCAATATGAGATGAGCGTTATTCACGGCAACATGCTTTGCTCTGCAGTCTATACTGTTTGACTAGCATGCTCACCCCAGCTCTTCTCTGGCTGGTGTTAGCATGGCACACCCTTCTCTCTGCATCATCATGCTATGTATTTTCACCCTAATTATTTTTAACGAGAATTGACATGGTGCATTTTTCTCCCTAGTCTCTTTTCATCAGAGTTAGCATGACATTTTCCCCAACTTAATATTTTAAGTCTATTACTTATATCCAAGAATGTAATCTGAGCACCAGGCATTGGGAATTTTACCTTTCTGGGTGTTGGGCATTTCTGTTTCTGTGTGTTCTCCAGCCTCTGTTCCCTCTAATCTTTCCACATAGTTCTTTCCCTTCAACTGAATAGTACGTGGTAGGGCACTTGGGAGTTTCCTCTGCATTCCTAAATGTATGATACTTTTCTTCCCTGATTTAAAGATTTTTCTCCTTATGTTTAGTTTTTAACACGATAAATATCATGCACCTATGTATGAATTAGAAATATATAACTAATAATAGTAATAATGATGATGATTAATATCGATGATTATCATTATTATGTTTAAAAATGTCATATTATTTTAAGAGGGTTTTCACTATGTAGTCCAGGCTGGCCTTGAATTCACAACCTTCCCCATTCAGCCTTCTGAGTGCTGGTACTTCAGAAGGGCACCACTCTGGCCAGGTCTCTGGATGTTATTTTCATTGGACTTTCCATACTTTGGGTTTGCTGAGCATCTGTAAATTTATGCTCTCCATTAATTTTGAAAAGTTCTAACGTCAGCTCTTTCCAGCATTGTATTTGAAGCCATTTTCTCACTTTGTCATGGTTGAATCTTGAAAATACCCACGTGTTGAAGCTTGATTCCTAAGCAGGAGCCCTCCTAGGAGGGGGTAAAACCTTTAGGGACTGATCTCTCATAGAGGGAAGTCATGTTCTCCATGGGGACTTGGGGCCTAAGC
Organism: Arvicola amphibius; assembly: GCF_903992535.2. Lineage (NCBI taxonomy): Eukaryota > Metazoa > Chordata > Mammalia > Rodentia > Cricetidae > Arvicola > Arvicola amphibius. The sequence continues at coordinate 97,435,214 of NC_052050.1, forward strand.
CCCTCCTGTCTCTCTTTGCTCTTGGGTTACCCAAGGGCGAAAGGGGTCCATCTCTTCCTCCCTGCCTTCCTCAAGTGATATTATGCTTCACCAAAAGCAGCAGGCTTGAGCAACCCCAAACTGAAACGTCTGAAGTAGTGAGCCAAGCTCCATCTTTCCATCTCAGTTGACTTTATGAAGTACTTCATCCACAGCGTGCCAGCACATACTCCTTCCTTCCCAAGATGCCAGTGAAATATGCCGTAGCGTGGGACATTGTCTCACCCCTCCCTGACAGTGTATGAAGAGATTCCCCTTTTCCATTGGCTTCATTTTGTTTGGATGTTTTCTACGCAGAGTCTCTCTAACCTGAGGTGGCCTCTTCTAATTCATGACCTTCCTGTTCCGCTCACTCAAGTGCTCAGACCACACGGGCCTGTTGTCAGTCCAGCTGTCTTTGACTTGAGGAGACCCCGGTGCCTAGCATTTCTCTGCGGTTATGGAGAACTCATATTTTGCTCTTTTGGCTGATTTATCTGTCAATCAATATCTAAATGTATCCACTTCTTTCAGTATCACTTCACGCATGTCCTTCACTTTTTGTTAATTGTGAAGTTTTATGCCATAATTCACTTACTGAAGAGCTGGATAGGCCTTCAGCTTTGATATATTCTGCTCTTCCAAATACTCTCAGGCATAAATTTATATTATTATTATTGCTTTTGTTGCTGTTATTGCATTCCAGGCTTATTTTCCATTGGATTTGTGCTTACAGTGGCTCTTGGCAGAGCTGTCCGTTCCTTACCTCTCTGTGTAGTCATCTGGCAGTGCCCACTCATCCGGTTCCATCTGACTCACCCCTGGCCCTGCAGTCTCCCTGGTGAGGTCACAGAGAGTTAGAGTGGCTTATTGGCGAAGCACAGCCTTCAGCTCCATCTTTCCACCTCCCTATGGGGTCACACTGGGTCACTGTGAAGTCACAGCCGCGGCCAGACTCTACCCCTGGATGGAGTCCCGATTAGAGATTATTTATTTCCTGATAAGCCTTTCATATCTGTGACATTTATTTTCAAGGAAATTGGTTTCCTGCTTGATGTCTGAGGAGGTATTTGCCAAGATTCAGTCTCACCAAAAATAATGATGCGGATGACAATGGCAGCCGCCCTCTGCCAGGTGCTTTGCCTACTTTCCCTCTAATCCTCCCTGAACTCCCGCATGGCAAATATTATCTCTGTCTTGCAGCTATACTTTATTTATACCGCACTACATTCTAGGACAGTTTATCGAAGGCTTTATGAGGATTCACACAGCCTACCCTAGGAGCAAAAGGTAAGGTGGAGAAAGCGTTTTTTTAATAAGCTGTGCGGAAACAGAGCCTCGCGGAGAGTCTTGCCAGCACCCTCAGATGTGCTAAATGGCAGAATTGTGACTTGAACCCGGCTCCCTCTGGCAGCTAAGAGCTCTGACCTTTGTGCTAAGCCAGAGCTGCATGCTGGGCCGTGGATTCTGAATTCAGCAGGCACAGGCAGTAGGAAGGCGAACCTAGGAATGCCGGGGCAGAGTCTGGTGTCACTCTAGCAGTAGCGAGCATAGCTGGGCCTGGGAAAATTATGCTTGACCCCTGTCAGGCACGGATGGGACTCGGAGCAGCTGAGAGCCACTCTCAGCACTGTGACTTACTGGAACCAAGGAGCATGGCCATTCTGTGTGAAGCCACCTGCTGTGGGCAAGGCAAGCCCTGGCTTCTGTAAGGTACCTATGTGAACCAGCCCGGCCCGCCTTTGCCCCAGAGTTCTTTGTGTAGTGGGGAGGTGGGTCTGAAGGAGAGAAGTACACACGAGTGAACTAATGTAATGAAGTGCTCCACAAGGAGAGAACCGGAAATGTGCAGATCATCCTAAAACTGGTTTGGGTGGGAGCGGAGGCCAGGAGAAGACACTGCAGAAGTTTTAATGCCAGGAGTTCTCTTAGTTGACACCTGCTGTTTATGCTTTCATATCATCCCCTGTTTGGTAACTGAACCCTGTTTTTATTGGAGAAATGCAGTTGGACTTTCTTTGGTCCACCAGCTCCCAAATAGTAATATGGAGATTTCTTATTAATTATGAAAGCTTGGCCTTAGTTTAGGCTTGTACTACTAGCTCTTAAAACTTAAATGAACTGATTTATTTTAATTTATGTTCTGCTACGTGGTGTGTCACCTCTACTCAGTACCCTGTGGCCTGCTTCCTCCTTGTCTACCTGGTGAATCTCTAAGACCCTCTCTACTCTTTCCAGGTCCTCTCTCTGTCTTCCTGGCTCTCCCATCCCCTCTATGGCTAATTCATGTCAACTAGTCACTGGCTCTGTCCCTTGATCCAAGGTTAACACAGTCTTAAAGTTTCATAGTGCCACCAAATATTCTCAACATAGAAGTCCTGCCCATGAAGGTTGTTTCCTAGTCTCTGGGGTAGGAATTCACATTCCCACAGTCATAGGCCCCAGTGGTGATTCAGAGATCAGTGCAAGGCTCAGGACACCCTAGGCCCTTTCTGGAACCTTTTCTCCAGAGTGTTTGGTCAGGATCTTGGCTTCCTAGAGGTTCTATTTCCAGCCATAGAAACCCATGGCTTTTGAGTGTACCTGAACTCACATGGAGGGAGACTGAACGCAGGCTTTCCTTCAGCCCCAAACCCTTGGTACTCAGCTGTGGGACTCGTGAAGTCTTTGGGGAAGGAGGTATGACATTGGAGGTGGTTTACAGTGCATCTCACTTCTGGATAGGGTCTCCTGTGGAGAGCTGGGTCAGGTGGTAATGCTATGTTTGAGGAATCTCCATACTGATTCCCACAGTGACTCTACCAGCTTCCATTCCCACCAACAGTGTATAGCCCATCCTGTCAACCCTGGGCAGTATCTGTCTCTTTAATGACAGCCATTCTGACGATGGACTCTTGATGTACTTTTGGAATAACTGCTCTTGCAGGCCACTCTGATCTTGACACCATGTCACAGCTTCTCCAGGAAGTGAACACAGCTGGTGGTCACCCTAGATCCTTGTCCCGGATGAGGTCCTCAGGGTCGCTAAGTGGTCTTCAACAGGACAGAGCTCCATCTAGCTACGAGGACCCTTCTCATCACTGGGACCTGAGACAAGAATGGCTCATCTCTCCTCACCTTCCACTGCCTCACTTTGCTTCCTAGATGCACCCCGCAAATCATTTGTTCCCTGGTCTTTCTCTTAGGGTCTTCTTTGGGGAAATGCATCCCAATACTGATGCTATTTCAAAGTGGTGAAGAAGGCTTGTCCTCAGGGTCCATAAGATGAAGCACCTTTGAGGGAAGTCAATGAGTTTGAGCTTTGATTTGCTGTTCAGTGCTGAAGGAACCTTTAAGAGGTGGCTTAGTGCTGTGTGGTGCCCAATTACCAGTGTTTAGGAACCCCATTGGCAGGTGTAGGGCAGGAAAATAGTCTCTGGGAGAGCCATCAAAGCCCCGCCCCCCCCACCCTGTGCTCTAATTCACCATCCATCCCTGCACAGAGGACGCAGTCGGGTGCCCAGTGGTGAGACTAGACACACCTTTCTCCCAGTTTTCAGGCTTCTTCTCTCAGTCTGCTGGCTCTTTTAGGTAACTCCCAATTACTGGGTAATTCTCATTACCTCTCCTCGCTGACAACAAACAGCTGTCAAGCTTGTCTTACAAAACAAGACAGCCCTCCCAGCCCCATTACTGGTGCTCAGGATCAGAGCCCTAAGGAGAAAGGAACCACACCACCGTGCACGGCTGTGGAGACTCCTCTCTGTAGCAGTGTTCTCTCTGCTTGCTGCTCTGGGAGGTGGAGGCAGGAATGGGGATCTGGGCAGAAGTGGGCCTTTGGGGTCTGCCTCCTAGCAGTTCCTGTCACCTTTGGGGCGAGGAACCTCTTCACAACACGTTTCGGGATTCCTGTGTAGTCTGTACCTGTGAAGTGATAGGGAATGGAGGGAAGCAGGGGGAGGCATGCTTTCAACATATCTTATCAATTAACTGCAATCAGATGAGAGACGGTCGGATGGAGAATCTAAATACTGGGTGGGAGAGGAGGGCTCCCTAGATGTACACATGATGTCAAGCATGCTGCGTGTAGGAACCCAATAGGTCCATCTGCGCGTCTTTCTCTTCCCCCATCTTCATTGCTCCTTCTCTTTCTATCCCTCTTCTACTTTTAATTCCTCAGGTTGCCTATAGAATAATACTGCAAAATAAAACCATCTGTAAAATATACCCAGGAAATGTGCCAACTAAATCGGTGTCCAGCCTCGATGTGGGGAGACCCGCTGATGGGGAACTTGCCCCTCCTCATTCCATTGTAGTTCAACATGGCAATGGAAAAATTAACTTCTATTTGCAAGTGTGTGTGTGTGCGCGCGCGCGCGCGCGCGCGTGCGTGCATGAGAGTGCACACCACCGTGAGTGAACCAATGGAGGTTAGAGGACAACATTTTGGAGTTGGCTTTCTGCTTCCACCATGTCATTCCTGGGGATTGAACACAGATCATCAGACTTGGCAGCAATCATCTTTAACTGCTGAGCCACATCACCCCACAAACCAATTAAACAGAGATGCTTCACATTCTCATCTACTCATGGTCTTCAGTGTCCTCTCCAAGTCCTACGGGAATGTCCCTCAGATGTCTGAAGAATGCTCAGAAACCAACAGTCTATCATTCGAGACAGGGTCCCATGTAGCCCAGGCTGACTCTGAACTTACTATGTAGCTTAGGATGGCCTTGAACTTGCAATTCTCCTGTCTCTTCCTATCGAGTACTCCATGTAGTCTATTTATTGAGCCAAAAGAACAATGGAGTTTCCTTAGTCTATCCACCTGTCACCTACAAGAATTACAGCAATGCCTAACTCTTCTGAAATGGTTGTCTTGAGTTCAAGAGGGTGATCACATCAGTGGGATATGGGCTGGGAATAGCTCCTCTTCTCTCTTAAGCAAGCCACCTTTGTTGATGCAGCCTAAGACAACAGAGTGCTTGGACATCTTTTCTGTTTTAGTGTTTGGTGGCAGCCACTTTCACTGCCAGCTCATGTTTAGCTTAGTGTTGGGTGAAACTCACAAGTCAGAGTCTGCAAAGTCAAACACTGTCAGATGCCAGACGACGGCAGCATGTTGGGGGAGGCCTGCTGTCACTCAAAGGTTCACATTCTTTTCGGGTGAGCAGTGGCTCCCGACTCTAGCAGATCCGTTGCTATGCCGAGTGTAGGCTTGGCATTAAAAACCAGAGGCACACACGTGCAAACCCAGGCTTACAACTTTTGTGTTTTAAAAAGAAACAACCGATGTTATCACAATGTTAGGTACACATTGCAATGGTACACAGTGCAAAGCTGCAGAAACAGCCAAAGGCACTGGGAAAGACAGAGTTAATCTGTGAGCTAGTGGTGGGCAGAGGGTGGCACTAGTTTCTGGGAGAGGCTGGTGCTGCAAGGCCCAGATACTTTGTTCTCTGATGTCATTTATGTAAATTATCATGGGAGGGGGTGTGAGGCTCAGTCCTGACTGCTTCAGAGTTTTGTTATCTTACACTTTATAATTGGAGAATTTTTGTGTCTGTGTGTCTGTCTCTCTCCTTCTCTGTGTATGTATGTGCGCATATGGGTCACCAGAAACTAACCACCTTGGTTTTATTTTTTAGCTTGTTATTGTTATTATTATTATTACTGCTTTGGAACTCACAGTCTTCCTGCCTTAGCCTGTAGAATGCTGGGATTACAGGTGTGCGCCAACACATCTGGTGGCAAGTGCACATGACAGTTACTGTTTCAACACTGGAGAGATCACAAGATCCATGCCATACATAGGGAATATAGTGTCTACCCATGTCTGGCCCTTGACATGTATCTTACTGGATAAATGGAAGCTGAGGTCACAGCATGTATAGATTATTGCTCAGCCCACAGTCAGCCTTTGTCCAATATGCCTCTGCCTTCTCTTTGTAGCATGACATGTTGCAAGGGGAACTGTCAGTGAATCCCTGTGGTCCTGTCTGCATGCTCTTCTGGCTTTCCTCAGACAGTTGTTCCAGGTAAGAAGTGCTTCCCCTGAGCAGATCTGACTTGATGAAGTTATCATTTCTCAGGGCAGAGCAAAGCTTTCCGTTAAGTGCCACTCTGGGGAAAGCCCCTGGCTGACACTTCTCCATCATGGGTTTGCTTCCAGTTTTCATAGATGACAGCTTCCAGGAGAGTGCCTCCTTGTAGGGCGTCTTCTATAACCTCAGCTGGCAGCTGGCCTCCCAAGTGGGTTGTAAAATCCACGTGTTGCGTAGAAAGAGTGGGTATAATCCTCTTCATAAACAACAGGCTTGTCCCTAAAGTATTAATTGTTAGACACAAATGTTTTCCAAGGCTGTTAGATATGGACAGGGACTGGAAGAAGAATTTATCCATGGAGACACGTGGGAACCCACAGAAGTGGGTCCATTCCACCTTGACCAAAGGTCAGAGAACTCAAGCCTATTTTGTTCCTTCAAGGATATGACAGGAGGTTTAACCCAGGGAGTAGCTGCCTACAGGATGCTTGGTCTAAGTCGTGGTTGTTGCATGTTCTGCCTAAGCAACAGGCTACTTAACTCAGGATATGGTTGCTCGATGCTTCAGGTATTGAAGCAGGCAATTGCTCTGTTCTTTGTATCATGTTAAAGCAGTCTTTTGCCTTCCCCTGACCTTTGGGTTGGGGTATAAACATGTATGGAAAATAAATGTGGGCCAGTTCAATATTCACTGGATTGCCCTCCTGGTTCTAGTCTGTGTCTCAGTTCCTTTTACTTCGTATCCCTCTTCTTCCTGCCTACTATTTCTAATCCTCATGCTGCTACCCTAAAATGTGTGAACCCTGTCGAGGCTGGACCCCAATAAATGTCACCCCGGTGTGGGACCCTAACAGACGATGCCCCAACATGGGATCCCGACAGACACACAGCCTCATTCCTCTCTGCCATTCTACTTCACCCTAGGGCTGTGTCCTTTGTTTACAGTATTAGATGAATCCTGCTCTCTCTCCAGTATTGAGCTGTGACTCTTGTGTGCAGTTCTCATTTGCTTGGCTGGGATGTCTCAACCACCAGTTTCAGCCTGAGCTAGAAATGCTTAGTAACTGGGTTGAGTGGGGTGCAGAAGAAATACACACTCAAAACAGTTAAATCCATATCACATTGTCTCCCAACTAATAAGAGTTCAACAGAAAATGCTTCCAAAGTTGCTACTAGTACTCAGCATTTTTTTTTTTTGGCGGTGTGTGTGTGTTTCCCACTTGGTGGAGCTAAGATGGCTGCTTTCCTTGTGTCAACCTCCAAAGTAGGTAGCGGTGGGAGGATGGCTGGTGTGTGGACAACCACTAAGGTCTAGGGCCTTCACTGTTGTTATCCCAGCCATTGATGTTTGGCCGCCTCCTAAACTGGGGCTGCTCACTCTGGGATGCCATCATCTCAGAAACAACAAGTGGGTTGTCTAGTGATAACAGACTGTGTGGGCTCAATGAGCATTTCAGTTTCGGGTTCCCTAACCTTATCACCTGTGTTTCTTCCACCGTTATCCAGGGGAAGGTTTTCAGTTCTGGCCTCCTGGCATTCTGGATAGTGTTTTCTGGAGGTGGTTAGACCAAGTGCTGGAGAACGTTCAGCAGCTGACTTGGTCTCTTCCCAGTGTCAATCAAACATGCCCAGCGTTCAGACACTGCCCAAATCCCTGTGATTGACAGCCCTTGCTCTCCAGAGATGTTTTGTGACTCTTAAGAAGGGTCAGTATTGTAGGCAGATTTTTCCTTTGGGCCTCCACCTCACAGATAATGACATTGGGACTCCTTATTAACTATTAAAGCCTGGCCTATAACTTAGGCTTGTTCCTAAGTAGCTCTTATATCTTAAGTTAACCCGTTTGCGTTAATCTGTATTCTATTACGTCATTACTCTTCCATCTCACACCTGTTTCCTCTCCATGTCTTCTCTGTGCACCTCGATTCCTCCTCCTCTTCCCTTCTCTCCCCCCTAACCTCACCTATACCTCCTGCCAGCAACTGGTCATTCATCTTTTTATTATACCAATCACAGCAAATACATTTTCACACAATGTACAGATATCCCATAACACAGCATGAAGCCAGCGAGTCCTGAGCTTTTAGCACAGTGATTATTATATTCTGTGCTCTGGTTCGGAGCTTTCACAGTTCCTGCTCTGCTGGTATAGCTGGTGTATGGGGAAGGAGGGCAGAAGCTGAGCAGATCACAAAGGAGTCTGGTCATTGATAACAAAACAATATTTATTATGCCCCCCAGTAAAGCAGCTGAGAGTTGGGTTTTATAGGCCAACTTTGTTACTGTATTTTTCAGGTCAGGGTTTCATGTAACTCAGGCTGGCCTCAGACTTGGGATGTAGCAAATACGACTTTGAGCATCTGATCCTCTTTCTCTGCCTCCCGAGTGCTGGCATTACATGTGTGTGCCACCATGCCTGGTTTGATTTGGTGCTGAGGATCAGATCCCATGCTTGGTGCATGCTAAGCTATGCAGACACTTTACCAACTAAGCTATTTCCATAGGTCCTAGGCTGATGTTTTGTTTCATCCTATGCCAGTCTCCTGCTGAAATCCTATCTTCTGGAAGCAGAGAGGCAAAGTCTTTGGGAGGTGTGAAGTCAATGGGAACACTGTACTAGGGTGCAGTCAGGGAGAGCCTGCTTTTTCAGGAGCCTCTGCTGTCTTGCTCCCCAACCCCACACATCACCTGTGTCCCAGTCAGTGTTCATTCTGATTTTCAAAGAGGAAACACTGAAAGCTGCATGGTGGTGGGAAAAGTGAATGTCGTGTCTTGGTTGATTCATAAACTGCTTTTGGCTATTCAGGCCTTGCGACTTTATAAGGAGATTTGATACTGGAGGACTTTATTTCTTATGTTTGAAGATAGGATCTCACTAGACTTTATTTTCTTATGTTTGAAGATAGGATCTCGCTATACATAGCTCAGGCTGCTCTGAACTCACCAGCCTCTCCTTTCTGCCTCCCTAGGTGCTGTGATTCAGGGCCTGCTGGTGTTGACTGAGTGTTTATGTCACTCCCCAAATTCATACTGAAGCCTTCAAGGCCAATGTGACAGTTTCAGAGGTGAACCCTTAGGGAAGGAGCAGGATGAGATGAGTCCTTGGATGAGGTGTCCAAGGGGCCTCATCCAGCGTCCTCCTGTTTCCACCACATAAAGACACAATGAGAAGGCAGCCATATGCAGGCTGAAAGGGAGCCCTCAAGAGAACCCAACTGTTGAGTCTGAACTGTCCTCTCAGATACATGGTTATTCATCATGTCCCTCTCTGGATGTGCTATTTGGGATGATTGTGGAAACTTCGAGGAAGTGACCTAGCTGGCGGAAGCAAGTCACTGGGGGTAAGTTTTCTTCTTACCAATCCTTCCTGTCCTTTTTCTTCCTGTCAGGCATGAAGTGAGCAGTTCTCCTCCACTACATGCTTCCACTACCATGAAGCTCTATAGGGGATTTCCAGTAGATGCTTGGAATACCACAGACATTTGATCCATAACATAGGTCTGCTGGACACGGTGGTTCAGCAGTACACCCTGCCTGAGCTATGTAGCAAGGGACAATCTGAACAAACAGACATAGAAAATATCCTGCAACACTAAGTGCTCACATTTCTTATCTTCCACTGTGATGAAATGTTATGGTAAAAAGCAACATAGGGAAGTGATGGAGGAGTGTCTATGTGTTACTTTCATTGGTTAAAAGAAACTGCCTTGGCCCTTTGATAGGACAGAAAATTAGGTAGGCAGAGTAAACAGAACAGGATGCTGGGTAGAAGGCAGAGGCAACCACCATGAAGCAGTTGCCATGACTCTCCTCTCCGAGATGGATGCAGGCTGGAATCTTCCTGGTAAGCCACCACCTCATGGTGCTACACAGGTTACTAATTATGGGTTAATCAAGATGTGAGAGTTAGCCAGTAAGAGGCTAGAGCTAATGGGCCAGGCAGTGTTTAAAAAATACAATTTGTATGTTGTTATTTTGGGTATAAAGCTAGCCATGCAGAGGCCGGGTGGGATGAAAAGCAGGCCTGATCGCCTCATCACTATAGGGAAGAAAGGTTGATTTTAATTCCAGGTTATAGTCCATCATAGGAGGGAAGACAAGGCAGAAGCTCAGTCACATTGCAATTAGGGGCAGAGGGAGATGGGTGTGCGCGTGCTCATCTGCTTCCTTACACGCTGCTAGCTTTCTTTACTCTTACGCAGTTCAGTGCCTGTCCACACTCAGGGTGAGTCTTTCTATCAACTCACTTGAGACAGTCCTCCACAGATGTGCCCGGAGCACAATCCAATGTAAACAATGCCTTGCTGAGACATTTTCCAGGTAATTCTAGGATCTGTCATCATACTAGCTCTCCGTAGAATCCCAGGGAGCAAAGAAAGCCGTCTGAACCCTGAAACCACAAGCAGAACGAGCATTTCCTTCTTTATGCAGTTCTGTTTGCCTCTGTGATGCTGGGATTAGGTAACACACCAATGACACTAATGTTAGCATTGCCAACTCAACAGCCTAGAATCACCTGAAAAAAAAAGTCTCACTTTCATAATTGTTTTTATCAAGTTTTCTGTGGACACATCTGTGTGGAATGGTCTTGGTTATTTTGATTGTTTGCAGTGTGCCCAGGCAACAATGCTCTACTCCCGAGAGAACGTTGAGCACCAAAGACACTCCACTGGGAGTTTGTCTTCTACTTGGCAGAACTGGCCTTGGGGCAAAGAAAAGCCCATACCTCCATTACTGACTAAAGTACAAAATATCCATAAGTGGATAAAACAGAATTGTCTTATCTTGCCAAGACAGGATAGGATAGTTCTACTAAAGGTTCCTTGCCATTGTATAATGGTATGTCAGGTTTTTTCAGGCCTCAGCCAAAGTTGGTTGCCTCAACATTGCTATCAAGACTTCGTGTGGTTGCCCAGGTAGTCAATTGTCTCTGTCTTCTGTTGCACATTTTGGAAGTTTCTCGTTTGTGCTTCCTGGTTGCTTTGGTAATTTTACTCTCCTTCTCAGATCTTTGATGGGGTTGAAGATTAGATAATGGTAGCTACCTTCTAGATTATTTAGACTTCTCAAAGTAGAGTGATTAGAAAAATTCTTCGTTATATACTTCTCGCCTGATATTGTTTACTTTTTGTAATTTTATATGATCAGTTCCCATTGTATATAGTTGTATTTGGTTTCTGAATCTGTCTTATTTAGACAAAAAAGGGGAGATGTTGGGGCAGCTGGCCCAATCCCTGCGTTCAGGGGCGTGGCTGCTCCAGCGGGGTAGCCATGCCCCTTAAATAGGATTGGGGAGCCGGAAGGCGCCCCGTTCGTTTGCCCCGCGCTCACTCCGCTGGACCCTTGGTTCTGTAAGTTCCCTTATCTCCCTTTGTATTAAACTTAAATAATTATAAAAGGACTATTTTTGGTTATTTCCAATCTAGTCCACTGTGGGCAGCTCCTGTCCTGGGCAGATGGTCTTGGGTTGTTTGCCGAGGCTAGCTTATTAGACACCTTTAAGAAAGCCAGCAAGAAACGTTCCTCCAGGGTGTCTGCTTCAAATTCCTGCTTGAGTCTCTGCTTGGATTTCTCTCAGTGATAGATGATGACCTGGTACTGCAGGCTGGACCCTCCCCTCTCCTAAGTTACTTTTGCTCAGAGAGTAATGGCACAGCCACCGAAAGGAGACTCATATGCTCACAGTTTGCAAAGCTTGGTGCTGGACTTCTTGCCTTCACAACTGTGATAAAACAAACAGTTTTTTAAATATATAACATTTGTTCCGTGGTGTTCTGCTGCAGCAGACTGAGTGAAACCTGGGTGAATGACCCAGCAGGGGACCAATTAATGACAGTGGCCTGGGAGGAAGGTGGAGGCAGAAGTGCTCTTGTTTGACAGCAGGTGACATTTTGTTTTGAGACTGCTTGCTTGCTTAAGTTCATCTGCTCCGGGTGACTCTACTTACAATTACCAGAAGGATTTCTGCACAAATGCAGAGTCCACAACATAGGCTGCTGTCTAAAATCCTTCGCCACATCTACAGAGCAAAGAGTGGCACCCACACCCCACAACGTCCACAGTGCCCACGCAAAGAGTGGCACCCATACCCCACAGCATCCACAGTGCCCACAGAGCAAAGAGCGGCACCTGCACCCCACAGCATCCACAGTGCCCACAGAACAAAGAGCGGCACCTGCACCCCACAGCATCCACAGTGCCCACAGGGCAAAGAGCGGCACCTGCACCCCACAGCATCCACAGTGCCCACAGAGCAAAGAGTGGCACCCGCACCCCACAGCATCCACAGTGCCCACAGAGCAAAGAGCAACACCCACACCCCACATCCGGGTGTCAGCCCTTAAGGCTGTGCTTGGCTTCTCACCTACTTCACACCTGAACCTGTAGAGCTGGGCTCCTGAGCACAGGGCCGGGCCTCATGTCTGTGCCTGGGTGGATGTTTCTGTTCCTGGAAGGCTCAGGCCGCCAGCTACCAAATAAAGGATTTTTGGTGTCTTTTGTGTGACCTCTTTTCTTTCCTCATAGTTCATTACCCTCTTTTGCCATACACGCTTCCCTGGACATAATTGTTACATCTGTGATTATTTTCTTGACTATTTCTGTCCACATCTGCTTTTTCCCCAGCTCAATCTCCAGTCCTAGCAAGGTCACAGCAATGTAGGGTGCGTGAGTCTGTTTCAAAGAGTGTTTGGGAGGGGCAGATGTTAAACACATCAGTAGCAAATAATAGAAAAATGTGATAGGTTTTACACAGAAAAGGTTTCTGTGTTTCCAAGATATGTGTTTTAAATTTCTTTGCTATTCCTTGATGGCTTCATGCATGTAATGTAGTTTTTTTCACACCCCATTGTCCACTCTCACTTCTCACACGGAAACCGTTCTCCCTCCCAACAAGTCTTCCTCCTGCTCCCATGCCTACTTTTTGTTTGTGTGATGCTGAGTTTCACTGTTATGCCCAGATGGCAGAGTCCCCCAAAGACCACCACAGGGTCCAAATCTGATGGAGGAGAGTTATCTGTCTATGTTACTTTCATTGGTTAATTAATAAAGAAAACTGCCTTGGCCCTTTAAGAGACAGAAAATTAGGTAGGCGGAGTAGACAGAACAGAATGCTGGGTAGCAGGAGTGGGGAGAGGCTTCAGGCAGTTGCCATATGCAGTCTCCATGCTTCTCCTCTCCGAGATGGACGCAGGTTAAGATCTCTCCTGGTAAGCCACACCTCGTGGTGCTACACAGATTACTAAATATGGGTTAAAGGAAGATGTGAGAATTAACCAATAAGAGGCTACAGATAATGGGCCAGGCAGTGTTTAAAAGAATACAGTTTCCGTGTAATTATTTTGGGTGTAAAGCTAGCTGGCGGCGGGGTGGCAGGACGCAGCCCCGCCGCTCCATTCTACAACACCCTGTCATGGTATGACTCTCAAGCTGGACAAGTCATTGGTTGGCCACTATTATAATTCCTGTGCCACCTTTACCCAACATATCCTGTGGTCAGGGCAAATTGTAGGTTCAAGGTTATGTGGCTGGTTGGTGTCCCAATCTCTCCACTGGAGGTCTTGTTTGGTTACAGGAGATGGTCAGTTCAGTCTCCATATCCCCTATTGCTGGGAGTCTTCTCTAGGGTCACCCTCATAGATTCCTGGGAGTGTTCATTGCTCTAGATTCCTGGGAGTTTTCATTGCTCTAAATGTAGTTACTTTCCTCTCATGACTTGGCCAAGTTATTTATTATACAAGACTTAAGCTAGTTGGAATAGGATATTTGTGCTTATTGTATATAATTTCATAGTAGGTTTAGAACTCTCTTACTTAAACAAAAGGGGGAGGTGTTGCGGGAGCTCCTTCTGCTCCTTCAGCCAATAGCCGCTGAGATACCAGCCCATTGGGGCGTGTGGTCTCTCTTTTTAAAAATGCAGCCACTTCCCTCCGCTCTCTCTCTGGCTTCCGGCTCCGCTTCTGACGACTAGGCTCCCTTCCTGATTGCACAGAGGGCTGTTGTCTGGGACGGTGATCTGTAAGTTTTTTTCCCCTTTAAATAAATAACCATTCTATTAATCATAATTCCAAACTGGTGTGGGATTGTTTGTGATTTACGCCATCACAAATCCATATGCAAAAAGCAAAGAGCCTTTGTTCAAGCTAGAGCTTGGACTCTCCATCTGTCCAATGCAGTGGTAGGCGAAGATGCACAGAGAGTGCCAGTCTGGACGGGCACTCTCCATACCTAGAGGTTCAGGACCCTGATTGTCTGACATTTGTCTAGGCAAAAGAGAAATAGGTGTGCGCTGGGCTCAGGGACATATGCTAATCTTATCTAGTGGTTGAACTGTCAGGTACTTCCTTTTAGATGCTGGCTTGTAGCTTTTCCTGGAACCCGGTGCTGCCTGCCAGTAAACCGAGAAACTCAGGCCTACTCTTTTGGTTGGTTTCTCTCAAGCCTGCCATGGCAGCTACGTGGCCTGGGCCCTGTATATGTGGCCAGGCTGCCCTGGGTCCCATATTCATGAGCATGTGTCATCAGTGAGGAGATAGCTCAGCAGGTGAGGAATTGGCCACTGAGCTAATGTCCTGAGTGTGACTCACAGGACAGAAGTGAAGGAAGGAGGAACGTGACTCCAGCCAGCTGTTCTCCGGCCTTGACAAGCACACATAGTAAAAGCATGTGCATGCACACGCATGTGAATACACATATATACACACAAATAAAATAAAGAGGCAGCCAAAGGTATTTATTTAATTAATAAATACTTCAAACCAATGGGTTTCAACAGGTAATTTTGTTCCAATTCTTCCAAGGACCTTTGATATTGGAGCTATTTTGATTGGCATAGTTGTTCAGACACTTGGGTTCTCCTAAAGCAGTGCCTCTCAACCTGTTGAGTCTTACTGGACCTCCCTCCTTGTGAAATTACCTTGTGTGAGTGAGAAGGAAACATAGAACACTCAACAAACCCGCTTAGGAGTTTATTAAGGGGGAGGTGTACAGACCTAGGAAGTCGGTGTGCAGAGAGAGCTGAAGATGGGGCATCCAGCTTTTAAAGGCTGCCCAATACATGGCTACATCATATACAGATGACAGAGCTCATGCATGGACACAAAAGCTCATGCAGCTGCATCACATGTAGATGATGCAACCATGCCACACATGGGTCATGTAGAGCAGTATAAAATCACTGGGGCTATTAGGCACTTTTGCTTGAGGGCTTGGCCACACATGTGTGGCCCTAGAACTTGGAAGTGTCAGCCATGCTATGGCCGAATCATAACATTCCACCCTTTTGTTTATTATAAAAATTTAGGGAGTTTGGGGTCTTTAATGGGTGGGAATGAAGCATCGTAAGGTATCTCATGACTGTTTTCTGCTGATTTTTGTGGGCATTGGAGAGTTGAGATGCTTGACCATGTCCTTGGGTGGTTTATTACTTTTGTGTTTTTTTCTGGGTTCTGTGGAACTGGCTGGCTGGCAGCTTGGACCTTGCAAGATGCTGGAAAGGTAGAAAATTGTCTGGAAAAAAATTTAGATCCTGGTGATTAAGGGAGGAGAATCTCAAGATGGAAGGTAGAGGGGTCTCTTTGGGGGCGGGTGGAGGAGACAATTTCCCAGGGTTTTCCAAGACCAGGAATGATAAGGGAAGAATTAAATGATACTTATTCTGGGTGAGTCTGGTCCATTTAGATAGGTCCAATTGGCTCCGTGGAGCTTATGAAAAAATGTTTGAAAAGAAATAAATTTTAGACATATTAAAAGCTTATGATTATGATGGTATAGTGTTGGAATAGAAGACGGTGGGGAGGAGGGAGGAAAAGAAGGGGGAATTATTAGAAAGGGAAATTATTAGAGCCCTCAATGTCTTACCTGAAGCAAATCTTAAGGCACTTGTTTTCCTTTAGCATCATGGTAATACCTTAACATCCAGGAGACACTGATGCAGTCAGTGATAAACCTGGTATGTTAAAGTCTATTTTGTGAGTTGTTGGAGTCTGGGGCTGTGAATATCCCCAAACTCGCTATTGTTTCTTACCACCTAGGATTTTGGCAATCCTTGTACCTCCAGCTCTATGTTTAATGATGGTCCCTGTAATAACAGCTGAGTGGTTAACTGGAAATTTAAGTATGACATTGGTGATATAGAGAAGTTGGTAAAGAAGATAGGAGAAAGAGTAAGAGGAGGAATATATGGAGTTTTTGGCACAGGAGAGTTGAGTATGGTGATGAAACATTTATTTTTCTGGAACTGGAGAAAGAGTGGCTGATTTTGGTGCCCTCTGGAACTTAAGGGAACAGGGCCCTGTTTGAGTTACCATATACTAGGGGGTATCTTGAGCTGGAAGAGTGAAAGGTTTAAGGTGAGACAGGTAGATAGAATGAGGAAGTCCCTCAAGCTTGGCAGCTGTGGGAGTTACAAGAATTACTTTAAAGTGTCCCTGCTGTTTAGGAGAAGTGGTGAGGGGCATTGGTCTTGGGGGGAGAATAGTACCTGATCTCCTATTTTAATTGGCGGTAGGCATGAATTGGCACATGGTTGAGGTAATGAGTGGTCACCAAAAGCCCATAATAGGGAAAGAAGGTGGGATAACAGCAGAGTAAGCAGATGACCAGGAAGGGGAGAGGTTTTAGCTTAGAAGCTGGAGGTTAAAACCAGCTACCCATACATGAGTTTGAAGGGTGAGATGGAAAGGGGGCTTTTGGGGAGAGACCTAAGCTTAAGAAGGGCCAGAGGCAAAAGTTTTACCCAGTCAAGATGAAGTTCCTGTGACATCTTAACAAGAACATTTTTTAAAGGAATGGTTAGTTCATTCTACCTTCCCTGAAGACTGAGGATGGTATGGAATATGAAAATGCCAGGAATGTTTAGAGCCTTAGCTAAAGTTTGAGAGATCAGGGAGGTAAACTCTGGGCCATTATCCGACTGAAGAGAGGTTTGGATTCCAAACTGGGGGATAATTTCTCGGAGAAGAATATTGGAAACTACCTGGGCCCTCTTGTTAGTGGTGGGAAATGCTTCAATCCACCCAGACAAGGTGTCCACCAAAACCAGGAGATATTTAACTCATCTGACTGTGGGCATATGAGTAAAATCAAGCTGCCAGTCAGTTCCAGGAAGGGAGCACCTGGTCTGGTGTTTGGGAAAAGGGAAGCTATGATATTTGGTCTTGGGATCTGACTTTTGACAGATTTTACATGAGGCAGTGATAGCTTTTAAGAACTTTAAGTCCTCAGGGGTGGGTTGGAGGTGAGGCTTGACAAAATGAAACAGAGCTTTTCTGTTAGGATGAAATAGCTGATGTAGGTAGGACAGAATTTGCTGGGGGTCAGGGGGTGTCTGTGAGAATGCAGGCTGTACTATATGAACCCCCTGAGGTGATTGAGGTAGGTTTTGGCTCTGGAATGTTGCTGTTCTAGCTGCTTGGTCAGCCCGGTTATTCCCCTTGGAAATAATGGGCCTGTAGGTCTGATGAGACCAACAGTGAATAATTCCTATAGCTTTGGGGAGATGGGAGACTTTTAACAAGTCCATAATGTATCCGGAGTTACTTATGGATTCTCCTTTTGTCATAAGAAGCCAACACTTCTTCCAGATAGCTGCATGGGACAGGAGACTATGAAAGGCATATTTGGAGTCTGTGTAAGCATTTAAAGATTGTCCCTTTGCTAACTGGAAGGCATGGGTAAGGGCTATTCATTCAGTCTGCTGATTAGTGGTATGGGCAGGGAGTGCCTGTGCCTCTACCACCCCAGTATCTGACACTATGGCATAGCCTGCTCTATGGGTCCTTTCACATTAAAAGTGTGCCAGGTATAGGTGGCCTGGGACTTATGTATGTATGTATGTATGTATGTATGTATGTATGTATATATGTATGTATATATATATGTGTGTGTGTGTGTGTGTGTGTGTGTGGTGGGACAGTAGATCCTTTAAGGTTTCTCTGCAGGAATGAGATGAGGAATAATTAATGTTAGGTTGAGGTAGGAAATTTGAGATATTAAGGGATGGGCAGGATTAGAAAGTGAGTGTGGCATCTTCTACTAGTGCCACATGGAGAGAAAGAACTTGGGAAGGGAATAAGGTTTTTAAGCCATTGTAAGTTAAGAGATGGGACAGATTGTGGTGGGAGGAGACAATGGTAGGTGACCCAAAGGTTAGTTTCTTTGACTCATGAATAAGAAGCTCAGAGGACACTAAAGCACGTATGCAGGGTGCCCAGCCCTGAGTGGTGAGGTCCAGCTTCTTTGACAGGTACACTACAGGTGCAAAGGTCCCAGCTAATGTCATAGGACCCCAAGGGCACATCCCTCCTTCTCTGTTACTTAGAGGGAGAAAGGATGAGTTAAATCTGGGAGATGAAGAGCTGGGGCCTGGATAAGGGCTTGCTGGAGTTTCTGAAAGGGTTTAGTAATGGGATGGAGAAGGGGTTTGTGCAGAGAGTCAAGAGTTGCCATGTATAAGAGGCTGGCAAGGAAAGACAAAAAGGGGATCCAGGAATGTAGGAAGCCAGCTATTCCTCGAAAAAAATAAAACCTCTTCTTTTGTGGAAGGAACTTCAAGGGACTAAAGTAGTTTTTTTTTCTGTCTAGGGTAATAGCTTTTTGGGTTGGGGTAATAGTTAATCCCAAGTAAATGACCTGAGAGGTGGACAGTTGGACTTTAGAAGGTGAGATTCTATAGCCCTTTTTGAACAGGAAATTTTAAAAAGGGGAGGTTTCAGTTTTGCAAGTAAAATATTATCCACATACTGTATGAGTTTAGACTTAGGGAGAGACAGTAAGGGTAGATCAGAAGCTAAAGCCTGACCAAATAGGTGTGGCTGTCCCGGAATCCCTGGGGAAGGACGGTCTGGGTGAGCTATGTGGAGAGGTGAGTGTCAGGGTCAACCCAGGTGAAGACAAAGATGTCTTGAGATTGAGAGCTGAGAGGAATAGAGAAAAAAGCATCCTTGAGATCTAGAACTGAGAAGTGGGAGGTTCTTGGAGGGATAGTGGAAAGAAGTGTGTAAGGGTTAGGAACTACAGGTCGAAGAAGGACCACTGTGGAGTTAATGAGCTGGAGGTCTTGGACCAGACTATAAGTTCCATTAGGTTTTTTAACAGCAAGTTAAAAGGAGAAGAGGTGGGGTGTTAAAAGTAGAGGAGGTGGGGGCTAAGTAGCTTTTTTTCTTAGAAGGTCAGATATTATAGGCTGAAGTCCCCTAAGGCTCTGGAGAGAGAGGTGGTAGGATCTTGTAATTGGATAACAATGGGGAAATAGTGTTTAGCAACAGAGAGGTTCTGGGTGTCCCAGACTTGGGGCTCCACCTGAGAGGCTAGTGGAGGAAAAGACACATTGGGTTGGGAGGTTGGGAGGCTAAAAGGAGGATGGGGAGCTGCTGGCGAGTCTGAGGTGAGGTGAATGGAAGGAGCAAATGAAATGGAAGCTCCTAGTTTTGTTAAAAAAAATCTCTTCCCATAAGAGGTACAGGGCAGGTTGGCATGACTAAAAGTGAATGAGTGAGATAAATACCCCTAAAACCACAATTAAGTGGTGTGGTCTGCTGAGGTAGATAAGGCTGTCCCCCTACCCTGACAATAGGGAAATTAGGAGAGGTAGGCCCCCAGAATTCCCTCAATACCAGGTATGTGGCTCTGGTGTTCAAGAGAAAGGAGACGGGCCATGCTGATACTATGATGTTTACCCATGGCTCCCTGTTACAGATGATGGTTGTGGTTAAGTCAAAGGAACACAGACAGCCTCACCTGCCCATAGCCAGACTTAGAAGGTCAATTTGGGAATTTTCTGGGTTTGATGTCTCCATGCCACGATGTGCATGAGGACAATTGACTGCCCAATGTCCTTCTCTATGGCATCTTAGGCAAGGTCTCATGGGACCAAGATGAGGATTAGGGCATGCTTGGGCCCAGTGACCATCTCTACCACATTTGAAACACAGGCCTGGCTGTTCTCCAGCCCCAGGGGGGCAAGGGAGCAGCATGGATAGCACAGATCGGGTGGTCTGACGCCTGAGATGGTCAGAGGGTCATGGCTAGCATGTGATGATGATGATTGCGGGCTTTGCCATTCCTTGCATGGTACACCTTAAAAGTCAACTCTAAGACTTCTCCCTGCAGGGTCAAGGGGCCTTTCTCTACATCTAAGTTTAGCCTTAATGTCAGGGTAGCACTGAGGGAAAAATGAGTCATGAGTAACTGTCAGCCTTCCATGGTTTCTGGATCTAAGTTAGTATATTGAAATAAAGCTTTAGTGAGGCATTCAAAAAATGCAGAAGGATTTCTCCTTTGTATCTTAAATAACCTCTGAGAGCTTCCTTTAGTTTACTGGCTTGAGGGCAACTTTGCAGAGACCTGCCTGGAGGCAAGTCAAAAACAAGTCCCTAGCTAAAATTCCACCTGGGGTATTATTATCCCAGTGTGGGTCCTGCTCTGGGACAGCCTCTGCCCCTGGAGGGTGTGTTGCATGAGTTTGGTGAATCTCACCTGCATGTAATCTGGCCTGCTCCCAAACTTACCTGTGCTCTTCAGGAAGTAGGTTATTAGATAAGATCATATAGATATCGTGAAAGGTGAGATTATAAGACTGGATAATATATTGGAATTGCTTTATGAAATGTAGAATTAGATGTATAGGACCCCAAGTTTTTGTTCTATATGTGAGAGTTCTGAGAGGAAGAAGGAGACGTGTACCCTAACCAATCCATCTATGCTGGCCACCTCTCACAATGGGAGAAATGAAGCCAGCTTGGCTTGGGTAGGGTTGGGTTCCATAGCAGCATGTGAGCGTGTGAGAGGAGGGGTTAAGGTGGGTGTCAGAGCCAGGTGGCTGCTGCAGTCTGGCACTGAAAAAGAGGAGTAATCCAATGGGGTTGATGGAGTAGTTAGTGGGGGGGTGGAGCTAAAGAGGACAATGGAGCCTGTGCAGCACAGGTGTGAGCGGAGAGAGGTGGCGAGGCAGGTAGCAAGCCGGTGGGAGGTAAAGGAGTGGAAGTATCTATTGAGGTTGAGGTATGTATTCCTTAGCAGGGTTCAGAGCAGAAGCTGAAAGAGTGGGAATAAGAGCTGAAGGAGCGGGAGTAGGAGCTGAAGGAGCCAGAGTAGCTGCCCACTGAAGTTGAAAAGGCAGGAGCTCGTTAGCTGGGTCCAGAGTGGAAGTGGAGTGTTCTTCCAGCTCAGATGGCAGAACCAGGTGAAAAGCTTGCGAGGACAGAAGGCATAGACTTAGTACTTAGATAGTAAAAGGCTTGGATATAAGGAAACTCCCATTTGCCTGTACACTGACAGTAATTAGAAAGCTCCTGTAGAATATCTGGATCAAAGGTGCCATTCGGCGGTCACTTTAAATTTTTATCTAAATTGTAATGAGGCCATTGTTTTTAAACAAAGATGGACAAGTGTGAGAATCTATAAGTAGGGCATTAAGGCCTGGGATTTCAGGGCTTCTAAAAGGCATCCAAGGTGGGGAGACTGAATTGATGGTCTTTGATGGTTTGCTACCCGTAGCTGAAACCATGAAAACCCATGAGAATAGTGACACCACAAGGCTTATAGGGGGATGTTTCACCTCTATAGGTGATGTATGAAAATGGTGGTGACTTGTCTACAGGCAGAGCGTTGAACCCTGACTGGGTCCAGTCAGGGAAACTCAGAAGCCAGAGAGGCCAGAGGCTACTCTGATTAGTCTTTCACAGTGTGGACTATTGATGAGTGGTTTAAAAGAAAAGAAAAGAAAAGAAAAGAAAAAGAAAAGGAAAAAAGGAGAAAGAAAAATCCGAGGGACCCTGGGCCCCCAGTCAAATAAATCACACAGTGTGTGCAGTGCTAGCACAGGTTATCTGATCATGTTTTTAGCTATGGGAAGCAATCCAGAGATGAATGTCAGTAAAGGGCTCAACTGTACCCATGAAGGCCATGGTTGGGGGTTTTCTTCCTGTTTCTAGAAACACCATAAAATTGCCAGGAGCTGAATGGTCAGTTCCTCAGGTTTGGAGAAATGGTTTAGCTGACCAGAATGGGGAAACTCACCAACTGAAGCCGGTGGTGTGCATAGAGGTCTCGCTCAGGCAGATGGAACCCATGGTTGTTGTGGAAAAAAAATAACTGGTTCATGATCCTGACCCTGGGAGAGAAACAGGAGAGCCTCCCGAGTCTTATGACACCAATGAAATTACCTGGTATGAATGAGAAGGGAACATGGGATATACAACAAACCCAGTTAGGAGTTTATTAAGGGGTAGACTGTACAGGTCTGGAGATGTCAGTGAGAAAGCTGAGGATGGTGTACCCAGCCTTTAAAGGCTGAATGGCACATGCATACAAGTAGATGATGTGGCTATGTCATATGCATGTGCACAAGAGCTCACACAGCTGTATCATATATAGATGATGCAACCATGTTGCACATGGGTCACACACGGACCTTTAAGATCCCCAGGGCCATTAGGCACTTCTGCCTGAGGGCTTGTTCAAACATGCATGGCCCTAGGACCCAGAAGTGTTAGCCATGCTGTGGCTGAATCATAACACCTTGTCCTTGGGGGACTCTGGGACTGTCACCAACTAAATAGACACACAAACACACACTTCCTTGAGCTTCCAAAACATTGAGATAAATAAACTCCTTCTTCTTCATAAGTCATTTCTATTAGGCCTTTCATCTCAGCAGCAAAAGGCTAACTAAAATATTAAGCTACATCATGCCACCGACTTGTATTGTGTATCTTTCCTACTAAAGGAAAGGCCCCAGAAATAAAGGGTTTTGCCCTCTTGATTACTCCTGTATCCATATCAGTGAATTTAATTCATAACACACATTCTTTCACCAAGGAATAGACTTGTTAGGTAGCTTCTCCAGCCCCAGACTTTGGCTGTACTGATGTGATATTCAAAATCAAACCTAGATTGGGTGAAACTGGATCAAAGACTCAATCATATCTAGGAAACAGTTTTCTTATGGAAACAGGACCACAGTGGTCTCTTGGGGCCAGAGACCTCACCTCCCAGAGGGAGACAAAAAAAAGCTACAGGCAAGAATCCCTCGAGCTTCCTGCCTCTTCTTTCCCTTCTCATCCTAAATATATCTATGGTCCTTCAGTGGAAACTGGGTTGACAAACCTCTAGACATTTCTCAGAACCATCTACCCAGTTCTCACTGGAGGACTGTTTAGAAGAAGAAAGAAAAAAGTTAGGAGAATCCCTTTTCCTACATGGTTATTAGTAGCAACCCCTTAGCTGCATAGAGAAAATCTATCTCAAATGAATGAATGAATGAATGAATGAATAAATAAATAAGGAAAAATATATGCTGAAAGAAGTATTGAGTCCCAAGAAGCAGAGGAAAGGGTCTTAGGAGGGACAATGACTCTGGAGTTGGGTTGGGTGGGCACAGGGAGGAGGAAAGAACAGAAGAGGATACTCTCATTTATTGCACACCCAAGGCTTATATTAGGATGAGGAGAATGGGCCATTAGCTCACAGTCTAAAATTTAAAGAACCACACCTAAAGTGAGCAAGCAAAATGACTACTATTTCAATGTAGCATTTGAATAAATCAAGTCAGTGCTGAAAGCCCATGATAAGAAACACATCCAACTTTAGAAGGAATCAAAGTGCCAAGGCTCCCAGTTTGGGACCTGGCACGTGGTAGATATTCAAGACATCAAATGCAAGAATAGAGAAGTAACAATATTTCTATATGTGCTGTTGTGGCTCATCTTGATCATTGGCTTGATTGGCTTGAGAGCCAACTAGGAGATTTGTGAGGCACACTTCTAGGTTTGTCTCTGAGGGCATTTCCACAAATTAGGTCAGGAGGACTCTGACTTGATCAATGGATAAATCCCTTGATGGCCTCACAATCTGATTGGGTGGTATTGAAAATGGTACGTGGTCCTTAGTTGGAGGAAATTGGTCACTGGGGGCCAAGTACTTGGGGATGCTATCTTCCTTCAACCCTTGTATTGTTTTTCTCTGCTTCATTTCCAGTGTGATACAAACAGCATCTGCCACACTCCACCAACATGATAATCTGATACACATGGCGTAAAAAAAAAAACATGAACTGAATCCCCTCAGAAATCAGGAGCCAAAATAAATGATCCCTTATTTAAGTTGCTCCCTCTTTAGTTTTGGTCAGAGTTGTGCAAAGGAAGCTAATGTGTATGTCCAACCTCCTTTTGTAGACTTTGTATATACTTGTATTAACTTATTTAAATGCTCTTTTTCTGTGTCTCCATTATGTCTCTCTGTCATTCCCCCATTCCCTGCACATACAGGTAGAGGCCAGAGGTCAACACTGAGTGTCTTTCACGATTGCTTATCCACTATATAGTGATAGTTCATTTGTATTTTCATAAATAAAGCTTGCCTGACAATCAGAGAGTAAAACAGCCACATTGGTCAGCCTTACAGACCAGGCAGTGGTAGCACACACCGTTAATCCAAATAGCCATAGTAGCTTGCCATAGAAACCTGGCGGTAGTGGTGCATGCCTTTAATCCCAGCACTAAAAAGGGATATAAAACTGGAGGAGACAGCTTTGAGATACAGTTTCATTCTGAGATTCCTGGAGGCAGGATCACCATTTTGGTCTGTGGTAGAAGGAAGAGCCAGTGGCTGGCTGTTTTGCTTTTCTGACCTTCAGGTTGAACCCCAATATATGTCTCTGGGTTTTTATTATTTGTGCTACACATCTTATTTGTTGAGACAGGACTCACTGAACCTGGAACTCACTGATATAACTAGGCCAGGTGGTGAGAGGATCCCAGAGATCCTACTGTCTCTACCTCCTTATGTTTGGGTTACAGGCACATGCTATTTTGCCTGCATTTTTATGAGGGTGATGGGGATCTTACTTGACTGTGTAGAAGGTCTTCTTGTTTCCATTTGGTAGATGAGGAAAACAAAGATACACAGAAACAAGAGAATGTTGATAGAATGAGCAGGGATTGGAGCTAGAATGAAGCCCAGGAGGCTAAAGGTAGCATTTGCTGGTGGGACACCAGTGCCTTCGACTCTCATGGTAGAATAATCAAAATAGAAAAGTTTTCACTGTGTCTTCATTTCTGATAAATCTGAACAGAATAGGTCAACCAAGGAAACATTTCCCAAGGCCAGCAAATAAAGAAAATTAAATCACAGAAAGAGCCTGAGATCCAATGGCCACACAATACCTATTAGGAACAGCAGAAGAGAAGCCAGCTCCTGAATTTGGTGTCTGCTGTACAGGTCACGTACTTGATTTGATTCTCTGCCAGCTCCAAGACAGCTGTCATCAGGGAGGAAGACAGTACTGGGGGAACTGGAGGGATAATCAGTTAACGTCCATCAGCTGCCAAGCCCTATGGTACACAAACTGTTCTTCCCCACAGTGAGACCCACAGGTACTAGGCCCACGAAATGTGGGTTGAAGAGAGATTTGTCACTTCTAATGAGTCTGTATGACAAAAACCTGTTCTGAATCCGGACAGAAAAATCCTCTTGGAAAAGTAAAAATTTGCAAGCATAGTTCTGAGTTTAGCTGTCTGACACAGCATCTCAAACTTGTTTATTTCCTTCACACAATCAACTATTTAATTACACTATTTTTTGTTTATGTGTGTGTGCATGGTTAAGTGTGTGTTGGCACACTTGTGAGTGTGGGTATTGTAATGGTAAAAATAAAATGCTGTGGTTCCCTGAGTGGCCAGTAGGCCATGATGGGCAGTGGGTCCCAGGTAGGAAGCCATGTGGCAGGTGAGAGACAGAGACATGGATAGGCACACCATGCAGGGTGAGACTGGATATTTATTTAGTGGGTTATGGAAGGGAAGGGGAAAGGGGAGAGGTAGGAAGAAGGGGAATGAGGAGAGAGAGAGAGAGAGGAGAGAGAGAGAGAGAGAGAGAGAGAGAGAGAGAGAGAGAGAGAGAGAAGAGGGAGAGAAGAGGGAGAGAGGAGAGGAGTCACACACAGCAGCAGCTACCTCTTCAGGAGAGAGATGAAAAGGAAGCAACTCAGGCTGGAAGTAGAAGGAAGATCCAGGGGAGGGAGTGGGTGGGGCTTGTCTCTTAAAGGAAAAGGACAGACCATTACACTCCATCTCTTTTTTATAATAAAAAGGCACAACAGGTTAAAGGATTTGGGGTGGTGGATTCTCAAGACTGCTTCCTGCTTATTTGTGGGCGTTGTCTTGTGGGGGGAACCTGAGAAAGTTGGGTGCTGGTCAAATCCTGGAGTAGCTGGTTTCTTTGCTCCTGTCAGGTGTTTATGGTATGGAAATGTCTGGTGTCTCTTATATCTGTTTAAAGTGTTGGCAGAACAGAGGACAAAAGTAAGTTTAAGAAAAAAAATTAGGACCAGGGAATTGAGAGGGGTATATCTGACTTGTTTAAGGTGGATTCTTCAATTTGGCTTCCTGGAACTCACAACAATTTTTTGGGTTTGTAAAAACATAAGTTTTTAACAGCAGCATATTTATATCAGAATAACTGACAGATTTTTTTGCATAATGAAAAGTATCTTTAAAACTATGAAAGGCAGTATGAGAGAGAATATCTTATTGAAATTTGATTGGTGAGGTTGTACTTTTAAATGACAAAATGTCTCAGCTGTCAAAGTGCATCAAAGATCTTTGAGCAGGATAAAATTATACTTGAGTAGTTATTGATTAAAAAACAACTTACTTGGTTGGCACCTAGAGCTATTCCTCAGGGTCCTCCACAGTCACTGAGGGTTGTATTTGCTTTTTGCTTTTTAGTGCAGGGCCTGCCAGGCTCCAGAAGATCCAGTGGGCTAAGAAATCTGTAGGAAGACAAGCCTACCTTGACCTGAGCAGCTAGGCTGTTGATTCCAGCAATTCTGTCCACTATCTGGAGATCCTCAGTTTAGATAAAAGGCAATTTAGACCAGTGGTCAGTGCTTGGCAGTTGAAGTGAATTGCAGATGGATATTATTTTGTGCCCAATTATTTTCTGTCTTCTTTGGAGGAAATAGAGTGCTGCTGCTAGGAGAAGCACTTTTTGTTATGAATTTTTTTTTTAATAATTAAGCATTTAAATGCTATATTCCCCAGATCTCTGAGCAGTTGAGGGATGTTTACCAGGTGTAGATAAGTTATAACTACAGTATAGAATCTGCCTGGAGAGCTGGATCTGAGCTTGACTGTACTGGCTCTCAAATTAACAGGTAAGATTTACACTCATAAAAAGACAGAAGAAGAAACTGCTTGCAATAGAAGATTGACAGCAGAACTGACACTAGTAGAGAACAGCTTAACATTTTAAATCAGGGTTGGATTACATATATGATATGTTTGTAAGAGACTTAAAAGTACATACCAGTTTAAAACATGAGACTTATTGCTTTGTAGTCTGGAATGAGATACAATAAACAGACAATTATAACATTTAACAGTAAATATAGGTGCATTTAAGTTACATGTATGCACACACACACACACACACACACACACACACACACACACACACAGAGTGAACAGGAATTGGGCCAAGTGGATGCTTTGGTGGACTCTACCAAAGGCATGCCACTGCACAAAACACACATGCAACAGAGTCAGCACTAGGGGAACCAGGCAGGAAATACCTCAGCAAAGATGGTGGGACTTGGTCATGTGACCTGGCTCTCAGTTAAGATGGCAGTGAAGTCACCTGACCTTAGTTAAGATGGCAGTAAGGTCACCTGACCTCAATCAAAATGGCGGCAGTCACATGTTGTGTGGAAAAGCCACTTTTTCGAGCCTTGGGAGTTTTAAACATAATAACAAGAGAGACCTACAGGACAGACCATTAGAGGTATGGGTGTGTATGCAGAAGGCAGAAGACAACCTTAGTTTACTCCTCAAATGCCATCTACCTTTGCAGGATACCAGGCTAACTTTCTGCCCCAGGGGTCTGCTCGTCTCTGCTTCTCCAGCCTCTCTTAAAGGGTGAATTTTGGGGATGGACTATAGAGACTTGTGCTTCAAGGAAAATATTTTACTCACTGAGCTATTGTGTGCATACATTTGCATGTATGTGTGGGGCACATGATTGCTACAGTTAATATGCAGAGATCAGAGGACAACTTGTGGGGGTGGGGACTTTCTATCATGTGGGGTGTGATGAAACTCAGGTCATTGACTTTTGCTCACCAAACTTCCCATGTGGTAAGCATTGCTTTTACTTTGAAGCAGTGACTTCAATTCATGTCCAACACTGAATGCTTCCCTGATCTGGCAGCAGACTAGTGAAGCCAAGGTGGAAAACCATTGCCTTTCAGAGGTGCACAGTCTGCATGTGGGGACTTGGAACAAATTGCCAGCTGGGTGCAGTGAGTGCAAGGGGCTTTGATCAGGGATTGCAATGCCAAGATAATCTCTTTGAGCATCTATCTGAGTGTCTGTGGAGGGGTCCTTACCATTTTTGTGTATGTCATGTATATGATTTCTAGTTTAGGCATGTGGTGCTGAGCATATGTCAACACAACGGGGCTCTGGAGGAAACAGAACCATAGGTAACTCCCTGTCTGAGTCATGCTGAGCTGTGGAACCCTGCTGCCTGCCTCTCTGAGCGCCATGCTCTTCATGTGAGTAGTTAGAAATAACAAACTTCCCCCATGAGGGCTGCTCGAAAGAGAAATAATAGTGAACGATTGAGCAGACAGGGAGCACTCATTGAACTGGATAAAAATGTCTTCATTCAGTGTGATGGGAGAAGCACTTCTATTTCCTTCAAGAGTGGTTGCAGGGCATTTCAAGTACATTTTAGTAAATAAGGACTGCCTGAAGATCCGAGAGTAAACAGTCCCACTGGCCAGCCTTATGCCAGATTATGGTAATACACACCCTTTAATCTCAGTAGCCATAATGACACACACTTTTAATCCCAGTAGCCACAATGACACACACCTTTAATCCCAGCAGCCATAATGACACACACTTTTAATCCCAGTAGCCACAATGACACACACCTTTAATCCCAGCAGCCGTAATGACACATACCTTTAATCCCAGCAGTCAACATGACATGCACTTTTAATCCAAGTAGCCACACTAGTTGCCATAGAAACTGGGTGGTGCATGCCTTTAATACCCAGCCAAAAAGAGGAATATAAAATGGGAAAGACAGTTCTCATTCTGAGATTCTGGGAGGCAGGATCACCATTTCAGACTGAGGTCGAGGTAAGAGCCAGTGGATAACTGTTTTGCTTTTCTGATCTTCATGTTGAACCCAGTTTATGACCCTAAGTTTTTATTAATTGTGCTTCAAGTGGTAAGCAATGTTCTAATACAGATGACACCCCCTCCTCTCTCCCCATCTTGTCCCTCTTCTTCTACTCTTTACACATCTCCTTCTCCATTCTTTTTGAAGATTTACTTATTACTTTAAATGCAAATGTTTCACCCGCATGTCTGTCTGCATGTACCTGCCGTTCCTATGGAAGCCAGAGAAGGGCCCAAGAACTGGAATTACAGATGTTTGTGAGCAGCCATGTGGTGCTAAGACTTGAACAGAGGTCCTCTGGAAGAGCAGCTAACACTATTAACCACTGAGTAATCTCTCTGGTCTCCTTCATTTCTTTCCTTTTTTTAGGTAGGAAACTCTTTTAGGCCTGGAACTCTTGATGTATAGCAGCCTGGCCTCAAACCCACAGAAATCCACCTGTTTCTGCTGACAGAGTATTCAGATTAGAGACATGCACCACCACACCCGGACCCTCTTGCACTCTTACCCAGGCTTTACTTAATGAACAAATACTTAAAGCTGAGCCCGAGTGACAGTGACTGGGTTGTAAGCATCAGTCTGAACCACCATCACCATTTCCACCATCACCACTTGATAAATCAGAAACGGAGGGAAACCTGTCCAGTTTCACCCAGCAGCCCTGCATTGGGACTAGGATTGGTACCAAGATGCTTGATTTCATGCCTCATCATCTGTATCCCTCACATCTTTCCCACTCCAGATCTCCACAACTATTTAAATCATACCTCTGGATTGAGCTTCTGGAAACCCTGGCCACACTGAGGACGCCCTGCTCAGGACCATTGGAAGCCATTGATGTTTATCAGGGAAGACACTAAATCCAGCAGGTTCCCAGGGTCTTTCTTCTTGGCAGGAGGCCATGGGTATCATGGCAGCTGAGAAGATATGCTGACCAATCCTTCCCTAATGAGGAAGCTTGGGAAAGGGCAATCAATGGCATGTGCTTTATTCTCTCTGAGGAGAGGTTACTTTGCTTCTGATCAAGGCTTTTCTTCTGGAAAAAGCAGACATTTGCTGAGAGTGCCAACAGCAAGAGTCACGAGCCAGTGCACTCCCCATGTCTCATGTGCTCCCTTGGGAGTCATGGTGAGGGCTCCTGCCTGGCTCCCCTCTTGCTCTCAGTATGAATGAAGCTGGAGCTACTCAGCACCCCCTCCCCCAGGACCCGTCCCTAACCTAACTCACGACCCTTACCACTTTCCCTCTGCTCCCAGACATCACCCTTGCCATGTGGCTGCCTGTTTAAAACACCAAGTCACTGTGATATCATAATACGAAATATATTTGATCTCTGCTCCAGTTCCTGGCACAGCTAGTAAAATGCTTTTAACCTCTGAGGAGCTAGAGGAGATGGGAACCTTTTTGTTATACTGTTTGGTCTTAGTTTCTAAGACAAGACTTTTTGAACCCTTTGAATCTCCTGAGTGCCTTTTTGTATGCTAATAAGACTATTGGCTGGGGGGAGGACCAAGTTTGCTATTCTAAACTGGACCTTTCCAGCCCACACAGATCTCTGGGAAAGGAGTGGGGCTGGGACTGGAGTTAGCAAGTGGCTTCATCAACTGTGCTTGTGGAATGGAACCTTCATAAAAGCCCTAAGCAGTGGAGTTTGGGGGTTTTGGGTTAGTGATCATGTTCATTCACAAGTAGGGAGAGTGACACCCTAACCTGAGATTTGGGGTCTGACCTGGGACCCTCTTAGACCTCATGCCCTGGCCTCTCCACCTGGCTCTTCATTTGCATCCTAAGCAAACCTTGAGTGCTTTGGAGCTATGCTGGAAAATGACAGCACCTGATGGGGGGTGGGACCACAGGTTATGAGTACAGGCAGGCTGGGCCTTGCAGCTGGAGTCAGAAGGGGAGCAACCTGTGGGGCCAATTCTACTTACTCTAAGGTCTGCCCGACTCTGAGCAGAGTTGGAATTGAGTTAGGATGTCCTGTTGGTGGCCACCTGGAGAAATAGTTAATTTAGGGGTGAAAATCCTGAAGGGTTGTGAGGGAGGAACAGGGGTTTCTTAACTACATGTCTTGGCTTCTTAATCTGGGTTGCCTCCATTTTCTCTCTGTGAAGTATGCACATGCTTCTTGTTCTGATTTGGGATGTGCATGACCTCCTCCAAAACTTCCTCCACATTGTAGCTGTATCAGGTGACTTATGAATGTGTTCCCAGAGGCCCCTGTATTTTTTTTGTTCCTTTTCCTGTTTCCTCTGTTTTTCATGTGGAATTGAACACACTGCGACCCTAGTGCTGTGTGTCACCTAACCCCTGTGCTGTGAGAGATGGCGCTCACATGGCTCCTTCCTGCAAGCTGGCCACAGAAGCATCAGAGGTATTAATCAATAATTTAATTTCCTAAGAGGTTATTAATTTAAGAACCATCTTATTGGCCAATTGGATGGCTATGTGAGGATTTGGAAGGATTTGAGCCTCTTAATTTTTCTAACGGGCACATACTCCTTCATTTCTTTGTAAAAGAAGAGTAAATGCCAGCATCATATTTCATGTCCTGGTCTTGAATTCCTGCCACAGGGGCATTCAACTCTTTGCTCTAATTAAATGGGGAGTGCACTCTTAGTTTTCATATTCCTTAAAACATATCCACCACACCAAATCCTTCTAGTGCTGTTCAAAGTGAGAAAACTGACATTCACTGAGGACCTACTGTGTGTCAGTTGTCTGACATGCATTAATTGCTTGTGGGGGTTTGAAAGAAAGTGGCCTCCATGGGGAGTGCCACATATTAGGAGGTGTGGTCTTGGAGTAGGTGTGGCCTTGTTGATGGAAGTGTGTCACTGTGGGGGTGGGATTTAGGATCTCTTATGCTCAAACTATGTCCAGTGTCACAGTTCACTTCTTGTTGCCTGCAGATTGAGATATAGAACTCTCAGCTCCTTCTCCAGCACCAAGTCTGCCTGCACGCCACCGTGTCTCACCATGATGATAATAGACTCAGCCTCTGAACTGTAAGCCACCCCAATTAAATGTTTTCCCTTATGAGAGCTGCCATGTTGTGGGGTCTCTTCACAGTGATAGAAACCCTAACTAAGACACAGCTCAAAGATGGAGGCCATGATCACATCTGTTTTACAGACTGGGTTCGAGGAAGTGTCTTTCTCCAGAAGTGGGCTACGATTTGAATCCAGGGCTGTGTTTTTAAGGTCATGCTAATCAATTGTGATTTGCCCTGCTTCCTGTTTAAGGAGGACAAATTGACCCCTACTGACCAGCATTTAGCATTCCTTCTTTAGTTGATTCGTTGACCTAGTTTAAAAAAAAAGTTAATTCCCAAACTTTCAGCCACATCTACAGCTCCTAATTGTATTTTAATATTTGATGTGCTTAGAAGTATGTGAATGCTCATTTTGAGTCAGTCCTGAATTCTTGAGTGTCTTGTGGTGTATGAGCTGTGGCCTTCGGGACATTTTAAAGAGTTTTCTTTTAATCATTGTGGTGCAGAGTGAACTGTGCTGCTATTCAGGGAGCCTGTCTAGACTTTGTTCTTCATCACTTATATTAAAAAACTATGAGATTTAGGAGGAATGGCTCTTGCTTTCTTGAAGACAGTGGCTGTGTGTCATGTCTGTGGCCTGCTGAGAGCTAACCTCTGCCCAGATTCAATTGGGTGGCAGCGAAGACATTGTGTGATTTTGTTTTCTAGGTTTTTTTGAAGTTAGATTTTATTGAAGATCATTTTTGATTCATGTTCAGTGGCTAGAATTAAAACAGACACTCAGGGTATGTCCTTTGTTCAGTTTCTTCTAGTGGTCTCTGTGAAACTGAGGGTGGAGCCAGCATCAGGGTATGGACAAAGTTCTTCCCTTGTCCTCTATAGTCGTGCCAGTGAAAGCATTTTGTTGAAAATAATGAAAAGGACTTAAGAAAGAAGGGAGTTGTGGGCAGGAAAATGAGAGAGAAAGAAGAGGAGGAAAAAGGAAGAAGAGGAGGGAAAGAGGAAAAGGAGGAGGGGGATGGAAGGGGAGAAATAAGAGCAGAGAAAGAGGAAAAGAAGGGGAGGAAGAGAATAAGGGAAAGAGGAGGAGAGAAGGAAAATAAAGAGGAGGAGCCATTTGTTAGAAGAGGTCCAGCAGCAACTGTTTGTGCTGCCCTTCCTATTCCTTATCTTCTGTTCATCTGGTCAGGTCAGTCTGGGGAGATGGCCAATCAGAAGCTTTGCTCCCGTTGCTCAGAGATTGGTAGGGTGATCCAAGCCCCACAAATTTCAAAAAGCCACTCTGGCTATAGAGGCTGATGGTAGACACGGAGGCAAGATCTCTGGAGTTTTGGGTGGACCTAGAGAAGGGGCTTGCCTCTGGGGCTGGGAACTGGGATGATTATGCTTTACTTCCTTCCGTCTATTTTTTTTTTGTTTTTAACATAAATACTGCAAATACTTGAAGTTTGCTTTTTGATGTTATTAGATGTGTAAAAGAAAGTATAACAGCTAATAAGCACAGTGACTCAGGCCAATAGACCCATCATCTCATTTTGTTTAGTGACGACAGCAGCAAAAATGCATACATTTAGTAAAATTCCTAATCGCAATGATTTTGTTAGCTCTAGATCCTCATGTACCTCAAATCTCTGGACTTTTCATCCTGTGCATTTTCTGCTTTATATCCTTTGACTCTTTCCCCCAACATGACAACCAGGGTTAAGTATCTACATCTGCATATTTGAACTCTTCCTTAAAAAAAATATCAAATAGATGAGATCATGAAATGTGTTTCTACTTTGTGTCTGTTTTATTTCATTTGGCACAATATCCTTCAGGCTCATAAATATGTGACAAACAGCAAAATATTCTTTGTAAAACTGAATAATATTCCATGATATATACCAAATATATATGATACACATATTACATTTTATTAATTTATGTATCAATGAATTAATTCAATTTTTTCCATAATCCTGTGTGTTGTGAACAACATTCTTACAATAATTATTTTTGCAACATGGGAAAAGCCTCTGTATAGGAAGAGAGACTAAAACCACACAGAGATGAGGCAGACAAGCTTACAGAATAGTTTAGCAACCTGGGACTCCACATGATGTGCTATATATATATATATATATATATATATATATATATATATAATATGTAGTATATATATATATCTTTTAACAATGCATTCAGTAATCTATAACCCTTACCTATGGTGGCAATAATAGCCATGAACATTAACTTGAACCCTGGTTGCTTCAGGACCATAGAACTAGAGATGGCCCTGAGTAATAGCCTGGGCCCAGATGACACCATGGCCAGAGGTGGCAGCTCAGACCACTCAGATTGGCGTGGCCCTCAGACACCAACATGGCCCCAGGTAGTGGCCCTCTGGCATCGGCATGGCCTTCATTGGTATCAGGAGCCATGGATGCCAACACAGACTCTGGGTGTGGTAGTACCACAGACTCAGACTTGACCCTTAGCTGCAGCTTGGGTCCAGACATCATCATAGCACCTGTGACCACTCAGATCTGTAAGGTGCCGGCTGTAGCCTGACTCTCAGATACCCACCTAACCTCAGGTAATGACCCAGACCCCGTGAATTTGTACAGTCTTCAATGGTAACAAGAGACAAGAACATCAATACAGACCCTGGCTATGGTGGGGTGATGGACCCAGATATGGCTGTGCACTGCAACCGGGACCAGGTGGTAGCACAGACCACTCAGATTGGCATGGCTCCAGTGTCAGCACGGCTCTCAGACACCCACATGGACTCAGGTGGCTGACTGGACCCCAGCTATCCATATGGCCATGGACATCACCAAAGACCCAGACCTGGCCCTTGATAGCTGCTCAGGCCTGGATATCATCATGTCCCCGGATAGCAGCACAAGCTATTCAGATCTGCATGGTCCTGGCTGCGTCATAGCCCTTAGATGAACATGGCCATTGGTTGCAGCCCATACCCCAGACATCATTGTGGCCTTTGGTGTCGACCTTATGGGTCATAAATGCCAATGCCAACTGCGGTAGTACCACAGACCCACACATGGCACTCAGCAATGCAACTCAACCACCATTTTATTCCATTTGCATATTTTATCATAAATTAAGGCAGGGTTTACCTCTGTACTGTGCTACCTGGGGCCCTCAGCTCAGGGGACTTAAATGGCTGGATTCCTTGCCTGTTGAGGCCACACAGAATTTCTCCAGGACTTTTCTTTCTCCCACTTCCTTCTAGATGATCACTTTGCTAAAGGGCCAGTCTGTAATGAATGACACTGGGCGCGAATGTCTCCCTCAGGTTCATGTTTTGAATGTTTATTTCCCAGATAGTGGAGCATCTTAGTTTGCTTTCTATAGCTGTGATAAACAGAATGACCAAAATAACCTTGGGGAAAAAAAGGTTTATTTCATCTTATAGTTTATAGTCCATCATCCAGGGAAGTCAGGGCAGGAAGCTGGAGGCAGGAACTGAACAGGAACCATGGAAGATGCTACTTACTGGCTTGTTCTCTCAGCCTGCCTTCTTATACAACTCAGGAGCACCTGTTCAGGAGTAGGTCTGACTGTAGTGGACTGGGGCCTCTAACATCAACCATTAGTCAAGAAAATGCTCCACACACTGGTCCACAGGTCAGTCCCACGGAGGCATTCTTTTCAATGCAGGTTCCCTTTTATCAGATGCCCTTAATGTATATCAAGTTGACAAAAAACCAACCAACCAAATAAACAACAAAACATACCACCACCACCAATGCTGCCACTACCACCTCCTCTGCCTCCACCACCTCCTCCACCACCTCCACCACTACCTCCTCCACTACCACCACCTTCTCCTCTTCCTCCTCCACCACCACCTCTTCATCCATCATCACCTCTTCTACCACCACCACCAATGCTGCCACCACCTCCTCTTCCTCTTCCTCTACCACCACCTACTCCACCTCCACCTCCTCCTCCACTACCACCACCACCATATAAAAAACAAAACCCCCAAAACTCTAATCAGTATATGGCACCATTTGGAGAAGTTCTGGGAACTAAGTTGTGCCTGGCTGATGGAAATAGGTCACTGAAGTGGGCTTTGAAGGTTATAACCAATCCCCAGTTCCAGCCTCCGTCTGTTTCCTGATCCACTGTGATGAGACTCCACCAACACCCTGGCTGCTGTGAACTCTGCCATGCCTTTCCCATCATGATGATTGAAAGTCTCTAAAACTATGAACTGAAAGAAATGCATCTTTCTTTTGGCTGGTTCTGTTGGTAACTTTTATAGTAAAACACTGGGCACAGAACTTTATAATGCAACTATAGAATTTCTTCTTCAAATAGGCATCTTTGTCTTTATCACTTCTTTGAGTAATGTATTCCTTGTCTGTTAAAACACGACTCATGACTCCAGAGTTTAGACAGTTGAGGCAATTGGCAGGTATTAATTTACTGATTTTGCACATAGGTACAGGAAATGTGGAAGAAACTTAGTTGTAGAGTTTTGGCTCAGGGTCTCTCATAAGGTTGGAATAAAAATATCAACACAATTTTAAAACATTAAAAAGGATTCCAACAGCAGTCAGACCTTAGGAGCTCAGGGAACCCTGCAGAAGAAGGAGAGAAGGGATCATAGGAGCCAGGGGATTGAGGACACCAGGAGAACATGGCCTATAGAATCAACTAAGCAGAGCTCATAGGGGCTCACAGAGACTGAAGGGACAATCATGGGGCCTGTATGGTTCTAGCTAGGCCTTCTGCATATGTGTTATGGTTGTGTAGTGTGGTCCTCTTGTGGGACTCCTAGCAGTGGGACTGGGGTGCTCTTTTGCCTGTACTTGGGATCCTCTTCCTCTTACTGGGTTACTCCATCCAGCCTTAATATGAGGATTTGTGCCTAGTCTCACTGCATCTTGTTATGCTGTGTTCAGTTAATATCCCTGGGAGCCTGCTCTTTTCTGAAGGGAAACAGAGGAGGAGAGGATCTGGAGGAGAGGGGAAGTGGGAGAGGTGGAGGGAGGGGCAACTGTAAGGATGGCCGTCATCTAAAGGTTAGAGG
Source organism: Arvicola amphibius (assembly GCF_903992535.2). Classification (NCBI taxonomy): domain Eukaryota; kingdom Metazoa; phylum Chordata; class Mammalia; order Rodentia; family Cricetidae; genus Arvicola; species Arvicola amphibius. The sequence goes on from NC_052050.1 coordinate 97,472,490, forward strand.
CAGCTAGAAGAACCAAGGTAACCCATACTTCTCATGTCAGCCCTGAGTGTGGAGCACCTGACCCGTAGGACCGCTAGAGTGTGCTTACTGATGGCTGCTGGATTCCTTTGGAGACAGCGACCTGGGAGGAAACAAGGGAAGTTACACTATCATCACGACCCAACCTCAGAGGTCATGCCTCATAACTTGTGAAGTATCTGATCAGTTTCAAAGATCAGTGAGCTACAAGAGCATAAATTTCAGGAAGAAAGCTAATGGCTACCAGGAGGGGAGTCAACATAACCAGATAACCCAGTCTCATCACCATGCAGTCCCATTCCTTCCTTTACCTCTGTCACAGCAGTTCCTGGACTGCCATCCCCCAGACTCCCTCTGAAAGGACCTTTGACATCACTGTTTTCTCAGATGCTCAGGAATGCAGGCCACGTCCGTCTAGAAATGCGCTTTCTGTAGGGGGGATTCAGTTTTCTTTCTCACTGTGATTAGTATCTTCTTATTACAAACTCCCCACTCACTGATGAACCTTTATTCTCTCTGAATGGAAGGTAATCTCTCCACCAAAGAAGGGCTGGCACTCCAGGGGGGCTTAATTCTGAAAACTCACTGAAAGGTAGCTATACACAGACAAGTGTCATTTAGGAGTCCTTGTAGGCCCTAGGATGATTAGAAAACCTTGTCAAGTAATTGCAGAGCTTGGGGGACCTCCTGAGGGCGGAAGTTGGGACAGGAAGGATGCAGTTTAAATCAGGCTGAAGGGAGTATTCTGTGGAAAGAACCAAGCTTGTGAAATGAAAAGCAAGGCTTCCAGTTTCCGGCATGGCTGGAGCCCCAGGAGAAGGAGGAAGTAATGGCGTATTTAGACATCAGGACCAAGGGTTCACCTCAGTGTTGGGGAGAGAAGGCAGAGAGAGAAAGGTGAATATAAAAATGGAGAGAAAAGGCCACCAGGAGAGAAACCTTTTTCTTCTTTGGTACCTATCTACTTTGTACTCCCAATGGGTCGAGAATGATGAATGAGCAAGTACGATGATTCTCACTCTCAAGGTACTGGGAGTAAATCACAGTTGTTTGAGGTGTGGGTTGAGAGCAGAAAGGAAGGTGCTGTTTCCATCTTGAAGGTCAGAAGGAGGTGATGAGGTCTGGTTTGAATTTCATAGCTCAGCAACAAGGGAATAGTAAGGTAGGGCTCCTAGCAGGAGGGTCAGCAGGGGCTAAGCATGGAGATAAGCAGCAAGGGGCAGACCAGTTGATGTTGCCAAGATGACCACCCACTTCCAGCCCTCCTGTAGGAAGATGGATGGAACAACCACACAGTGCCTCAACCTTGTGTGTTGTCAAATGTCTCTCCTTTATCACAGCAGGTACCTTGTCACACCCACTAAACAGCCTTGCCCTTGTTTCTGTTGACACAAGGACACCAACTGATCATTCACAGTCTGTTATGAGGCAGAGTCAAAAGCATCCTTCCTGCTTGCAGCAACAGTAGATACTGGTGCCATTGGTTGGGTAGGTACCCTAAACGCCTGTGTTGGGAACTTAATTCCCAAATTCATGCATTGAGGGGAGACATTTGGGAAGGAAGTTGAGTTATGTGAAGTCATAAGGTTGAAGTCCCCATAATAGGATGGGGACTCAATAATAATAAGGCGATCTGAGCTGTCACTCCCTCTGCTTCTTTTTCCCTCTTGCACCTCCTCTCTCCTGTCTTCCACCATGGGGTCAGGTGACGCACGGTTCCCACCCTATGTTGATGTTGTACTCTGGATTTTCAGACATCAGAACCATGAACTAAGTAAATACATGTTTTTTGGTCATTTTCTCAGACATAGATATTTCTATTATAGCAAGATAAAATAGAACAAGGTTCCAAAAAATCATAAAAGTGGCAGAATCCCCCTTCTCTGTGTTACTTCCCTCTTCCCTCCCTCCCGCCTTCTGTCTTTCTCAGTCTCTTTCTTTCCAGGAAGAATGTTTATTCCTGTATACCGGGCACTCTGAGTGAGGAGGTTGATCTAGAAATGAAAGAAGTAGAGACACATGAATGGGGACAGGTGGAGTGACAGATGAGAGAGATGGTCCCTAGTTTATTATCAATTTGACTTAGTGTTCTGTCTTGTTATGCTTTTGTGAGAGGGTCTCATGTAGCCCAGGCTTGCCTCAATTCATTATGTGCTAGAAATGGGCCTTCAACTCCTGATCCCTCAGCTTCCACCTTCCAAAAGCTGAGATTGCAGGCACGTGTACCACACCCAGCTATGACATTTATTTTTAAGGCTTCAGGGCAGGATTTCTTCAAGAGGGACATGGAGACAGGTGTAGTGACCATCATGTTGAGACCTTGCAATTAGAGAGAGACAGACTGAACTCCCAAGACATTTTCCAGTTGGTTTGGTACAAGGTCAGATTTCCTCTTTCTTTCCAGGTAGGAGATGCCTCTCTTCTTGCCCCATGCAATTGCTATTGAGTCAGCAGAAGCCTTTCTCAGCAGAGGGCAGACTCTGGCTAATGCTCAGGTGAACACACACTCCCTGGTGCTCTTGACTGTGGCAGGGGGACTGACATTTTTTTCCCCTTAAAAGAGCTATACAATGTTCCTGCCTTTCTTTGGCTACCAAGAGAAATGTGAACTAGACTTTCTGGTCTACTCAAGGAAATGACACCAAATAAATGATCCTTCTCCCCATGATAAGAAGTTTAAAAAAATTACTGAGGATGCTTTCTGCTTCCCCCAACTCCAGCGGCATCACACTCTTGTCTGGCCAGCCAGATGGAGTGGGGTTGCACTTGGAAGCTTCCCCTGCTCACCAGAAGCTCGGGACTATATTTAAGTACAACAAAGAGGTTTGGCACACAGGCAAAGGGAAGAAGGAATGAGCTGTGTCTTATGTAGGAGGAAATTGTGTCTGCGTTCTGCGCTGAATTCTGCAAGTGGTCTCTGAGAACAAGGTATTGCACGGGTGAGGCTACGTCCACACCAGCACTGTGCTCCTTTTATTTCCCTCCCCTTGCACAGAACACCCAAAGAGGCATTGGTCCGTACAGGGAAGCACAAAGTCCTGAGATTTCAGGATACTATACCTGGCACTAACTCAAGATTTACAGCTTCATAACTTCTGGGTGAACATGGAACACTTAGTGTTTTCTCTCAAGACTATAGCTAAACTTCTACCATAAACTGTTCCAGCTGAGCCCACAGATGACCCTGGGGTCAGAACCTTGACTCCAGATTGGAGACTCATTGCCAAGGTTTCCCAAGACCAGAGGAGAAAAGCAGGGCAGCATTGTGTGACTGCAAGCCAAGGTTCTTCACCATCCCTGGGTTCTGACCGATAGGCAGAGTATGTGGACTCCTATCCAGGTCCTAGGGGCTGTGAGCATGTGGAGTTTCAAAGCTGACATCAGAGGCTAGGAACAATGGAGTCTGTGTCTTCCTTCTGCTCTGGTGATCCTGGAGCCTGGGATGCTAACTCAGCCCCTCCTGATAGACTATTTGTCTTCAAAATGTTGTCGGATATTAACTACTCTTTAAAGTTCAGCCTAAATAGAATGGAAGGTTTACCTTCTTTATTTCTTAACAATCTCTCTCTTTCTCCTTCTTCTTCTCTCTCTCTTACCTCCATCCTCTTCCTCCCTTCCCCTTCCCTCCTTTTCTCTCTCCCTCTCTCTCTTCCTCTGTCCTTCTCTTCCCCTTCCCTCCCTCTTCCCTCCGCCTTCCCTCCCCTCCCCCCCCCCCTCCCCCCCCCCCCTCCCCTCCCCTCCCCTCCCCTCCTCTCCTCTCCTCTCCTCTCCTCTCCTCTCCTCTCCTCTCCTCTCCTCTCCTCTCCTCTCTCTTCCTTCCTCCCCCTTTTCTATGCCCCCTTTCTCTCCTCTCCCTCTCTCTCACCTCTCCTCTTCTCTGTCTCTTCCTTCCTCCCCCTTCTCTCTGCCCCCTTTCCCTCCCCTCCCTCTCTCTCACCTCTCTCTCCCTCACCCCATGAACACAGTCACCTCTGGGGTTAGATAGGACTAAGCTGCTCTTTGGGGCTAGAAATGATGCACTTTAATTCTGCTATGCAGTATTATCAATGGAACAGACATACCTTTCTCACCTGTAGGACATAAAGAAGCCTCACATTCCAAGAGGCACAGCTACAGCTGGTGGGGCATCCTCAGTACCAGGTGGCTGTGAAACACAGTGTCCTGCCAGCCTACTGTGGCATGCAGGAGGGCTGAGAAGCTGAGTGTGGTGTGGTAACACTGAGATTGGAGCTGTTAGAGGAGAAAAACAGTCTATGTCAACTAACTGAGGCATGGAGATGTCCACTGCTCTTGGCCTGAAAGCCTCTGACCTTCTATGAAAGCATCTTTCTGCTACAGCTGGAGCAGCTCAAATGCCTTGGGAAACCAACACCACTTTTAACTAGCGAATTGTTAAAACTAAAAAAGAGAGCTCTGATAAAGGAGCAAGAAAGGAATGGGGAAGGGGGAGTAGGAGGACCAGGGATGTTCTGAGGGACAATGCTCTTCAAATAGATGTCTTTTAATAACATCATAGGCCTTGCTATTATTCCAAGCAGGCTATTGTTTTACCCTGTTGTGTGAGCAAGGAGGGGCATTTGTTAACTGATGAACAAATAAACTAACAAAGAGATGACGTCCCCTGAAGACAAGAGTGAGGGCAGGAGTCTCGGGCTGGCTCCACACTGGGCCATAAACTTCGAGTTCTAATGGAGTACACAGATGATGCTGGGTCAGATGCCAGATTGGAACCTCACTTCTAAGGTGTCCCAAGACTAGAGGAGAAAAGCAGGGCAGCACTGTGTGTCTGAAAGTTCAAGTTCAGACTCAAATGGCCTCAACCCAGCTGGTTGCCTTTCAAGTGGGGTGGCATGGGGGTTTGCTTTATCTCAAGCAGCTTCCTCAGGTACTAAAGAGTTAAGATAACACTGGGGACCTCACTGCATTGTAGAGGGTGTTAAAGAAAAGGACATTTAGGGCTACAGAATGCTGATGCAATAAATATAGGCCCTTTCTCCATCCATGGAATCCTAGCTGCACTGACTGCAGAGCCTAACCGTGTTCCCAGTTCTGACCGACGTGTTCGTGCTGACATGCTGGCAGAGGCAGCAATCTGAATCCAAGCCATGGGAAGACCGAGAGACGGCTTCAGTGCCTTGGATGAATGCTTCCTATGCTGTTTTTGTTACCCATTGCTACATAAAACAATTTCTACAAATACTAACCTTTTAAAAAGCACCATATAGTCAGGTGGTGGTGGTGCACTCCTGTAATTCCAGCACTTGGGAGGCAGAGGCAGGTAGATCTTAGGAAGTTGTAGGGAGGAGCCAGGTGGAGAGGGGTGGGGGGAAAAGCACGAGGATTTCTTGGGAGGAGCTGAACTAAGTGAGCTGCTTGCTATTCAGCCTCTCTGGGAAGTAGGATTCTACTTTGAATCTTGAATTCTTTAGGGGGACAGAGATTTAGATAAGTTCTCTTAGTAGTTTTGAAGAGTTGTTGCCTGAGGGAATTTCCTCAGGCTGCGGCTCTTGCGACCTAGCTGATGCTGGTAGCAGCAGAGTTGCAGTTGCTGACTAGGATAGCTGTAGTTTAAAAGACAGGCCATTAGAAAAGAGGACAGCAAGAACCCATGGGAAAAAGTAGGTGTGGTGGTGTCTGTGTAATCCCTGAACTGGGGAGGTGGGGACAGATGGGGCTGCTGCTCTCTGGCCAGCCAGCTTTGCTATTGGCAAGTTCAGGCCAGCAAGAGACCCTGTTTCAAAGGAAAGGCAGTCAGCATCTGAGGAACAGTGTACAGAATTTTCCTCTGACCTCCACACACATGTACACATGTATCTGTACACAGACACACACACACACATATGCACTCACACACAGACACCCACATACAGACACATATATACTCTATAAACTCACACACACATGAACACATATACACACACAGACATGCACACAGGCACACACACATATGCACACAGAATCACATACAAACACTCAAACATTTATTAACTCCAGTAACTGTGGGTCAGAAATCTGCATGCAGTGTAGTGTATGTCTCTTGTTCGGGGCTTTCTAGAAACTGGCAGCAGAAGCGCCTGCTGAAGAGGCAGAGTCTCTGCCTCCAGCTTCAGTTGCCTGGTCCTTGGACAGAGTGTCTCGCTGCTGGTTAGACACAGGAATACCTTATAACACTGAAGGCTCCAGTGGGTAGTTGACGTCATTGAATCGGCTGCCTTTTACCACAGAGAGGCTTCCATGAGGGAGAAGGGAGAGAAGGACGGGAAGTAGAATACTATGCAGGAGAGAATCTAAGACAGAGCAAGTATTTTAGTGCTCCGTTCTGTAAGTGACACTCCATTGGTATTGCCACAGTCTGTTCATAGAAATAAACTAGTAATTCATGTTTCAGGTCTCCACCCTGTTCCTCAAGCCTGTTCTTTTGTTTTCCATACCCTCCTGGAACTGACTGGGGTGAGTGCTGGGCTAGGCTGAAGGCTCTTCTCAGGGATGTAAACATAGAACCTCCTGTTCTCACTGAACCTAACAGAGACCCATGTGATCTTTGAGTACTTGGAGGCAGGAGAACTCACTCGGGACTGAGTCCTTCCAAGTCTACTGTTAATGGGGCCATTTTTATGCCCAGAGCCCTTTCAGGCTTTGACCACAGACGTGCACAACCTATGGTGGTGAAACTAGGAGACAATTCTATTCTCTCGATCCTGGATTTTTTTTTCCTGTAACATTCTTTCCCCAAAGCAGAGAAGACAGAAAGCGCTCACATCCCAAACTGGCAGGGAGATCAGCAGTGATGTGCTCCATATTGTTGTTGTTTGGATCATCTTTGTGAGAAGAAAGTTCTGGAGGTGAGCAGACAGCAAGAGCGTGGTTTTCAGCACAGTTGTGCAGCCTAGGGCAGCTATCAGAGCTGCGTCTGTGGATGGGGCTCAGTTGGCTGCTGGCGGTACAGTGGGCCTGGACACCTGGTGTAAGAAGAAGGAGGTGAGACCCAACAATGTCCCTGCAGTGTGACAGAGGGGGCAAGTGTCACGTATCGAGAAGGAGAGTTACAGCAGAGGCCTATAGCGGTTTTACTCTTGTCAGATAGCCAGCTGAAGAAGAGGAGATTCAAGGAGAGAGGAGATGTTCTTGGGACATCGTGATAACTATTACACTCACTGCCATTTTATATTCATGATCACCACTACCACATCATCATCATTATCATCCTCACCACCATCATCACCACCACCATCACGGTTACCACAGTACCATCATCACCTGCACCATCATTGTTCTCACATTATCACTACCATGAGATCACCAATGCCACACCATCGCCACCCACCACCATCACCATCACTCCCAGGATGGTGCTGAAGGTTAGTTAGTCTGAGGCCACCGGAGATCCCAGGCAGTTCGTTCCACTTTGCACAATCAGTGTGCTTTTCTCCAGGTGATGGAGGACCCTCTCACCTAGGACAGTACAGATGAGTACTGTCTTTTCTCTACCTCTATGGCCAGCACATCTCCACTGGGAGCTGATTTCTCTAATTGAAGATTCAGGACTGCTGCCCAGGGCTTGGAGGCTCCTACCCTTCTGAATTCTAAACACTGTGGAGTGCATTTGAAATTCCTTGGCAGCTGAGGAAGGAAAAAATGTGCTTGAGTTGCTCTTTTGTTTTCCTTCTCTTAAAGAGCCTCAGAGGTCATTTTGGTGGCAAGCCAAAGTTCCCCGGACAAGCACATTCCCATCCAGAGACAGGAGTTGACTTCTGATGTCTGCTGAGACTGGCCTTGTATTGTCCTTGAAGAGGAAAGGGAGTCCCATTTTATAAAGCTTTTCTGTGCCTGATCTTCTGCAGTACTGACCTCTGGCCTCTAACCCCATCCTAGCTAGACTTCCAGTCCAGTTATTGGTGTCTGACCATGGATGGGACAGAAAGGGAGCCACGAAACTCCCAATCTTCCAGGTAGATCGCAATCATGTTCTACTGAACCAGCATTGCACCTGCTTCAGACAGAGACCAGAATACCCTGCACATCACACTTTCCGGATGCAGTGTGTGTCTTCCACCCTGTCCTTACATTTCTGTTACACAGCTGAGGCTGCTGGGGGCCAAGGAGCTGCTTCACGTCCCTGAGATCAGAAAGTGGACTTGGTGTTTGTGCTGGAAACATTTAACTTCTCGAGTTGAGACTTGTCCCTCCTCGTCAGACTTCTTCTATTGGGATTCCTTCCTGTGACTTTGTCTCTGGGGAATTAATGAAGAGGATTTGATTAATGGATTCCTAAAAATTCTCAGGTTGGGGAAATGAAGTTTACAAACTAGGACAAGTGGCTGGATCCTCAGCATTTTAATTCAGGCAGGCCTTGTCAGGATGTGGGATGAAGCAGCACTGGAGAGCTTTGAGAGCATGCAAGAGTACACAGGGCACTTTTCCAGGCAGGCATCATGCAGAACAGACAGGGGAATGGAGTGCCAGGGGCAGCAGGGAGTTCTCTGGTCCTTGAGCAGTTTCTGCCCCCGTCTAGAGCTCAGTGTAGACCTCCGTAACTCGCTACGTGCTCTGTAGACCAGCGTCTGGATCACGTTCTGAGTTGCCACGGGAGATCTCCCTACAGCTCTGGCTGCTGCATCAGAATCTGCATTTGAACATGGCCCCTGGGTGACCTGAATGCACAATGCCATTTGCAGGGCCCTGAGCGGAGAGGCTGAGCCTGCAGCCTCTGATCACCCTGGATGCTGCTGCTGGACTCCAGCGAGCTCTCAGTTCCTCTCCAACCCCGGGACTGTGTCTCTCCGGGAACAGTGTGACACATGAAGAATAGCATGTTCCCCACCCTCTCCCACTATTGCTCTGTTGTTTTGACCTCGCGGACATTTTTAATGCAAACATCGATGTGAGAATTCTTGCAACATTAATTTTCTGCAACACAGCACTTTCTGGAGCAGATTCCATTAAGCCATCTTAATCCAGGGCTTAATTTTCTATGCAACTCCACTAAACCATTTCCATTTTTTTCATTAAAATGTTCATTTGTTTCAAATTGTTTTCATGGGATCTATTATTCTCCGCTTAAATTTTATGGAAAACATTTGACTCATCAGTTTTATTCCTTACACTAACTTTTACTGGTTCTAACCGCTGCATTTTAACTGCTCAACGTCCATGTTCATCTCTTCACACCAGCCGATACTCTCACACGGAAGGTTCATGAGCCTTCCTTCCCCAGCACCCAGTGTGTTTATAGGGTCCGACCCAGAGAGTTTAATAAGCTCATTCAATAATAGAAACTGGTTTTGCAGTATTCATTTCAGTTCAATATGTATTTAATGAAACACAAGCTGCAAAATGGACGCACTGATACACCTAAGAGGAAAGTTTTCACCAGATATCTGAGGAAATGCCCCTGCCCCAGAGAAAGTGAGTTCATCAGGCACTGTAGGAGACACCCATTCTCCAAAGACAAGCATCTGACCTAACAGCTTCTAGTCTGTCACCTGTGTACTCTACCCTGATTTAGCCACCAAAATGCCACCAGCCTGTGTGTGTGGAGTACATGTGCGTATAGAAGTATCCATGTACATATGTTTACATATTTGTGTTTTATATCTATGTATGCACTTACGTGTGTATACATATATATATTTGTGCATATGAGTGCAGATACAGCTGTATTGATGCACATTTGTGTCTCTATGTGCATATATGTGCATGCCTATGTGTGTGTGTGTGGATGTGAATTTGTTGGTGTTATACTTGTATGTTTATTGTAGGTGCATTTGTATTCATGTACAGATATGAATGAATGTGTTTGCATTTGTTTAAAGTGTGACTGTGTGTACATATGAATGTTCCTCTGGGTGCATACATATGTCAGTGTGCATACATTTGTGCCTCCGTATTGTTGTATACATGAATACAATGAACATATATGTATATATTATACTTATATATACATGTCTGTGTATGCATGCCTTTGTGTGTGGTTATGCATATGTGATTGTATTTGCATGTACCTGTGTTTGCTCATGAATATGACTGTGTAGACATGTGTGTATATATATATATACATATATATATATATATATGTCTTTCTGTTCACGTGCACATTAGTTGTAAGCTTGCATGTGAATATGAGTTGAGTGTGTATATATGTGTGTGGCTCTATGCATATGTGTACATAGGCATGTTTGTACACTCCATCTTCTTTTTTGTCTGCTTTTCCCCCTGTCTCTACCCAAATCTTTTTATTGAAAATTTTCAGTCTTATTAGAAGATGAACATAGTCATTGATTTTACAATTCAATCATTATTGAATATCTATCTTCGACCCACAAATACTTCTATCAGCCAGATGATCTTTTGTTCCCCGATAGATGGTAGCAAATTTTAAACACACACATTCTCAGAGAGAGAGGGGGGAAGAGAGAAAGGGGGGAGGGAGGGAGAGAGAGATTCTGATTCATAGTATTTGCATTTTTATTAAATTAATTATTTTTATTTTTTCTAGCCTGATCACAGTTTCCCTTTCCTGTCTCTTCTTCTCCTAGGTCCTCCACATAAAATCCTCTATTTTGCCCCACTCCTCCTTTCTCTTCAGAAAACATCAGGCGTCCCATGTATATCAGCCAGCCATGGCATATCAAGTTGCAGTAAGACCAGGCACCTCCTCTCCTATTAAGGCTGGATGAGGCAACCCTGTAGAAGGGAAGGTGTCCCAAAAACAGTCAACAGAGTCACAGACAGCCCATGCTCCAACTCTTAGCAGTCCCACAAGAAGACCAAGCTACACAACTGTAACATATATGCAGAGGGCCTAGGTCAGTCCCATGCAGGCTCCCTGGTTGGCAGTTCAGTCTCTGTGAGCCCCTGTGAGCCCAGGTTAGTTGATTCTGTGGTTTTCTTGTGGTGTCCTTGTCCCCTTTGGTTCCCATAATCCTTCCTCCCCTTCTTTCGCAGGATTCTCTAATGTCTGCCTAGTGTGTGCCCGTGGGTCTCTGCATCTGTTTTCACTAGTTGCTGAATGGAGTCAGCTACGCTACAGTCTGTGAGTATAGCAGAATATCATTAGGAATCATTTTGTTGACTTTTTTCCCAGTCATGTTTGGTTTTATCCTAAGTCTCTGGACTTTCAAGCCTCTGAGTCCTGGCCTTCTGGGCAGTGTCAAAACACTAACACCCTGATGGAGGAGAGTTATCTGTCTATGTTACTTTCATTGGTTAATTAATAAAGAAAACTGCCTTGGCCCTTTAAGAGACAGAAAATTAGGTAGGTGGAGTAGACAGAACAGAATTCTGGGAAAGAGAGGGGAGATGCTTCAGGCAGTCTCCATGCTTCTCCTCTCCGAGATGGACGCAGGTTAAGATCTCTCCTGGTAAGCCACACCTCGTGGTGCTACACAGATTACTAAATATGGGTTAAAGGAAGATGTGAGAATTAGCCAATAAGAGGCTGAAACTATGGGCCAGGCAGTGTTTTAAAAGAATACAGTTTCCGTGTAATTATTTTGGGTGTAAAGCTAGCTGGCGGCGGGGTGGCAGGACGCAGCCCTGCCGCTCCATTCTACAACACCCTGTCATGGTATGACTCTCAAGCTGGACAAGTCATTGGTTGGCCACTATTATAATTCCTGTGCCACCTTTACCCAACATATCCTGTGGTCAGGGCAAATTGTAGGTTCAAGGTTATGTGGCTGGTTGATGTCCCAATCTCTCCACTGGAGGTCTTGTTTGGTTACAGGAGATGGTCAGTTCAGTCTCCATATCCCCTATTGCTGGGAGTCTTCTCTAGGGTCACCCTCATAGATTCCTGGGAGTGTTCATTGCTCTAGGTTTCTAGCTCATGCCAGAGATGCCCCTGATTCCAGTCGTCTCTGTAGTGGTGGGCTGCAGGCAGCATTCCCATCCAGCTCCCAGCTACCTGGCTAGCTTATGCCCTGAAATAACAACACATGAACTGTATTCATTTAAACACTGCCTGACCCATTAGTTTCAGCCTCTTACTGGCTAACTCTCACATTTTTATTAACCCATATTTAGTAATGTGTGTAGCACTATGAGGGGAGGCTTACCAGGAAGATTCTAGCCTACGTCCATCTTGGGTCGGAGCTTCATTGCATCTGACTCACTTCCCTTCTTCCCAGCATTCTGTTTTGTCTACTCCACCCACCTATGTTCTAACCTATCAGGCCAAGTAGTTTCTTTATTAATTAACCAATAAAACAGCAGATAGATAGGAACACTCCTACATCACGTCTCTCCCGGGACTCTCTCCCTCCATCTCCCCCAACCTGATCCCTCCTGTTTCTATCCTTCTCTACTGTGATAGCTCTTCTATTTCTCTTCACAGTGAGATTCTTGCATCCTGCCTTGTATTTTTTCTTTGTTCTATGTGTTTAAGATTTTGATTATCATGTGGTATGTAAAGGGTCTAGAAATAAGAATGAGGATATAGAAATATAGGTACCAGAAATTAGAATGTAGAAGTTAGAATGTAGAAAGGGATACATAAAATTGTAAACTTAAGCAAACTATTAGCAGCCTTCTCAGCATGGGCTCTCGTGCTGCCGCAGTCACCTTTCTGTTGTTGATTGTATGATGTCACTGACTGTTGTGTGATGTTTGGGTTTGGAATGAGTATAGGTCTAGGTATTGATTCGTGAGTTTGTCTTTGTTGCATGGGTGTTTTGTTCCTTGGTTTCTGTTTCCTTTCTGGTGTTATGGCCTAAGAGGCTAAGGGCTCTGGTGATTGGCAAGTCTTCAGGTTCAGTGGGGTGCCTCCACTGGTTTCTTCCGACTCTGGCATCTTGAATGATAACTTTGCCTCTGTGTCTCCAAATAACTGTGTGGACTTTGGGATCCTGGGTACCTGCTTGATCTTTGGGATTTCTGATATGGTTTGGCCCCCAGTAAAGCAGTTTTCTGCCAATGTTGTGGGCTGGGATATGGAGCTCAGGGGAGGGGGTGCTTCAGGGGTGTTAGCTGGCAGTGGGTGGTGTCTTACCTTGGGTCACTAGAACCGACCTGACTGTGGGTGAAGCAGACCGTGGGCCAGAATATGGAGCCCAAGGGAGGGGGTATAGTCTGGGAGTTGAATGGGCTTTAAGGAGCATTAGTGGGTGAGTGTGCGGAGTCTTATAGTGGGGACTCCAGGACCAGCCTGGCCCCTGGTAAAGATGTTGGAGCTGTGACTAGAATCGTCATTCTAGTTATTATTTTACCCATATATGACAGGCAAGAATATTCGGCAACATGTAAAAGTAACACTGCTAAATGGGCTGGAAATTGACAGAGGAAAACAATCAGAATGACGAAAAATCGATCTGCAAAATTTGACCCAAAAGGTCGAAACTCGATGGAAACCGAGCAATTAAAGTTCAGCTTGGATGAAGGCCGTGCTGAAAGCCTGTGAAAGCTAGGGTAGAGGAGACCTGCAGGGACTCCAGAGCTTAGCGAGCACCTTGGACTGTAGAGCTGGCACCGTCTCTGGCTAAATGAGAAAACGGCCCCCAGACTTTGGGAACCAATCACCCTGAGGAAACTGAGGGTTATTGACACTTGTTCAGCAGAGGTCAAAAGTTCTGGGATTGTTTTTCTTTCTTTCTTGGGTTAAGTTCTCACTAAGTTGCTCTCTGACTCCATACCTAAGCAATCTTCCTGATTCAAGGGCGAGGAGTGTCTGTGGTGCACGTCACCATGCCCCGCTTTAGATTTGGAGTTTGTTTTTAGATCAGTCAGGGTGGACTGGGCAACATGTTACACATTTTAGTGATTTATTACTGTGAACATGGTTTTTTTTTTTCTCCTGGGTTTGTAAGCTAGCCCATCTCTAGACAGCTTTGATAGCCTGGGATCACTGACTACCTAAAATTTAATTGAATGGTTTAGGCAAAAGTGGAAGAGGACAGATCAACCACACAAGGTCCAAGCCCGATGCTCCATCCACGAAACTACAGGGTCGAACTGCCTCAACGGGTAGGAAAACATACTCCACCTTAGTGGGAGATGTTGCAGACTGGCATAGCCAAACCAGGCAGGCACAATCCCAGTATGGAAAGAAGGAGAGGATTGGTGGGGATACAGGGCAGCCTTCATAGCCTTGGGCAGGAACAGTGATGGCTCTGTGCCAGCCTTGTTCCCGGTACCCTGTTCTCATTACCTAGTCTGAGAGCTCAAGTCATTATCATTGAGCTTCTCTTTCCTCAGCTTGGAGATGGATGTAGTAATAGCATCCGTCACTTAGGATCTCAGTGAGGGTGGCTTGATTCATCTCCCTGGCCTTCTAACTGGTCCTCTTGTTTTTGCCTCGCATGGCCTGTGGTCTATTCTCTGCGCATGAGCCGTTTATCCCCTGAGTACAAGAAACTCACACAGACAGACAGTAGATTAGTGGCTGCTGGGCCTGAGGATGAACAGAGGGTGGGGAAATGAAAAGTGATAGCTTTAAATAGGCTTGCTTGCTTTTGAGATGATTCAAAGATTCTGAAGTTGCGATTATGTGTATTAGTGGTTTTTCTTGTTACTGAAGTAAAATAAAACAATGTATAGAAGGAGGGGCTTATTTTGGCTCACAGTTTGAGAGTACACAGTCCATCATGGTGGTGAAGGCTTGTGGCAGGAATGTAAGGCAACTGGTTATATTGTATCTGTAGTCGGAAGAGAGGGGGAGGGGAGGGAAGGGGAGGGAAGGGTGAAATGGAAGGGGGAGAAGAGGAGAGGGCTCTGAGAGGCTGGTATCCAACTCACTTTCTCCTTTCTTCCTTTTAAATCAGCCTGGGACCTGAACCTCTGGAATGGTGCCATGCACATTCAGGGTGAGTCTTTTCAGCCAGTCCTCTTTGGAAATGGCCTCAGACATACTCAGAATCTTGCTTGTCTCTTAAGTGATTCTAATTCCTGTCATGTTGATAAGCAAGACTAACACCACATTGTGTGAGGGTGACTATGTTGCCTTCTTCCTGGAAGCCTCTTCCCACAGATACTGCCCCTCCCTTAGGTCTTTGCATAAATGCGTTGAGGCTTTCCCCAGGCCCCACTCTGTGATCATATCTTCCACAGCCCCTTCCCCCTTTTTCTTGACATTTTCTTCAGCTATGTGCTTTATTTATTATCTACCGCCTTCGCCCTGAAATACACAACAGAACGCAGCCCTGAGGAAGGCGAGGCTCATCTCTCTGCTTCACTGCTCTGTCTGAGGATAGTGCTGGCATACAGCAAACCCTCCATAAATATTTGCTGAATGGGTGATATGAACAACCCACTGCTTGGTGAGTGCCCAGGGCCTGGTGTGCAGCAGGAACATAAGCTTCATTATTGTTATTTATTTCAAATCAGCTACTTAATTACCAAATTTTCTATCTAAAGTGGATCTGAGTTTGAGTCGAATGTCTTCCCCCTAGGGAGTTCTTCGTGCTCCTGCAATGTCTGCAGACTTAGTGCTTCAGGCCCAGGTTTCTTTCTGCTGGGCACAGGGAGCGGTGGCAATTATAAATCTCTAGGTTCTGAATCTCCTGCTGATTTATGGAGAAAGTATCAGTTTGTTGCTAAATGTAATGCCCAGCTCGGAACAAAGAAGAAGAACTGGCTAAACATGAGTGCCAGGGCTGACAGAAGAACGGATTGGACTGAGTCATGTAAGCTGACTTGTCTGCTGTCTCCCTTGGTGACAGCTGAAATGATCACCATAAGAACACATCTTTTTTTAAATTTTATTTTATTTATTTTTAATTGAGCTATACATTTTCTGCACTCCCCTTCCTCTGTCTCCTTCACCCTCTCCTCTGCCCTCACAATCCCAATTTACTCAGGAGAGCTTCTCTTTTTCTCCTTCCTAGGCAGATTCACATATGTCTCTCTTAGGGTCCTCCTTGTTACCTAGGTTCTCTGGGATGAACTGCAGGCTGGTTATTCTTTGCTTTATGTCTAAAAGCCACTTATGAGTGAGCAATATTATATTTGTCTTTCTGGGCCTGAATTACCTCACCTGTTTTTTTTTTTTTTTTTTTTTTTTTTTTTTTTTTTTTTTTTTTTTTTTTTTTTTTGTGCTGTCCATTTGCCTGCAAATTTCAAGATGTCATTTTTTACCACTGAGTAGAATTCCATTGTGTAAATGTACACATTTTCCTTATCCATTCTTCGGCTGAGGGGCATCTAGGTTGTTTACAAATTCTGGCTATTATGAATAATGCTGCTGTGAACATAGTTGAGCAAATGTCCTTGTGATATGATTGAGCATCCTTTGCATACATGCGCGAGAGTGGTATTGCTGGGTCTTGAGGTAGATTGATTCCTAATTTTCTGAGAAATCACCATACTGATTTCCAAAGCAGCTGAACAAGTTTGCACTCCCACCAGCAATAGGGGAGTTTTCCTCTTGCTCCATATCCTCTCTAGTATAAGTTGCCATCAGTGTTTTTGATCATGGCCATTCTGTAGGTGTAAGATCTCAGAGTTGTTTTGGTTTGCATTCCCCTTATGGCTAAAGATGTTGAGCTTTTTGTTAAGTATCTTTTGGCCATTTGAGATTCCTCTGTAGACAAAAGTTTCTGTCCCACCTGGTCCCTCAGTCATTCAATCCCCCCCAAAACACGCAGAAGCTTATATTAATTATAAATTGTTTGGTCTATTAGCTCAGGATTATTATTAACTATCTCTTACAACTTAAATTAACCCATAATTCTTGTCTATGTTTAGTCACATGGCTTGGTACCTTTTATCAGTGAGGGATTCTCATCTTGCTTCCTCTGCATCTGGCTGGTGACTAACTCTTCCTTTCCTCTTCCCAGAATTCTCTTGCTGGTTGCCCTGCCTATACTTCCTCCCTGGCTACTGGCCAATCAGTGTTTATTTTTTTAACTGATACAAGTGACAAATCTTTACAGTGTACAAGAATGTTATCCCACAGTATTTCTCCAATCTTTCTTTTCATAACAAGAACCTTGAATCTAATTTCCTTTGTTTAGCTTTTTTTTCCTGACCATTATCCATAACAACTTGTAATCAACATGCTAAACAAAGACAAACATCCATAATGCTTTTTTTGGGGGGGGATGTGGGCATAGTTCTCTAGGTTACTTCCTGCTATTTGGAGGTGTTGGTAATCTTATGGACATCATGTCCTTTTGCTTTACAGAAGCTTCTAAGTTTCAGGAGGTCCCATTTATTAATTGTTGTTCTCAGTATTTGCGCTACTGGAGTGATATTTTTCAAGTGGTCTCCTGTGTCCATGCATTCAAGGCTACTTCCCACTTTCTCATCTATAAGATTCAGTGTGGTTGGTTTTATGTTAAGGTCTTTGATACATTTGGACTTGAATTTTGTGTATAGCAATAGATATGGATCTATTTTCATTCAGTCAATATCCAGCTATGCCATCACCATTTATTGAAGACACTTTCTTTTTTCCATTTTATAATTTTAGCTTCTTTGAAAAACAACAGGTGTTTGTAGGTGTGTGGGTTGATATCCAGGTCTTTGATTGGTTCAATTGGTCCTCCTGTCTGTTTTTATGTCAATACCAGGCTGTTTTCAGTATTGTAGCTCTGTAGTAGAGTTTGAAGACAAAGACTGTGATGCCTCCAGAAGTTCCTTTATTGTACAGGATTGTTTTGGCTATCCTGGGTTTTTGTTTTTCCATATGAATAGAGTATTGTTCTTTTGATGTCTCTGAAGAATTTTGTTTGGATTTCAATGGGGATTTCATTAAATCTGTTGATTGCTTATGGTAAGATTGCCATTTTTTCTTTGTTATTTCTACCTATCCAAGAGCATGGGAGATCTTTCCATTTTCTGATGTCTTTTTGATTTCTCTCTTCAGGGATTTAAAGTTCTTGTCACACAGGTCTTTCACTTCTTTGATTAGTGTTACTCCAAGATATTTTATGTTATTTGTGGCTATTGTAAAGGATGATGTTTCTCTGATTTCTTTTTCAGCCCATTTATCATCTGTATATAGGAGGGCTACTAATATTTTTAGTTAATCTTGTATACTACTATATTACTGAAGGTGTTTATCAGTTGTAGAAGCTCCATGGTGAAATTTGGGGGATTACTTATGTATACTATCGTATCATCAGCAAATAATGAAAGTTTGACTTCTTTTCCAATTTGTATCCCCTTGATCTCCTTTTTTTCTTGATCTTATTGCTCTAGCAAGAACTCCAAGTACTGTATTGAATATATATGGAGAGAGTGGATAGCCTTGTCTTGTTCCTGATTTCAGTGGGATCACTTTGAGTTTCTCTCATTTTAGTTTGATGTTGGTTGTTAGCTTGCTGTGTGCTGTGTTTGTTATGTTTAGGTATGGTCCTTGTATCCCTGCTCTCTTCAAGGCCTTTATCATGAAGGGGTATTAAATTTTGTCAAAGGCTTTTTCCGCATTTAATGAGATGATCATCTGGTTTTCTTTCCCCAGCTTGTTTATATGGTAGATTACATTGATAGATTTTCATATGTTGAACCATCCCTGCATCTCTGGGATAAAGCCTACTTGATCATGGTGGATGATTTTTCTGATGTCTTGTTGGATTCGGTTTGCCAGTATTTTACTGAGTATTTTTACACTAATGTTCATGAAGGAGACGCGTCTGAAATTCTCTTTCTTAGTACATAAATGTCTTTCTATAGTTTTGGTATCAGGGTAACTGTAGACTCATAAAAAGAGTTTGGCAATGCTCCTTCTGTTTCTATTGTGTGGAAGAGTTTGAAGAGCATTGGTATTGGTTCTTCTTTGAAAATTTCTACACTGAAACAATCTGGTCTTGGCCTTTTTTTTTTTTTTTTAGTGGGGAGTCTTTTGACGACTGTTTCTATTTCTTTAGCAGTTATAGGTCTATTTAATTGGCTTTCTGGTCTTGATTTAATTTTGGTAAGTGGTCCTTATTCAGGAAATTGTCGATTTCCTTTAAGTTTTCCAATTTTGTGGAGTATAAGTTTTTGGAGTATGATCTGATGATTCTCTGGATTTCCTCCCTGTCTGTTCTTATGGCCCTTGTTTATTTCTGACTTTGTTAATTTGGATATTCTCTCTCTGCCTTTTGTTTAGTTTGGATAAAGGTTTGTCTGTTTTGTTGATTTTCTTGAAGAAGCAATTCTTGGTTTCACTGATTTTTTTTGTATTGTTTAATTTGTTTCTATTTTGTTGATTTCACTTCTCACTTTGATTATTTCCTGCCATCTAGGCCTTTGTGTAAGTTTGCTTCTTTTTGTTCTAGGGCTTTCAGGTGTTTTGTTAATTTGCTAGTGTGGGATTTTTCCAGCTTCTTTATGTAGGCATGTAGCACTATGAACTTCCCTTTTAACACTGTTTTCATAAGTTTGGGTATGTTATGACTTCATTTTCATTGACTTTTAGGAAGTCTTTAATTTCTTTCTTATTTCTTCCTCACCCAGTGGTGAACAGTTGAACATTGTTCATGAGTTTGTAGGTTTTCTGCAATTAGTGTTGCTGTTGAATTTTAACTTTAAGCCATGATGGTCTGATAAGACACAGGGGATTATTCCATTTTTTTGTATCTGTTGAGGTTTGCTTTGTTACTGAATATGTGGTCAATTTTGGAGAAGGATCCATGAGTTGCTGAGAAGAAGATATATTCTTTTGTGTTTGAGTGAAATATTCTATAGATGTCTGTTAAGCCCATTTGAGTCATAAAAAGTTCCTTTACTTCTCTGTTAAGTTTCTGTCTGGCAGACTTGGACAAGTCTGGTAATAGTGGGGTATTTAAGTTTCCCACTACTAGTGTATCAGGCTTGATTTAAGCTTTAGTAATGTTTCTTTTACAAATGTTTGTGCCCTTGTATTTGGGGCATAGTTTATCAAAACTTCATTTTGATAAATTTTTCCTACGATGAATAAAAAATGATCTTCTTCATTTCTTTTGACTAATTTTAGTTTGAAGTCTGTTTTGTTTAGATATTAGGATAGTTATACTGGTTTGTTTCTTAGGTCCATTTGATTGGAAAATCTTTTCCAACACTTTACTCTAAGGTAATGCCTGTCTTTGTAGTTGAGGTGTGATTCTTATATACAGTAGAAGGATGAGTTCTGTTTTTGTACCAAATCCATTAGCCTGTGTCTTTTATTGGTGAATTTAGTCCATTAATATTAAGTGATATTAATGACCAGTGATTGCAAGGTCCGGTTATTTTGTTTTTGTTGTTGTTGGTGGTGTTGTGTGTGTTTCTCTTTGGAATTTGCTGGTTTGGGATTATCTATTTCCTATATATTTTGTGGGTGTAGCTAATTTCCTTTGGTTGGAGTCTTCCTTCTAGTACCTTCTATAGGGTTGGATTTGTGAGTATGTATTGATTAAATCTGGTTTTGTCATGTAATATCTTGTTTTCTCTGTCTATATTGATTGAAAGCTTTGCTGGATATAGTAGTATGGACTGGCATCCATGGTCTCTTATTGTCTACATAATGCCTAACCTGGACCTTCTGGCTTTCATTGTTTCTATTGAGAAGTCAGGTGTAATTCTGATAGGTTTGTCTTTGAATGCTACTTGTCCTTTTTCCTTTGCAGCTCTTAATATTCTTTCTTCTGTATGTTTAGTGTTTTGATTATTATGTGGTGAAGGGACTTTCTTTTTTAGTCCCATCTATTTGGTGTTCTGTAAGATTCTTGTATTTTCATAAGCATATTTTTCTTTCTTGGGAAAGTTTTATTCTATGGTTTTTTGAATATATTTTCTGTGCCTTTGAGCTGAACTTCTCCTTCTTCAATTCCTATTTTTCTTTGGTTCAGTCTTTTCATGGTGTCCCAGATATTCTGGTTATTTTGTGCTAAGAATTTGTTGGATGTAATATTTTCTTTGACTGATGAATCTATTTCCTCTATAGTATTTTCAACACCTGAGATTCTCTCTCCCATCTCTTGTATTCTGTTGTTTATGCTTGTGTTAGTAGTTCCTGGTTGTTTTCCCAAATTTTCCATTTCGATTTCCCTTGGTTTGTGTTTTTTTCCTTATTGACTCTATTTCAGTTTTCAAGTCTTGAACCATTTCTTTCACCTTTTTGATTGCTTCTTCTTGGTTTTCTTTAAGGGATTTGTTGATTTCTTCCAATTTTTTTGGTTGTTTTTTCCTTCATTCCTTTAAGGGAATTTTTTTTTTTTTTTTTGTTTTTTTTTTTTTTTGTTTTTCGAGACAGGGTTTCTCTGTGGCTTTGGAGCCTGTCCTGGAACTAGCTCTTGTAGACCAGGCTGGTCTCGAACTCACAGAGATCCGCCTGCCTCTGCCTCCCGAGTGCTGGGATTAAAGGCGTGCGCCACCACCGCCCGGCCCTTTAAGGGAATTTTTAAATTCCTCATTAGGGGTCTCCATCGTTTTTATAAAGTTACTTTTAAGGTCATATTCTGCTTCATCTGTGTTGGGATGTTCAGATCTTCCTGTTGTAGAACCATTAGTTTCTGGTGGTGCTGTACTGCTTTTTATGTTGTTGAGTGTATTCTTACCCTGTTGTATACCCATCTGTTCCTCCAATCAGAACAGATAGAGCCTGTGTTTCAGGGGGTCCCTTTCCCTCCAATTGGTGTAGCTGGGGCTGTGGCTCCATTGAACACTCCTTTAGGTTTAGGCAGAGGTGAGACTTCAGTGATCATATGTTTCTCCAGGTGTCTTTGGGTCCAAGGCTCAGAAGGTTGTTCCTCATGGTGTTGGGGCTGAGGCTCCACTGATCAAATGACTTCTGGAGGCCACCACTGTTGTTGCAGTCCACTGTGTTGCTGCTCATGCTTCTCCCTGCATCCTGGCCTGCCCCAGCATGCTGCTTCTCCTCCCGACAGCCTGGCATAAGAACACATCTTTAGCACCCTGCTCCTTACACTTTAGTCTTCTGTTTCTAAACAGACCTGTTTGCTTCAAGATGTCTCCTTGGCACAGAGTTCAAGTTGTCAACCCTTGCATGACTCCTGCATATATCTTGCTATCAGTCTGCTTCCATCAGGATTTTTTTAAACTGGACCTGTTATATTCAGGGCTGGCCTGAAAATTGCTCTGTAGTTGATGATTACCTTGAACTTGTGGTTTCTCCTGCCTGTCCCTCCCAAGTGCTGGAATTATAGGATCATTTCCCAGTTTTATGAGGCAGGCAATCAAATGCAAGGCTTTATTTGTGCCACTCTGTCAGATGAATGTCATCCCCAACCCTATGCTTATTTCTTCAAGACAATGCTCCAACTCTAAACCCCCAAGAGCAATGCCTGCAGACTTTACCCTGAAACTTCCATCCACATGCCGATGAGCAACTTTTTAGTTCATTTTAGCTTCAATTTGCAGTGCACAGCATAGGGAGCTAAGTATGGTCTCTCCATCATCAGTCACCGCTTAATGGGCACTGTCTGCCTAAGAATGGTCTTGCTGAGGTCATTAGGATGATCTGGAATGTCTTGCTGGATAAGGAGGAGCCTAGGTTTTTTAAAGATAAACTCACACTGCATAAGGCTTACAAAAGCCCACCTCAGTAACAGGAGCCATCAATAATAAGGATGCAAACATCAAAAGGCCTCAAGATCCTGTATTTGCAAATCCACCATTCAAATACCAACGTTATCCATTAGGCAACTGACAGATCATCAGAGAGTCCAGTAAGCTGCAAAGACCGGAGCAAGCTGTGAAGGGACTCTGGCCAGCTCGAGCATGACAAACACTTCTCCCCCATTCCCTCTCGCTTGCTAAAAACCATTAGATTATATTCCTAAAGCTAGCCACCAAGGTCTAGTCCTTTATTCAGCCACTTCTTCCTCCTGAGGTTGACTACCAATATCCAACTATCAAAGTATCGGCATTCAGCAATCATTAGTCCCATTTGACTCACCTAATTAACAAGCATAATTAAAATTAAACAGCTTATCGTAACATGAGGGTTTCCCCTTCTATCTTTATAAACCATTTTCCTATGTACCAGGCCTGTCTTCTTTCTATTTGGAAGTTGTCCTTTGTCTCCTATGGGGAGGACACCAATATGGCTCTTCCCCCTCTTCCTTGTTCCCTTCCCCTTCTCCCTCATCCTCTGTCTCCTATCTTTGTCTTCTATCCATGTCCTCTGTCCCTCTGAAGCAAATAAATCTCCTTTGTGCTGAGAACTTGGAGTTGAGTGTCTTGAGTCGACTTCAGGGTTCCTACAAGCTGAGTCATTAAAATGTGTGTGTGCATGCATGCATGTGTGTGTTTGTTTTTGTGACTGTTTTTTTTAAAGTTAATAGACCATTCGAAATGAGTTCAGAGAATCCTGTTTTAGCATGTCTTGTGTGATTTAGATCTAAAGACATGGTCTTGGCTTGCTAGAAGGCTCTGCATTAGCAGTTCTTGACAGGAAGGAACTTCATTTATCTTCAGATCAGTTTAGCTCTTTCTAAGGGGGTGATGGGCTATAGGTTCAGAGTTGAAGAAGTTAGAGTCTTGTCTTACTGAATGTCACAGCTCAAGACAATTGCAGATCCTTTCCTCTATGACACAAATAGCAACCATGTAGAAACCAAGCAGAGGATTTGCATGGTATTTATTAGACTATGGGTACCAGTGTCTGAGTATGAACGTTTATAAAGGCAAAGGCCACACCATAAGAATCACAAATATGAAAAGATCTATAGTTATTGTAATGGCTAATAGTAGTTGTCAACTTGATAAGCTTTGAATCATCTAGGGACAAGTCTCTGAGCCTTATGTAATGTGGTATTGTCTAGAACAGGCTCATTGAAGACCCACCATAAGTATTAGTGGTACAATGGTCTTAGACTTCATAAAAATGAGAAAGTGAGCCGAGCACCAGCATGCATTACTCTCTGCTTCCTGACTGTGGATGCAGCGCAGCCAGCTGCCCCAGCTCCTGCTGCTAGCCTTCCTTGCCAGAAAGACTGCACTGAGCTGTGAGCTGAAATGAACCCTTCCTTCGTCCAGCCTCTTTTGTCAGGCATCTCACCGCAGCATCAGGAGCCTTGTGCCTCTTTCTATCACTTTTCATTTTAGCCCTTCTGCCCAAGGCAAACACTAATCTATTTTCTGTCTTGGCCAATTTTATTTTCCTAGGCTTTTGTATGATAAAATCATATAGAATGTTGGCTATTGTATCTGGTTTCTTTCACTTAGCATAATGTTTTTGTGGTTCATCCATTAGATGCCCTTGGAAGCAATATTCCAACATCAATATACAATTTTATCATTCCCCTTCATCTGTGGCATGCTTGCTCATTTCAATAATGGCTGAGATTTGATCCCTCATTGCTAATGCTAGCACAGTTATTTTTTGCCTTTGTTCACCTTTTATGAAATAATAAGAGTGAAAGGAAATGAATCAGCTAAATAAATCATATCAACAAAGACAGCAATGATACTGGAGCTACCATTTGGCAGACAGGGTGGTTGCACAGTCAGGGACTTGCTGGATAGATGTGAAAGTTAAATTCCAGTGCACACATTTGATTTACAGGTATTAATAAACCAGGGATGAAAGTGCCAAGATAGCACTTAAATTGATGGCTATAAGGGATTCCCAGTGAGTATTATTATCATTGTCCTCCACATCCCTCAAACAACAGCAGCTACCCTTTTCTGAGAGCATGCTATGTGTGAGATACTATACAGTCTGGTTCCTACACATGTTTGTCTTTATTTTCAGCTCCTATTTGACTGCATCTTATTATCATTAATTGTTTGACAGACAGGGTCTCATGTGACTCAGGCTGGGTTTGAACTCACTGTGTAGCTGTGGATGACTCTGAACACCTGACCCTTCTGTCTCCTCCTCCTCCCAGGTGCTGGGATCACAGGCTGCAGTACACAGGTTATGTGGCTCTGTAGCCCTATTCCAGGACTCTCATTCCAGCTGGGCAAGCAGCCTGCCAACAGAGATGCATCCCTACCTCCACTTTATGTTTTATTTTCTCATTATTTTTAGTTCACAGATGGAGAAAATTAGGCCCAGAGATTATGAAGAAGTATAACATAAAGGGGAGAGCCAGGGTTGGAAAACAAGGGCTCTTTAGCTCTCATGATCTAATGTGTACAACTAACTGTACAACTAAATGTTGTACAGATGGATGCAGAGACAAAAGGGGACCGTGGCACACCCACTCACTAAACACAAGGAGATTGTGACCAATAACTAGGTCATGTTGTGTAGACTGAGTCTCATACCTAACCAAATGACTTTGGATTCACTGCGAATTTGCATTGCTCCCTTACATATGAAACAAGGGGGTATTTTATATTGTGACCTTTTTGTTTATTTTATTTAAGGGGTTGGGGGAGATCATAAAGGACAGGATTTGGAATCTGGAATTTGAGGTAGAAAGAGGGATCCGAGTGGACATATAAGGGAGAAGAAAGCTTACCATGCTGAAGGGACAGCACAGCGGAAACGTGTTTGGAGTCACGGGTGAGTCAGGATATTTGGGGGATGAAGGGTGAGGGGATGTTGGGGGCACATCCCAAGTGTGAGCAGCCCTCCCGGGGGAGCTTGCCTTTATCACAGGGCAGGTGCAGCGACATCACAGAGTTACATGCACATGAGATGGCAACGGAACTCAGCTGCCCAAACATAAGCTTCAAATGGTAGTTGTGGTGAGGGTTCACTTCCAAGGAGATTGGGATCTCACAGCAGTTTTGAAGACTCCAGTAAAGGTTTTCTATCCCCTTCAGCAAGTCAGAGGACTCATATATGCCAGGGAGTCCTTGAGGTTTCTTAAATCCTTGGCCTATGTTAGAATGAGAACCAGCAGAACTGGCCAGGGTCCCAGCTTCACCTAATCCACTGTCTGATGGGGCAGACACTGATAATGAATTCTTATCTCCTTAGCCCCTTGATGCAAAAAGCATTTACAGTTTCTTTTATTAGAAGGGTATTCAGGACCTGGGCGGTGGTGGCGCACGCCTTTAATCCCAGCACTCGGGAGGCAGAGGCAGGCGGATCTTTGAGTTCAAGGCCAGCCTGGTCTACAAGAGCTAGTTCCAGGACAGGCTCTAGAAACTACAGGGAACCCCTGTCTCGAAAAACCAA
Organism: Arvicola amphibius; assembly: GCF_903992535.2. Taxonomy (NCBI): domain Eukaryota; kingdom Metazoa; phylum Chordata; class Mammalia; order Rodentia; family Cricetidae; genus Arvicola; species Arvicola amphibius. Next base: position 97,498,483 of record NC_052050.1, read on the forward strand.
AAAAAAAAAAAAAAAAAAAAAAAAGAAGGACATTCAAGACTCTTGAGTTCAGAGTCTGGTATACTGAGATGTGATATGGCTTTTACTTGTAAAATGTAGACTTCAACTTGCCTTTACTGATGAAGAATGGATGTGCCAGGCATTCCTACCTGCCATTCTGTCCTTCCTCAACTACGAAAAGAAGCAAATGAGGGTGATCAGGGGCCCCCTTTCCTTGCTGTTCTGCTGGACTAATGGCCAGGGTGCTGCCCATATACTGTGCAGCCTCAGGAGGTGACTTTTCCAGGTCTCAATTGCGTCATCTGTGAGATGAGAACGCAAACAGCAGTCAGCACCATCTCCTATAGCTGTAAGTGCTGAATGAGTTCACGTTTGGACAGCATTCAGAATGGTGCTGGGCTATAGGAAGCCTGGAAGCATTTATTTATTAAATGTGAGAAGATTCTGACCCAATGTCATGTTGTATGCAATGAACTAGTATGGAATATCTAGTGAAAAGAGCTTAGACTTAGTTTCTTCTCTTTGATAATCTTGGCTTATTTTCTATAAAATAAAAATGAAGGAGTGTTTTATCTTTTAGACAATTTATTTATTTAAAATTTTTAGAGTTTTAGAATTTCATACATGTAATGTGTTGTTATCAAACCCACCCATCCCTGCCCCTCCCACCCTCTTTTTACCTCTCACCGCTTTTCTCTTCCCAGATTGACATACTTTTGAAAACCCTCACTGAGTTGACTTAGTTCTACCAGTCTGTGTAGGGTGTAGGATCATTTCCTGAAGCTGATGACAAATGTCACATTGAGTAGGTTGTCTTTCACATCACCACCCTGTCAGTGAAGCAGAACTAACCTCAGGGGCTCCCACACCCTTGTCCTGTAGATGTTCAGGCTTCCCTGGACTTTTGCTCCTTTGCCTGCTGACCACCCAGGCCTATGGAGAGGCTGCTCCAACTTTGTATCAGTATAGTGCCTGGATCAGTGGAGAATAACCCGGTGTACTAGTTACCTTTCTTGTTGCCATGACAAAAATGACTGACAGAAAGCAATGTAAGGCAGAAAGGTTGATTTTGCCTTACTGTTCAGATCCATCATGGCAGGGACAGCACCAGGGACAGGAAGCCAGCTGGTCTCATGAATCTGCAGTCAGGGTGTTCAAACAGGTGAGCCTACAGGGGCATCTCAGCACAACAGCTGGGTTTTTTTTTTAGTGCAATCCCCTGTATTGCAAGCATTAAAACCACATGAACTTTGTCAGAAGTACAGACTTCCGGACTCTACCTAAAACTTCCTCGCTCAGAACCCATAATCTGTGTTCTAAGAAACACAGCCAGAGACAATAATGCCATTGTCTTTGACCCAACCAATGCTTCACAGACATAGTGTAAATTGCCATTGTCTGGAGAGTCTTCAATCCACACTCATGCCAAGATCAATGAGGACCCTGGAGAAGCAGCATGTCCTGGGTGTTAAAAATAGAAACATCCTCAGGTGATTTTGGTGGACAGTATGTTTGCTCAGTTTGGCCAAATTTCAAAATAACAAGAGTTAAATTTATGCCTTATATAACAATGAATATGCTTTAACTTAGATATACCCCATACAATATCGGAACATATTATCATTAAAATTTTATTATTTATTTAATTACTTAATTATTTATTTTGAGACAAGGTCTCACATAGTTCAGTCTGACCTCAAATTTGCTGTGTGGCCAAGGATGACTCTGAATTCCTGATCATCCTGCTCCAGAGTGCTGGGACTGCAGGCATGTGATGGACCAGTCTGACTCCATTTTAAGGATGGAAGTCATTTTTTAATAAGGTCAGAGCGAGTTCATTTCTGTTTGCTGCAAAGTTCAAGATGACTGTTCTTTAAGCTGTTTCTGAAATTTGACAGGCTTTCCACCTTGTGGCGTTTGACTCACACCTTGGATATATCTGGTAAGATAAGATATTTGTCAAATAACTTTAAAATGTTCAACCAGTTTCTATGAAATCAAATGCCTCTGGAAACACTCCAACCCATGAAAACCCCCTAGTCTTGAGGTTTTGGGGGGCTGCATAAGCCTCACTTTTTCCTATGTTCAATGGTATATTTTCAAGCTCTGTTTTAGGGAGATAGTTCTGTCTGGCAGAAAATAAAGCTTGCTAAATTTGACCAAAGAATTTGGTTAATGGTCTTTCCTCTCTTTCAATGGGATTAATACAGGAACTGCCAAGGCCCATTTTATGCAGTTTTCGGGATGAAGCCCTGGGCTTTATGCATTCTGGGTAAGCATTCTATCAATGGAGCTACATCCATGGCCAGTACTAAACTTTTATATCAAGCCTATGTCCATCCTTTGATGACAGTCATTAATCTTGGGGGAATGATCTGTGTTATGAAATAATTTTTTTGTACACTGTAAAGATGTGTCCTTGCCAAGGTGCCTTCTGATTGTTTTAATAAAAGAGAAGACGTGTCAATAACTAGGCAGGAAAAGTTAGACAGGAGAGCCAAACTGAAAGGGTGCTGGGAAGAAAAAGGGAAAGTCACAGAGTTGTGAGGTAATGCAGAGAGAAGCAAGATGAGCCTGCCATACTGAGGAAGGGCACAGAGCCACGTGGTCGAGCATAGATAAAAAATATGGGCTAATTTAGATGTAAGAGCTAGTTAGTGACAAGCCTAAGCTATCAGCTGAGCATTTGTAATTGATATTAAGACTCTGTGTGGTTATTTGGGAGTGGCTGGCAGAACAGAGCTGACTGGCAGTCCAGATAGAAAACTGCCTACAGCTGTGTGTATTACAACTATCCAAAATAAGTGCATGAATCTTACCAGTAAAGCTTAATGAAGTGAATTTTTTTTATGTCACTGTCTCCATCACTACCCAACTATTTTGCTGCTCAAAGTGTGGTCCATGGAGCAGCAACACTGATGTCCCTGGGAGACTTGCTAGAAATGCAGAACTTTTGGGTTCTTTAGACCTGCTAAGTTAGAGTCCACATTGTAACAAAGCCCCCATGGGAAGTATATGAAGTTCAAGGAACTCTGACCTAATCCCTTTTGAGAATTTATGGTCCCCTAGGGTCACTACCAGTCTCATATAGCTATTTAAGTCAATATTAATGAAAATGAAGTAAAACAGGAAAGTTGCCTTTTCAGTGGCGTGGGTCCTATTTTAAGCATGCAGTCACCCAATGTGGCGATTCTCTCCTGTAAGCAGCAGTTACAGAAACTCCTTTCTGTGCACTCTGCCCAACTGAAACATTCTCTCCATGATAGAGTGCAGGGAGGCTCAGAGCCCCAGGAAGTAAATGAAAGGTCAGTGAAAATAGAAACTGGGGAGATCGCAAGTGCACCCCAGCTCTGTAGTAATAAATAACTTCTGGAAGAGGAAAGCCCACCAGCCTAGTGTCAGATGGCTGTTGAGCTGCTGGCAGGTTTTCTAGAGGGCTCCAGAGTTGCAGCTTCTCTGAGTGACCCATGTTGAGGTGTGCTTTCCAGTGACACAGCAGCTCTTGACACACACCTGCTCACACCTGCTCACGCCTGCTCCTGTAAGCAGTCCCTCCCCACACTCATGGTAACCCCAATCAAAACTCAACAGATCACCAAGTTGGACGTTGATACAATTGTTATATTGGTCTGTTATGGATTTCTTTTCTGGTGTGTGTGTGTGTGTGTGTGTGTGTGTGTGTGATGTGTTTCCCTAGGAAAAGTGTCTCATACAATTCTGAATCACTGCCTAACTTTCTACTAGATGCTGCTGGTTAAGAAGGAGGTCCTAAAGATGCCTTTGTGGACCCACAGGATTTTTCTAAGGATGGAAATATGACAGTGGTGGGTCAGGGAGGAGAATGGAGCAGCTGGTCCTCAGAAATGCCTGAGTCATCTTGGAAAGGTGGGTGGGGAGGGAGACCTTTTAAAGTCGGCCCCAAACCTGCGCAAGCATGCAGCAGCTCTTCTGGCAGATGCAGTGTGCCAGTGTGGGGTGGAAGTGCCCATGACATCCATGTTATTACCAGGTAAATTCATTAGGATGATGCCATCACAGCAAATACCAAATGAGGCAACAGTGGCAGGACAATAAATTAAAGTGCCACATGGAGGGAGCACTCACTCCGGCAGGCTGCCTCCCTCTGGTTCCCAGTGCCTAGCTGTGGAAGGCATGGAGGAAGTAGGCTCATACATGGAGCCACTCTTCAAATGTCAGAGGAGCTGGTTATAAAGAGTTGCTACAGCCGAACCCTTGGTGGGGGCATGAAGACAGTTGGAAATGGGACAAAGGGACTTGGTGAATGTGGATTTGACTCTACAGCAAGGAGGTTGAGTTGTTAAAGGCAACATCACTCCTTGCATTTGTAGGGACTTGTCGTGCTGTGTGTGTGTGTGTGCGCGCGCGTGTGTGTGCACTCGTTCGTGCATGTGTATGCATGCATTGTGGTGCGTGGATGCACATGTGTGTGTGTGGATGAGCATGATGTGGAATCCAGATGTTGATGCTGGCTGTCTTTCTCAGTCACTCTGCAGCTTATTTTTGAGGTAAGGCGTCTCTCACTGAACCTACAACTCACTGATTAGGCTTGACTAGCTGGGCAGCAGGTTTCAGGAATCTTCCTATTTCTGTCTCCCTGGTGCCAGGATATAGATGTGTACAGTCAATCACTCCTGGCTTTTTGATGTGGGTGCTCAGGACCTGAACTCCTCAGGCACCTTTCTGACTGAGCCATCTCCCCTGCCCTTGTTCCTGCTTTTGCCAGGTCTCTGATGATGGTACTCCCCCTTACAACCACACTCCACTCAGACTGGGGACACCCTGCAGCCATAATGGTACTTGCCTCCCCTCCCCTGCCTTAGCCCCACCTCTGCCATACTCCATGTGGGCTGTGGACCCCCGGAGCATGTGCTTTCATTGGTTCCAGCTGTCCGGGCATGCTGTGGTGAGGCTGGCTTCTTCTAGATCTTCTTTTAGGAGGTGACAAACCATGTAGGCTCCCTAGAGAGTTGTGTGACTAAAAATAACCCAGCTGCCATTTCCCTCACCTTTTAATTTAAAGACAACACAAATGCATGCCAGGAAATGTTGTGAATGGAGCAGAAAGGTATTCCTGTCCTGGCAGCCAGGCTGAATCGTAAACACCTTCTGAGTAGCTAAGTCCCTCCCCTGATATGATCTAACGATATGGATTTTGGAGGAAGATGACTTTATTTTGGAACTCAACTAAATGTACCTATATTCACAAAACACCTCAAAGGAGAAATGGTGAGCTACTGGATAGGACCATCTGAACACACAGCAGATAGAAAAGCAAAAAGCTGGAAAATAGGCAGTCTGACTATGATTTACAACAGCATTGCACAAAAGAAGAAACCTAATAGCAGAGATGCACAGTCCCATTAAAAATACGAGCTGGCTGGGTGGTGGTGGCACACACCTTTAATCCCAGCACTTGGTTGGCATAGGCAGGTGTATATCTGAGTTGGAGGCCAGGTCTACAGAGTGAGTTCCAGAACAGCCAGGGCAACACAGAGAAACCTTGTGTTGGAAAAAAAATCAGAGATGCTCACAACCAAACCATAACTAATGATGCTCCATACCTACTCTAGAGGATCGTTCTGAAGCCCAAAACAGACAGGCTCCAGAGAACTGGAAACAGTAGCTCCCATACTGTTATGACTACAAACTGAAAGCCAGGTGAAGACACGAACACTTCGTAGATCACTTGGCCTTTTCTAATGTGACATCAGGAGGAAACAATAACGTAGCCTAAGCTTGAGCCAAGATGAATACCCTCAGTAGTTGAGCGAGTAAATAATTGTGGTACAGGAACACAGCAGGTTATTACAAGAGCAAGGGAACAAGTAAATTACAACTACATATAAAACCCACACACCTTAATTACAGCTCTATACAAAAATTCAAACTAAAAAAAAATTCATCAAAGCAACCATAGTGTGAATCCATTACATAAAACCCAAAACAGGGCTCAAAAATATTGTTTGGGTATTCTTGTTGAGAAGTATCAGGGAGAGAAAGAACACAGTTGAGAGTACACACACATGCATGCACACATTCACATTTATATGTGTGTGTCCACACACATATACACCTTTGTAACTCATATTTAAATCATACCTAAGACAGTTCAGGCTGTCCTTACATGATATATGATTCCCTTGGGGAGAGAGAACTAATGAAAAAAATATCTATATAAGCTATTGACACGTGATAGCTGCCAAGAGAGAGAGAGAGAGAGAGAGAGAGAGAGAGAGAGAGAGAGAGAGAGAGAGAGAGAGAGTCAGTTTCCTTTAATGGTCAGAATCCTTAATAGGTCAACCACACTCCAGGGCAGGCCTTGTTATCAAAAGTAGTTAAACAACACAGACTGAACCCAATGGGAGAAGGAGGAGGAGATGACAACCTAAAGTTGGGTGGGTGGGGAGCACAGATGGAGAAGGTAAATCTGTGAGGAGTTGCAGGAGGAGGAACGGAGAAGATGAAAAATACATTGTATGAAATCTCTAAGGAAATAATAAAAGTATTATTTAAAAGTTAATGATTGATAATAACTTTCTATACTAGGCAATGCCTTCACTCTCAGCATTTTATTTAACAAACCAAGGTAGCTATTATTTAGTATTGTGTCTATTGTTTTAGTACCTATGTGTATGTATGTGGTATATGTGTACATGTATGTGCAAGTGTGAAAGCATGGGGACGCACAGAGGCTAGAGAAGGACCTTGGGCAGTTTGTTCCCATCATTTCCCAATTTACTCCACCGAGACAGGGTGTCTCGTTAAATCTCTAGTGAGGCTGACAGTCAGCAAGCCCAACCCCCCCTCCTGTCTCTGCTCCAACCACCAATAGCACTGGGATTATAGGAGTGTGCAGGTCCTCATGCTTCTAAGGAAGCATTTGAACCCACTTAACCATTTCCCCAGCATCAGTATCCATGTGTTACAGCTAAAACAGTCTGGTGGGTTAGTTTGCTGGGCTGCTCTGTGGTTCAACTAAGGGACTCTATGACTTCTCTTGTGGAGGCGACAGTTCTAGTTCACAGTGCTTTCCTTCACACAGGAGCCCCAGCCTCCTTTGTGGTTAATTTGCAATCTGATTCTCAGCTTGGAGAGTTTTTACACAATGCTGATGGTCAGCCCTTGTGCTGAGGGTCACTGGTCATGGATCCCAGTGTGCAGTCATGGTCAAAACCCTTGTGATAAGTCTTTGCTGGTCTGAGAGGCCCCCAGCAAGATTCAGACCATTCATCAGCGGTGTTTTTCTCCGCCATGAGCAGATGGTAGCGTGCACACCTTACCTTGAGTAGCTGTGGGAAGTGTGGTGCGAAGTCTCCTCACTCTGTGCCTCTTCCCAGAGCCCTGCAAGAGTAACCGTCTGGTGGTCTGGGCTCATCCAGGAATGCAGCCTGATGATCTGCTTCCGGCCTGAGCTTGCACCTTACCCTTTTCTAGGCTAGGAACATGGGCATGTGGACGTGGATGCGGAGAAAAGAAATTCTCTGGAAATTAAGATCAAGGAAGTAATGGGATAGCAAGAAGAGGGATTTATTTCTTTTTATTTTCTGATGTTATGTGTGTGTGTTTGTGTGTGTTCATGCATGTGCATGCATGCATTGTGGTGCATGGATGCACATGTGTTGAACCACAGAGAAGCCCAGACCTTGACTAGGGGTGGCACCATAGCACAGTGGAAAGAGGGAATAAAGCTGAGCCAGGACAACCACAGAGACAATGAGAAAAAGAAATCTCTCCCGGGACAGGGTTTCATCTCCAGTTTCTAGGAAATAGAGACCTCAAGCATATTTGTGACGTGGGTACTGGACATACTGCCCTGTAATAGCACTGGTTTTAAGGCTCTGTCAACAATATTGTGATTAGACTCCATAGCTTTTCTTCTTGGTTCTTTTGAATATGGGACAAAGGTGATCCGGTACCAGGCTTTTGACCGATGGTTGGAAGGTGCTAGAAAGAACAGAAATATCAGTTTGATATTATTACTAGGAGCAAGGATTGGGAATATGACTGGTTATTCAAGATGAAGGGAGGCAGGAACACACACTCATTCACATACACACTTGCTCATACACACATACTCACACAGACAGACAGACATAGATACAGACACATATAGACACACAGACACAGAGACAGATAGGCAGACAGACACACACATACATTTGATTGGAATGGGTAATTTTTTTCTATGTTAGAAAAAATTGCTCCCAAAACTGAAAATTAGAGGACCATATTAGTAATCCGGCCTGCAGGTTTTTTATGTGGGCCACTACTTTATTAGCTGTTTTTAATCTGTTGCCATCTGTATTAGCTCCCATTACTGTGACAAATGCCTAAGATTATCAGGAAAAAACATTGGTAATAGTGAGGAGCTAAGTTTTACAGGGTGATTTGGGTTTGTGGTGGCTCATCATGGAGGAGACATGCAGCAGAACAAAGCTGGGCACCTCGTGGCTGGGAGGAGGGGAGAGTGAGTGAGAAAGAGGAGAGGAGAGAAAGGAGAAAGGAGAGGAAAGGAGAACAATGAGGAAGGGGGTAGGGGAATGATACTGGGGTCCCACAATCCCCTTCAAGGGCACTACTCCAAAGACTTACATCCCTCCCTAGGGCCCCCTTGGAGCAGCAGTTGAAGAGGAGAGCTTGAGGAGATATTTAGGTTTACAATGCATCATACACCTAAACATTGGGAGATTTCCTTTAGAAATCTAGAGTGCTGGCTTCTCTGGAGAACTAGAAGCTCTGCTCTACTGGGCAGGATTCCTCTAGAAATAACTGAGTGTGAGGCAGCTGTGTCCCCTGGACAGATGGACTGTGCCCTCTCCCATCTATCCCCTCCGCTTCGGCGGCTCTGAGGATTTTTATCATCAACCTGGCCTCTGTGGACATTTGTATCTGAGACTCCCTGTTTTCCCTACATTTCTGTCTGGACACCTTAGCTCGTGTGAGTGTGTGTGTATGCATATATGTATGTATGTGTGTAAGCATGCACGCATGTAAGCATACATGTAAGCATGCACGTCTGTGTAACTGTACATGTTTGTAAGTATACATATGTGTGTAAGCATGCATGTGTGTGTATGTGTGTGTGTAAGCATGCATGTGTGTGTGTGTGTGTGTGTAAGCATGCATGTGTGTGTGTGTGTGCGTAAGCATGCATGTCGAGGCTGGGCATTAAGATCATGTGTCTTCCTTAGCTGTTTTCCACTCTGGTTCTTTTTAGGCAGGGTCACACACTGGACCTGTGGTGAGGCCATTGGGCTAGGTTTGCCGGCTGGCTGCAGTGATGTGAGGCTATCTTTACCTGTCTCTCCATCCCTGAGTGCTGGGGTGACAGGTGTACATGGCCGCACTCACATTTTGCTTAAGGGTTTGTGATGGAACTCTGAGTTGCATGTTGACATAACCTGTTAGACTGAACATCAGCCCCTTCATATGTTATTTCTTTGCTTTCCACTGAACATGCCTTTGACAGGAACACATTCTGTGCCCCCTTCGTCACAGTGATTTGGTATCTCATCCAGCCCATTTCTTAGCATCTCTTCATGCCAAGCCCATGTTTGCTCCCACAAAGGCGCATTCTTCACCTTCCACCCAAGCACTTTGACAAACACTGGTGGCCACTTGCTGATCTTCACAGCTTGGAGAAACTGAGGTCTGTATTTGTTTTTAGGCAGTTCAAGTCCCAAACTTGCATTCCGTGGCCTGCCATCTGCGTGTAGGATAAAGTGTAGAGAGATTCGGGAGAATTCCTATTTAAGGTTTCGCTTTAAAAGCCACAGCAGATTACAGAACCCTCCAGCAGAGCTGGGGTCCCCCGAGCCTTGGTTCCCCAGATGCTGTCTTTGTGCCAATTTTGAGCAGAACTGCAGAATTTGTCAGCACAGGACCTGACAGTTAGAAGGGAATTTTGGCATCCATTCCTATCAGTTGCCAGCTCCTGAGTCCATGCTGTGGCACCCGGAACATGGACTTTGAAGTCTGGATGGCTTGATTTTCAATTCTGGCTCTGCCTCTCAGGAGCTATGGGATCAGGAACACACATTGCCATCCCTGAGCCCTAAACTTCCTCCTGTTACAAAATGGGGTGACCAAGAGGAGGTAAAACTGATGACTGGACAATATCCGGCACACAGTAGGCTCTCAGCAATATTAATTTTGGTACCCAGTGTTCTTCAGTCTCAATTATGAGGCAACTTACAAGTAAGGCTCTCCTAAGGAGTGGCCCAGGGAAGACAGATGTTAAAGGCAGGTGCAGAATTCTGTTCAATATTTTATAACCTTTATTTCTAGATTCTGTGCCAGAGAAGGAAACCTCACCTTTCCCACTGGAAAGGAGAGAGAATCTAACCTCCTTCTTCCTAATGCGCAGTAAAGTGGGATAGTGCATGACTTGATTAAAAGCTGTGGAATATTTTCCCGTCTGCAAACGAGTGACAATTAAACAGAAACCGTGTTCAGCAATTTCATTACCTGGTTAGGTAACATGCCCCAAACAGCGTGCCTTAGTAATTACTGTACACTTCCCTTAAATACCCCATTTACTGATTGTCTTATAACCGGATGATACACATCCATAATTTTATATTTATGGATAAGTGCTCTTTCCTGACAACTTGAACATCTAAATTATGCAACACAAAATCAGATAATTGCAGAGAAACATTTGTCGTCTGGCTTGTGAGATCTCCGGTAAACAGTGTGATTACACGGTGTCTGGAGTTGGGATCCTGATGTTTGTCAGCTGTCTCTCCATCAGCTTGCTCTTAAAAGTGAAACTCGGATGTAAAGAATGGGTTCCACCGTTGACAACTCTCATCAGATTGCCATGTTTTTGCTTTTGTTACCCAGTGTCCTTTGAGCCATGGGTGCAAACAAGCTTAACCAAGGCAGGGACTTTAACAGAGGTTATTCCTCAGTTTGTATCTGCCTTTCTTGCAAGTCACTTGGGTCTGGCCACTGACTGAACGCTACTCTCCAGGTAGTAGTGATTGGCTCGGGGCATGGTTATGTGATCTTAACGAAGCGAGTTCCTATTCACCTCTGGAGTTGAGCTAGATACTGTGGGAAAGACACTCTTGCTTGTAGGTGGAAAAGAAAGAAGACTGTGGAGTTGGAGGGGGCTGGCTGCTGCCATTTTTTTCCTGTTGTATATTAGTTGCTTGCTTACTTTGATGTGATCAAATACGTGCCAGGAAGCAATTTAAGGGAGGGAGGGTGTGTTCTGGATTATAATTTGAGGGGATACACTTCATCACTGCAGGGAAGATGTGGCAGCAGAGGGAGGAGCCTAGTGGGTCATATTTCATCTGCATTAGGAAGCAGAGACAGTGGGGCGGGAACAGAAGGCTTTAAAGCCTCCCTCCAGATAGGCTCCACTTTCCAAAGGTCCCACGGCCTTCCCAAGCAATGCCACCAGCTGGGACCAAGCGTTCAAACACATGAGCCTCAGGAAAGACTTCCTATTCAAATCATAGTGCCTGCCATGCAGAAAAGGAGAGGTACAGTTGGGTTCCCAGCATGTGCTGATAAAAGACTTTGCTTCCTTCACTGAGATGAAAAGTGTGAAGTTAAGGAAAGAAAGGGGAGGAGGTAAACTGATGGAGGAGGACTGAAGGGAGGGGGAAGAAGAAGTCGGTGTTGGTAGTGTTTTAAGTAAGACTCGGGGTTCAGACAGGACACCGTCACTTCTCCTCTTTCAGTTTAGGCAGAATGCCAATGACACAGGCAGGATGAGAGTGAGGTGGGCTGGAGGAAGGAGAAAGAGAGGGAAGAGAGTGGGGAAAGCTCTGGAGAAAGGCAAGGGGGACAGATTCTCCACAGGGCTTTAACACTTTAGCTTTAGCCCAGTGCATTATTCGTTCTTTAGGGGAATGGGATGAATGTGTGTGTGTGTGTGTGTGTGTGTGTGTGTGTGTGTGTGTGCGTGCATGCATGTGTGTGTATGCATGCACGTGTGCATATGTGTGTGTATGCATGTGTGTGTACGTATGAATTTGTTAATATGGCTTCTGTTAAAAATAGCAACAATAGCTGAACCACACCTAAGAGGCTGAGAACCCAGTAGTTTCTTGGTCCTCCAGACTGGGTGCCTCTGTATTTGAAGAAGCCCTGTAGTAACTGTCTGGCATTAGGGAAGCCAGCAATACTGTAGTTGCTCAGTCTATAAAGCTGATTGTCCCAGTAGTCTTCAGTTTAGCTCCAAAAACCAGAACGGTTCCTGGGGAGCCACCTAAGTCCATGGTCAGAGCCTGAAAAAGCCTGATTTGATGTCAGTGAAGGACTCAGCAACAGCAGCAGCAGCCATAGCAACAGGGTAAATCAACTTGGAAGCCAGAGGAAAAGCCAAGCCCACAAAAGACAAGCAGTCTTCCTTTTGTTGTGCTCTTTACTGGGAAGTGATGCCCAGAATAGAGGTGTGCCTTCCTGAATCAGTTAACTGAGGATTTTTTTCAGGAATGGCTCCGTAGTCCAGAGAATATACTTTGTGACAAATTGACATTAAAACAAACAACAACGGCCAGTGAGATCCATCTGGGACCTCCGGAACTGTGTGATAATAGATGTGTGTCTTTCATGCTAAAGGAACATGAAACCAACACACTGACTGTGCCTTTGAAAAAATGAAGGTACTATGATTTGCATCTAAATATCCCTCAAAGCTTATGTGTTGAAGGCTTGGTCCCCAGATCCTGACTCTTGGAACCTGTAGGGGATGGAGCTAGTGGGAAGAAGTTAGGTCACTGGAGGTATGTCTTTGAAGTGGACAAAGTCGGCGGCCACCATCACTTTCTCTCTTCACCATGTCTTCCCCTGTTCCCTTCCTCTTCCATCTTTCCCTTTTCTCCTTCTCTCTTCTTCCTTGGGTCTACTTTTTTTCTCCTCTCCTCCTCTCTCTGTTCCTCATCCCCTCCCTCTTCCCCCCCCCCCCCCCGCCTCTCTCTTTTTTTTTTTTTTACGAATGACACTTTATTCAGCCTTTTTCCTTACAACCAAAACTCTGGGAATTAAAAATTAACATCCTTGCCCGTGAACATCTTATACACACTGGAAAAAGTTTCCACCTTGTGCTCCACATTGTTCTGCTGTGCTTTGTCTAAATGAACCTTTATGAGCTGGCTGCCGTCCAGTTTCACATGGATCCTCTTGCCCACAATCTCACTCGGGAAGACCAAGTCCTCAAGGTTCTGGGGCGCTTTTGCTTATTTTTCATACGGCTTGGGCAGAATCCTCCTCTGAGCAATGAAGACTACGTGTTTCCGGCTGAACTTTTTCTCCAATTCACGAACCAGCCGGACTTGAATTTTTTGGAAGGATTTCAGCTGAGGAATTGGTACAAAAATTATGATGGCTTTTCGGCCATCACCAACTTCAATTTCCTTGGCCACAGTGATGTTCAGCTCCTGCAGCTGTGCCTTGAGATCCGAGTTCATCTCCAGCTCAAGCAGCACCTGAGAGATGTTGGACTCGAACTCATCTGGCTTCTTGCCATTGGGCTTGACAATCTCGGCGCTCGAGCTGAACATGGCTCGCCCTTATGGAGTGCCAGCTTGGAAAGAGCCCCTCTTCCCTCTCTTAATGGAGGAGAGTCATCTGTCTTTGTGTTACTTTCATTGGTTAATGAAGAAACTGCCTTGGCCCTTTAATAAGACAGAAAATTAGGTAGGCAAAGTAGACAGAACAAAATTCTGCGAGAAAGAGGGCAGATGCTTCAGGCAGTCGCCATGCCTCTCCTCTCCAAGATGGACACAGGTTAAGATCTCTCCTGGTAGGCGACCACCTCGTGGTGCTACACAGATTACTAAATATGGGTTAAAGTAAGATGTGAGAATTAGCCAATAAGAGGCTGAAACTAATGGGCCAGGCAGTGTTTAAATGAATACAGTTTCCGTGTAATTGTTTGGGGTAAAGCTAGCTGGGTGGCAGGACGCAGCCCTGCTGCTCCGTCTACACTCTCTGTCTTTCTCTCATTCCCTTCCCAGTTACCATGATATAAAGAATGTTGCTTCACCATACACTCCCCCCATCTTGATACCCCCCTCTCCACTGGCCCCTAAATAGTGGATCCAACCAGCCAACCAGCCAGAGACTCAGATTTCTGAAGCTATGAAAGAAAAGAACTCGTTATTTCTCCTAAGGTTGGTATCTCAGGTACGCCATCACAGTGACAGAAAGCGAACATGGAACCTATTGGACCATTTGTTCCTATAGCTGTGATTCCCTTTGAGGTGACGGGAGTGGGTTTTCTAAATAGTGATGCCTCCATCATTGGCTGGTGTGGGAGAGGTATCTGTGGTGTGGTTGGGAACAGCTTGTCTGAGCCAGAAGATGGCATCTTGCAAAGTTCTATAGGTGGTAGAGGAAAGATGTTCTCTAGAGGCTATGGAGGGTGACAGTAACATGTATTTAGAGAAGAGGGAGCATCTTTGTGGCTGGACTATGGTCAGTTGGGAAGGGAACTTTGGTGTGGGAAGTGCTTCTGTATATGTGTTCCTTTGATTGGTTAATGAATACAGAAGCTGCTTGGGCCTATGACAGGGCAGAATAGAGCAAAGCTGGAATTCCAAGAAAAGATAGAGGAGAAAAGAAGGCAGAGTCAGAGAGATGCCATGTAGCTGCCAAAGGTGACAGACAACCCAGAAGCTTACCAGTAATCCATGAGTGTTGTGGTAAAATACAAAATAATAGGAATGGGTTAATTTAAGATATAAAAATCAGTTAAGAAATTGGCTCACCAATGTGGGTTGATTATGTCTACATAAAACCTGAGAGAGCTTAAGAAGGAATTCTAGACACAAAAGAACAGAGTTTAGCACAGCTTCTTGGTGGTTGCATTTTTTTTTCAGATGGGCTCTGTTTGCTGGTGGTGAGCAGGGAAGCTACAGCTCCTTTAATAGAAGACTTCCTGACTCAGCACTGGCAGTGAAGGCTGCGTGACTTCTTTAGGGGAGGAATTCCTGGGTTGTACTAGTTGCACAAACAGTTCTGGTTCTTTTAAGAGGCCAAGCACTTAAATGGGGTTTGTGAGCAGCATGTTTCAAATTGCTTAATGGTGACATAGACCCACTGCATCTCTGGAGCTGGGGCAGTATGCATGGCTCACAGAGGCAGTGAACATGCCTCTGCCATGTTGGACTGGGTGGAGCCAACAGGTAGGACTGCAGAGTTGGTCCTAGCCATACCTGATTAGCATATAAAAAAGTACTCCTGGTCAGAATATAATGACAGATACGCATGCAATAATGACAAATTCACATGGAAAAGACTTCTAAATGGGTCACAGTGTTGGATAAATGTATGTAGGCTTGGGACACAGAAAAAAAAGAGTATAAACAGTTATAATATAAGAGTACAGACAGTCACAGATTAAAGGAGCAAAGATAATAAAGTAAATATTAAACTTATAGAAAAAGTAATAAGTAAGAAAAATAAGTCACATAAAGATGGAATGTATACAGAGAGTCGGAATTATGTATATTATTGTGTTTTCTTTGAATTTTTTGACTGTGAATGAGCTAAGTACAGAGAGACATTTCATTATACAGGCTGCTAAGCTAACCAACATATATAATTTAAAGGTATCTCAACTTTAAAATTTGAGTCTAAGGATATGTTGCTTTGGAAAAGAGGTTCTGCTTTTGTTTTCACAGAAAACAAGAACTTGTGGGTTCCTTCCAGGTTAGTATGATTTGGTCAAACAAGACCACCTGAAGCAATGACCCAGATGTTCCAACCATTCAAGACAGCTTCAGGACTGTTGGCTGAGATGGACCTACCACACATGATATCCCATGAAAGACTTGATTAACAATCAGGAGGAAGTAGTCTAGACAACAATGCCCAAATGCCCTAAATGATTGTTTATAAATGTTTGTTTACATTTGAAGGGGGATATGCTATAGAGATGAATACTTTGCATTGGTATGGATTTTGACTTATTGATTCAAATTTAAGGCCAATTTTGTTATATGTATTTCTGATCTTGTTTATTGTGTTTGTGCAGCTCATTTAAAATATAAGATATAGTTAAATACAGACTAATAGATAGTCATCTATAATAGTTAAGCTTGTAATCTAGTTAATTAGGTTTTCTAGATGTACAGAGACATGTTTCAGATGGATAGGTGTAGGACAATGTGGTACAGTAGTGGTGTTGGGATATCCTGACTTATCAGGAAGCCAGGATATACTTAGAGCTGCAATAGAACAGCTCTGGAGGAGTAGAGCCACAATAGGACAGCTCTGGGGTGGGGGCAGACCACAATAGAACAGTCCTGGGGGGTAGAGCTGCAATAGGGAAGCTCAGTCCTGGAGGAAAGGTGTCCTGACTATTGGGAAGCCAGGCTACCTGAAGCTGGGGTGTGGTGGGGGATGGTCTCCCCACAGGATACAGGGATCCTGCTCTTCTCCTGGAGAGCTGCTACAGCTGAGTTCTTCTCTGTTCCCTTATGGGAGTGTCCTCACAAAGCTATCTGCTTCTTCTCCAGCCCAAAATGTTTCTTCTGCTAACACTCTGCTCTAGGGAAGCCCCCTGCAGAAATGTAGCAATCTCCTCCAGTTCCTGTGAAAAGTTGTTACTGGCCCCCCTCACTGGCCTTGCTCAGTCCCCTCAAGGAACATCCTAGCAAGGTTCTTCTGTTCTGCTGTGCCTTGTTGAGGCTCTCTAGGGAGCATCTCTGCAAGGTTTTTCAGCTCAGTCCCCTAAGGGATGTCCCAGCCAGGTTCTTCTGCTCTGTACCCTCAGTGAGTGAAGGTCATCACCCAAGACTCTTTTGAGAAAGAGATTTATTTGGGAAGGAGGAATTTAGGAGAGTGGCTGCCTCTGCCAGGGAGGGAATTAAAGGCAGCTCTTAACCAAAGGGGTAGAGAAGCTTATATAGAACTTCTTAGGGGCAGAGTCTTCCCAGGGAAATGGGGGATTGGCTAGTTTTTCCCTGCTCAGTGATTGGTCAGTTTAGCTGGTCAGGGACAGAGATAGCTCTGACTTCATGGCCAGACTGTGTTTCTTTCACTGGTCCTTTTTAGCTTTTTGGCTCCAATCTTAGGAAATCTCCAGGGCATATTTCTTTCACTGGTTCTGATTCTAGGAACAAAGTGTGTTTCTTTGACACTAGTTTCAGAGCTAGGGCATGTGTCTTTAGTCCTGGGTTCAGGGATAAAGATGATTCTTTCCTGGCTCATGCCTCAAATACAAGGTGTGTTTCTTTTTTTGGCTCTTGGTTCAGAGTCAGGGTGCTCAGTGATTGGTTGTTTTCCTGCTCCAGTTGTCCCTTTTACCAAACAATAGGTATTCTTCAATTCAAAGACTAACAGAATATGGCATTTGAAATGCTTTAAAAACTTAGAACTTTTCACTACAATGAGAGAAATCTGCTCCTGGCAGCATCAGTCTGCTTCAAGAAAACAATGGGCATTGAAGAGGCTCCTTATGGTGTTTGTTATCCATTTGTGCAAGAAACTACTCTTGTCTGGACTGCTTGATGTTATGCTGTATGAACTGAACATGTGTGACCCACACAAAAATGACTGCTGAAGCTGCCTAAAAGTGAGATGGTCCTCCAGTGTTCCTGATTCATAAAAGAGCTGCCAGACATTTTGCAGGACACAGAAGAAAGCATCTGAAAAACTTTGTCATTACAAAGCAAAACAGATCTCCAAATTTCCTGCTTCATGGGAAAGCCTGACAGATACCATGGGCTTCTAGGCTGAAGGGATGACCCAATGTTACACAAGAACTTTGGGTAACTATCCAGGCAGTGAGATGTCTCTGTCAATCCTAGAGTTTTGGAAGTTGCTTGCAATATACTTTCTGTTAACTTAGGTAATACTATATCCTTCTGGGGTCTTTGATGGAGTTGAAGAATAGATAGTTATAATTGCAGTTTTCCTTAGTTATGATAAAAGATAGAGTAGATATTAATATTGTAACTGTAATTCTTGCTTGATACCTGTTTTGTTATATGTAATTTTACTATGTTAAAGTTAAAACCTTCCTTTTTATTTGAACAGAAAAGGGGAAATGGTGTGGAAAGTCCTTCTGTGTATGTGTTGCTTATTTTTGGTTAATAAATAAAGAAGCTACTTGGGCCTATGACAGGGCAGAATAGAGAAAAGCAGGAATTCCAATCAGAGATAGAGGAGAAAAGAAGGTGGGGCCAAAGAGATCCCATGTAGCTGTTGAAGGAGACAGACACCCCGGAACCTTACTGGTAAACCATGAGTCTCATGGTAAAATACAAAATAATAGGAATGGGTTAATTTAAAATGTAAGAGTTAATTAATAAGAAGCCTGAGCTAATAGGCTGAGCAGTGTTTTAATTAATACGGTTTTGTGTGATTATTTTGGGTCTGGGCAGCCAGGAAATGAACAAACAGCCCCCACCTACAAAACCTGACCATGATTTCTATAGCATCATGGCAAGAGATGAAGAGAACTAGGTTTAGAGCAGAATAGAAAGAGCAACTCCAAGTCTAAAGCACTTATCTGGGTCCATACCTCTTCTACATAGGCCCTCATCAATGCAGAAAAAATTCATATATAGGAGGGAGAAGGCAAAACACCATGGAGGTATCATTTCTCACCCCTTGGTGAATGGGAACTCAGGGTGTGATCAGTTTGGTGATGAGAACAATTGCTTGACTGTCTGTAAGGGTTATACAGCAGCTTTTGAGCCCTGTGTGGCATTGTGCCCCACCAGCTAGGATGCTCGCTGGATGATCATAAGGGCAGTCAGAGGGCTAAAGGGGCCAGTACTCTATGGCTCTCTCTTCACTTTTCAGAAGAGCTAGGAAGAATCGATAAGCTGAATTCATTGGAGGAACTAACAGGCATCCTGACCAGAATTTCCTGGGATGGAGGAGAGGAAGCTGTCCAGTGAGGGAGTGGAGTCCTCTGATGGAGCTTTAAACTTGGCACCCACTAAGCAAATGCTGTGCTCCTTCCCTGCAGGGCAGGGGTGGCCTTGAGAAAGTCACATCACATCTCAGAACTTCTGTTCTCCATGCAGAGTAAACACACTTTCACTGCAGTGGGCACTTCAGGGGCAGGTTCTGGGGAGGACATTTCAAAGGTAGTGTTTTAAGATTCAACACTTGCTGGGTGGTGAAGGACACAGGATTGGGTTGTGATGAGCTGAACTTTTGAGGAAGAGCAGCAAAGGCCTTAGCCAATCACAATATCATCAGCCACTTGGATGTGGGGTGATCTGGATCCTCCCCACTGGATGGGTAAGAGCTGTGCCAATTATTGGCTACAGATTGCCCTGGAGTGGAAAGTGACCTTCAGCAAGGCAGTTCCTTCCTGCCTAGGGATGGAATTCCTGGGGAGGAATTGTGACTGAGCTGGTAGGTAGCACTACTCCCAGCATCTGAGGGGAGCAAATGCTTCAGTCCCTACAAGGAGATCTGCAAGCACATTGTGGCATCCAGCACAAAGATGGACCTTAGGGGAGTCAGGAGCATTAAAGCTGGAAGAGTGTGTCAAGTGATTGACATGGACCTTGACACATGCCACCCTCCCAGCCAATGGTTGTTGATGATATTATTATTATCACAGCAATTCTGTTGTCAGTACCGGGGTAGAGAGCAATTTCCAAGCAGCCTTAAGATCTAGGAAATTCAGAGGGAAGCATAATCCTCAGAGAGTTCAGTGGCCTCAGAGAAGCCTGTAATCTCAGAGGCGCTGACAGTAGATTTGTGTCCTGAAAAAGCTGTCAAGACTGCAAACAAAGGAACTGGTGTTGTTTTTGAAGAGAAAAACCAGAAGGAAGCGGAAGTTTCTACAAGGCCATTTGTTCACTTGAACAGAGCCTGCTTTACGGTTCTCTGGGGCCAAGGACACGGCAATAAACGTCAGGATGTACTCTTGTGTTCCTTGAGGCACTTGCAGTCTGCAGTCTGCGTTCTCACCAGACGGGATACTGATGTGACCTGGCTAATTATTTACAGCATCATTTCTAGAGTGTGGATGTAAACAGGACACTCTAAAGAGCCTCCCCTGCTCTGCCTCTTCCTTTTCCTCTATGCTGGATCCCCTTTATCTCTTCATAGAAATAAAAAATGATAGGTCAGGAGAATATGTAGCTGGATACACCAAGTTCTGTGTGATCTGTTGGGAGTTTGTCCCCAAAGCGTCCTTCCTGGGGGTTCCAAGAAGCCTGGCTCAGAGAACACATTTGTCATAGGTGGGGCTCTAAAGGCCAGTGGTCAACCTCAAGATGATACCTTAGTATTCCAAGACTTTATCTGGGGACTGTTACATAACAGAATTGTACACTATATTACTTATGTATTAGATGAATGAATGAATTGATAAAAAAAATAGTTCTTATCCAGAAGATATGAAATACCTCAGATCCATCTTTTTGATCTTTGTGGCACAGAAGAGCAAGGGTATTGCTAGGCCCAGAGTTTTGACTCACATGCTTATCTTGAGACACTACACTTCCTCTGAGACCTGGGGCTCTTGGGAGGTTGTGTTGCGAGGTGATTGCTCACAGGGCATGTTCTACCATGATGGAGAGACAGTGTGCAGTTTTCTTACCTGTTTTGGGGCTTTTGCACATACTAACCCCCTGCCTGTCCTTGACATATCACAACAGAGTGGTGGCCTGTCAGCTCCTGTGTCTTTTGGTTTTCAGACAATGATGGGAGCAAGGGTTGGGAGGGGGGTCCTCTGGACACTAAGCATCCTTAGCCTGTGAAAATATGTCAAACAATGCCTTAGACACAGTCTTAACATTATGAAGGGCAGGAGTTGGTGAATGAAGCTTGGCTTCCTTTCCCATGGCGGGAATGCGGGGGGGGGGGGGGAGGCGGAGGGCAATTCTTAGGTGTGTCCCAGAATTTAGATGTTTCTTCTGAATGGAGCCTTGCTTGTTTCTGGCTTTCTTCTTTCCCCACATATCTGTTCACTTCTCTGGTACAAGCCGAGTTCTTCCATAGAAAGGCCTTGAGCACAGCAGGCTCTCTCTCAGGCTGTGCCATTCATTTGTAGTTGATAGGGTACCACTGTGACAAAACGCCTGACCCAGACAGCACTGGGGAGGGAGGGTTTGCTTTGCTCATGGTTTTAATCCATTGTCATGAGGAGGAATAGAGCAGTTCTCAGCATATATATATATATATATATATATATATATATATATATATATATAATTTCCACAGTACTCCTTTGCCTCAGACTCTGAAATGCTCTATTGACATTCTTATGGAGGCTCCACAATTTGTCATCTGGTAGTCTGAGAGCCATCTAAGCTCATCCACTCTTAGAACTTTGGAAGTCCTGAAGGTCTACTATTCAAAGCCACATGACTGGATTGTGTCTTACTCAGGAATGCCATCTTTTGGCCTGGAGCTCATCAAGTATGCCTGGCTGGATGGCCAGCAAGCCCAGGGCTCTGCTTGTCTGTCTCCCTAAATGCAGGATTACTCACCCAGCATACCTGGCTTTTCCCATGGTTTCTGAGAATTGCTGTCAGGTCTTAATGCTTACAAGGCAAGAGAGGCTACCACATCAGCCTGAATCTATTACTGTTACCCTTGTAGTAAGTCTATAAGACAAAATAAACAGACACCAGGGAGGCTCACGACTGTATTCAATGATAGAACTTGCCTGGCACTCCCAGCTTTCCAATACCTGTAACTCTCCTAGAATGCTTGCTATACGGCAGACCCAACTACCCAACATTGTTTGTGTAAGCTGAACTTATATCTCAGTGTTCTTGAGAAGGGGTTTTATCAGGTTCCAGCAATGCCAACGGGCACCCATGAGTCCGGGAGGCACTCTTGGGATCTGGGAAGGCCCATTGCTCACAAGCCTTGTGGATAGGCTAACTTGGATTTTATTATGTCCAGCCATCAGTGGCCCTTTAATTATGAATGTATCACTTGCTCGTCTTATTTTTCAAGGCCACAAAGCTGTTCACTTAAGGTAGCTCATGCTCAGCCCATCTTCACAGATAAACATAAATAAATCACACCGCTTTCCCATGAATTATGCATTGAATACACATCTGTAAAACTTCCCCATCAGTGGTAGGACTTTGAACATATGGGATTCTAATTGGACACTAAATCAATTTTCATATCTCTGTTGATGGAATTTTTAAATTGATTCCTAGCTTTATTTAAAATGTCGGTCCTTGTTACATGATAAAAAAAATAAACCCTCGACCCCTCTGATTCTGACACTCCCTGCTTGTTTTCTTGTTGAATAATTCAAACCTTAGCCCGGGATACCTTTGATAGCGAGATTAGTGTGGCTAGTAGTAATTGAGTCGCAGAACATGCAATTCGAGAGGCACCCAGAAGCAAAAGGCAGCAAATGATTGAATTACTGAGGAAATTCACATATGGTAACAGCGCGGGGCGGGGGTGCGGTGCTCTAGAGTCCAGAGTGGAACAGACTGGAAAAGCATTGAGGGAGAGAAGAACAATGTGACGTCATGCATTCTTTCCTCCTTAGATCATTAACCTGTATTCTTCTTCTGTATGGTTTTGTTTCCCTACCCCACCAACACCATGCAAGGATCAGCCCTGGGTGTTGGCTCTGGCTCCTGAGCAATTGATCTCTTCCATATGGTAAGGGCTTCCTGGACAAGTGTGTAATTCGGGAGCCACTCCTTCCTGACAGGCGATTGTGTTCAGCAGCTTTCTGTTGCTGAGACAGAACACCTGAGCTAGACAGCATAAGGAGAAAAGGATTACTTGGCTTACAGTTTCAGTGACTTCGGTTTGCAGTGACTCAATTCTACTGTGTCTGGCTTTGTTTTGAGGCGAGCATCATGGTAGAGAGGATAGGTGGAATAGAGTTGCTCACCTCCTGGTGGTTAGGAATAAAGAAATAAAGATACTGCGGAGGAGGAGGGAAGACAGACCCCTGGAGACAAAATATACCCTTCAAAGACACACTGACATAATTCCTCCACCTAGGCTACACTCCCTTGATTTCTGCCATTTCTTCATAGCCCATTAAGCTATGAATCCATGAATAGATGAATCCATGTGCTAAGTTGGGAGCGTAGACCCCAGCCCCTCGCATCTATCCCAGACCCCAGGCCTGAGAGTTGTATTGGTCTGAACTCCAAATCCCAGGATGCCAAGTCACACTCCCAGAGAGTATTTAAGTTAATTCCCAAAAGAGGAACATGTGGTGTCCCCCCCCCTCCGGTGGTTGCATTTATGGCCTCCCGGTTCTCCCTTGGGGCTACCTGAGAGCCCAGGGCTCCCAATTAAACCTGGATATTTTTTAATTTGGCTTGTTTTGATTTTGCTTGATTGGGAATTTACATTGGCAAAGAGTTTGTGTTAGGAACTTTTTCTGATGAGGAAGAGGGTAGCCACTAAGATCCAATTACATCCTAGGTCTACTGCATTGAGATCTGGGGTTATTTTTCTGGGGTGTGGGTGGCAGCATTTATGATCCAAACCATAACAATGGCAATATGACTACTGCTTAATGGGATGTTGAGATGTTGGAAGTTTCCTAGCTAACTTCTGTAGTTCCTCAGTGGTCTGTGGTAAAAACAAGATTATATATCCTGTTAGGAAATGAGCTCTACCACAGTGAGTGTAATCAAGAAAGAGCCCGCGATAACTCTCCTGGGATGCCACCAAGTGAGCTTGAATGTTCCTGTAAGTGTGTAAATGGAGGTGCTTTAAAGATCAAAGAATGTGCTAAGCCATAGCACGAAGGTGTTTATCTGCTAGCGGAGGAGTGAGTCCCTAACTGCAGGCTCTCACTTTCAGAGCAGAAATAAAGTTCCATTGTTAGCCATTCAGTGCCTGGACTCCCTGGGAAAATACACCACTACACAGGTTCTTACAGGAATTCAGTGTGCTCAAGGACATAGGTCGCCATGCACAGCTCCATGCCTTCTCTGGACACTAAGTATATGTGTGTTCCCCTCAGCTGGGAGCACCTTCATGATTCCTTTCTTATCCCCCAGTGTTCCGGGCACAGTCAGCGCGCTAGTAATGTTTATTAAGCTTTGTTGCAAACATAGCAAGGAGTCATGGTCAACACTAGCACACAAGGGCTCTGGCCTCCATCTCTGTGTTGTCCCCTCTGAGCTCCTCCACAGTGTCACTCAGATGTCTTTTAGGAAGAGGAAATTGCCGAGGGAAGCCTCTTAGTCAACAGTAAGCTCGGCCTCTGTGGCCAAGAGTCTCAAAATGAAAGACCCTCGATTTCAAGGGCAGGGATAGAGATCCCCCAGACTCAATAATCCAGGCCAATAGATGCAATCAGCAAGAGCTGTCTATTGATCACACAGGTGCCTGCGGGTGCATCAGCAGCTTTCACCAACTGAGCAACCTGGGGAAGATTTAAACAGCCATATTTAGGGAAAAATGATTACATAAGGGGGTAGTATAGCACAAGCATTTCATTGGCTCTTAAATTGGAGGACTTAGCTCATCCTGGGGACGACCCCATGTCTGTTCTTGAATTTTCCCAAAAAAACACAAAGCTAGATAAAGCACCCTGCAGCAAGTTGACGATTTCGATAGAATATTTTGGGGGGTGGAGTATTCCCTCTCCTCAGCCTAGTCAGCGAGTCTGTAACTCATATATATCCTGTTTTAGCATTGGCTGAGCCAGGGAGGACTTTCCTTCTATGGCTCAGCTAAATTTCAGCAGAGTTTAACATAATATGTGGGCACGGGTGTCTTTTAGGCACAGAGGGGTCTTTCAGGCATGGAGTGATCTTTCAAAAGAAACCTCCTTTAGATGAGGAAAATGAGACTCTCAAAGTCTGATCTAGGTTTTATCCTCAGTTAGGAAGCACTGATGCTTGGGTTCACACCTGCACTGAGCTGATCTTAAAATCGTCATGCTAAGTCGCTTGTCAAGGGTATAGATGCTCTTAACTTCTGTACTGTGGGGCCACATGGCAATAAACCCATGGTAACTGAAGGAATCATGAGTCGGGAATACACTGTATACCCCCCAACCTCCTGGACACCATAACTGAGCTGCACAGGACACTGTGGTGTCAATTGCTCCTCTCTCATCACCGAGCTGTCTCGGTACTGTGATTAGCTGAGGTTGTGCGGCATCATGAGGCAGACACTGTCCTGAAACATTTTTTGTAAATATCAAAATGCAAAGTATTGTTTCTGCAGAATTCTTATTGATTTCATGCCATCATAAAACAGAACCATGGTAAATTGGGAACTGCAGGCACTTGACTAAATTCAATGATTGACAGCAGCAATAATAGGCCACAGGCAAGGGCTGGGTAGCATGCTATATTGTCTATAGCCATTTTTCCTCAATGATCTCATAGTTAGGTACTATCATTCCTTTGTCCCTACGAGGCACAGGGGAACCGATATTGCAACTAATAAGAAACAGAATCGGGCTATGGACCTGAGATGCCTGCCTTTAACAACTGAGCATTTTTGGTAATTGTTGGACACACTCCAGTGGGCACACTCTGTGCTGGAGCACAGCAAACCCAGCATGGTAACGTTTTCTCTAGCATGTTAGGGTGGGGGAAAGCATTGCTAGAGGCACACAGTGGATGAGAGGCTAAGCTGGACCTCTTGGCCTACTTGGGATTCTGGGTCTCTTTGTTTCTATCACTCCATCTTAGCCTTCCCTGACCTCATGGATGCTCCCAGGTGGCCTGAAGGACTCCTAACACTAATAGGTAGAATTTTCCCCAGGAGAATGAACAATAGTCAAGCATTCTCTGGCGAACTAACCTCGGTGTGGACCCAGTTCTTACTTTCTCATTATTTTGATTCTGCGTTTCTACAAATTGAAGACTCAGGAGCGCGTGGATTAGGCAATTTTCCTGCCTCCTGTAATGCACTTTCTCTGAATTGGTTCTATCAAGACAATTATTTGAAGCCTTTGGATCGCTCCCGCAGGCAAGCCCGAGAAGTCAGATGGCACATCTTCATATGCAGACAGGTTTTGGATTCTTTCATCTTCCTTGGCTTTGCAGGCACCGAAAGGGAAGGCAGGGCAAATGGGAAATTGCTACAGAGCTGAAGTCTGGCCCTCCCTGCTGTGCAATCTCCTGTGTGGAAACATTGCACCCAGGGGTCTGGCTGGGGCTCAGTTAGTAGAGTAATTGTCTAATGAGAACAAAGCCCTGGGTTTTTGCCCTAGCACTGGATATAGGGCTTGCTGATGCAGCCTTGCAGTCCTGGCAAGAAGGAGCTGGAGGCAGGAGAGTTAGAAGTTCAAGGTCATCCTTGGCTACAAGGTGAATTCATGTCTACCCAGGTCATTGTGAGCTACATGAGATCCTGCTTCAAAAACAAAGCAAAACAAAAGAAAATAAAATTAGACACACAAAATGTGTGTTCCTCTGAATTGTGAGCCAAATTAAATTCTTCCTTCTTTGAAAAAAATCAACCAAACAGAAAGGAGATAAAGAGTGCCCTAATCCTTCCCCATGATTTCCTGGACCTTTCTGTAGGCTCACAGTGCATCTGCAATGGGCATTATCATTTGCATTCATTTAAAAAGACTTCCTTTATCTTATTTTGTTTGTATTGTGTGTGTCTGTGTGTGTGTGTGTGTGTGTGCCTCAGGTGTGGTGTGTGGTGCCTTCAGAGACCAGTTGAGGTCTTTGGATCCTTTGGAGCTGGAGTTGTAAGTCATTTGTCATGGATGTCAGGAACTGAACTCAGGTCGTTTGTAAAAGCCACAAGCGCTCTGAACCACTGAGCAAGGCCTTCAGTCTGCTATCATGTGCATTCACAGTTGAGGAAACAGGCTCACAGAGGTGAAATTTGACGTCTCAGTTTTGAACTGGGGAACCATGCACCAGAAGGGTCACATATTGTTTCCAAGGAGCTAGTTCTAAAGTGGCTAGGCAGAATATCAGGGCAAGTGTGTGTTTCTGTTGTGTGAGCCATCCTGCCTCTCTCTGCTTTCTGGCTGCTAGGAGGTGAAGAGCTTTGCTCTGGTACATGCCCATGATGCCCCACCTCACCACAGGCTCACAGTCACAGAGCA
This sequence comes from Arvicola amphibius, assembly GCF_903992535.2. Classification (NCBI taxonomy): domain Eukaryota; kingdom Metazoa; phylum Chordata; class Mammalia; order Rodentia; family Cricetidae; genus Arvicola; species Arvicola amphibius. The sequence goes on from NC_052050.1 coordinate 97,525,475, forward strand.
AGGCCACCATGCATTGAAGCCCCTGAAATGGTAAACTAAAAGAAATCTTTCTCCGTGACAGTGGGAACACGTCTGGCTGGCAGAGGAGACATTGATTGATTATAATTCAGGCCATCTACAACAGATTAGATGATCTGCTGTATGGTTTCTCATCCCTTCTTTCACTGAAACATTTCAATAATCTTGTGGTTAGGCGCCATTGCTCCCTCTTCCCAGTGAGGATACCAGAGCTCCAGGTCCTTTAGGAGGCCAATGCTCATCTCATTTTGTTGCTGGGGCAAGCGACTTAGAGAAGAAGGGGTTTATTTAAATTACAGGTTCTAATTCGTCACTGAAAGCAGTCAGGGAAGGCACTCAAACAGGAACTTTCAAGTTCCCTCAGGCAGGCATGCTTGCGATTTTGTCCAGCATTACCTCTGACCAAGGGACTGACGTCCTAGCCAAGGAACCACGGAGAATGCCACTCGCTAGCCCACTGACAGGCTTATGCCTAGCTACCTTTCTCATACAGTGCAAGCCCACTTCCCAGGAGTGTACAAACCACAGCGAACTGGGCCCTCCTTAGCAAATACAGTTAAGACAACCCCTCCCAGCCAGGCCAATCTGATCCAGGCAATTCCTCAATTAGATTCTCTTCTTAACTAACTCTAGGCTGTGTCCAGTTGGCAGTTAAAGTGACCCAGGAAATGCCTCTGGGGAGGTCCCCACAGTGCTGAAGGTCACAGTTTAAGAGCCCAGAAGGGCTGGACTGAAATGTATCCTCTTCATTCAACCATGGATCCTTACATCACATACTCAACTGCTCTGGGCCACAGTGACCTCATAGCTCAAATAGCCTTGATGATGCTTACTTCCCAGGGTGAGAGCAGGAAGAGCACACTAAACCTTTCACTTAGCACCTGCATATGGTAAAGAGATCATAAAACATCAGCAATTGCTATTTTTTTACTTTGAAGGGCTTATGTTTTATAATAACATGTGCATTTGAAAAATCACTGCTATTTGTCCGTCAATGGAAAGGCAAGGAAAATCTACTGCTCTGGAACCTTAGCCTCCCTACTTGTAAAATAATAACAAGAGCAAAAATGGTGTAACTTGTGAGGTTTATATGCATTTAAATAAAAGTAAAGCATTTTAATGGTCAGCACACTGATGAATTTTGGTAGGTGTTCAATGTTTAACTGCCATTATTTTTTATATTTTCACCTTTTGTCATTTATATGTATGTATGTATGTCTATGTGGGTGAATGTCCCATGTGAGTGTAGTGCCCGTAGAGGCCACAAGAGGCATCAGACCATTTGAATCTAGGTACAGGCAGTTGTAAGCCACCCCACATAGATACTGGAATGCAAAATCAGGTCCTCTGCAGGAGGACCACTGAATCACCCCTTCAGCCCCTTCCCCTGTCCTTTTTGTGGGAGAATCAGCTACTCTCACGTTTTAGAAAGCACTGAGAAGTCAGTCATCAGTAGTGAGTATTTCTGTTCCATGCTCTAGGTGATGTCTGAAGAACTAAGACACAGGCCACACTGACACCCTAGTAACAATGGCAATGCCCGTTCAGTGACCTTCCTGTAACTGCCACCTTGGCCAGGGATCACAGAATCGGGATCAGGGTCACAGGTCTGAGGCCACAGAAACAAAGACAGGACTGACAAAGCTTTAACTACCTTCCTGCAGTTTCCCAAACCCTCTTTAGAGAATGAACAATCTCTCTGGGGAGCTCTGATAACAAGAGCCAAACCTTAGCATAAACACAGACTGTGCTTGTACTGAGTTGCCTGACAGCTGTTTATGGATGACAGTACGTGATTGGGTGAGAATTTGTGTTTCAAGGGCAGCAACCCAACAGGTTTGTGCCAATGCAATTATTTCTGAAGGACTCTTGAGAATTTGGTCTTTAGAATTGTTCTAAAGGTATTGATAAGGCAGTTTCTCTCTCTCCCTCTCTCTTTTTCTCACTCTCTGGTGCCCATTTCAGTTATTTCAATTCCTGCTCCCTTGAGCATCTCTTTGGCTGGCAGAAGTCCCCAGAGGCTGCTTGGCAGATGGATGCTCGTTCTTATCTGCAAAATGCTGTCAGTCATGTGGTACCTTGGGGCCAGCCATGTTCACAAGGGTCTTTCTGCCATCTTTGGGTGCTCAGGTCTGTGAAGCTCTAGAGGAAAAATTAAAAAATAAGAAACAGACTGCAACGCTCTTGGTTCTTTGTCTGACATGTGTTCAGAAGCTGTGTGAGTGGTCTCTTCCTCAAAAGGTAGTACAGAAACCAATAATTCATATAGGATTGTGATTCCTTCCTCTGTAGAGAGTGACACCAACATATTATGGACCTGCATTTATTACAGCCCAGTGCATTTATTAAATAAATTTAAATTACAGGTTCTAATTCTTCACCAAAAGGAGTCAGGGCAGGCACTCAAACAGGAACTTTCAAGTTCTCTCAGACAGGCATGCTTGCGATTTTGTGTTCTATGCTCTAGGTGTGTGCTCGGGATAGTGGGAGGGAAGTTAAATTTGAAGTAGCTAGGTTCAGGAGAACAGAACAGTGATTTTAAGGAGAAACCAATCACATAGACTGGAGAGTTAATAACAGGGGTCTGAAGTGGCCTGAGGGCAAGCAGCTTTGTAGAAATACTGGCGTTCACTGGTGTGCTCTCCATCGGCAACGTTCACTGGTGTGTTCTTCGCTGGTGACATTCACTGGTGTGTTCTCCACCGGCAATGTTCACTGGTGTGCTCTTTCAACAGAGACTCATTGAATACTTGCCTTGCACCAGATCCTCTTCTGGGCAGTGGGGAAACAGGACTTCCCTGGCCTTTAGGGTCCAGCCAGGATACAGTCTTCTAATAAAGGATTTTACTAATAAAAGTTCAAGGTGCTTGGAGTTTGACTACAAAGGAAACACATCCAGATGGGAGGTTTAAGGGAGTAACATTGCAGATAGATGAGGCCAGGCCTATGGTTGAGGAACTGGGACTAAGGGAGAATTGCTCAGACTGGAGGAATAGCAGAGACTCTGTGATGGGAAGACTGCCTCGTTGGGCAGGGGGAGACCACATACATGGTTGCAATCAGAGGGCGAAGTGAGCTTGCTAAAGGGGCAGGAGATGGGGAAAGGGTCTGTAGTGTTTGGGATGTGGGCAGGCCTGCTTTTTGACCCACCCGGTTCCCAGCTGCCTGGCTAGCTTATGCCCTGAAATAACAACATAAACTGTATTCATTTAAACACTGCCTGGCCCATTAGTTTCAGCTTCTTACTCACATTTTGACTAACCCATATCTAATAATCTGTGTAGCACCACGAAGTGGTGCCTTACTGGGAAGATTCTAGCATATGTCCATCTTGGGCCAGAGCTTCACTGTGTCTGGCTCAGAGAGGAGAGGCATGGCATCTGACTAATAACCCATATCTAATAATCTGTGTAGCACCACGAAGTGGTGCCTTACCGGGAAGATTCTAGCATACATCCTTCTTGGGCTGGAACTTCATTGCATCTGACCCAGAGAGCAGAGGCATGGCGATTTATTAACTTCCCTTCCCAGCATTCTGTTCTGTCTACTCTGCCCACCTAAGGGCTGGCCAATCAAATGGGCCAAGGCAGTTTCTTTATTAACTAATGAAATCAACAGATAGATAGAAGACACACGTACATCATTTCCCCTTTTTCTGTTTAAACAAAAAAGAAAGGCTTTTACTTTAACATAGTAAAATTACATATAACAAAACAGTCATCAAGCAAGAATACAGTTACAATATTTATATCTATTTTATCTTTTATCATATCTAAGGAAAACCATAACTATCTATTTTTCAACTCCATCAAAGATTCCAGAAGGATATGATATTACCTAAGTAGCCGGGCGGTGGTGGCGCACGCCTTTAATCCCAGCACTCGGGAGGCAGAGGCAGGCGGATCTCTGTGAGTTCGAGACCAGCCTGGTCTACAAGAGCTAGTTCCAGGACAGGCTCCAAAGCCACAGAGAAACCCTGTCTCGAAAAAACAAAAATAAAAAAATTAAAAAAAAAATATTACCTAAGTAAATGAGAAGTAAGCAACTTACAAAACTCTAGAAATCACAGAGACATCTTGTCTGGACAGTCTACCCAAAGTTCTTTTGTACTGTTTGGGCATCCATCTTTGGCCTACAGGCCCACAGTATCCAGCAGACATTTCCATGAAGCAGGAAATTTCAAAGACAGTTCAGTCACTTTCTGCTGTGTTCTTCAGAATGTCTCACAGGCTCTTTCATGAATCAGGAACCCCGAAAGATCATCTCACCTTTAGGCAAGTTCAGCAGTCCTCTTTCTGCGGGTTCTTTGTGTCCAGTTTATGCCAAGAGTCCAGGCAAGAACAGTTTCTTGCCCAAATGGCTATCAAACTCCATAAGGAGCCTCTTCGATGCCTAGCTTCCTTTTGAAGTAGGTGGTGCTGCCAGGAGCAGACATGTCTCATTGTCATGACAAACCCTAAGTTATTAAAACATTTAAATGCCATAATCTGTAGTCTTTGGAATATATGAAGTATGCCTATCTGATATGTATCTATGCACATCTAGGAAATCTAATATGACTACAAGCTTGACTATTATCAATGATTATTTAATAACAACCTATATTTCCTGATTATACATTACATTTTTAAAATGAACTATACAATCACAATACCTTAATCAAGATCAGAAATACATATACATATAACAAAATTGACCTTAAATTTAAATCACTAAAGCAAAATTCATATCAATGCAAATTATTCATATCCATATTATATCTGCCTTTAAATGTAAAAGAACATTTATAAACAATATTTGGGAACATGGGCACAGTTATTTCTCTCCAAACTGCTTCCTGCTAAATGGGGGCGCTGTTAATCAGATCTTTCATGGTGTAACCTGTGTGCCAGGTTCATCTCAGTCATCAGTTGGGTGAAGTAGTTTTTTGAGGGTGTTCACAGCAACCTTCAGGAGGGCGTGGTCTATCATACAATATTGGGATAGAAGCAATACACAGGGTCTCATTTTCTGTAAAAACAAAAGAAGAAACTCCTTTACAAAGTATCATATCCTTAGATCCAAATTCTGAAGTCAAGGTATTTTCAAAATATCCATCTTGGATTAGTTCAGTAACATTTGTAAACAAATATCTTTTGGTAGCTGTTGCTCCTTCCTCAGCATTCAAACAATTCAAAGAGAGCATAATAGCATACAGTATAAAGAGTCTCTGTGTATTTTCCATCTTTGTGTGGCTTTATTTTAACCTCTCATTTATTTTTACTTTTAATTTTTGAGACAGGTTCTCTATATATCTTTGTCCTGGGATAACTCTTTAGACCAGGCTGTCCTTGAACTCACAGAGATCTGTCTGCCTCTGCCTCCCCAGTGTTGGGATTAAAGGTGTGTACTACCAGACCCAACTACTCTTTCTATCTTTTTTACTTTTAAGAACTTTAACCTTTAGTCTACATATATTTTAAACACATTGTAAACCATTTGGATGTTTTCTTCAACTTAGAATCTTTTTTTATTGTATATCTCTATTTTTGTGACCATATGAGTCTTTAATTTACCAAACAATATCGGTAGGACTAAAGCCGTGGCTTTGACAGCTAGATCCAGCCCATTCCTTAGCTTTCTGTGATTCCAGCCTTGTGGCTGAGATATCGGCCAGAGCCATGTTCATTGCCACAACTCTACAGTGTTTCAAGGTCCCTGCCAGCAAGCAAGCTGCAACAGTGTTAAACAACAATCAAAAGCTCCATATTCAGGACCGCCTGCTTGAAAGAGTCAGAGTTTGCCCTGGCAGGATGGTCCAGAAAGCTGGCATTTTAAAATGGCACAGTTTTTTTCCTGCTACAGCTGAAAACCAAAAAGCATGCGGTAGGCTTTTCATCAACACTATGTAAGTGTTTCATGGCAGGACCTCTTAAAAGAGCTGCAAGCTTTGCAGCTAAAGCTGAGTCAGGAAGCCTCTCTTAGATGAGAGCGCTTGCTTGCCTCTTGCAAGTAGATCCAGACCTGAGAAATTGCTGCTACCAAGAAAACATGCTTTACTCTATTCTTTCCCAAGCTTTCTCAAGCTTTTTGTGGATTCAGTTATCTATGTTTGGCACCATTCTGTAGTGTTTGGGCTGTGGGCAGGCCTGCTTTTCATCCTGCCCGGCTCCTGGCCGCCTGGCTAGCTTATGCCCTAAAATAACAACACAAACTGTATTCATTTAAACACTGCTTGGCCCATTAGTTTCAGCCTCTTACTCACATCTTGACTAACCCATATCTAATAATCTGTGTAGCACCACGAAGTGGTGCCTTACCGGGAAGATTCTAGCGTACATCCTTCTTGGGCTGGAACTTCATTGCATCTGACCCAGAGAGCAGAGGCATGGCGATTTATTAACTTCCCTTCCCAGCATTCTGTTCTGTCTACTCCGCCCACCTAAGGGTTGGCCAATCAAATGGGCCAAGGCAGTTTCTTTATTAACCAATGAAATCAACAGATAGATAGAAGACACACCTACATCAAGGGTCCCCTAGAACACATAAACTTTGAACTTTCTTTTAAGAGCAAGGAAAAGAAAATAGCGGGGAGATAACTCAGTCCTGTCCATCTCGGCTTGGTCTCCAGATGTACTTAATAAGCCGAGTACTATGGCAATGCTTACGATCCCTGTGTGGGCAGGTGGGGCAAGTGGATCCCTGGGGCTTGCTGACCAGCCATCCTTGCTTGCCTGGCCAGTACCAGGTCAGAGACCTTATCTCAAAAGCAAAACAAAATAAATAAAATAAAATGATGAGTGGTGTCTGAAAACAAACACCTGGAGTCATCCTCCTCTCTCTACACGCACCATGGTCCTAGTGAGACAACAAACAGTCTTATGGAATAAGGTGGGTGATAGGGACAGGCTGGTAAATTCAAAGCAGACTCCAGAGGAACTGGTGAGAAGGAGAGTGTTGGCGAGGAGAGAACACGAGCTTCAAAAGGATTGCTAGTAGTTGTCATGACATGACAGCCACTGGGCCATTTCCTGAAGAAGACACAACATCTGGGGATGACTGTAAGGACAGGCCAGGAGCCCAGATCCAGTCAGAGTGAGTTTGAGATGCCCGAGGGATGTCCAAATGCAGACTGTGTGAAAGAAAAATAGCTCTGTGTAAAATACAGAAGCGCTGCTTCTAAAATGCCTATGCTGGAAATACCAATGAAGATTCGCTGAAGTCTTTGGGAAGGAGCCCATTTCATGACAGCTGTAAGACTAAGGCTCCCAGGGAGGGGTGGAAAGAAGGCATGAGACAGAAATTGAGACAGTGTGCCCAGAGGAGAAAGAGCAGAACCAAGAAACGACTATCACAGAGCCTGAGGAACTTGCATGGAAGTCACTTCAGCTGCAGTGACACTGTAGTAACAGTGGTTGTGGTAGAAGACTGAGGAAGAGGAGGGGAGGGGAAAGAGGAGAGAGGGAAGAAGAAGATGGGGGAGGATAATGACGGAGAACAAAAAGAACAAAAAGATGAAGAGGAAGAAAACGGAAGAACACAAAGGAGATGGCAGAGGAGAAAAGGAACAGAATGAAGAAGAAAATGAAAACAAAAGGAGAGAGGAAGTAGGTGGAGGAAAGAGGAAGGAGAATCAGTAATGGCTGCTGTCCCAGCAGTTGTCCTGGTAGCTGCGGGCCTAGCAGCAACATCCTGGAAAGCAACAGCGGCAGTGGCTACAGCAGTGGCAGCAGCAGCTGAATTATGGACTGGAGCTCTGCAGTGCAGCAGTTCAGTCTGTTTCCCAAGCAGATTGCATTGTCTGACAGCTAAGTGCAATTCAGGGTTTGCAGCTGAGCAGATGAAGGGGAAGAGCTGTTAGGTTATGCTGTCCTGGAGAGAACTGGGAAGAACAGGATGGAAGCAGAAATCTGACTGCTCTGCCGGGTGCTCACCAAGCTTCACTCCTACCATATGCACGACAATAGTGATGGCCCCCTTGAGTTCACAGTCTCCCGTGCTTCCCACGGAATTGGAACTCTTTGTCTATTTCATCCACCAGTGGGTGTTCAGAGCTCTGAGTGGTCTTGGAACTTAACAAGAAACGTGATTTCATCTTGAAGAACGAACAGATTCAATTTGTCTTGCTGGTTTGCTCTAAGATCATCAACGCTTTGAATTCGTTAGAGCTGAATTTTGATCCTATGTTTCTATCTAGCCTTCTCCTTTCACTACAAACTAAATGTCACAAACCTATTCAGAGACATTTTTAAAAGTCAACCCATTAAAATGAAAAGAATTTGTAATTCTGCATGTACCCATGTAATCAGATGCCCACCCCTGAGTTCATGCTCTCAGACTGGAGACCTGTATCGGGCCTCTCCCTGCACCCACCCGCTGAGCACTTGCATTCAGTGTTATTAAAGGTTTACGTGGAAGAAGTGGCCTTTTGCAGTGCACACGCCTGCAAAGAGAACTTTGAAATCATGCTGTGCTAAGCCTGGGTCCGTCACAGCTATAGAAATGATTCATCATGCTTCCTGGGAGTAGAATATTATGGTTTCCATTCCATACCTAAGCATGTTTATGATTAGAAAAAAGGGGCAGGATTATGCAGTAAAAAGAAAACGGGCTTGGGAAGCAGCTGGACCCTGGTTTAAATTGTATAGACGGCTGGCAAGTCATGGCTTTGTCTCAGTGTCAGCTCTAATTTTAAAGGGCAGACACATGCAGCGGGATTTACACAGGACACCATACAGCTCAACGCTTTCTCCCACAAGCCTACTACTTAACTTGGTCAATGCACATTTCCTACTCCGTGCCTTGAATAAGCATTGCTGTAAGAGAGGTGAGAGACTCGCAGGCTGTGAGGTAGTGTAACTTTTGAGGATTGGCTTCTGTATTTGTCTCTTGCTGTTTTCTTACAGAACTGCAGGTCCTAGCTCTGTGACTTGCTGAAGCTCTCAAGTGTATCTCCTCACACCATCTGACTGTCACTATTTCTCCGTCATCTAAGACTGAGCTCAACTGTGTCCTTCAATTAGTCTCTATGCTACACCCTCATCTATCAAGGTGATTTTATTTCCTTCTTTTGTGTGTACATATATTTCTGTGTTCGGGTGTGTGTATGTGTGTGTTGGCCAGAGGCCAGCTTTAGATGTTTTTCTCTAGCTGCCACTCACCTTGCTTGGCTTCAAGACAGGTTCTCTTCATTGACCAACTGGATTGCCATGCAGACCCAGAGATGTCCCACCCCAGGCCACCCCAACACTGGGAATGCAAGAACATGCCACCATGCCTGGCTTTTAAAATGGAGATGCTGGGGATTGAACTCAGGTCCCCATGCTTGGGAGGCAAGAACTTTGTGGACTGAACCACGTCTTCAGCCCCACTTTCTCCTTTTTTGGTCTCCACTAAATCTATACACCATAGTCCTTGTTTTTTGTCACTTTGTACCTCATTTGTTTGTTTATACTTTTTCTACCCAACAAGAGAAAGTATTCATTCAGGACAGAGATTCTGGCCGGTTAACCTGGATTCATGGAATGTTGCAAGGAATTGGTGTTATAAGATATAGCTTGAATCAATAAATGTGATTGCCAATTATTAACATGATCAGAACAAGGATTTTTCTTTTAAGTAGAATACACACACACACACACACACACACGGCATCGGGTGGGAGTAGAAAATGAGTCTGAGTGTTATTGTGAGGTGTGTTGGACCGTGAGCCAGTCCTTGACCATATCTTAAGAAGAATGACATTAGGCACAGCTGTGTCTCACTATGACTTCATTTTCCATCACTTGTTTCTCCATGAACTAATGTGCCAAGCACATTCTCACATTCTCACAATAGATATCCAACATCCAGGAACTGAAAGGCTCATACAAACTTCTGGTAAACAAGATTGTTATGAATAGAGAAGAGAAAACAACAGTAAAACAAACAAACAAACAAAACAGAAGGTTGGTCTAAAACCCTTAGCCCTAGTGCTGATGGGCTAACCCACTGCTCACTAGCTTCCCCTGGCTCTCATTGCAGAATTGCCCCTGCTAAGCCACCAATGCCCTCCTTGTTGAAAGTACATGGGTGTCTTTTGTTATCCTAAAGTTGACCAGTCTCTACTCCTTGCAAAACTCTCCAAATCTTGACATACCCTGAGACAGTAAAATCTCAATGGTTGAGGGCTTTGGATATGGATTCCCACCTTACTGGAGCAAGGAGAACCTTGTTCCTTTCCCACGGAGTGTAGTCTTGGGCAGGCAGCTCCAGTGGTTTGAGCCTTGGAGCTTCCACTTGTGAAGGGATGTAGGAGAATATGAAGAGAGAGAAATCCCTACCACACGGTGCTTAGAACCTACTGGCTGGTATGGAGAGCCTTTAACCAGCATCTCTGACTTCTATCTCTTGCCTGCTTACATGACTTCCATTCTGCTTCTCTTTGCCTTTTAAAAATCCCCAGAGTTTCTCCCCTTTGAGTTCTGCCTTCTTCCTAAGAGAGCTGACACTGCATACCCTACAATATTCTTTTCATGCATCTCTTCATTTTGTCTCTAGCCTGCATTTTTCTTTCTATGGTGTGTCCTGGGCATCTCCCAGGGACCACAGCCTCACTCCCTTAGATGGAGCGCACAGCCTTCTCCTGAAACTCCAAACTTTCTGGAGCATGCGCTGTGTTACAAGGCGGCCAGGACTCAGGCCAGAGCCATCCATTCTGTCCTGCTGCGTCACACCTCTCCCTGCGTCCATTCCCAACACACAGCCTTCCTTCTGCTAGAGACATCTCCAGCAGCCTCCTAATTGGTCCCCCTGCTGTCGTTCCTGCCCATCTTCACTCCATCACCCAGCTGGAGCGCTCTTTCCACAGTGAACATCAGATCACGCCAGTCCCCTGCCTGAAACACTTCAATAAATTCTCTTTATTTTGAAGACAGAATCTTGTCTCCTTCATAGGGTGTAGAGGAAGCTGCAATGTGCCCGCTGCCCCTGCCCCTAGACCCGGGCATTCATTCTCTCAGCTGCCAGACATGGATTGCTGCTAGCTCAGAGCTTGTATCTCTTAGAGCAGAAAGTCAGAATGGCTGAGGGCATCAGACACTAACTTCTGCAAGCTCGGAGCAAGCCGCTTGACTTCTCTAGGAAGGTCACTGCCACATTCAAGAGTGCTCCATCAGACAAAGAGCTCAAGTGACAATGGTTTGGTATGGCGGCACAGAGATCTGCCTTCCTCTCCCGCCACCCCAGGCATCTTTGAACAGCCACCTCAGTTCTAGCTCCCACTTTCAGAACAACAGACACCCTTGCTGTCTCCAAGCTGTAATTCATCGCCTCGCTTTCCCTAGGGAAAGCAACATACACCTTCCACGGTCCTTCATGATCTGGTTTAGCACAATGCTGGTTGCCTCTGTGGACCAGTTGGTTACCTGGTGCCTTGTTTAGTGGGGACAATGAGCACAAAACATGAAAAGTGAAGAACAAACGCTCTCTTTCCTGTGGTCAGCAGAGGGGTGGGCATTTAGAGCACCCCCAGAGCAACAAATGAGTGCTGTGGACCCCAGCAGCTGTTAGAGGGGTTGGTGGTGATGGGAGCCTGCCATGCAGGTGGGGAGGGTAGAGGGGTTGGTAGTGATGGGAGCCCACCATGCAGAGAGGAGAGTGTTGGGGGCTTACTCTTATTGGTAATACTTCATCGTGACAGCATTTACTTTGGAATTCATTCTCTCATATTCGATAGTCTGCCAAGCCAAGAACCAAAAGAAAAGGCAAGTCGGAATGTACTTTGCTCCTCTAACCCATGCGGCTCCTGCTGAATGTCACCTTTTAAAATGACTTGAGAGCAGCAAGGGCAGACTGCTGGCAGAACTCCTTATGCAATTTGGTGGTAACCTGATCCCATCAAGCAAAGGGTAATGACAGCAGGGCTGTTATTCTGAGCCTTGCCCACTCTAGCTTGGTGCCTGCCATGCTTTATGGCTGCCTCTGAGCTTTCAATGGTGTTATTGTACCTGCAGGCATTGTATTGACCTCTGTGCAAGATTCGTGAGATTATCTCAGACATGACCTTCTTGAAACACGTCATCTCCGATCTCTCAGAAGGATCGTGTATTGTCCCTTCCCTAATGACCATACCAGCAACCTTGTAGGTTCTTGTCTTCCCTTTTCACCGACTATTAGAAAAGTCAGTGCTCAGTGTGCAAGGCACCGATGCCTACAAATACTTGCACTGTGGACGCTGATCTTCTGACTTTCTTGTAATGTTTGCTTATATTTATTTTCCTTTTCCTTAATTTCCTCATCACAATTAGTGTGTAACTGTTCTGATTCCAATCTTTTTTAAGTTGCAAAAGAGAAACATTAGACAATTAAGCATTTTAATGATCACAATGTATTATAATTGACCATCTGTGATGACTGGTCTTCATTATCAATTGGATTGGATCAAGGGCTGCCTAGGCGATTAGTAAAAACACATCTCAGTGTGTGCCTGTGTGTATGGGGTTGGGTATTCTCCAGAAATAACTGCATCTTGAGGGCTCTGACCTAATAAATAGTTCTATGCATTAATGAACTCAAAATCTGAATAAACTTTTAGAGGGTGGTGAGATTGTGGAGAGAGGCCCGACTGAAGAAGAGATCATGGGGCATGTGTCTTGTGAGCTGTACTTTGTCTAATAGGAGTTAAGTCACTGGGAGTATATCCTAAGAGCTGTGTCTACCCTGACTCCTTCTGTATGGCCTCTTCTCTCGGTTTCTTGTCCTCCGTGAAGAAGATTCTCTACCATACATTCCAGCTGCCTTGATGTTCTGCTCAGTGTATGGGACCAAGTACTCACGGACTGAACAGGAACTGTGAGTCTAAAGAAGTCCCACCTTCCTCATGCTGTTTCTCTCAAATACTTGCTCATGGAGATTAAGACTTAGCTAATATAATTGGTGTGTGTGTGTGTGTGTGTGTGTGTGTGTGTGTGTGTGTGTAGTTGACATGTAATGGATGGAGGTCAAGGTTGAGCCTGAATGTCTTACAGTACGCAGTTTGGCTCTCTACAGCCAAAAATTTCCTGGTCTGAAGGCAATAGTACCAAGATCATGGAAGACCAACTTGGAGCTATCTTCCATCTTCCTGGATGCTCCCCCTACCCTCCCAGGGGCCTCTCTCTGCAGTGTTCCCACTGTTTGCAGAGGAGATGGTTCACACCCCAGGGGACGGGGAGGGGAAGCAATGCCTCTATCTACTTCATGGACTGTGCTTCCAGAGGGAAACTGATGTCCATGCAGACAAAGATGGAGGAGCACATTTGTAGAGAAAGCTCCCAGAGGTAATCCAGTACTCCCCAGGAGCCAGTTCCTCACCCCTGTCTTCAAACCAAGGAGCAGATAATAGACTGCATTTGTTGGTATGGACCTGGGCTGGATCTGAGGACAAAAGAGAGCATTTGTCTGGGCTAGCTCTTGGGGACACTTTTGGCTCAGACTTTCTGCCAAGTTGGAAACATGAGTAAGACTTTTGAGAAATTAACCTGGGTGGTGCAGAGCAAGTCATGGTGCAAGGTCTATGGAGTTCAGCTTTGTCTGACAGTCTTGAGTTCTGGCCCACATTTTGCTGCCTCAAAAACTTACTAAACAGGCATTGATTCAAGTCTATACAACGGCAACTGGCTATGGGTTTGTGAGTTTAATCTCAATCTATGTGAGCCCAACTGGTAAAGTAGCTACTACCAGTGCTTTTCTTTTGTGGATAAGGAGACCAAATTCTGTCCAAGGTTGCCAAACAATAGAGCACTGAAATACCATCCTGGTTTCAATTCCTACGATTCAGCTTTTAACTGGTCACTTTGGCTGATTCTGGCCTTAAGTATACGTGACTTCTTTTAAGCTGTTTTCCAGTATTTTAAAAATGAAAGATGTTACAAAGTTGTCTTCTCCTTCATCTTAAAGAATATCTAGCGACCTAGCACATCCCATGTATGTGGGAACAACGAGCTGACTTTGAATGGTGGCTCCTGGTTTTTCCAGTGTCTTCATTTATTAGTAACCTAATTGTCTCTAGTAAATATCTGAGATCCCAGTCAACAGCACCTAGCACATGGGTGTCAGGAGGAAAGAGCGGTGCTTAGGTGTCTCATGAGATGTGTCATGGCCATATGACCTCTTGGGCAGCCTGACTCAATCCATGTCTTATATTTGAGCAGTCCTCCTGAGCAGAGGACTCTTTCTAAATCCTTCCACTGTCTGTAATAGAGGAAGGATTTAGAATTCCTGTGGGTATTGTTAAGCTGGGTGCCAGGTCCTAGTCAATGCCCCTGAAGATTCTGCTGCAATTCTGCTGTTCAGGGGGAGTCAAATCACGTAAAGAGCTCCACTACTGAAGAATTGGACTTAACAAGGCTTATTTATGTCTCAATGTGCCACAGGTTAAAATAACATCATCTTTTCCATCTATCAATAATGTATAAATGTGTGTTAAATTGCCGTGCATGCTTTTAGTCTCTGGGAATGCAGAACAAATGGCTTTCTTCAGAGCCTTAGAAGATGCACACCGTTACCCTTCCTGCATTAAACACAGAGTTTGGGGTACCTTGGAAGGAGGTCCCAAGGGGATGTTTTCACATAATAGCCTGGATTCAAGCCACTAACAAGATAAAGGTCAGATGTACATTGCTGGATGCCAACGAGGTAACCCTGTTACTTTCATTACCTGTTGATAAGGGACCATCTATCCTGTACTGGGTTGGCTGCTTCCTGTGAGTAATGTTCCACCTTTATAGCAACTTACTATTATTATCTATCATCTGCAGATGTAGAAACTGAGGCTCCATGAGCTTACAGGCTGAAGGTCACAAGCTAGGGCAAACCATAATTGGTATTCAAATAGCTTTCTTGGCTTCCAAAAGTTTCTACCCTCCACTTATGCAAATTTGCCAGCAATTTAAATTAAACTATTTGGCCTTCCCCAGAGTACAATTTGGAAGAGATTCATCCATCCCATTTCCTAATTATCCAGTGAAAATCTATGAGTCTCACAGACTGGAAGCATTCGTCATTGTAGAAGGTTTGGACTTGGAGAAGCATGGGTGTGAGAACTCATTTAGGATCATTTAGAACTTGGTGTAAAGAGGAGTTAGAAAGAGGCAGGAAACTTCCCATAGCCAGGATCTCTCCTGACTACCTGGGAGCCCAGCTCCCCAGTTTTCCCTTAAATAGAAAAAAAAAAACCCACAGAGAACACCTGCTCAAGTTACTAAATGCTTCAGTTTGCTTCTTGCTAAGAAACACTAACCTTTTATTCAGAGAATCTCAATTAGCAGGAGTCAACCTGTGGTTAAAGAGAAGAAAATGCAGGGATCCCTGAATGAAAGGCCATCATTTCCATTTCATAAGAATCGTGTGTTAAGTAGAAAAGACTTTTCTTTCTTTTTAATTGAGGAGAGCAGGGCAGTCCCGCACATATCCCTGAGCTTTAATGGAAGATGGTGGGGGCAGGGCTGTGGGGGGACCATTCTGAAGTCTTTGCTTTGAGGCTTGGATGAAAACAGGTATTACGTGGAGTCTCCTTCCTTGCTTCCTTCCTCTCTCTGTTTCTCAGTCTTCACACAGCGCTAGCTTCCCTTAGAGCCTTGGGTTTGATCGCAAAAGCCAGAAATGTTAAACACCCCAGGAGCAAGACAAACTAGGGGACTAAGGAGCTCAAGGGCCTGTGTGTGGAACGTACCTGACCTCAGACCTGGGAAAAAGGCCTCTTATTGCCCTAGCACTTTGGCTATGCCAAGTGCTCTGCTGGGTGTTTTAGACTTGTATTTGGCCCTCCCATCAGG
This sequence comes from Arvicola amphibius, assembly GCF_903992535.2. NCBI lineage: Eukaryota > Metazoa > Chordata > Mammalia > Rodentia > Cricetidae > Arvicola > Arvicola amphibius. Next base: position 97,541,266 of record NC_052050.1, read on the forward strand.
CAGATAAGGAGGCTAAGGCTAGGAAGTGGAGCTGGATGCCAATCCTGGGTTTTCCTGTGACTTGGTTCTTAGGCTGTCTCCACACAGTGCCTTCCTCTGGGGTATATCCCATTCTGACAGAGTGAGTATTTTAGTTTCTTTGTTCATTTGTTTTAAAAGGAGGAAGGATTTGTTTTGGCTCCAGGTTCAAGGGCTCTGGTGCATCTGGGAAAAGATTAGCTGGTGGCGTCAGAGGCATGTGATGAGTGTTCAGATCTTAGCCAGTGAGGAAGTTTATTAATTTACTTTTTTTCCTTAAGTTCTCCCTATGTAGCCCAGGATGGTCTCAAACTTGCAGTCTTCCTTCCTTCATTTAGAAAATGCTGAAATTACAGGTGTAAATACCACCCTCAGCTCCTGATCCCATTTCCTGCAGAGGCCTTAGGGAAGAGAAAAGGGATTCAAAAAGAATTCAGTGGAAGTCTGGGGGAATAAAGGAACAAGATTGAGAAAACAGTGTAAAATAGATAGAGCTGACTGATTTGTATCATGAACTATCAACTTCTGAACTTCTCAATGGGCTAGTTAAACTAATTCATTATTTAAATTTCTTTTCTTGGGCTGGGGAGATGGCTCAGTGGTTAAGAGCATTGCCTGCTCTTCCAAAGGTCCTGAGTTCGATTTCTGGCAACCACATGATGGCTCACAACCATCTGTAATGAGGTCTGGCACCCTCTTCTGGCCTGCAGGCATACACACAAAACAGAATATTGTATACATAATAAATAAATAAATATTTTTTAAAAAATAAAAAAAATCTTTTCTTTATCACATTTGAGTGTGTGTGTGTGTGTGTGTGTGTGTGTGTGTGTGTATGTGTATACACATCTGTCACAGCATGTATGCCAGAGTCAGTTCTCTCCTCCTGCCATGTAGGACGTGGGAACCAAACTCAGGCTGTCAGGCTTGGTGGCAGGTGCCTTCACTGCTGAGCTACCTTGCTAGCTTAGCTACTAAGCATTCTTAACTATGTTTCCTTGTTCTGTCCTTGACTGACCTTGCGATGCTGAAGCTCAGAGTTCAAACAGCTTGCAAAAGTCACGGATTTCAGGGAGCGCAGCTAGGAACTGCACAAGGCAATGCCTTCACAGTCCACATTCATGGCACCACAGACTGTCCACTGAGGAAGAAACCTGGTCTTTGTAAATGCAGGCTCCCAGCTGTGTTCTCAGTACTATCACTTCACAACACAGAAGCCATCCACCTCCATCAGGAGCTACCTTACCACGATGGTTCTGAATGCTGGTGAGTGTGTGTAGCAAACAGACTGTCCTGTCCCTTGAGGGAGGGAATGGTATGGGTAGCCACTTGGCAGAGTCTGTGCCCCGTGAACTCATCATGCACCTGTGATGCAGCCATTCCATCACTGTCTACTCCAGAAAGATAAACGTATGTGTAAGGGAAGACTTGTACAGAAATAGTCACAGTGGAGAAGCTTAGTCTGACCCATGGTATTAAACCAGGGAAACGGCTAAGTTGGTAAAGTACTTTTATTGTGAACATGAGGATCTGAGTTCGAGTCCCAGGACCCATGTACATAAAAGCAGAACATGGCAGTGAGTATTTATAATCCAAGTGCTGGAGGGGAGTTAGGGGTGAAGAAAGGTAGAACCCCGAGTTTCGTGGCTAGACTGCCTAGCCTACTTGGTGCGTTCAAAGCCTGTGAGAAACTGTGGAAACAAGCAAGCAAACAGGGCTGTCAAGGTGGCTGGACAGGAAGAGGCTCTCATCATCTGAATTCAGTCTCTGGGGCCTTTATAGTGGAAGAGAACTTTTCTAACGGTGTTGGAGGAAAGACGCTTGTTGGTTCCCGGCCTCCTGGACACTTAGGCCCAAAATAATCACACAGAAACTATATTAATTAAAACACTGCTTGGCCCATTAGCTCTTTCTTCTTATTGGCTAACTCTTACATATTAATTTAACCCATTGCTATTAATCTGTGTATCACTACTTGGCTGTGGCTTACCGGGTAAAGTTCCCAGTGTCTATCTCTGGTGGCTCCATGGCTTCTCTCTGACCCTGCCTCCTTTCTCCCAGCATTCACTTTAGTTTTCCCTACCTAGCTCTGTTCTTTTGCCCTATCACAGGCCAAGACAGTTTCTTTATTCATTAACCAATAAAAGAAACACATAGACAGAAGGACCTCCCACACCATAAAAGTTGTCCTCTGTCCTGACTGTAGATGCTATATCATGCATGCACATGTACACATAAACACATGAAAACCAAACAAAAAAACCTCAGATCCCCAAACAGTGAATGGGCACTTGAAGGATGTCATGCCCAGCTGTCTCTTAGATGTGTCTGTCAACAGGAGAATGTGTAGATAAACTGTTGAATAACCTCACTGAAATGTTCTTAACAACAAAGCCATAAATTGCCAACACCTGGAAAATGTAAATGAACTATAAACTCATGCACATGGGAAAGGATCCTTAGCTGAAAGAATATATGTGCATAGTTTATCTCTGTGAGTTTCGAGAATGGGTTAATTTGTGTACACAATCCAGAGTGGCACCTGACATAGGACTGGCATGTGGGACTGTCATGGAGGCAATGCTGCTTTATGTCCTGACAGGTGACAGGTGTTGAGTTGCAGAGCTAAATACCTTGCTCCTGCTGCCACAACAAAAGTGCACAGACCACGTGGCTTAGACAACCAAGACCTCCCTGGTGATTCTGAAGGCTGGAAGTCAGCGATCAAGGTGTGGCCAGGCTTGGCTCCTTCGGGCTATGAGAGGAGGCTGTGTCCCATGCTTCTTCCCCTAGCTTGAGAATGGTTATCTTCTCCCTGTGTCTTTGCTCGGTGTCTTCTGTTTGTGTGACCTTGACCTTTCACATGGTCCCCTCTGTCTGTGTGTCCATGACCTGACCTCTTCTCTGGTAAGTACAGCACATGTGTTGGATTAAGATCAAAGTGTTCTTTACCTCTTTAATTATCTGACTTCCTATCACACACTGCCATGTGCTAGGATGTAATGATTTCAATATGTGTGTGTGTGTGTGTGTGTGTGTGTATGCAATGCATGTGTGGATGGAGACCAGGGAAGGATATTAGCCTTCTTCCTTTGAGACAGCGTCTCTCACCTAATCTGGAGCTTGATGTTTTAGCTAGGTTGGCTGTTCAATAAGCTCCAGGATGCTCCTGTCTCCACTCCCTCCCCCTCCCCCGCCACAGCGCTGGGGTTACTGGAGTACACGTGATCATGCCCAAGATTCTCCACAGCTGTTGGAGATGTGCACTTAGGTCTTCACGCTTGTGCAGCAAGTGCTCTTACCCACTGAACCATCCCCCCAATTACAACATATGAATTTTGGGAGGATCGCAATTCAATCCAGCAAATATATCCTTATGATTTGTACAAATGGTATGTAAAACTTTTCATCACAAGGAAAACAAAACTACAAAGAAATATTGATCTGAAGTTTTAATGATATGCATGCAGAAGTGCTTAGAAATGCATTATGCTTTGCAATTGACTTTAAAATTATACAGAAAATTTAATAGATCTAAAGATACAGCGATACATAGTAGAGCAAATATACTATCTATAAAATAGACTTTATGTGGTAAGGGCTGGGGACATAGTTCAGGTGGCAGAGTACATGTCTAGCATGCATGAAGCCCCTGAATTTAATCCCCGTCACAGCACAAACTGGGTATAATGACTCATGTCTATAACCCCAGTGCTGGGGAGGCAGACAAGAATATCGGAAGTCTAAGGTCTTGGGAGTTGAAATGATGGCTCGGAGGATAAGACCACTGAGTGCTAGCTTCCCAAATGGAGGAGAGTGACTACTGTCTGAAATTCCAGTTCCAGGGGATCTGATTCCCTCTCCAGATCTCCAAGGGTGCCAGGCATATATGTGGGGCACATACACACATGCAGGCAGAACACTTATCAGGAAAAGTAAATAAACAAACATCCTTTGGATGGAAGCAGGCCGAGGTCATTCTCCTCTATCTGGTGAGTTTGTGTTCAGCCGGGAGACGTGAGAGTTGGTTCAAAAACAAAAGTAGCTCCCCGTCCACACACACACACAAACTCACAAAGCTGGTGTGCTCAGTGTACGGATAGTCACTGTGATGTTCCTTCACTTTTGCTGTTCTGGAACTTGTGGAATAAAAATATTAGAGTGGACTAATGGCTCACCCACTGAATACCAGGTGTAGAGTGTGACAGGGTGGAAGGACGTATAGAACAGATAAATAGCCTGCCCGCATGCAGCTCGCACTGTGGGACCATTGGCTGGAACCATTGGTTCCAGAGTCATAGTCAATGGATACACTCATTTGCCAGTTAATCAGACTTAGCCTGTCTGGGTGCCTGCCACACATTTCATAGTTAGCTGCTCAATAAACATGGATCTGTTGGCTTTATGTCTCTCCTCAGATGATGAATTCTGCAGCAGCTTTTAGTGGTGCAAAGATAAATCACTCAGGTCCAAGTGGTAAGCCACAGAAATAACAGCAATTTATACAGGCGCCCCAGGAGTCCCTTGTGAGAACGCCACTGTTTACGAGCTGGAGTGACGAAAGTTAAAAGCAGGGGCCGGAGTGGAAGCTTTACTTTATTACCCACTGCACACCACAAAAGAAGCCCACATGGAAATGTTTATTGGGAATCCAGTTCGTTAGGAAGTCAGCAAGACAAGACATTTATCACTGGCAGGAAGCAGACGGTCCCCACAAGGCTGCAGTGATATTTTTAATACTGGCTGAGCATTTCTCAATCGGAACAAAGAGATATTTTTTCAATCTTTTCAAATAACTTCCCAGCTTATGGCGCAAATCACTACAGTGACTCCAATAGAATAATGGAAAATAACTTCTCCACTGGAGTTTACATGAAAGGAATATGGGAAACAGTGTCTTAGCTATTGTCTGCTGCTGCGATGAAATCCCTTGAAAAAAGCCACTTAGGGAAAGAAATGTTTGTTTTGGCTCACAGTTCATGCTGGAAAAGTCAGGGCTCTTGAAGCAACTGGTAAAACTGTGTGTGCAGTTGGGGAGAGAAGCAACTGGTCACACTGTATGTCCAGTTGGGGAGAGAAGCAGTTGCTCACACTGTGTGTGCAGTTAGGAAGAGAAGCAATGGTCACACTGTGTGTACAGTTAGAAAGAGAATTAATGGTCACACTGTGTGTGCGCAGTCAGAAAGAGAAACAACTGGTCACGCTGTGTGTGCAGTTAGGAAGAGAAGCAATGGTCACACTGTGTGTCTGCAGTCAGAAAGAGAAACAACTGGTCACACTGTATGTGCAGTTAGGAAGAGAAGCATTGGTCACACTGTGTGTGCAGTTAGGAAGAGAAGCAATGGTCACACTGTGTGTACAGTTAGAAAAGGAGAACAAAGAACACTCACGTTGCGCTACCTTCCTCCCTTTGTGCAGTCAGAACCCAAGTCCAAGTACTAGGATGCTGTTATCAGTGTGTCTGCCTTGCTGTTGGGCTACAGGCACAACAGTACATGGCTCCTGGGAAAAGAACCCCAGAAAGAGATCTAACACTCACACCCATGAATTCCCTCAAGGCTTCCTGTGTTGGGGGAGTTGCTCTCATTAATTTTTGGTAGCAAATCCCACCTGTTTCTTTCACTGTCATTCCTTTAACATTTGCTAATTCTTGGTGCTCAGGGGGGATTTGTTAAATCAAATTTTAAAGTCCTTTGTTTGGTGATTAATTACCATGTCCAACATTGTGTCTGCTTAGAGCAGTGCATTGAGAACGAGGAGGGGGGGACTCTCAATCCCTATACAGGTTCTCATCAGAGTGTGTGCGGAAAGAAAACTGGCCTGCACCAGAACCCCATGGAGCTGTGCTCTGCTCTGCAGATATCTGGGAAGCCCTAGGAAAGTTCTTTCAGATTGAACTCAATGGCCAGGCCTGTATTCACTTTGGGAGCTCATTTCCTTCTCAAAACGCTGTCTTTGTTCTAGATCAAGGCTGAAGGGAAATGCCATTCCCTCCCTGCTTCTTCCAGTTTCTTCCTAGAGGTCATATGGGTCTGTATGGCCAGAAGGGAAATGCATACAAAGCTTTATCTTTATTATTCTGAGATTTGCAACATGATCAACATTGTGACAGGACCTTACTGAAGAACTCTACCCAAAGCCCCTATCTGCTTAATGCTAAGTGTAAGTCCTGGTCTCTGGCCTCCATCTGTGCCTGCCAAACCTTGAACCCTCTCCAGAGGAAGTTCAAGGCAGCCTGCCAAAAACTTGACCACTCCCCCAGTCTATTTAAACTGCTCCCCTGGAAAGTCCCTTGTGGTCTTTCCTCTTTCTCCCTGGTGGTCACATTGGAGGCTTCCTGGTTTCCCTGAGGCCACCCAAGAGCACAGGAATCCCATTAAACCTGGATATCCTTTAATTTGGCTTGTTATGATTTGGCTTGATTAGGATTTTTATGTTGGCAGAGAGCTTGTGTTAGAAAGTATTCTTAACATCTGGAGGTTGGTCCCCCTGAGATAGAGCAACCTTTCTGTGTGGCCTATGGCCACATGTCGAAAGTGCCCTAGTCTACAATCTGAGCTCTCCACGCCACTAAAACTGACTCTCAGACTACAGCAGCTGCATCTTGGTGAGTCCCTTTTTCTTGTCTATGCTATAGGGTTCTGGGGGACCCATTTGTATTTACTTTTGTCAATTATTGGACTCTTGTGGAAGCTGCGGGCTACACCAAGAGTTCGATCTCAACAGCTAGGCTGGGCTTAGTTGAGGTGGATTTTGTTTGCTTTGGGGACATCTAGCATTCAATTTTCACGACTCTATTTAGGCCTAAGAGCTATTTTGGTGGATGTGCTGTAATAGACTTAGGCCTTGCAGCTGGGCATAGACTTTAAAATGGGCACTTGCAGTTCAAAGCCATATCTGCTGTCACCCCTGGGATCTAACCTGACATGACTATTGCATCATCCAAGCTTCTACTCTCACTCCTGAGGAGTGAAATAGAATTCAGGTAGCAGCTAGGCAATATGCAGACCAGACTCATTTGGTAGACAGTACAGTCCCTGTGGGAGCCATAGAACCACACTGGGACTACCAACCTGGCCAAAGTGGCCGACAGAGGCGGGACATCATGGTTCATTGTCTCCTTCAGGGTATAGAAATGGTCTTGGAAAAAGTAGTTAATTTTCACAAACTCTGAGAGATTACACAGCTAGCAGATGAAAATCCAGCCATTTTTTAAAATTGGTTACAAGAGGCCATGGTCCAATATACCAGGCTAGATCCAGCCTCCCCAGTGGAAGCCACGGTCTTGGCTACCCATTTTATTTCTCAGTCAGCACCAGATATTAGATCAAAGTTAAGAAAGGCTGAGGAGGGTCCCCAAACCCCTATATGGGAATTGTGAAAATGGCCTTTAAAGTTTTTAATGCCTGAGAAGAAACAGCTGAGTCTTCTCGACAGACAAGGTTACAACAAGCAGTTAATCTGTAAGCCCAGGCCTTAGCAGCTGCCCTAAGGCCATGGGAAGGAGGACAAGGGAAGCCAACCACAAGGCTGTACCCTGATAGAGCCCAGCCCAAGTCAACCTCACAGGCAGGCTGTTACATGTATGGCCTAAATGGCCACATGGCATGATATTACACTAAGCCTCCTATGAGGTTATGCCCTATCTGCCAGCAACCTGGGCACTGGAAATCACAATGTCCTCATGTGGGCTTGACCTCCATGCCATGGAGGTCCGGCCCCACCAACATTGACAAGTGAAACTGTGCCAGCCTTCAAACTTCTCAGCCTTGTAGAGGATTGACACTGCCCAGACTTGGTATATCCCGTAACCCTATCTGAGCCTAGGGTAAAGCTGCAGGTAGCCAGTATGTCCATTACTTTTCTTTTGGACATGGGAGCTACCTATTCTGTTCTAACATATCACTCGGGCCTTATGTTCCCCTCACCAATTTCAGTTATAGGGGTAGACAGGACCCGTTCCTCCCCACTTAAAACTTTGCCACTGCCCTGCATTCTTGTGGGGCAATTTTTCCCTCATTCTTTCTTAGTGATACCTGCTTGCCCTGCCCCTGACTCGGTCAAGATATCCTTAGCCACTTCTTGGAGCCCCTTTTTTACCCCACCCATCTCTGAGATTCTATTTTACAGGTCACTCCTACTGCCAAACCTGTGCCCAGGCCAACCCACAGAGGGCTCTCCACATATGTCAGTTTCTACACCAGCTTCATGGACACCAACCGGGTGAAGATTGGCAGGTTGACTTCACTCATATGCCTATTTATAGAAAACTCCATTATCTCTTTACACTTGTGGACACTTTTACAGGATGGATAGAAATGTTTCCGGCCTCCAGGGAAATGGCAGATGTGGTGGCTCAGGTACTCCTGGACCACATCATTCCTCAGTTTTGTGTTCCACAAACCATCCAGATGGACAATGAACCAGCCTTCACTTCCAGGGTCATGGAGCTTGTGTCAGAAGCTCTCAACATCTGGAAATTCCACAACCCCTACCATGCACCATCCTCGGGAAAGGTGGAGAGGGCCAATGGACTCATCAAACAACAGCTAACCAAGCTCTCCATTGAACTCAGGTTATCTTGGCCCTCCCTTCTCCCCATTGCTATTACTCGCCTCAGGGCCACCCCACATTCCCCTACAGGTCTGAAGCCTTTATAGCTGCTTTATGGCAGGCCCTTTCTCCTTAACCATCACCTCCCAGTCCAAACTCCTCCACTGGTGGGGTACCTACCCTACCTCTCCCTTCTGAGGTCCCTTCTCTGTTCACACACTGACAGTTGTCTTCCTGCCACCACAACAGTGGACCCTAATGCCCCTAAACCTGCCCTGCTCTCCCCAGGAGACAGAGTACTCCTCAAACAGTTAATTCCTAGGTCTCTTGAACCTCAATGGACAGGACCTCACACGGTAATCCTCACCAACCCCTCGGCAGCCAAGCTCCTGGGACATCCATGCTGGTACCATCTCTCCAGGCTCAAGCGGGCACCAACTCAGGACACTTGGTCTGTCCAGTAGACAGGATTTTCTACCCTCCGTTTTTCCAAAATGTCACAATAAAGGGCCTACCTGCTCCTCATCCTGGGACACTCATCTTTGGTGATAACAATATTTTTTTCCTAGACATCTGCCTTCTCACCTCTCCCAAGGAACAGATGCCTGGCATCTCCGGGATGACAGTACACAGGATGCCTTTCCAGCCACATCTCTTGCTGAGTGTGGACCCACCAACACCCAGTTCTCTCCTTCCTCATGTCACCTCATGCCTGCAGGAGTATCCAGACTTGAGTCAATGCCCCTTTTTCCTAAGAGAGTCTAAATGTTAGTCAAAATATCACCTCAGCTTCCTGTTACCCATTATACAAACAGTCTGGAATGTAAGTCCTGGCCTCTGGTCTCCATCTTTGAAAGTCTCGTCCCTGTGTCTGCCAGACACCAAACCTTGACCCCTCCCCTGAGAAGGGTCAAGGCACCCCGCCAAACTGCTCCTCTGGAAAGTCCCCCCCCCCATGGTTGCATTTGCGGCCTCCTGGTTTCTGGGGGGGGGCACCCAAAAGAGCAGGAGTCCCATTAAAACCTGGATATCCTTTAATTTGGCTTGTTGTGATTTGGCATGATTGGGATTTTTGCATAGGCAGAGAGTTCATGTTAGGAATATTCCTAACACTAGGGACAGGCACTGTTTCCTCCTAGCCTTCTAGAAGGTTCTTCCTCCAGGCTTAGGCAACAACATTCCTCATACACTTGAAGGGTCTGTCTGCATCACTGTTCCGCAAGCTCTAGCCCCTTTGCATGTCTTGGCATTGTGGTCTGGAAGTGAAATGCTTTGTGGATGCTCACGCATGAACACTGGGCTCTAGACAGTGGTGGTGCTGTTTGGAACCTTTAGGATGAGAAGTCTCACTGCAGGAAGTGGGGCCCCAGGTGCAGGCCTTGAGGTATTTTATAGACAGGCTCCCTTTCCTGACTCTGGATGCAGTGCAATCAGTTGCCTCATGTCTGCCACGATGCCTTCTTAAACCAAGTGGCAAAGCAAACCCGCCTTTCCTAAAGTTGCTGTCAGTTACCATGTTGCAGCAACAATACAAGGAAGGTACAGAGCCGCTCAGAGCTCTGACAGTGTGTAAAACCCTTCTACACGCCTCCTTCTTTGGTGGCTTCCTGAGGGATCTGTCATGACAGGAAAATTCACACACTGAACTGTTTTGTTCCCGTGTTCCCAGAAGTCACTGCCCTTCATTACCCGCTGCCTATTGCCTTTAAGATCATTGAGACTTACATCTCCCTAGGTTTATATAGTTATTTCAGATGCCAACATAGAGATCTTCAGGACTCCATCGTAGACAGAAGGAGACTCAGGCCCACCAATGTATGAGTCTTTCTGGTCTTTAAGTCTCAACACATAAAGTGATGATTGGATGTAAGCTGGCTTGATTGATTTTATTTTAATAATGGACTTTGTAGGATTTTAAACACACACACACACACACACACACACACACACACACACACACACACACGCACGCACAAGCACAGCCACAGGCACAGACTCCTATCTTCCACTAGAAGGAAACACAAGGGTCAGCTTGTCTGGCCACTCTGAGCTGCTTACAACCACCCTGTGAGGCCAGATTCTACTTTCAGCTTTTAAAAATTCAGAGCCCTCTGATTTAAGGCAGCTGCCTCTTCATTCCTTTCTCCCTCTCCTCATCTATATAACAGAGGAGGAAGGAGACACAGGCAGAGTGGTTTGACATTGAGGGCTGTGGGTTTGTTTGAACCTTAGTTTTGCTAGTAGCTGTGTAACCTCAGGCAACTTACTTAGCTTCTCAGGATCTGTGAAAATAGAAAGAAAATGACTTTCTGGCAGAGTGGATTGAGGATTCCAAAGGAGCAATATCATTGTCTCATGAGATACCTAGAACATACTCAGTGAATAGTTCCTATTTCTATGATAATTGGTAAGGGGAGGGCTCCTCCTACCACCAATCTTGGGAGTTGTATGACTCAAAGAGTGGGTAGACAGCCTGCTGGAGTCCTGGCCTCATTACCAGCTTCTTACAAAGCTTGTCTCAGCAGGAAAAACAACCAGTGGTGGGGAGGGACTTGGGTCACTCCCACTCGTGAGGGCAGGAGTCCAGATACAGCTCTGTGGGGAATGCCCTTTAGCTAGGTAAGGATGCTGCCTTCCCATAGAACCTCAGAACCATGTTGGCAAAGCTGGGAAGCTTTAATAAGCTCAGCTGGATCAAAAGGCCTAGCTCCTGAGTCCACTGTCCCAGGTGTCAGTGGCCTGGCTAGAACTCCCTCCAGTTTGGGGACGTGAGCCCTTTCAGTTCCAGCTTATGCTCAGGCAAGGCATATGAACACAGCCACAAGAGTATCCGTTTCTACACGCAAGATCTCAACTGTGTGCATTCTCTCCCATAGCTGCTGAACTCAGTACTTCAAAGAGCACTTTTGTATATGGGTTTTTTTTTTTTTTGTCATATCACTGGTCAGCTCTGTCCATCTAGCTATTACCGACTAACCACTCAGAGACTTATTATTAATTATGAATGCTCAACCAATAGCTCAGGATTATTACTAACTAGCTCTTACAACTTTAATTAACTCAAATTTCTTATCTACACTCTACCACATGGTGGTATCATTTTTCAGTGCAGCAGGCTCATTTCCTCCTTCCACTGTGTCTGGTTGGTGACTCTGTCCTCCATCTTCTCCATGTTCTCTTTTTGTCCATGAGTCCCACCTAGCCTCTACCTGTCCTTTAGTAAACCATGGAAAACAGCAAATACTCACAGTGTACAAAGAAATTGTTCCATTAACACCCTTTAATACCCTTTATAAACCACCATTATCTCTGGAATAAAACCCCAATTCCACACCCTGTCCCCAAAGTTCTGCTCTACTTCCCTTTGCCTTAAGCTGAGGTCTATGGTTTTGAAACAAACCCCTTCTTGCCCCGGGACCTTTGCACTTGTCTATTCCCAATTCCTGTCACAATCTTATGATTTCTGTATGTTTTTTGGTCTTATCCTTCAGGTCTTGCTCAGTGTGGATTAATTTTTTTTGCATTTTCTTATTTATTGCATGCATGCATGTGTGTGTATGTGTGTATGACAGTGTGCATGCATTTCACAGTGTGTGTGTGAGCCTGCTTCCTCTTTCCATCTGGTGTGTCCTGGCAACTTCATTTACCCTTTTGCTTCAACAGAGCTTCCTCGGCCAGGAGTCTGCTGATGCGACAGAGCCTGTGCTATGAGACAGTGTGAAGATCTCAAAGCTGGGAAGAGGTGGGTTTCCACCAGTGAGCCAAGAGCAAATGAGGCTGCACATTTATTGGGGATTTCTTTTTTTGGGGGAAGTCATTTTACTATCAAATTGATTAATTCTTTTATTTTCAAAAAATTCTTTTCTCTAGTTTTTTTCAATAATTAGAACTGGTGTTTTTCTTTAAATGTAAGACATTATAATTTTCTGAGTTGTATATTAGCTACTTTTATTGCTGTGACCAAATACTCAAAGAAAAGCAACTTAAAGAGAAGGGTTCATCTGACGTCACAGCTCGAGAGTCCGGTCCCGCACTGTGGCGAGGCGTGTGGCAGCAGTGTGAGGCATCTGATCACAGCATTGCTATAAGGAAGCAGAGGGGCTTGAACTGGTTACTCAGCCAGCTTTCCCTTTTTCAGAGAAGCCTGAACTTCACCCCTGGAATGTGCTGCCCAATTCAGGATGGGATTTCTCACCTCAGTGAACTGAATCTAGAAACTCCTTTACAGACAGACCTTGAGGTGTATTACCTGGGGGACTCCATGTGCTGTCAGTCAGCAATGTCATTGGCCACCGTCAGCAAAGCGGTGGGTTTCACTGTGGAGCTTCCTTCCAAGGCATATCCTTACAGTTCATTCTATTCTGCCTGGATAAAAAGCCTGAGCTTATTACTAGGGTTTGAAATGTCACTAGTCCCTGAACTTGAAAACCCACCAGTCTCTGAGTTCAAGATCCCACCAATCCCTGGTGTCATCCCAAGCTCAGGACCTGAAACCCCACCAATATCTACCATGGAAGTCTCCCCCCAGGAAAACTCCATTCCCAGGAAACCCTGTATAAAGCCTCCCTCCTCGTCAGTTCTTGGCTGCTTCTTGGCAGAGCAGAGCAACCACCCTCCTGTGTCCTTAATAAGTCTCTCGTGTGAGGTTTGTTGTGTGGTGTGACTTTGTGGTATTCCTTGGCTGCTGACTGCCAGGATACCTTTCCTTCTGAGCTATAACGCTTGCACTGGGGAGACTTCTCTCCTCAGAGATGCAACACCCTCGAGCTGATGCTCTTTGAACTTCCTTCCATGTGGCACACTCAGAAAGCTCTCCAGTAGGTGTAAGCAAGCTTCCACAATGGAAATCTCTTCCTGCAGGCCACCGCCTCTGTCGTTTGTCCTTTTCTGACAGGATTGCAAACAGCTTATGTTGTAAAAACATAGAAACTACCAACATGAGACGTGCCTGCCTTCTAACGCAGTTTGTGAACTAAAAAGGGTAGCAAGCACTTCCCCACCTCAGGCCAGTTCCGTGCAGTGGGAGAAACAGGCCTGGGGTCCAGGGACACATGGCCTTTCACTGTCTGCCCGGCCCTCTCGCTGAAACTCCTGCCCTCCCTAGCCTGACCTAAAGATGGACTCTTTTTTCCTGTCTCTCTATTCATCATGCTCAGATCTGACTTGAACTTGGCCACCAGTGTCTGATATTTAGAGGAGGAAAGCAGCCATGAAATGCCCAGTTTCTCTGAAGACTCTTCCAGAACCACTGGGTTCTCCAGTGGGAGGATAGGGAAGGCATATGGGGTTGAAATGGGGGACATATGGGTTCAAAGCTCTGGGCACACTGACCAGGTTCACACTGATAACCGACTTCAGGGACACAGCGTACAAGGAGACAAACCTGTGGGCATAACTGTGAAGTAGTCTCTAGACTGTGGTGGGAAGACTCACCTAAATGTGGTTGGGATCCTTGGCTGTATGAAAAACAGAAAGTGAGCTGAAGCCCACCTGGGAGGGCTTTAACCATGGGCCACCATGGTTAAAGGTGTGTTTTTTTAAGAAAGGTTGCTCCCTGATTCTGGTGTGCAGCCCTTCTTTCCCTCCACTACCTGAGGAGATTGTAATTGTTACAAAAATGGTTGTGGGGGGGGGGGGCGGGAAAGAGCCTATTCCTGGGTAGGGGACCCAGGAGCCTACAAAAAGCCTGATCCAGAGCTCCTCCCCCAGACTTGCCCTTCCCAGGGGGAGGGAGCTGGTTGTCTGGTCTATAAAGTTTACAGCTTGTTGGTTTTCTCTCTGTGTGGCTGGTGTTTCTCAAGTCCCCGTCAATCTGTAGCCTTTCCTCTGTCAGCTGTCCCTACGTCTGTAGCCATTGCTTTCTTCAGGACGCTCAGAGCATCTCTAGTTTTCACGCCTCAGACTCTGTTCCTTTCGCTTTTGGAGAAGCGGCCTCTTTTGCTTCCAGCCACCACTGTCTGGTTGCCACATCCTTCTTGTCCTTCTTCCTTCATTCTCTGGTCTGAGTGTTGTTTTGCAGTTCTTTGTCCAGCTCAAGTAGGAACTCAGTGGTACCCCTAGATGATCATCCCTCACCCAAGACCCTGGTAACCGATGACAGATGGTGCTGTCAAGTTGTGATCAGGCATTTTAGCCCAGACAAAAAGGGGGCTCCAGTACTCTAGGTTTTTTTTTTTCTTTTTTTCTTTTTTGATTTTTTTCAAGACAGGGTTTCTCTGTAGCTTGGGAGTCTGTTTTAGAACTAGCTCTTGTACACCAGGCTGGCCTTGAACTCTCAGAGATCCGCTTGCCTCTGCCTTCCACATGCTAGGATTAAAGGCGTGTGCTACCATTATCCAGCTGCAATGTGGTTTTAGTCTCTGTGGTGGTTTGAAAGAAAATGGCCCCCAAAGGAAGTGGTGTTAATAGGAGGTGTGACTTTGTTGTGGTAGGTGTGGCCTTGTTGGAGGAAGTGTGCCACTGTAGGGGTGGGCTTTGGGGTCTCAAACTTAGCCCTGTGACACAGACCATTTCCTCTTGTCAAGCTGTAGGGCACTAGAACTCACTAGTTCTCCAGCATCATGTCTGCCTGAATGCCACCATATCCCACCAAGATGATAATGGACTAAACCTTTGGAAATGTAAGCCACCCCAATTAAATGTTTTTCCTTTATAAGAGTTGCCATGGTCATGGTGTCTCTTCATAGTAACAGAAACTCTAGAACATCCGCTTTTCCTTGTCTCTAAACCATTGGTTTTTAATAAAGCAAAGAGCAGAAAGTAGTTCAAAGCCCCCTGAGCCCACAGCTGCCAGCTAGGAGGGTTGACAGTGGACAGATGCTTGTTTGATTACTCTCTTTGTCAAGCTCTTGTGTGAAATCCAGCTACTAACTAAAGTGTTGTCAGTAGGTTGTTGAATTGATTCCATGCATTCCAACAGAGGGTCTTTAATCATGGCTGGGGATAGTAAATACTCAGCTAATATTATTGCCATTGTGGCTGATACTGAACTTTGTACAAAATACCAACATTTTCAGTTTCTGATTCTGACGTAGTCTTCGTTTTCAATTTTCCTAGACTTTAGAGATTCATCTATATTACTAATTAGAAAAAGAGCTGACGAGAGAGACTTATTCTTTATCATGCATCAACCTGGTCTGGGGCTTTTAGACAATGGCTAGTGTTACTTTGTTTCCTCTGCAATTAGAGGGGCGACATAACTTACCCCAATACCTTCCAGGCATTTCCTGTTATAACCATTGTGCAACATCCTCATGGCAGAAATAGGCAAAGTAGAACCATAGATGCAAATGTGTTAGAACATTTAAAATTAAAAGATTTAACATGAGCCGTGTCTGGTGGCTGCACACTTGTAACTCCAGTATATGGAAGGCAGAGACAGGAGGAATTTTTATTTCATAGTCAACCTAGGGTACATAAAAAGACGCACGTTGCAAAACAAAACAAAACAAATAAACAAACAGCAAATCAAGGTTTGAAGGGTATGTAGACACCCTGGAACTTTCCAAGGGTAACATAAAATGATACAGCCATTTTGGAAAATATGTCAAATTTTAGCAAATATGTTAAAATTGTTAAACACATCTTTGTATATAATACAATAATATCGTTCTTGGTATTTTTCACAGTGAAATTGAAATGGAAACACACGAGTGTTCATAGCAGCTGTCTGTATGATAGTCTCATACTGGAAACAGCTAAGATGGCCGTCCACAGATAGGTAAGGACAGCTGTGACATCATAACCCGCAGTCCTACTGTGATGTGTGACAGCAGATGGATCCCAGGAACGGTCAATGTTTCAAAGGAGTAAGTACTGTGGGACTCATTTATAAGAGATACTAGAGCAGATAGAGCTTGCCCATGGCAATAGAGTATCAGTGAGTGCTTGGGTGGAGAGTTCTCAACTCAAAGAAGTACAGAATTCCAGGGTGCTGGGATATTCTACTTCTTAGAGGGTAGTTGCTATACAGAGAATATAATTAAAAACAAAATGCGCTCTGACTCAGAAGAAAAGAAAAGAAAGAACAGTTGCATTGCCGAATAAACATTGAGCCAGAGCTCAGTGAGAAGCAAAGATGGGGAGACGTCCAGGTCATTTATGTAGCCCACCAGGTGCTGCCCGTTATGCCCATTCTCAAGATGGGCAGTGCCCAGTCCCTAAACAGAGAGGATGCTGTGTTTGTCTCACATGTTTCACCCCAGGTTCCACGTTTTCTTGGTGAATGGGGTGGCCATCTGCATTTGGTGATTGGTTCCATCAAAGGAGAAACAAACCTCTCACAGGTCCTTGACAGGAGGCAGTTTTGTGACCTAGAGGTAGGATTTGACGTAGAGGTGTTTTGGATTCAGGTAGTGGGAGGTAGAGTATTGGCTTCCTCCTGGATTTCAAACAGTTGACTCTCAGGTCTCAGGGGAAACATCTCTGGGACCTCACGTGGCAAAAGGCATAATCATTTTTTTTTTAAAAAAAGACATACATACATTTCAAAGAGCTAGAAAGGACTCAAGATTAGTTGGTCCTCTGTGTCTGCATGTTTCATGTCCAGGAATTTAGCTAACTATATGGGAAATATTTGGGAAAAAGGTACCTGAGTATATACACATCTTTTCTAGCCGAGATTCTCTAAATAGTAATGTAGACAGCACTTTGGCAGCAGGATCATTTAGAAAAATTGTGACAGAAAGTTTACCTAAGGGCTTATGGCCTTTTTAGCCAAGTCCTTTCACCAGAATTAAAGTACCAGGCATGGGATTCCTTACTATGGAGCAGATACAAATTCTGTCCGAATCAGTTAGTTACCTAGCAATCATGCCGCTATGCACTAGTGTGGCCAGCTTGTCTGGGAAGTTGGTCTTGTAGCATTTGGGAGCCTAGCTCTAGGTAAGACTATGGATGTCTTCACTCTCTCAGCTGCCTATAAAAGCTAACAGTCAGGGAGAAAGTGTTGTGATCAGTTTGAGGTTGATTTTTCTATGTCCTACAGCCAAACTGTTCAGTGTCCTCAACAATAGTGCCTTACCATGTAGTTATGATAGGTAACCAAGGACAATGGGGTGGATACTCTTCAGGCCCACCACTTACTGAGGACCTATTGGCAGTTAGTTGATAGATTCTGGGAAGGAAGAATCATTTTTTTTTGGGACAATGTAGTCAATAATAGATTTTCCAAGCCCCTGTGGATGGCTCCACCCCCTTGGACCTTTGGGCAGCAATAAATGGGCTTAGTGGGATATGAGAAAAAAAGCAATGAAAAAAGGAAGTGTTGAAAGGGGGGATGGAGGGTGGATACCGTGCTTCTTTCTATGAAATGTTCAAGAATAAAGAAAAATGATGTGGAACAATTATTTACATAGCAGTTACATTGCTGTTAAGTGTTCTAAATAACCCTGTGATGATTTAAAGTGTAAGGGACGGAGGGTAGGGTAACTGTACATACTACACAGTCCCAGAGACAGAGATTTCTTTGCAAATTGTGTTATTTGGGACAGGGTGGGGAAATCCTTGAATCAATCCCCCATAGACATCAAGGAATCCCTACCCAAGTTTCCTAGAGTAAATAGTCTATGGAAATTATTGGGGGAGAAGCCTCTTCCCTTACCTTCAGCAGGAAGCATGAAGCTTCTTATTTTTTGTTTGATTTTTGCCTTCATAAAAGTTTGTGTATGAAGTTCAAGTTTCCCTGTGTGACTCTTCATATGAACATGATGCCTGAGACGGCAAGCAGAGCATGGCCCCGAGGGCAGAGGGGAGAGGGGAGGAAGGGAGGGGAGTGGAGAAAAATGTATGGCTCAATAAAAACAATAAAAAAGTATGTCCTCTTCACCCAGGATACCTGCTGCTCCTTCACGGGCACTTCGGGAAGCTCTGTGTTTTCCTCGAAACATTCACAAATTTCTGAGTTATTTTTGCTGTCAGAACAGCATAAGAAAATTATTGCTGGGTTATACCCAGGTTAATACAACTCATATTAAAGAAATCCTCTTAAATTTTGGTGATAAGGGAGCCTAATTCCTCCCAGGGACAGAAAAAACGCAATTCAAAGGGAATTTAGTAAAGAATATTAAAGTAATTTAATACCTGCCATCCTGCGAAGCATACTTTAAGCTAAGGCCTTTCTCCTTTGTCCTACCACCTCCTACCCAAAAGAGCAACTGAGCATCTACCATGTCCTAGATTTTCCTGGGAAGTGAGAATATGATGAGAAACACAGACACGGTCCCTGCCCTCATGGAGATTACCTCTGGCAAGGCGGCAGGAAGCTGGTAATTCTATTAATACCTATTTGTTTATTGTTGAAGACTCTGTATGAAGTGGTACCCACAGACGTGTGCAGAAACCTTGATCTACATCCAGCGAGGCTGCTTTGGCATGACTGTGGAGATGTTGGTACCGGGGCTCTGATGGAGGAAGAAGGCCATTTGGGTCCACAAGGGGAGACCTTGTTGCAGCCTAAAACACTCACGCATTGCTACACAATTTTGACGTCTTATTTCCTCTAGGTTTTCAGATGACTCTTCTCGCAATGATGTGGCTGTATAAGCCACTGGGATGTGCTTGTGTTACTTTTGTAGCTTGAATATTTCTAGTCTTGGGGACACACTCATAATCTGTCAAAGTGAGCTCTGAAAAGGGGTGATTTGTTCTCGTCTTCACATCGGAATCAGAGGCAGTGGTGACTTATTCTGTGTTGTCTCACAGGACGGAGGTGTGATTATAGAGAGTGCAGACACATAACCGTCATCGTGACCTGACATGTCCCATACTTCTTTCCATTTGTCACACAAATTGATCTGGATGTGTCATTTAAACACAACAGCTATGCTCACTCATGGGGTCAGGAGGGTGACATAGAGGAGGTCTCTTTACTCTAGCCTTTGGAGGGGCTTGGCTGAGCTTCTCTCTACCTTCAATTTGCTCGGCTTTTATTATTTCATGATTGCTAAAAGATGCTCATTGTTCTAGATCCTTTAAAATTTGGAACTGTGGGATGGTGGTGGTACACATTCCTGAACCAGGTCACAGATACAGTTGAGCAATAAAAGGCCTCACCCAGTGTGAGTGTGTGCATGTGCATGTGCATGTGCATGTGTGTGTGTGTGTGTGTGTGTGTGTGTGTGTAGGTGCGTGTATGTGTGTGGTGTGTGTGTGCATGTGTGTGCGTGTGTATATGTATGTGGTGTACGTGTGCGTGTGTATATGTGTGTGTATTATGCGGTGTGTGTGTGCATGCCTGTGTATGTGTGAGTGTGTGTATGTGTGTGCGTGTGTGTATGTGTGTGTGTGCATGTATGTGTGTGGTGTATGCATGCATGTGTATGTGTGCGTGTGTGTATATGCATGTGTGTGTATGCGTGTGTGCATGTGTGTGCTCGCATGTGTGCTCACATGTGTGTATGTGTGTGTAGGTCAGGGAGGTTGATATTGGGAGTCTTCCTCAGCTGCTTTTGTCCTAGCTCCATCTCTGTTGCTGTGATAACAAAAACAAGTTCGGGTAAAAGGTTTTTGTGGCTTCTGACTCCAGGTTACAGTTCATCATCACTGCAAAGTCAAGGCAGGAACTCATTAGCTAGTCTCTTTCAGTCAAGAACACAAAGGGGATAAATGCATGGATGCCTACTGCTCCACCTACTTCTTTACTCCTAAAAGATTGAGGATCTAAGCCCAGGAAGTGGTACTGTCAACTTTTGAGCTTTATCTTCACATATAAATTAATTAAAACCAAGATAGCTGCCTATAGACATACCTACAGGCCACATGGATCTAGACAGTCCCTCACTGAAACTCATCCAAGATTGGGTCACATTGAGTTAAAATAAACCCTCACAGCTCTTTACCTTGGCTTTTACATCCTCCTTAAAGCCATTGAACATATTAATAAATGCTGCTTTGAAGTCTGAACTAGTGCTTCAGGTTCACAGATGTTCCCAGGATCTGTGACAGTGTGTCACTGGCTTCTTTCTGGAAGAGGCATATTATCTTGGCTGTTGCTATTTGTGTTTTTGTGCCGGGATCTAGGCATCTGAAGTTAGGATGTTTTGAAGTGTTTCTTGGTGTTTTTGTCTTTATTGGGTGGGTGTTCTGATCTTTCGTTGCTATTGCCACTCCAGATCCTAGCCAAGTGCAGAGGCTGTAGGGTCCCTCACAGAGAGCTGTTCTGTGGGTTAGAAGAGACTCACAAAGGAATGGGGATGATCTGAAAGGAAACGGGTGGTGGGAAAGGATCATGGAGACTCTAGGTCTGCGCCAGTGGAAGGATGTGGGCTGCGAGGAACTCCTTGTTTTATGAGACAGAATCTCTATTTGAACCTGGGGCTCACTGATCTGGCTAGACTGGCTGGCCATCAAATCTGCTGGATCCTTCTTTCCCCTTCTAGGATGACAGGGGCACTGTAACCTGTTCTTCTTGTTATGCAGGCGGTAAGGATCTATCCTTGGTCCTGACTGTCCCCTTTGTCTCTTCACATGGCTCAGTTGTGTGCTTAGCTCTTAGAATCACTCCTCCAACTGGAAATATTCCATTCTATAGGAAGGAGGGTGGCTCCTAAGACTTGGGAAGTTCCTGAACCTTTAAGACTGGAGCCCTTCTCTGTGGTCAAGAAATCAGAAACAACTGCTGAGAGAGAGAGGAGGCTGTTGACGGGAGCTACCTGTAAATTGTGTCTGGAGGAAGTGTTTCTTAGTCATCGCTCAAGCTGGGGTGGGGATTTTCCATGTTTCAGGTGCCTTTGAGTTACTCATGCTCTGTTTCTGTAAGAAGCCCCAACATGCTCCTCCTCTTACCAGCTGGGGCATGGACAACAGACCAACATTCCACCAGTCTAGCCTGTCTTTAGAGGCAGAGTCAAACAGAGCAGAAGCAGTTGGTTTGTCTTCCCGATGTCTTCTTTCCCATTCTTTCCATCCCTGATGGTTCTCTTGGTGTATTAACTTCTCTGGTCTTCTCTCTAGAACTTTACTCTTCTTTTAACCCCAATGGCAATTCTTTTTTTTAATTGGTTATAGTGTTTTTTTATTTTATTTTTTTTCTCATGGTTTATTTTTTTATATTTAAAAATTTCCATCTCCTCCCCTCCTCCTCCCCCCTCCCTCCCCTCCTCCTCCCCCTCCCCTCCCCTCCACCCATACCTCTCCTCCCTCCCTCTCAAGGCCAAGGAGCCATCAGGGTTCCCTACTCTATGCTAAGACCAAGGTCCTCCCAACTCCTCCCAGGTCCAGGAAGGTGATCGACCAAGCTGAGAAGGCTCCCACAGAGCCCGTCCATGCAGAAGAATCAGAGCCCAGCGCCATTGTCCTTTGCTTCTCAGTCAGCCCCCGCTGTTGGCCACATTCAGAGAGACGGGTTTGGTCGCATGATCCATCAGTCCCATTCCAACTGGAGTTGGTGATCTCCCATTAGTTCTGACCCACCGTCTCCATGAGTGAACGCACCCCTCACGTTCCTGACTTTCTCCCTCATGTTCTCTCTCCTTCTGCTCCTCATCAGGACCTTGGGAGCTCAGTCCAGTGTTCCAGTGTGGGGCTCAGTCATTTTCCCCATCTATCGCCAGATGGAGGTTCCCTCACGGTCCTGACTTTCTTTCTCATGTTCTCTCTCCTTCTGCTCCTCATCAGGACCTTGGGAGCTCAGTCCAGTGCTCCAATGTGGGGCTCTGTCATTTTCTTCATCTATCGTCAGGTGGAGGTTCTATGGTGATATGCAAGAAATTCATCAGTATGGCTATAGGAACTGGCCTTTTCAGGCTCCCTCTCCTCAGCTGCCCAAGGAACTAACTGGGGGCGTCTCCCTGGAAACCTGGGAACCCCTCTAGGGTCAAGTCTCTTGACAACCCTCAGGTGGCTCCTTAAATTAAGATATATGCTTCCCTGCTCCCATATCCACCCTTCCTGTATCCCAAGCATCCCATTCCTCCGAGCTCCCCCCATTCTCCCCTTCACACTTTTCTCTCCCCATCTTCCCTTGGCCCAGTCTTTCCCAACCCTCAAGTTCCCAATTTTGCCTGGCGATCTTGTCTACTTCCAATATCCAGGAGGATTACTATATCTTTTTTTGGGAGTTCACCTTCTTATTATCTTCTCAAGGATCCCAAATTTATAGACTCGATGTCCTTTAATTATGGCTAGAAACCGATTATGAGTGAGTACATCCCATGTTCATCTTTTTGGGTCTGGGTTACCTCACTCAGAATAGTGTTTTCTATTTCCATCCATTTGCCTGCAAAATCCCAATGGCAATTCTTAAATTGCTCCTGGTCCCCAGGTATGCTTTGGGGTGTGTGGAAATCTGTCCTCACTCAGACGCTGCCCATGGAGGACAGAATGCAGGAGTTTCCAGGGAGGCCTTGGAAACAGCTCTGAAGAAACACTTTTGAAATTGTTCAACATCCTTAATCATCAGAGAAATGCAAATGAAAACAACTCTGAGACTCCATCTTACACCTGTTAGAATGGCCAAGATCAAAAACACTGATGACAATTTATGCTGCAGAGGATGTGGGGTAAAGGGAACACTTCTGCATTGCTGGTGGGAGTGCTGTAGCCCCTTCAGAAATCAGTACTGATGATTTCTCAGAAAATTAGGAAACAATCTACCTCAAGAACTAACAATACCATTGTTGGGTATATACCCAAAGGTTGCTCAATCATACCATAAGGACATGTACTCAACTATGTTCATATCAGCATTATTTGTAATAGCCAGAACCGGCAAACAATCTAGATGCCCCTCAGCTGAAGAATGGATAAAGAAAATTGGTACATTTATGCAATTGAGTATTATACAGTGGTTAAAAAAATGACATCTTGAAATTTGCAGGCAAATGGATGAATTTAGAAAAAAATCATATTGAGTGAGGTAACCCAGATTTAGAAAGACAAATATATTATGTTATCACTAATAAGTGGCTTTTAGACATAAAGTAAAGAAAAGCTAGCCTACAGGCCACAATCCTAGAGAAACTAGACAATAAAGAAGACCCTAAGAGAGACATACATGGATCTAATCTACATGGGAAGTAGAAAAAGACAAGATCTCCTGAGTAAATCAGGAGTGTGGGGGTCATTGGAGTAGGTAGAAGGAAAGAGGGGAGGAAGAGAGGGGAGTGGAAAAAAATAGATAGCTCAATAAAAACAATAAAAAAGGAAAAAAACCCCACTTTCCCCTGGCCTCTGTGGCTGGCCTCTCAGCACTGTTTGGGTTTGCCCACTCCTGGAGAGCGTCCTTCCTTTCCCACTTTTCCCAGCCTCACCGTCTCAAATCACCGCAGCAGCTTCGTTTATATCCTGGAGCTGGAGCGGAGGAGTGTCGCTGTGAAGCCCAGGTATCTTGGAGTGGAGTGTCGCTGTGAAGCCCAGGTATCCTGGAGTGGAGTGTCGCTGTGAAGCCCAGGTATCCTGGAGTGGAGTGTCGCTGTGAAGCCCAGGTATCCTGGAGTGGAGTGTCGCTGTGAAGCCCAGGTGGGCCTTGAACTTGTGTGTTTCCTCCCTCAGCTTCCTGAGGTCTGGCATACAGGTGTACACCACCTCTTCTGGCCCAGCAGTGCTCGATAAAGGTGGATTCCGGTAGTGGGCAGAGAGCTGTCTCCTTGTAATGGAATAAAGGAGAAGAAAACCCTTATTATGCTACTTTGGAAAATATGAAAAATTTCAAAGCAGAACAAAATAATTCTTAAACAGAACACAAAGAATCATCCACTCTGATATTTTAAAAATATCTTTTCTCTGTACAGTCCAGACAAAAACAATATGATTTTGCATTCTTGTTGTTTTGCTAGTCATTGTGAGGCAAGTCATCCCTCAATATTAAAATGCGCACCCCTGAACCTGTCACATTAACAAGCCCTTGCTTAATCGGTGTTCTATGACAGGCAGTTGGGCTGTTTTCTGTTTCCTGTCTGGCAAGTAACGCGGTTCACAAAACTTTGAATTTCAGAATATCTCCTGAAGAATTTTTTCTTGATGATTTTTCTAACAAGATATTTATAGAACAAAGAGTTGGACCTTGTTAAGGATCTTGGTTCAGTTGCCATGCTGATGCTCACATTTTGGTATCTACAGGCAGTGTCTTTTTTTTCTCATTTTTTTGAGACAGGGTTTCTCTGTAGTTTTGGAGCTTGTCCTGGAACTAGCTCTTGTAGACCAGGCTGGCCTCGAACTCACAGAGATCAGCCTGCCTCTGCCTCTGCCTCTCATATCTTAATTGTAATAATTTGACACAGTATCCAAAAGAGTAGAAGCAAGATGAGGGGAGGTTGGTATTGGAAAAATGGATGAGGGATGTTTAGTCTTACCTGTTTGGTGTGTATGTGTTCATGTGTGCATGCACATATATGTGCAGTTCCACATGTAAACTTATGCATTGCATGTGTGTGGATGTGTGTGCAGGTGCATAAGGGGGCCAGAGACCTATGTTAGGGGTCCTTCCTCAACTGTTCTTCACATGAATGGAAATTTTTCTTTATTTTTATTTTATGTGTATGGTGTGAAGAGCTTTCTAACAGGCCCAAGCATGGCGAACATGGTGCCATCCAGTCTTGACCTCTTCCATTTCCTCTCCCTTGCTAAGTCATTAGATCACATTCCTAAAACTAGCCACCAAGGTCTGTTCCCTTATTTGGGCACTTCCTTATGCCTGACTGAAAGATCTAACTATCAAAACATTAAGGTCCAGCAATCAAATTCATTATTTAGCTACACTGGCTAACATGTCCCGTCATAACTTACCAACTTACCCTAGCACAGGCATCCCCTTTGATCCTTAAAAACACTCCTACAGACATCTGCTGTTTACTGTCTCCCTTCACCCAATCAAGAGGAAGAACCCTCTGGGGTAATATATATCTCCTTTGTGCTGAGAATTTGGTGTCTGGGTGTTCTGTGATGACCCCAAGGCTCCTTCGGGCTGTTTGTCAGCATGTGTATCTGATCATCATGTGTGCAGTACCTGCAGAAGCCAGAAGAGGGGTCATATTTCCTGGGACTGGAGTTACAGACATGGAGTTGTGAGCTGCCATAAGGGTGCTGGGAATCAAACCTGGGTTCTCTGGAAGGGTGGGTGGCCAGTGCTCTTAAGCACTGAGTCATCTCTTCAGCCCTTAACATTTTTTTTAAGGCAAATCTCTCAGTGGACCTGGAACTTATCAAGTTGGCTAGACTAACTGGCCAGTGAGCAAGGGGTCTCTCCAGCTTAGTCTCCCCAGCACTGGGAATACAAGAGCGCCATTGGGCTGGCTCACATAGTCAGCTCCTCACTTTGCTGACTGAACCATCTCCCCAGCCCTTGGTTTCCTGCAACGAACATTTTATTCTGGACTAAATGCTTTCCTAGAATTAGTTTCTTATTAGTTTCTTCCACTGCAGCTTATCTTAGCTCAAACTGGCGTGCCAGGTCACATTAAAGATTATTTCATTTCTCTGCTTGGATTTGTATTAATTTTATTTTTATTGACAAATGGTGATTTGTGTATATTAATGAGGTACAGTAAAATACTTAACACATGCTCTGGTTGTTTTGTAGAATGAGGCAATCTGACGAGTTAGCACACCTGCCAGCTCAAACGGAGGCACACTTCTTTGTCGGGGGCATGCTAGGATCCACACTTCCAGAAGATTTGAAATATAAAAATCCTTGTGATCAACCGCAGTTGTTGCCCTGCTGTGTGACAGATCACAAGAACTTTCTCCTTGTACCTTATGTCAGCTTTCTACCCTTGGCCAGTGTCCTCATCCTGCCCAACACTGCTGCTCTACTTTTTTAAAGAACACTTTGATTGAATCTTTTCTAATACCATATGCTTATAGTGCATGATGGTTACTGTGCCGCATATTCTTATCTCCACCCAAGGTCCCTTCCCACATTCAGTCCTTTTTATCTTCTGTTTTGTGACCCAGTTAATTTAGTCTGCGTGGCAACAGGTTTACTGTCTACAGGAGCCTGTGGCTCCTCTGTGGCCCAGACAATGACTGCTTCTTCCAGAATCCATATGTAGTTAATATTTCAGCAGGCAGAGTGGGGGCCAATGGGCTTTCCCTGATTTATGATTGACACCACTCATGGGCCAGTGCTGTGGAGGCGCATTGCAGGCAGCTGCAGTTGCTTTGGGCTCATGCTGCATGGGCCGATGGCATATCCAGAAGGCAGCCCTTCACAGCCCTTCTCTCTGAGATCTTCATGCTCTTCAGTTCCTTCTTCTGTGATGCTCTCTGAGCTTCAGTGGGGTTGGTACAGACACCTGTTTAGGCAGTTCTCATTTTCAGTCTGCACAGCCTATTTTACATATTACTGTGTCTTTTGGATTTATCCACATTGTCTCAAATGACAGAATCTCATTCTTTTCAAACACTGACTCATATTCCGGAGAGTGCTTATCACACTAAAAATGTGTCTATCAGTTGACACGTATGTAGGGTTGTGCAGAATCCTCAGTTTGGTGACTAATATTTCAGATGGGGGTGCAGATGCCCTTTGACACACTGATTTCAATGCTTTGATTATATATATATATATATATATATATATATATATATATATATATGAATAGAAGCAGGTCCTTTCTTTCTTCCAACTTCCTTCTCTCTTGTATCCCTCCTTCCTCCACTCTTGCCCTTCTTTCCTTCTTATGTGTTTCCACAAAGAACCACACATACCCAGTGCCTACCATGAGCTAGGCACGGTACCTTTATCTTTAAGGCATTATCTGTTTAGTTCCTGCAATACCGCAGCTCTGTGTTGGCAAGCCCAAGCTTCCCGAAGTCACCTGGTCAGTGGAGTGCTACATTCTTGGCAGATTCCATGCAGAGTCTAGTCTTCACGTTTGATCTCAAGCCCGCCATGTCCACAAAGCCTGCTAACATGGCAGCTTGCTGTTCAGTCTACACTGGGGTTCCTGCTTGAGGCTGTTTTCCTCCCTTGATCTGGTGCTAGAGTGAGATTGTGGGTCCAGCAGAAGGGATCTGCAGTTAGTACAAGTTTTGTCTGTGTAAGGGATACATGTGGGAAATTTTCAATGATAATTGACTTCTGTTGCTTGTGTTTTCAGAGGTTTCAGTCTTTATGATGTGGAGACAGGAGGAGCAGCTCCCATCATGGCAGTCAGGGATCAGACACAGTGCCTGAACTAGTGATCCACAGGGGTCTCTAGCCTATGGATGGCACTGTCCTCACTCAAGGTGTGCTTCCCCTTAAACTAACTATTCCTGGAAAGACCCTATACACACCCACAGGTATGCTTTAGTAACCACCTAGGTGCTCCCCAAGGTCATCATGTTGGCAGTCAGGATTAGCCAAGCACCATCATGTCTCCACTCCCCATAGTAGACCTTCATAAAGGTATGTCTTCTGGGCTACCCTGAATCCACACACCATGCCTTTCTAAGCCTCTTATCCTTAAAAATTCTGAAGCTTCCTGCTCAGTAAAGTGTACCACAGTGTCTGGAAGTTTGTATAACGCCTTTGCAAACAGCAGCAGAAGACTAAGGAAGGGCAAAGATCTATGATTAGTGAGATCTTTGAATGTGATGTGGACAGCAGCACCTCAGGTGGTTGCATGGGTTATAGCCCTTATGACATGGACAGCCACACCTCAGGTCCTGTGAGTTGCAGCCTCATGACATGGACAGCCATACCTCAGGTCCTGTGGATTGCAGCACTTCCTTCTAGACATTGGTAAGCACATTTAGGGCTAGAGAAGTCAGTGGTGGATGAAATGATTTTACAAGTCTTTCCTTTCCCATCCTAGATTTCTTTTTTTCCATTTGTTGTAAGAAATACATGGAACTAATGGGATTGAGTAGATTCCCTTAGTGCATGATAAAATGTAGCTGAAATGAGGTGCACATAGGTTTAGATTCAGGATCTTACTGGTGTGATGCTAGAAAAGATCATAATCTTTCTAAGACTCAGTTTCCTCCTATCTAAAGTAGGACAGTGGTGCACTTGGGCCATAGCTGTGTCGGTAGAGTTCCCATCTAGCACACACGAAGCCTTTGGCTCAGCCCTCAGCACTGCATACACCAAGTGTGGTGTCTATCGTCCTAACACTTGGGAAGTGGAAGCATGGGGATAAGAAGCTCAAGGTCATCTGGGATATATAGCAAGGTCAAGGCCAGCCTGGCATACATCAGATTGTCTCAAACATAAAACAAAAAAACTACAATAATGCATGTCTTAAATTTCTGTTTGCAGACTTTGACATGATGCACTGAATTTACATAACACTGATCATTGTCATTATTGTCATTGTTTCTTCATGAAATATAGCTCTTTGTTTCTTCATCCTTTCTACTGAGCATCCCTGACTCTCACTGTTTTCTCACCGGATGGTGGATATCTCTGTGGAGCGGTGGTAGGTAGCTCTATCTTTCCAAAGGTGTTGAAACTGAATTTCTCTTTGTTTTCTTCAAGCCTCCTGCTAGCACATTCTTAGGTACCATAAGATGATTTAAAACCTTTGGGTTAATTCAGTGCTTTGAGACAATGATGCTGTATTATAGAATAAAAGCCAAGGCACAAGGATGAAGAGCAATGAGATTGCATTTAGATAGAATGAGCAGGGGAAGCTGCTAAGAGGGGTGACTAAGCAGTGACCTAAGGGAATCAAAGAAGTTGACACATAGAGATGTTTACTGCATGCATGTTCTGGGTTGAGGGGAAAACAAACACAGAGGTAAGTGGGATAGGGGTGCTGGGTTCCAGAAATATCGAGGAAGCTGGAGTGAATTTAGTAATGAATGATGATATCAGAAGGATGACTAGTTAGGGATTTGGAGCATGTGATAGGGACTTAAGCCACATTCGAGGAGAAGAAACATGTGCAGGGCTCTAGGAAGGAGGGATGTGAAGGATCTTTTTCTTTATAAGCAGCATGTTAGCTGCTGGATAGATGATCGGTAGAGAGTTGCCGCTAGAATAATGATGGGCCCCCTAAAGCCTCTTACAGTGGTTCAGATAAAATCAAAGAGGACAATTGGCTTATACTATAGTGTGGTAGTATTGGTAGTGGTAAGAAGTGATTGGGTGCATGGTGTTTATTGGGGAGAGAGAGGGTGAGAGAGAAATACAGAGAGAGCTCAGAGAGACAGGGACAGAGAGAAATTGGAGGAGATGGAGGATCGCTGCTAGAGCCAGTGATGGCATTTGCAGGTAGGTGTGTGTGTGTGCGTGTGGGTGTGCGTGTGCATGTGCGTGTGTGTGTGCGTGTGCGTGTGTGTGTGTGTGTGTGTGTATGCTCATGGGATAGTTACAGAAGTGTTTCTAGAGTGAGATTCATGTTACAGGCAAAGGTAGTGAAGGCTCAACCTGGCTAGGGTCTGTCTGGTAGGATTTGGTTTTCATGAGCCCAGACAAATGGAGACGCTTATCAAACAGCATCTTCTCCAATATACAACAGGAAGAGAAGTAGCTGCTCCTCGTTCCTATGCAACTTGAGGACAATTAAAGCTAAACACCTTAGAGAAAGTTACCCAGCCTCCGAGTTCGCTAATTCCATTTCTAAAATAGCTTCAACGTCTTCGCTTGCTCGTGGCGGGGATAATTAAAACTAATGAAGTGAATTTAGGGGTGCACATCAGAGACTGAGCCTGGAGAATCTGCCTGTGATTACAGACATGCTGCAGACTCTTTGAAGGTAATTGTCGAGCGACCCTTCTTCATTTGTATTCATGGAGACAGGGGGCCGGTTTCAAGGCAAACATTTCAGAGGCGCCATCACATGGCACACTGCAGAATTTAGAATTCTTCATTACATTTTAAGAGTTCTAGGGCTTTGCCCACTGGTTACAAATGACTAACCATGAGACAATTTATGCTTTACATTCTTATTCTGTGAATATGGGGTTTAAGAGATGAGAATGCAGGAGAAAACCTTTCATTTGTATGTAGCTAAGGTATACATATTTACTGAGCACGCACACACTAGAAACCAGGCTGCAGTCGAGGTTCCGAAGAGAAATAAACAAAACAGGGCTCTCCAGCCCTGAGAGAAACTGAAATAAAAGAAATGTAAGTTGGTCAACACACAGTACAAGTATAACACTAGGAGATGAATCAGGGGGAGCCTCAGGCCAAATCCTCTTCAAGGTTGCATGTTTTAACTGATAAGGAGACTGCTTACTTGGGGTCTCTATTGTTGTGAGGAGACACCATGACCACAGCAACTCTTCAAAAGGAAAGCATTTAGTTAGGGCTTGTTTACATCTTGGAGGTTTAGTCCATTATCATCATGGCAGGAAGCAGGGCTGTAGGCAGACATGGTGCTGGAGAAGGAACTGAGAGTTCTATATTTGGATCAGCAGGAAGCAGGAATAGAGAATGATACTGGGCCTGGCTTGAACTTCTGAAACCCCAAAGTCCACCCCCAGTGACACATTTTCTCCAGCAAAGCCACACCTACTCCAACAAGGCTACACCTCCTAATAGTGCTACTCCCTACAGGTCTATGGGGGGGGGCAATTTATTCAAATCGCCACAAGGACAGATAGTTGAAAACCAAAAGGAGGCCAAAGAACAAAGAATTGATGGGGCTGAGGGTCCATATGGCTGGGGAAGAGTGAATATAACCGAGTACACAGGTCAAAGTTAGGGGTGGAAAAGAAGGACTGCAGATTTTATGGGAAGTACTAAAGTAGGAAGGGGTGGAAAGATGGCCCAGAGGGTGATAGCACTCGTTACTCTTCTATAAGACCTAAGTTCGAATCATCGTACATGCCAGTCAGCTCACATTCATCTCTAAGTCCAGCTCCATGGGATCCAATGACTCTTCCAGTCTCCATGGGTACCCACACACATGTGGCACACACTCTTGCACACACAGACTCACAGCACAAGCAAAAACAAAAGCCGTTAGAAGTCTTCTGGCTGGCAAACAACTGGTCTGTTTTGTTCTTAAATGTTCTTTGGTACTGAGTTAGATATAACCTGTTGGAGAGAAACAATAAATTCAGGAGAACCCGCAGGAGTCTCCAGCAGTGACCCAGTGGCCTGATTGCTATGCTGAGTGAGAAGATGAAAAACATAGACTTAGTCACTGGTTTGAAGGCAAATTTGCCATAGTTTGATGAGGACAAAAAGGAATAAGGACATCCTGGGCACAGGAGGTGTGGTAGGCAAGGGGCTATTCTGTGAGTTCTGCAAGCTTTGAGCTTGAGTGGTCAGGAGGTGGCTGTAGCAAGTGATGGGCTGAAGAACAGCTGCTGGAGATAAGAGTAGCCATGGCTAGCATGCCTAGGATGACTAAAACTGTCTTGCATTGAGCTACTGATTCGAGTGGAAAAGGTAAACTAGAGCAAGGATCAAAAATCAAGAAAGAAGACTCATCTGCATATAGGTAAGGAGAGTGAAGGAGTAAGGAGGATTCTGGGAAAAAGCAAGTGTAGAGGTTGTTACCGCTTGTAACTGGTCTAACAGGCTAGTTTTGTGGTATTGGCTCAATGCTCAAAACTTATACCCTTGGAGACTCTCTGGGCTTGGCCTTTATTCACACTGGAAAACCCAAGGCAGACACTCAAGTTGTGATCTCAAAAGCTCCTGAACTCTAGTCCAAAGCCTGACTGCATCATCATACAGAGCTGGGTTCATATCTTAGGGTTGCTGTGTACTGGATGCAGGATCTTAGGCAGGCAATAGAACCTAACCCTTAGTGACTCCCATATTAAAAAGGACATAAGATGGAGTCTTGCCTCATGGAGTCATTGAGATAGCAGCTAACCTTATGAAGCCTCCATTCATGGCACATATGATTGAATTTCATCCTTAGCATGGCTCCACAAAGAAATGGCTGTTGTTGGCGATTTTATGGATGAGAAAACAGAGGGTTAGAGAGTGTCATATAGCAGTTTCCTCTGAGCTGAAATATTCTGTCCTGGAGGGAGCTGGGACACTCCGGATGGAGACAAATTTCACATGCTGGGAAGCTGGAACTCCTTCCATGATTCTCAGGTTCTGGCCCCATGGTTAGAGGCACATGAACAACTTCTAAGGAAGGAGACTGACCCGCTGAGCAGCCTGCAAGTTGTGCAGAGAATTCGATGGTTCCAGCTTTTGTGAGCTGTCGCCCTCAACAGGGCAAGCTTTCGCTGTTGCAGCTGCCGCTGAGTCCGCCACACTCCTGTAATAGCCCCAATAAACCCGATTGGATCGCCAAGTTGAACTTCCCCGTCTTTGTCACTTTGTTATGTCACCAGCTATTTATCTGCAGTGAGGGGACATTTGTTTAGCGTGTCCCCAGAAACAGTGTCACCAAAGAAGTTACATGATATGTCCAAAGCTCCACGCCAAGGGGCCAAGAGCAAGGAAATAACATGTCCAGTCTACAACCCTGTGAGCCACACAGGTGACAGTCACACTGCATACTTTGTCTCCAGAAACAACCTGGCTGCTTTTCAGCACACAGCTTGTCCTTGCTGCCGAGCCCCATGTGCAATACCGAATTATGATGTTGCTTCCATTTCAACTCTGTTTTCTCCCGGCGAGACTGGTGACTTAGCCACAGCTGTGCTGTGCTGCGCATGCCCACCAGCAGGTGTGCAGGGGATGCTGGCCAAGAGAAAACATAGCAAGACAGCTGCCTGCGATTTCTTTATCTGTCTGCAGCCCTCCCAAGGAGCACTTGCTCTATGCTTGGTAGAAGACACCCTTCCCCAAATGCAACAAGCCCTACCAGTACACAGAGGTGAGACAGACATGGAATTTACATTTCAGCATCTTTTTCCAGCCCCAAGCTTCCCCCTCAGTGAAGAAAATGTCTCATTGAAACAGGAATTAAAGCAGTAAGTTGTATTTGGCACCAGCCAAGTGCCCACACAAGCTAAACATAGAAAAAGGGAGGAGAAGACCATGAGACAGAAAAGGAAACTTTTCCTAATTCATTCTCCTGCCAGCACGCATGACAGTGAGTTTGTCATGGGCAGGCCAATTAAACTGAGATATGGCCCAGCCAAGCAGAAGAGTTGTTCTGGTGAGTAGACCAGAGAAAATGATGACAATCCTTTCAGGGAGCTGGGTGGAACAGGGTTCTCAATCTAATTATCTGTGTCCATTTTGGAGATGAGAACTGGCCTAAAAAAAATGCCAGCTTCCTAGGGTCTAGCAAGATGAGTATTTAATAATAATAATAGATAGGAATGGCTTATAATGGCTTTGTAATCTATGCATGCCTGGAGACCAAACATTCTTTTATAGATGAAGAAATGTACTTCTAATTGTGGAAAGAGAATACCCATGAAGACTGAGCTCATGGAAGGGGGTCTCAGGGTAGGTGGATGGTGGTACTGTGGTTGTCCCCACATCCCCTGAGATGTCTTCAGTCCTTCAGTGAGGAGGATGCATCTTCTCAGGCAGAGAGGACCTGCCTGGGTGGTGACTATCCCTGGTCCTAGTGATGAGGTGACATGATGGTTGGGGGTGCAGCCACTCCTTACGATGAAAAGGCTAGCCGTCCTGAGGGCTGTTTGAGTAAACTCAGCCAGCACGCATGCCCCGTTTTTGGAATCATATCCCACTGATGTGAACTTCAGACTCCTAAGGCAGCAACAGCTGTCTCCTCTTCCACTTCTCTAACTCTTGCAGGAGTTGGCTGTGAGACGGCGGGGGTGGGGAAGTGGGGAAGAAGGGGTAGGGACAGTCTCATGTGATGCCTCAGTGGTCCGGAGTCCATCTGGGTCTTAGTTATTTTTCCTATCGCTGTGACAAAATACGTGACAGAAGCAACTCAAGAGAGAGGCTCATCCTGACTCAGGGCCAGTATGGGCCACGGTGGGGAGAGGGTCCAGGCAGTCAGGAAACAGAAAGACGTGAATGCTGGTGCGCCTCAGCTGGGTTTCCTCATCCCATGGAATCAGAACGCCCACAGTCCCCGTAGGTCTTCATGCCGCCATTAGCCTCATCTAGATAATCCCTCATAGGCAGGACCAGAGAGCCTTGCCTTTTTGATGCTTCTACATCTGGTCAAGTTGACAAGTAATTAACCATCACTGTGTGGACTATAAATGCCCCCCTTCTTGCTTTATTCCCCCGTCTCTTTTTCACTTCTTACCAATGTCACTGATAATACATTTTCTGTACCCTCCACTTTTGAGACACATTTTCAAGTAGCCCAGGCTGGCCTTCAACCAGTTGTGCAGTTTAGGATAACCTTGAACTCCAGATGTTCTCACTTCCCTGCCCTAAGTAATTGGAATTATGGGCATGGACCACCACATCCGGTGTTTGTGGTGTTGGAGTTCAAACCCAACTTGGCATATAGTAGACAAACTCTCCCAACCAAACTGTGTCCCTTGCCCCCTCCCTTGATATTCTAGGACATGAGTGTGTTCTGGGATATTACAACTTGATTCAAATGTCATTTATACAAGAATCTTTTTATTTAATGGTAATTTTCAGTTTTTTAAAATTTAATAATAAATGGGATGACATTCTTTTTCATTATACATATTAATTTTATTAGGTAGCAGGTTTCATTGTGACATTTTCAAACCTGCATGTGATAGACCATGGTCAACTCATCCTATCCACTACCTTCTCTTGTCTGCCCTCCTTTCTGTTCTCTAATAATCCTTTTTTATTTTTGTTTTTCTTTTTTAGATTTTGCATATTAGAGAAAATATACAATGCTTCTCTTTCTGAGTTTAACTGATTCCAAATAATGCTAATGCAATGGTCTTCAGTTTCTTCCATTTTCCTACAGTGGGCATATGTTAGTTCTTTGTGGTTGAGTAATAAATAATCCAATTGTGTGTGTGTGTGTGGTATTTTCTTCTGTCCATTCTGTAGATGGGCACCTAGGCCAACTCTATTTCTGGGTTATTGAGCTATTATAATACAGCAATGAACATGCACACAGATATCTCTATTGTAAACTGGCTTCGATTCCTTTGTGTATGTTCAGGAGCGACACAGTTGAATGAATCATATAGTAGGTCTATCATCTTTCTTTTTTTTTTATTTTTTCGACATAGGGCTTCTCTGTGTAGCTTTGGAGCCTGTCCTGGAACTCATTCTGTAGACCAGATCAGCCTCGAACTCACAGAGATCTATCTGCTTCTGCCTCCAGAGTGCTGGGATTAAAGGTGTGTGCCACCATCACCCGGCTATTAGATCTATCTTCAGCTTTTGAGGAACCTTCATACTGACTTCTATAGTGGCTTCACGAGTTTACATTCCCATCAGTGGTGTGTACATGTTTCTCCCTCCTTGAGTTCATATTAGTGTTTATTATTTTCCTGGACAGGGACCTTTTAGGGTTTTCATTGAGCAGATGTGCTAATTCTTGACTACTTCTAAGGCAGGAATCCTTAACCAGAAATGTCTGTGATTCCCAGTCCCAGGCGACATGTGAAGATACCTGGAGACATTTTTATGTTGTCATGACTTAAGGAGGACTGCTCTCAGCATCGTGAGGAAATGTGTGTGGGTAGCCCCATACAGCAAAGATCACCCAGCCCCGAGTTTTAACAACGCTGAAGTTTAGGGCTGGAGAACTCATCATGTTCCCTAACACAGCACCACAGGCAAATGAGCTGACAGCAGTCAGCTGACTTCCTGATTTGCTAGGCATTGAATGTGTCTGGCATTCCTTCCTGCTTGGATCCTGTCTTTACTGTTGTGTTTAGGTAATTATAAAATCTTAGCATTATCAGAATGAGATCATGCCTGAATTATTGGTGGGGAGGCACTCTGCAGCAAGGCAGAAAAAGAGACCAAGGTTGCCTTCATGCGACAGTGATAACCATGAGCTCAGAGAGAAATTAGTAAGAGTGGGAAAGCGATGTGTCTGAGAAAGGCTATGTTACAAATTAGTTTTGTTTGTAGACAGTGGCCCATGTGTTCCTTTGGGGTGTAATTCATTAGAATGTTTTGAACATTTCACCATGTTTATTTTTCTTTTTATAAATTGCAATCATACCCTAGATATTATATATTGTATATATAACTAAAAGATAAGAAGTTAAAAAGGGTAATGTTAAGAAATATTTTCTTTATGCATCCTAATAAATTGTGCTGCCCAATTTTGATCATCAGTGTGGCTGCTCATCTCTGAATGTAAATGAATAATGTATGTTGTCCTTACCAAGACCCCATTTTAAAAAGCCCTTAACAGAGGGAAAAACAAACTGTATGAGGGAGAGAGAGTCACAGAAGCACCCTACTTATACTGCAAGACACTTTGAAGGAGAGAGGGTGGAAAGGTTTTCCTACTTTGACTACCTTTCAGGAGTGGTCAGGATTGAACGTCATATTGCTTTGTCTAACAGCTGTGATCACCTTCGCATACCAGGTGAGACAGAGGAGTCACTGTGACTTAGCCCTGAGCTGGCACACAATTTTTTCTGACTCTTTTTTGTTTGTTTATTTAATTTTTTATGTCACAAGCTTCTAGAGCTGTCTTCCACACCTGCTGCCAGACAGGACGCACCAAAGCAGGAGCGGGAATGTTTTGGTTTTTCACATGAACTTGTGTTGGTGCAAACGACTTGGCTGTCTTTTCTATGTTTCCAGCACCTATAAAGGTAAACTTCCAGATGACTTTTTGCAGACCTTGTGACCCAACCTAAGGTTCTTGAATGAGGGCTAGAGAGGGTGTGGCTAGTTTCATGTCAACCTGACACAAGCTACAGTCATAGGAGAAGAGGAACCTCAATTGAGAAAATACCTCCATAAGATTGGGCTGTAGTCAAACCTGTAGGGCATTTTCTGAATCAGTGTTTGATGGGCAAGGGTCCAATTCTTTGTAGGTGGAGGCATCCCTGGGCAGGTGGTCCTGGCTTCTATCAGAAAGCAGGCTGAATAAGCCAAGGAGAATACGTCAATAAGCAGCTCCCCTCCATGGCCTCCGCATCAGCTCCTGCCTCCTGTCCTGACTCCTTCAGTGATGAACAGTGCTGTGGAAGTGTGAGCCAAATCAACTCTTTTCTCCCCAAGTTGCTTTGGCTGTGGTGTTTATCACAGCAATAGGATCCTTACGAGGACAGGGGGTGAGAGATCTGATCAAGGTCTGTGTTTCATGCTCGTGAGGAGAGATAATACTACTGTCTACATCCCTGGATTTTGGTTTGGTAACTGATCAGGTTGGAAACATATCTTTTAGGTCAAACAACGTACAAGAGTTAAACTCAGCTCAGAGCCAGTAAGAAGGTAAGCTTTTATTTTCTTTTAAATAATTGAGTAGGCGTGATTAAAACGTGTGAACGTGTCAAAGACCCTGTTACAGCCTTCATTGTGTACTTCCAAATTTATGTTAAGTCCCCACTTCCAGGACCTTAGGATGTTTGGAGATAGGATCTTTGCAGCGATGTCCAAGTTCAAATTAAAGCCGTACTGGTAGGCTGCAATCTGGCATGACTAGTATCCTCATAAGAGGATGTTTGGGCCCTACAGAAGCATCATGGGTATATACACCTAGAG
This sequence comes from Arvicola amphibius, assembly GCF_903992535.2. Taxonomy (NCBI): domain Eukaryota; kingdom Metazoa; phylum Chordata; class Mammalia; order Rodentia; family Cricetidae; genus Arvicola; species Arvicola amphibius. The sequence continues at coordinate 97,579,232 of NC_052050.1, forward strand.
GAAAATGCCTGGGAAGACAGTGAGAAGGTAGCCGGCCATCTGTAAGCCACACAGAGATGCCTCAGTGTGAAACCAACCCTGCCAGCGTCTCAATCTTGGATGATCAGTGTGAGAAAACCAATTCTTGTTGATTAAACCACTAAGTCCCTGGTGTTCTGTTATGATGGGCAGGCCCCTTCACTTCTTATAGTAATAAAGCCAACAGCTACTATCTATTTTCCAATGAATTTCTCAATTAATCCCCATAAAACTGTATGATGTAATTCTTAGCTTCATTTTGCACATGAGTGAGTTGAGGCTAATAGAATTAGGATAGAGCTGAGCTTGCCAGTGTTCAAATGGCAATGCTCTTAATTATACCAGGGAATGCTAGAGTACTGACCAGGTCTGGTACCCAGCAGAGTTCAGAAGAGACAGAAGATGCCAAGAGTCTCTTCTTGTCTTATAGGAAGCACAGGAGAAAAGAAAAGGGAGTCAGACTGTATGGAGTTAGTGGCAGGGACAAACTGCTGCTTGTAGTGTCTGGACTTACCGGTCTGGCCCTACCATTGATCTCCCTCTTGCCCTTCCCTAAGGCAGCCTGTTTGGTCTTCTTCCTGGAATAGGCAGGGGCTGTCTTAGGCAGGGATTTCTGCACAGTTCAGTCTGTTACATTAGAGACATTATATACATATAAAAGATTGTATATAAAGGTATAAATGTCTCAGTAAAGTTGAGACGTTTACTAGGGGAAAGGACAATGGCGTCTTATAGATGCTCCTTTGGAGGACCTCTGTGGGAGCCAGCAGAAGGGAGACCTGCTTGTCCTGTTTTGCATAGCCCTGTCTTTCCTTCTTTTTATCCTGTCAGCCTGCCTATCTCACCCCTGCTGTAAACCCTCCCAGTCTTCTTCCCTGTGTTCCCAACCTTCCTGCCTCACCCCTGCTGTAAACCCTCTCATTCATCTTCCCTGTGTTCCCAACCTTCCTGCCTCACCCCTGCTGTAAACCCTCTCATTCATCTTCCCTGTGTTCCCAACCTTCCTGCCTAACCCCTGCTATAAACCCCCTCATTCTTCTTCCCTGTGTTCTCAACCTTCCTGCCTCACCCCTGCCGTAGATCATCTTATGAATGATCTCATGTTCACAAGCTTCTTGATTTAGCCATGTAATTTAACCCTAACTTTTCCATGTGCAACTTTTTATCTTCTGGGACTAGAGGGAATCCAGACTTGATGGTCCTCCGCATTGACTCTCTGTCCTACAGGAAGCAGAGGAGGACAGCAGGGGGAAGCTGATTCAGTGCCCAAGTGTGGGCCCACTGTCTTAGCCCTGCCAACTCTTTCCTCTTGAATCTTTAGTCATTTCCAGAAACATTTTTAGCCTCTACTCTGTACTAGGGAGGAGGCTGTGGGCTGGCCTGGCAGTGAACCCAGAGACAAGGCTGCCTGCTTGTGGGCTTTTTGATCTAGGGGCAGTTTTAGTTTTGAGATGCTTCAAATCCCAGACTCTTCTTTCCTCAAATGAGGGAGGGCCTAGGCAGCAGGCTGCTCTACTTGTCTTCCTTTATTTCTGTCTTCTGACACCATCCTTCACCTGTGGCAGGTGATGGCTCTTCTCAATGGTGACAAATTTGTATGCTGGCTCTTTGTGAAGCCCCCTAATTCATTCTTTATAGATTTCCATTGGCAACTAAATTTGGGTTTTCAGTTAAAATTGGGCAGTCAGCAGAACTGCCTTGGAATCTTCTTTTCTCTTGGGGTCCAATGTTCCACACTGTCTCTTTTTGACCTCCATATCCACTAAGGAAGTGAGCAGCACTGTTTGCCTCGTAGTGATGCACCAGCAAGTGGTTACCATGGAATGAGACAGCAGCACTGTCCCTGTCGTCATGGAACCCCCGGGACATCTCCTAAGCAACCTGGCAGGAGCTCCCTAAATAGGTTCTATGTTCTCTGTGCCACTGGGGTTTTTAGTAATAAATTTATTTTTGTGTGTGGCTTGATATCAAAAGCCTTATGTGGTTACACAAGTTTAGGGAAGGAGCTATAGTATACCTCTGTCCAGAGAGACAGAAAAAGCTAGAAGGCTGGAGGTGGGATGAAGGAGAGGGAGGGGGATGGCGCAGCATAGAAGACATGAGTCGGAGACATCGGAGAGGTGAAGAAATGTGTGGAAAGAGGCAGAGATAATGACACACAGGGGGAAAACAGAGGCAGAGGGACACAGAGAGAAGACATTTTCACAGAAAACAGTGTCTCACACAGGACTAAAATATCTGGGGAACAACAGCATAGGCTGTGACTCCGTGCATCAGCCGTTTCTTCGTTCCTTCCCGTTCTCATTCACAGTGGGAAAATATTAAAAGAGGCTGAGCTACTTAGAGTGGGAGTCACAGTTTTTGAAGACTCAAGCCTCCAAATTCTGTATTTTTCCAGAGGACACCCTTTTCTCCTGGTGTGTGGAAAGTGCCTTGGTATTTTTGTGTGAAGTGAGTGAAGGAAGGGGAGGCACAAAAGGTTTAAATCAGGGTCATCTGAATTCCTTTGCCCTCTACAGAGGTCATTTGAGAATCCCAGGTAGGCCACCCAGCAGTGAACATCCCCCACTTTCTGCGTGCCTGCCTGCCCTATCCCCAGTCCCTTCATCCCTCCTCATTGCCCTGTCCTAGCCCCTGACTTGGATGGAGACCCTCCAACTCAATCAGAGGCCATGCAGATCACCAAAACTCTGGGTAGGCCACTTGTCCTGGCACCTTCCCACTTTCTTGATTCCCCACCCCATCCCCAGTCTCCCTACCCCTCCTTATTGCTAAGTTCCAACCCCAACTCAGGTGAAGACCCCTGGTGGACCACAGGCCACCTGAGCCATCAAAAGTCCAACCCTCAACTTTGGTGGAGATCCACTGCTCAACCATAGGCCACACCTGCCAAAAGTGGAAACAGAAACCAAGGAACAAAACACCCATGAAAGACAAATTCAAAGACAAAATCAAAGATAAACACAAATTCAGAAATCGGCACTTCAGCCTATAATCACCCCAAACCCAGATGTCTAGACACCAGCATAAGAACACAATCAACAATAGCCAAGACAGGATGCCACTGTCAGAGCCCAGCTAATAGCTACAGCAAACCCTGACTTTCAGCACGGCTGAAGAACAAGAAAACAACCTTTAAAAAGGTTCTTAAAGAGGAAATGAAAAAAATCTTTTAAAGAAATTAAGGAAAAGATAAACAAAAGTTGAAAGAAATTAATAAGTCTCTCAAGAAAGGCCAACAAGCAAACAAACACAGAGTTGAAGGAAGCAAATAAAACTGTTCGAGACCTGAAAATGGAAATAGAAGCAATAGAGAAAACACAAACTGAGGGCATTCTGAAAATGGAAATTCAAAGTAAGTGAACAGGATCTACAAATGCAAGCTTCACCAACAGAATGTGAGAGATGGAGGAGAGACTCTCAGATATTCATTGAAGATATGATAGAAGGAATGGATACATTGGTAAAGAAAATGCTAAATCTAAGATATTCCTGACACAAAACATCCAGAAAACACAAAACCTAAGAATAATAGGAATAAAAGAAGGAGAAGATTCCTAGCTATATATTTTTCCCAATCTAAAGAAGGATATGCCAATAAAGGTACAAGAAGCTTATAGGATACCAAATAGATTGGACCAGAAAAGATAGTCCCCTTGCCACATAATAATTAATATACTAAACATACAGAACAAAGAAAGAATATGAAAACCTGCAAGAAAAAAAAAAACAAGTAACATATAAAGGCAATCCTGTTAGAATTACGCCCGACTTCTCAATGAAGTTTCTAAAAGCCAGAAGAGCCTGGACAGATGTGCTGCAGACTCTAAAAAACCAAAGCTATCAGCCCAGACTACTATGCCCAACAAAAATTCAATCATATAGTTGCAGAACAAGATATTCCATACTAAAGTCAAATTTAAACAATATCTATTCAGACCTACAGAATGTACTTAACTCCAACCCAAAGAGGTTAGCTATGCCCATTAACACACAGTAAATGAACAATCTCACACCATCAAAACCAAAAGAAGGGAAACACACACACACACACACACACACACACCACCACCACCACCACCACCACCACCACCACCAAAACAACTGAAATTAACAGTGATTGTCTATTGGTATCTCTCACTATTAATGGATTCAATTCCCCAGTAAAAAGACACAGACTAACAGAATGGATGTAAAATCAGGATCCAATCTGCTTCACCCAAGAAACACACCTCAACATCAACGATAGACATTACCTCAAAGTAAAGGGTTGGGCAGAGAGTTTCTAAGCACATGGACCTAGGAAGCAAGCTGGTGTAGCCATTCTGATATGTATCAAAATAATCAACCAAAATTAATCAGAAAAGATGGGGAAGGTCTTTTATATGCATCAAAGGAGAAAAATCTACCAAGATAACATTTTAGTTCTTAACATCTGTGTATTGAATGCAAGGGCACCCATGTTTGTAAAAGTAACATTACTAAAGCTTAAACTACACATCAACCCTCACATGTCGACAGCAGGGGACTTCGGTACCCCACTATCACCAATGGACAGGTTATTCAGACAAAATTAAGCAGAGAAATACTGAGCTAATAGATGTTATAAACCAATGAACTTAACTGATATTTACAGAACATTTTATCAAAAAACAAAAGAATATACCTTCTTCTCTTGCACCTTGCACCTTGCAGAACTTACTCATAATTGATCACAAAGCAAGTCTCAACAGATACAAAAAAACTGAAACAATCTCCCCTGTATCCTATGAGACCACCATGGATTAAAGTTGGATCTCAACAGCTGAATAAGTACTAAATCAAGACAGAAATAAATAAAGAAATTAAAGACTTCCTACAATTCAGTGAAGATGGAGGTACAATGTACCCAGACTTATGGGACACGAGTTCTGAGGGCTAAGAGGGAAATTCATTGCACTAAGCGCCCACATGAAAGGATGGAGAGATCTCATACTAGAACCTTAACATCACACCCGAAAACTCCAGAACAAAAAGAAGCAAACACAGCCAAGAGAAGAACAGGAAATAATCAAACTGAGGGCTGAAATCAATAAAATAAAAATAAAGATTCAATGAAAAAAGAGTTGGTTGTTTTTGAGAACATCACAAAATGGACAAACCCTTATCCAAACTAGCTAAAAGAGTGAGAGAATATCAGAAGATAGAACAATCTCCCATTCTCATGGATCAGTAGAATTAACATAGTAAAAATGACCATCCTACCAAAAGTGATCTTCAGATTCCAGTCAATCCCCATCAAAATTCCCACATAATTCTCTATAGACCTTGAAAGGAAAATTCTCAATTTCATATGGAAAAACAAAACAAGAAACAAAAAAAACCCCCAAACCCAGGATATCTAAAACAATCCTGAACAATAAAAGAACTTCCAGAGGATATCACCATCTCTTATCTCAAGCTGTACTACAGAGCTATAGTAATAAAAACTACATGGTATTGGCATAAAAATAAACACGTTGATCAATGGATTGATGTAGTGGCATCTCATTTATATTTTAATAAATAAAGCTTTCCTGAGAGTCAGAAGAGTATAATAGCCACACTGGCCAGCCTTACAGATCAAGCAGCAATGACACACACCTTTAATCCCAGGAGCCACACAATTTGCCATAGAAACCAGGCGGTAGTGGTACATGCTCTTAATCCCAGAACTAGAGATGATTATAAAATGGGAGGACAGAAATATCACTCTCAATCTCCTTCTGAGGTTTTCTGGAGGCAGGATCACCATTTTTGAACTGAGGTCGAGATAAGAGCCAGTGGCTGACTGCTGTGCTTTTCTGATCTTAAGGTTGAACCCCAATTTCTGTCTCTGAGTTTTATTAATAGTGCTTCAGATTGGAATTGAAGACCCAGAAATAAAAATACACAATTATGGACATCTGATTTTTGATAAAGAAGCCAAAAAGACACAATGGAAAAAAATCTTCAAAATTGTGCTGGACTGTCTAGATGTCTGCATGTAGAAGAACACAAATAGAAAAGCATCATCCCGCACAAAGCTAAAGTCCAAGTGGATCAAAGACCTCAGCATTAAACTAGACACACTGAACCTGATAGAAGAGAAAACAGGGAATAGCCTTAAACACACTGGCACAGGAGAAAACTCTATAAACAGAACACCAATAGTACAAGCACTATTGATTGGCAATAAATGGGACCTCACGAAACTGAAAATCTTTGGTAAGACAAAGGACAAAGTTGATAGGACAATACGGCAGTGTGCAGTATGGAAAAATATCTTCAGCAACTCTACATCAGGCCAAAGGCATCCAAAATAATCAAAGAACTTCAAAAACCAGACATCAACAAACCAAATAATCCAGTTGAAAAATGGGTCACAGATCTAAACAGAATTCTCAACAGAAGAATCTCAAAAGGCTGAGAAACACTTAAAGAAATGCTCAACATCCTTAGCCATCAGGGAAATGCAAATGAAACTACTTTGTTATACAATCTTATACCAATCAGAAAGGATAAGTTCAATAACACAGATGACAGTTCATGCTGGAGAGGATGTAGAGCAACGGGAACAATCACCCACTGCTTGTGGGAGTGCAAACTTGTACAGCCATTATGGAAATTAATATAGTGGTTCCTCAGGAAGTTGGGAATCAATCTATTTCAAGACCCAACTTTACCACTCTTGGACATATACCCAAAGGATGCTCCAGCCTACCACAAGGACACTTGCTCAACTGCATTCATAGCAGCTTTATTCATAATAGCCAGAACCTGGAAATAGCCTAGATGTCCCTCAGCTGAAGAATGGATAAAGAAAATTTACACAGTGGAGTACCCAACTGTTAAAAAATGACATCGTGAAGTTTTCAGACAAATGGACAGAACTAGAGAAATCATCCTGAGCAAGGTGATCTAGACCCAGAAAGACAAACAGGATATGTCCTCCCATATAAGTGAATATATCGCTGTTAAGTAAAGGGTAATCATGCTACAATCCACAGACCCAGAGAGGCTAAGTAACAAGGAGGGTTCAAAGGGGCACACATTGATCTCCCTGGGAAGGTAAAATAGAAGAGATTTTGCGGGTAGACTGGGGGCAGGAAGCAAGAGGGATTGGGTTGGGAAGGGAGGGATAGAGGAAATGTGTTTGGAGAGAGACAACTGGATTTGGGGGGCATTCGGGGGATGATGTGGAAACAGGGCTGTGGAAACTTCCTGGAACTCATGAGGGAGACTCCTGTGAGAACTCCTAAGAGCTGAGGATACAGAGCACACACCATCCATCTTCTGTAACTAGGCAACTTCCAGTGGCAGGACTGGGACACCAATCAGCCACAAACCTTTGACCTACAACCTGTCCTGCCTGTTGGGACAATGGTGGCACAGAGCTTGTGGGAGTAGCCAAACAATGACTAACTTGAGGCCCAAGCCACCAGAGGGAGCCCCACCCCTGACGCTGCCTGGATTGTCACATGCACACATAAACATACATGCACACACATTTACATTTTTGTTGGTACGTATTCATTGTACATAGACCTGGATTTCATAAGGACATTCTTGTAAGGATATATGTACCTTGCACTTATTCCCTCCTATGTTATATACACATATATGATTTTATGAACCTACATAATATCAAGGGTCCACAAATGAGATAAAAAAGTATGATCTCCGCCTCCCCTGCCTCCTCTCTGATAGTAATTTCGGCCCAGCGTGATGTTAAAGGCTCCTCATGTTCTCCCTTTATGTCTCAGAGGCACCTTGCATTATTTATCTTGCATTCTACAAACACAGCCTGAAGCCAGCTCCAAGGTCAGGGTAACTTGTTCAAGAACTAGCAAAGAGCTGAATCAAGTTTACACTCCCCTGACTGCAAAATCAAGGTAGACTCCAGGAAAGACACACATTACTTTTCTCTCTAGGTTGACTTGTAGCTTACTGTTGACTTTGTTATAATTTAAGATGCAATTGTTCTTCATCACTGACACATCTTCCATTGACATTCCATTTTTGCCAACTTGTTTGTGTCATTTGTGGTCACAATGCTCTCTCAGCATCTCTGCCAAGTAGCTAATGGTGTATACATTTGGACAAGTGCACCCATGGATCTGATGTTAGATTTCTTGTCATGAAGTGGTAACATCCATTGTTCTGGGGGTTCGGGTCTCTGAACTATCAGAAGTGTATGCATAGCTATTGAAGTTTCATTTAATTGACATCAACACAGCTCCTGCTACACTGAAGAAAGTTTACTGAGCCTGAGAACAAAAAGCTTCACTGGAGAAGTTTCTCTGCATTCATTATTAAGATGTTTTCCGGTGCTTTTCAATAACAAAGGACAACTTGAGTCAGCTTGAGCAAGAAGCAATTTGTTGGAAGGCTACAAGGACATCTAAGAGAACCTAGGGAATGAGCCAGATCTAAACAAATGAAATCAAAGTTTAAAATGGGCTGCTCCAGGGACCCAAGTGGAAGGAGTTTATGATTTATTCATTTTGGGTTCTGCAATGCAATCTCTACAGCTGGGTTTGGCAGGCTTCCTCTCCAGAAGAGTTGCTACCAGCATCTCACCCCCACCCCACTCATTGTTAGAGTTTACTTTACACTTGTTTAACAGAAAAAGCTATTATGCTTTCTGTTATTTTGTAAATCAGATGTTAATACCTATGACATTTAAAACCCAAGTTTTGTCATAGGAGTATTTCTAGCAGGGACTTCTTAGGTGCTACAAATTAAGGTTCGATTGTCTACCTATCCAACTGTCTATCTGTCTGTATCTCTCTCTCTCTCTCTCTCTCTCTCTCTCTCTCTCTCCCTCCCTCCCCCCCCCCCCTCCCTCTCTCTCTCTCTCTCTCTCTCTCTCTCTCTCTCTCTCTCTCTCTCTCTCTCTCCCTACCTACCTACCTATCTGGAGAAATGATGTAACAATACATCCTAACAATAGACTGTACTTATACCAATCTATAAAATGTCATGTTTAATAATATAAACTTTGAATTGGATTTAGTGAAGTTGTGGTCTTGCTATATTGTTTCTCCCCGTTCCCCTTCTTTTCTTCCCTCCCTCTGTTCCTTCCTTCCCATGATGCTCTGTATAGAGGTGGTACCAGGGACTTACATACACTGAACAATTGTTTTACTGCCAAGTTAAATTCCCAGCTCACTGGACAGTTTTCTTATTTTGTAAGCTTGAAAGTTTTATAGGCTTCCTGAAACTTAGATTTCTTTTCTACAGAATAAAACAACAATTAAACAAAAGAAGATTTGTAGTGATGACTTAGGGAATCCATAGAGCCTACACCACGGACAGCAATTCTCTGCTCTGCCTGTCTGTTGATCACTATTTATTGATGCTCCATACAGTTGACTTACCTTGATGTCTTCCTTGGTTCTTGGGCTTTTGGACTTGTACTGAACTTTATCATGGACATTCCTTGTTGTACAGCATGGTAATGGAAGATCAGGGGGTTTCTTAGCCTCCGTGTGTGGATTGGCTCACCTAATAAATATTACATTATCTTGTCTCTATGCTACTGTTTCTGTTTCTCTGAGTCACCCCCATTAGCACAGAGGAGGAGGACATGCCTTTCAGGATTAACTTGGTGATGCCCTATACGTGGCTTCATGAGCATGGTCTTCCCAGATGACCTTTTATGCAGGAACTTTTTGATTTACCCACATTTATCATTTTTTTCTAAGGTCACTCCGAGGGTGTGTGAGCCTGCAGGGGAGTCCATTTGGGCATTTAAATATGATGCTGCTACCTACAATGTTCATGCTGAAGAGCTGCACAATTGATTTACAAAATCAACACAAAATCTCATAATAATTTAGCTATATGAATGATTTTGTGCTGTGGTGCATCCACAGATACTTCTGACTACATGTGGCCACATGATGGGCATGCCTACTATAATTTATGACTCCAGACACTGCCTGAATCGAGCTGCACAGCCACCACACTTTCTGTGCTCCAGCATGGAGAGTCATGGAGTATCTTTTGATAAAGTTCTCTGGAAGAATTTCACAGGAATTAATGGGTATAAACTAGAAAAGATGAGTCTAAGATAATGAGCTATCTTTGGGGAAAGAGCATTTTGCTCCCTAAAATGTACTATTTGCTCCTTTCCTCTTGCTGAAGTGTCCTCACAAAGGGTCCCTAGAATGTGAAAGTACCAGGATGAATTGGTTCACAGAACCACCAAAGTTCAGGCGTCTGGAGACAACTGTGTGCTGTGCTAAGGGATATTTTGAGTTAGACTCACATAGATTTCAAAGCTACTCCCCAAACAGCACAGCATGGGCTATTCTCAGCAGCTGCATCTTTTCTATGTCTTCATGGAGCACAACACCTTGTCTAGTGCATTCTGTCTTTCTGGGTTCAGGGAGACATCTAGCATTTGAATGATACGTATTAGTTATCCTTCTGTTACAGTGATAAAATACCATGATCAGCAGCGACCTAAGGAATGAAGGGTTTATTTTAGCTCAGGATTCTAGAGAAATGAAGTCAATAATGTGAAGAAGTCATGGAATAGTAGAAGAAAGCTCTCTCTCTCTCTCTCTCTCTGTGTGTGTGTGTGAGAGAGAGAGAGAGAGAGAGAGAGAACAAGGAGTGGGAGATGAGGCTAATTTACCTCAAATCCCTCCCTCAGTTATGCACTTCCTCCAGCAAAGCTCCACCTCATAAAGGTTCTGCTCACAACTGCTCAAACAACACACAACCTATTTGAATTTGAATACCAAGTGTTCAAATACCTGAGCCTGTGGGGTCCATTTCTCATTAAAACCACCATTAGACAAGAGTTACTCTTTCTTCTACAGCCAAACTCTTGACACGTAACACCTTATGGAAAGGAAGGTTTATTTTGGCTTACAGCTTGAGGGGATACAGTTCACCATGGTGGAAGTACCGAGAGGGAGGCCGCCCCATGGTGGAAGAGTGCAGCGCCTTGTCCACACCATTGCTTGAGAGGCCGGTTTCACAGAGAGCAGAGCAAAGCAGTTACCCTGAAGTCTCATCTTCAGTGACTGCTTCTTCCAGCCATTTCCCAAAGGTTCTACACCTTCCCAGCTTCATCAGCTGGGAACTAACTGGTCAAGCTCAAACTACGCAGGTGTTAAGAAACACAACACGGTACAACGGCTTTCACAGACCTAGAGGCAAACTAGATCTTACTAGGTTTGTAGAATACTGCAAGCAAAAAGGATGCTTCATGCTGGTAATGACTTCCTACAGCCATTACAGAGGAGCAGAGGAAAGTCTGTGTAAAGATTTAAAGGGTGCTAACTTGTAACTAGAAATTTATGTGGTTTCCTAATCCCCAGTGGAGAAAATTTGCCAAATGTTTCCAGCGAGGTGAGGAACCTTCACTTTTTATTTTATTTCTTTTTGTCTAATTACAGGAGACACATGAGATTAACATCACCGTCTCCAACTTACAGACCAGGAAAACGAGGCACAAGAGATTCAGATAATTTTAAAATGACATTTAGCTAACCCATGACTGAGCACAATTTGAACCCATCATTGTCAGTCTGACTCAAAAATCTAATTTCTTTCCCATCATCCTAACTTCTTCTCTGCAATTTATACATTAGTCAGTTCTAGAGGTTTCTTTAGATTTCTCCAAGGAAGACCTAGGGTCAGAATCTATAGGTAAGAGAATTCTAGACTGTCTCTATACGGAGTTGTAGTGACTCCTTGTAATTTAAAGTGAAGGGGATACCAGGAAGGATTTAGGAACTATGATTTGTGGACAGTTTGCAAAGCTAAGCTTGTGTGTTTGGTGGCCTCACAGGAACTGTCTGCCCTGCTGCCAAATCCCAGCGTTTGCAGAAGTGCTGTTTTTAAAGAAGCATTTCATTTCCAGAATCCAAGCTGAAAGAAAAGGAAAGAAACTACCCATAATGTGTTTCCATGCACTGTTTAGACATGGTAAAATAGTCGCACAAGCTCACTTGGCTATCTGATTGGACTTTGGGGTACACTAGGGTGGGAGAGAAGCTGCCTCACTGAGACAGCATGAAACCATTCATCCTTTATTTTTCTGGCTGGTGACCTGGGCTGCACGGCAAAGAGAAGGGAAAGCACAGCCCACCTGGGAGCAGAGGAGGTGCGTAGTTGTTGCACTGTGGTAACTAAGCGTGGAAGTTCCATGCTAATTACATGAGGGCTGCATGTCTCACACAGTCCAGGGAGGATCTGATGCCACCGCTGCTGGCCTGCAGCTACATAGCTAATTGATGCCTGCACGGCAGTGAGTCTCTGGAGGTGAGACCTGAAAACTAGGCACTGGCCAGACACAGTATCCTGTTGCTAATATTTATTCTTGACTTGTTTGTTATATTTCATGAGCCTGAGAAGAGAGGAAATTTCCACCCCATCTTTCCCTAAAAAATACCGCGTGTGTGTATTAGTGAGGTGCCATAGCTAGTATCCGTGGGGAGTAATTTTAATTTTCCAGTCACTGTATCTAAGGCTTACTGTGTTTAGTTATGTAAACAGAACAGAGGGATACAAACTCAAACATGAATTTGTGTTTAGATATCCAGCCCTGGGGGTGGTCTGACTGATGGTGTTGATTGTCACTTTGAATAGGTTTAGAGTCTGCTGGAAGACTGGTGAGCGTCTCCTCTGGGATGTCTGTGAGGGAATCCCTGTGAAGGCATTTCCAGAGAGGATTCAGTAAGGAGGGCAGACCCACTCCAAGCGGGAGGTGCTCATCCCTAGGCTGGCGTCTGCACAGAGTGAAAGGGAAATAGAAGCAAGCCAGTTGAGTGCAGTCAGTCATTGTGTTCCCTGCTTCTTGCTGCCATGATATGAACAGTTCTGCTCCATCACTCCCCACCCCTGTACGGGGCAGCAGACACGCTCGAAATTACAGGCAGAGTGATTTCCGGTATTAAGTTGTTCGTGGGCACTTTGGTCACACTGATGCAAAAGTGCCCAACATGATGGAAAGTGGCCCCGTCACCGCCTTATCTCGTCCCACTAGCATGACGAGATTTCACGGGGTTTACTCAATCAATACCACTGTATGTTTCCAGAATGGACCGGAAGCCAGCACCACATGACACGAAGAAACCTCTTCAGATCAGCCTATTCAAACCTATTCATAAAAGAACCAATCATGGGCCTGGATTGGGCCCATTGGGCAAGACTACTTACCGCACAAGCATGAAGACCTGAGTTTGACACCCATGTAAACCCTATGTAACACCCATGTAAAAAGCTGGGCATGGCCAAATGCAAGCTGGAACCCCCAGAGCTATGGGTAGTAGAGACGGGAGGATTACTAAAGTTTGCAGACTGCCATCCTAGTTCCAGGGACAGGGAGGGACCCTGCCTGGAGGGAATAGAGTGGAGAGTCATGCAACAGGACACTCAGCATCCTTTGGTCTGTGTGAGCAGAGACTCATCCCACTTTTGTGCTCATGGAACACACATGCATAGGCGCTCGCGCACACACATGCACACACACACACACATGCACACACACATGCACAACACACACGCGCGCACACACACATACATGCACACACATGCACACACATACACGCACACACATGCACAACACACACGCGCACACTCATGAACACACGCGCACACATGCACACATATGCACACACACATTCACACACACACACATGCACACATGTGCACACACACACACACACACACACACACCCCTAGCCATAGATGGTCAAGATTCTTGTGTCAGTCATTGAACCAACTGAGAGTTTCTTTCTAGTTACCCATAGTCAAAAACAATCCTGCATTTACAGCTTAGGAATTTGAAAATGCTACAAATTCGAGCTTTTACATCTCTTTTGGGGAGATGGCTGACGGGCGCATCCCACCACAGAGTCACCATTCACTATCCACAGCTATGGTGGGAATCTGCCCTCCAGAGCTGTTAAGAAGGCTCAGTGGGAAAAGAACTTGAGGCTAAGCCTAGCAGCCTGAGTTCAGTCTCTGGGACCCACATGGTGAAAGGGCTGAACTAACTTCTCCAAGCTATCTTCTGAATACAGGTGCGCAGCGTGGCACATGTGTGCCCACACAGACACACACAGGCAGACAGACACATAAGAATTCAAAACGTACTAAAGAATATGAGCTTAAGAATGAGACTCGGGTGGGTGGGGTATTCAGATTTGCGACAACTTCATAATAGCATAACCTTGGGCAAAGCATTTATCTTCTCTGAACCTCAGATCCCCAGTTACTGAGAAGGTGCAGCTCAGAAAGAGCAAAGTCGAGTTGCTTCTGAGTGCCAGGCACAGTGGGGTCTTGAGGAATGCCCATAGAATTCCCGACCTTTGAATAATAGCTTCCATGTTGAGAAGGAATCAGAGATCATACCCAAAGGCATCAGGGGCAGAGCAGCAATTGATTAGTAATTTCTGCCATGAATGTTGGGAAGTGTGTTGTGGTCCAGCCAACACTGAGAAAGCATTTGTAAATTCTAGGGGCTCTTCACAGAGCACTTGCTCTATATAATAATGGCTCATTCATATAGCTTGGTTAGGCAATTTTTCTCTGTTGGGGTGATGTCCCAAACCAAGGCTATTTGGCAAAGTCTAGATACTTTTTGGTGGTCAGGATTGAGGTATATATGGGTAGTATTGACACTGAAGATCTAATGAACGTCCAACAAGGCAGAGGACAGATCCCTCCGTGCACAACCCCCAGATTACGTGGCTCAAAGTGCAGTGGTGCCAAGGATGAGAGAGTCTGCAAGGAGTGCTCTTAGTCCATGGTATTGGTGGGAAGTGAGGCATGGAGAAACCAAGCCAGGAAGCCAGGAAGCAGATAACTGGGACTGAATCAGACCTAAACCCACCCTTCCCTTCTGCATGTTTAGTAAGAGCAGGGCAGGGAGAGCAGGAGCTCAGAGCAGCAGAGCAGAATGCAGGTTGCAATCACAGGGTTTTGCTCTTTTGTTTTGCTTTGCTGGTGCTGAAAATACCCACTTCCCCAGGCCGCCTCTTCCACATCCCTGCTGTGAAAGTTGAGTTCTCTCTCAGATTTCCTCTGGCACTGGAGTCTCCCTTCCAGCTGCTCCCTGTTTGCTGCTCCTGCCCAGTGCTGGCAGGTGATGGCCCGTGAGTGTGATTTGCTCTGACACACCACTGTTGCCAATGTTGCCTGGGAAAGTGAAGCTGGGAGGTGTTGCTGCTTCACGAGTACAAAATACCAGCTTTGCACGTCTCCCTAGGGAAAGCGGGGCTGGGGACTGCTCTGGAGAATCTGTAAAACAGCAGTGCCCAAGAGGAGCTCTTTGTGACATTCCGTGCTCTGCGTGGTAGTAGCTAACTGTTAAGTGCAGAGTGGGTGACTCACCTGGAGCCTTGGAGAGGAAAGCAATAGTTGGCTGCACCTGAGGTGGTGGGGCTGCCATGCATCTCTGAGTCTTGGATCTGCCTCATATTTTAGGTGAGCAGGGATACTGTCTTGAGTGAGTCTAGGGGGAGAGGAATGGGGTAAAACTCAGACTGGGAGCTCATCTTCCGTAGCTGTTCAGCAGTGAGCAGGTAGCTGCACCTCTCTGAACTCCGCTTTTCACTTGTAAACATGCCACAGAGAGGTGGTTAGCATCACATCTTGTTAGATATAGGATGGAGCACAGATACTAAGAGCTAAGAAAGCAAATTATATTCTTTCTTATGAAACCAACTACTATGTTGACGCAGGTTCAGGGATCAAAGCCAGGCTCATCAAAAAAGAGTGCCTGATTGATTAGTCATGTCTGCTGTGGATACAGATGTGTAGGACAGGTATGCACACGCTCAGGCTTGGCACCTGCAGAAGCACTTCTTAGACTTTCTATTACTGTTCTTGATTATTTAAGCTGCTGTAAAGCCAAGAGAGAAATAATTCTTTGATAGAGACCAGAAATTAGTGAAGAAAAGCTCATTTTCTTTGAATTATGATTCCTAATAACCCAAATGGCCTGCGATGCAGAAGGGTTTTAGCATGTTGACTCAGTAGAGAATTGGGAACCAAGTGATTAGTCATAATTCTCTCCCCCTCTTGATATGTTTCTGGCAGATGGGGTAGCCTCTGGTGAGGGAGCAGTTAGTGAGGCCCAGAAGATAGAGAGTTAGCTGACAGGCTGATCCCAGACACACATGAGCACGGGGGAGAGAGTTGATATTAGCTGGAAAAATTCAAGCCACCTCTAGTTGGTTATCACGGTGTGCGTGTCATCTGCATCTCTAGACATTCACCTTTGTGTATGAGCTTCTCATGCTTCCTATGGGCACCATAAGCTGCATAGGACTCAGGCCTAGCCAATCAGAATATCCCTGGCTGCAGAAGTAGGTTATGGGGGAAGTCACATGACCAAAGTTGAAGTTGCGGAATTCTTGAGGACATGGTTCTTTCCGTTAGCCTTGCTGGACCTGGCATGACAATCACTCAGATTTCCCGAGACCATTTTTGTCCGTAAGGGGAGATTGCCCAACAATGAAGCCACAGTGGAGCAAAGTGGAGATGAGGGGCAGCAGTATGGAGGTTCTCCATGGCACCATCCAAATTTGCACCATCCAAGTTTCTAGAAGCAGCCACGTCTGATTTGTATGCACTTTCCATTAACCAATTTATAATGAATTGTTTTCTGCTGAAGAAGAGCCCTTAATGAATCCAGGGAGCATTCCTACCTTTGATGGGAGAAAGATGAAAACTACAGACCAAACAAGGCTGGAACTGGATGTGGTGCATGCCAGTAACCCGGCACTAAGGTAGCTGATGCACGAGGACTGTGATCTGGAGGCCACTCTGGAGTACATGCCAAGATCTTGTTTCCAAAAACAATAACAATACCAACAATAATGATAGAAATGTGCTAACCATGAGAATAACTTCTGTACACTAGAGGTTCCATGGCTACCATGGCTCTCATGAAGCGGCTTAGACTTGGACGTTGTCACTCGTATTAATAATGACTGCGGCATGGACTGTTTTCCCACTGAAGAAATCAAGAGTTTAAAGTTATTGTGGACTTACTGGGCAGGTGTTAGTGCCCACATGGTCAGCCCTATACTAATGTGTATACATATATCACCGAAAGATATATTTTGCTGATGTATAAAATTCTCAAAAAACTAAAAAGTCTATGTGTAGTTGATGTGATGGCCCACATACATAGTGACTGATTTGGGAAACCAAGGCAGGAGAATTGCCACAAGTTCAAGGCCAGCCTGGCCTACATAGTAAGACTATGTCTCCAGATCCAAATAATAAATACACAGATTTACGCATGAGTGCACACTCCCCCCCCCCCCACTAAAGTGTCAAGCCCAAAGCATAACAATCAGATCCATTACGAAGCTTAGATTGATAACCAGCTTAGCCTGATCCTGAGAACCATGGGTCTTAATTGCACACTGACTGCTTGGCCTCTCAGTGCACGCTTTAAGGCAATAGGAGGTGAAAAGAGAGCGGAGATTATTATGAACCAGGTACAGTATTGTGTGCTCTATCCTTCTAGCAAAGCAAGACCCAGGGTGCAGAGACTTAGCAAAAGAATAAGAAAGGGGAAAACCTGTAGGCAGGAAGCTCAAAAGCTGATGCATGGTGGCTCTTTCTGTAACTTATATTAAAATAATTGATCAAATTCATATTATCAACCACTGGAATACACAGTGATAATGGATAGCTGTAGTTCACCATTTAATCTCAGGCCCCTAAAGAGAACTCTGAGGAAATCCAGCAAGGATATCATTGCATTTTGTTATACAAGCAATTCTTGGAGAGACTGAGGGGAAGGTGGGGCAGGCAGTCACATTTTAAGCATGTCTTGAAGTCGTTGGAAACAGTTCTTGGTGTGCCGAAGCAGGCTGCAGGCTGCAGGCTAGAGTCACGCACCATGACTCTGGGAACAGCCTGTCTCAGAACCTATAAAGGTAGTCTCTGACTGTCTGCATGTCATTCACTAGTGAGCCATTTGTCCTGGGCTTGAGTAAAAGTTAGCGTTTCTCCCTCTGAGATCCCCATGAAGCACAAAGCGCTGGCCTTAACTGTGCAGGGGGCATGTTCTTACCTTCAGCGTGATCCACATTTTAAAATGTCTGGCAATTAGAAACTGCCTGCTTAAATGTCTTGCCCATTTCCATTCCCCACATCTGCAGTGTAAAAAGGCTTGTCTGTGACTGCTGAAGATGACAGTGGCCATGAGGATGATGGTAATAGTGGTTATAACAAATTCTTAATTACTGTGCACCAAGTCCCTGCTGGGTCCTTTCCACATACCTGTGCCTGTACGCCTCTGATTTCACTTTGTATTGTCACCTAAACGGCTTTATTTCTCCTACACGATCTAGCCTACTAATTTCCCTCAAACTCTCCCATCATGCCTCTTTCTTAGTTCCTGGTGCACTACTAAGTAGATACGCCACCGTTGTGCAATTTAAAACATGGCTGTGGTATTCTTTGAGTGATACCCAACTCCCTTTTGATGTTTTTTTTTTCTGAAAAATTTCAAAAATTTTATCCTCTATACGAGGTACTGTTAAAGCCACTTTTATATAATTCCTGTTGATCACATTCTCCCCACAACACTGTCCCTTTTTTTCTCTACCCCGGTTAGTCTCTTTGTTCCCATAGGCGGTTTCATTTCTATTCTCATGTCATATGTACACACATGATTTTATGTACCTCTTTCAAATCTATGAAACCCAAAGGAGAGAAAACATATGATCTTTGTTTTTCTGAAAATGGCTTAATTTACTTAATGTGAAGACCACCAGCTTATCCATTTTCCTGCAAATGACATAGCTTTGTTCTTTATGCCGAATAAACTTCTACTGAGTATATACACTTGATTGTCTTTATCCATCCCTCTGTTGTTGGGCACCTAGGTTGTATCCATACCTTAGCCATTGCGAATGTGCTGTGATCAGCACCGATGTTAAAGTATCTTGGTGATGTGCTGACTTAGAGACCTGAGTAAATACCCAGGAGTGTTGTCGCTGGTACAGCCAGATGATTGCTCTACTTTTAGTTCAGTTTTATTTATTTATTTTTGAACACCCCATACCTATTTTTACAGTAACAGGATGATATTTGCATTCCCACCAGTCCTGTCTAAGGATTCCCTTTTTGTGAGAGAAACCATGACATCGTGTTTGCTTTCTTTTATTCCAGGGGTTTCTCAAAGAGTCTGGCATCTGAAAACCCTCTATAAATGCTAACAACTTTTCTGTGGAATAGACCTACATCATCATCCGAATCCTACAGAAAAGGAAACTGGGCATGTGCAGAGGACAGCAGTGTTCCCAGCTGAATCCAGTCCTGCTTCACAAAGTTTTGCCCTGGACCATTATGCTATAGTCATTGACCTTTGTTTGTCAGGGACTCTGATGTCTGACTGGCACTGTCTTTGGTTCAGTAAGCTCACAAGGATAAGGCTTCTCTTTTGGAACCCAGTGGTAACCAGTTTAGAGATTTCAATAGCATTTTGGTTGAAAATGGTCTTTGCTGGGAACTTGGCAATGGTGTTTTCCTAGTGTTCCCAGGTGAGGGCAACTCATCCAGTGTAGACTGACCTCACAGTCTTCTCGCCCACACGATTCCAGGCCACACTTCAGCTGCACTGTGCTCCCAATGGCCTCGCAAGAAGATGCTTGCCTTTCCGTCCTCCATGAATGCCAGTTTTTCTATCATGCCCTATGCTTATAAATTTTTAGAACATTTAGCACACAATAATCTTTTTTTAAATTTAATTTTTTTGAGACAAGGTTTCTCTGTGCAGCCCTGGCTGTCCTGGAACTCACTCTGTAGACTAGGCTGGCCTTGAACTTGGAGATCCTCCTGCCTCTGACTCCTAAGTACTTGGACTAAAGGCATGGGCCACCACTCCTGGCAACACACAGTATTCTAATCTGTTATTTTATTGTCTTTTTGGTGTCATAGTTGTGATGTACTTGAGGTCACAAACACGATCTGAACCCATGTTGAACCCAAAGTGAGTAAATGCTTGAGAGATAAAAATGAGTTGGTAGGGCTAGGGCTGAGGCGCAGTTAGCAGAATGCTTGTCTATAATGTATTAAGTCCTGGGTCCAACCCCCAGTACCGCATAAACTAGGTATGATGGTGCACACCTCTAATCAAAACACTCAGGAG
Organism: Arvicola amphibius; assembly: GCF_903992535.2. NCBI lineage: Eukaryota > Metazoa > Chordata > Mammalia > Rodentia > Cricetidae > Arvicola > Arvicola amphibius. Next base: position 97,599,390 of record NC_052050.1, read on the forward strand.
GTGGAGACAGGATCAGGAGTTCAAGGTCCTCACCAGTTATATAGCAAAGCTTGAGGCCAGCTTTGGCTGCGTGAGGTTGTCTCAAAACCCAGCCCCAAACGACAGAACTAGCAGTAGTAGCAGTCACAATAGTAAAGCCTTAAAACGAGCTGGTGGTTTAATGGATATGTGAAATGCAGGGGTGTTTTCGTATCTCTTAATTTCTCATGTGCAAAACCCTTTGCAGAAGCCAAGGCCTACTCCTAGGGCAACTGGGGTAGTGTTTCATGTGAACAGCTGCCTGTCTACTCACTTGATCAAACATGAACATCAGTGCTAACCATCGCCTGGTTTTTGAGAGACTGTTCGAGACCATCCTATTTCTAAAGCATCTGTCTTAGACACATAATTAGGCCCTGCTGTTCTCAAGCTGTCCACCACTGGAATCATCTGGAAATGAGTGCTGTCTACCTCACCAGTTACTACAGTGTTGACCGTGAGCTGGCCATGTGCCACGGATGGCGGCGTCTGAGTGCACCATAGACTGACACAGGAAGCTCTCTTCGCGCAACCCAGGGGTGCTTGCTTTGATCTCCCACCATCTTCTCTCCCTCTCCTCCTTCAGCTACCAAATGATATCCTACATACAGATCCTGGACATACAATTGAGTTTCCCTGCCAAACTTCAAAACAAAGCACTACCATGAAACCCCACATTTTCTGAGTTTTTCTAATTGGTTCTTTCTCATCTCCATATGGTAAACATTCATTATGCCTTTCATTAAACAGCATGAAAGACAACTTTTCTTAAAAATTGACTTTCTCAATTGCAGTCTGACATGAATGGTTTGACGCTGTTGTTTGGAGTATAAAAATAAAAGTTGAGTATAGAAATATATTATTGATTCCTGCCTGTTCTTTAGGCTCATGCACTATTGATTAAAGCTCTAACTTTTGCTCCGTCATCCCAAGAGAGAAAATCTATAGAGCTTCCAAGAACCAAAACTCTGGCATGAAGATTTTAAAAAATGGTGAGCCAGGCTGGAGCAACCCATGTTCTTATTGGTGATATGAATGGCCTTGGCTACGAGATGTCAGCCTGAGTGTACGACATCATGTTGGATGCTAACGAAGAACTTACCAGTTCAAGGATGCTGCATGTGTTTCTGCCTAGAGGTGTAAGTGAATTTAATGCAAGGGGCAACATCTAATCTCTGACTAGAATAGGCAGAGCGTACGGGTGTGTGGTAGGGAATGGCTAGAGTTATTGATCTTAGAGATGATCCTTATTTTCTCCTTGCATCTGTATGTTCATCTTATTATTCATTGGGAACTCAATTTCCCAGAGCAGAAATGCTTTTCCTAACGCTTTCAGATTCAACTACTTCCTCTCCTTTCTTGCAATCACACCTGCCTTGCAAGTCCTCAGTACCTCACATTTCCTTTTGAATTGGAGGCTCTAAACCATCTCTCCTCCCTGTGAAATGATGTTGGAGAACAGCATTGCAATATTGAGTTTTCCCCGTCTACTCATGAGCTCTGGTCTCCTGACAGAAGCACTTAGCATCTATGAGCGTCCAGCTTCCTCTTTTTCTTGGGACCAATTCACATGGTCAGATGAATTTGAAAGTAGCATATAGTGATTGAAGTGAGGCAAACCCCTGTCCAGCCCACACTGTGGCTAATGGAAGTGTAGATGATAGATAAGAGGCTTGTCCTGGCTATTTCTTTTGTCAACTTGACACAAGTTAGAGTCATCTGGGAAAAGCACCCTTACTTCTCTCTTGAAGATTATCTGTAGGCAAGTCTGTAAAGCTTTTTTTTTTGATTAATGTTTGCTGTGGGAGAGCTCAGCCCACTGTGGATAATCCACTCCAGGGCAATCCTGGATGGTATCAGGAAGCAGACTGAGCAAGCCCTGGAGTCAAGTCAGTAAGCAATGTTCCTCTGTGGTCTTGTCTCCAGGTTTCTGCCTTGAGTTCTTGCCCTGATTTCTTCAGGGATTGAGTAGTGTATATGACCTTTCCTATCCAAGTTGCTTTTGGTCAGGGTGTTTTTATCACAGTAATAGAAACCCTAACTAAGATGGGCTTCAAACTACAGAGTCAGCACACAATGGACCAGGGTGGAGATGACAAAAAGGGATCTGGCAGGGATGTGGTTAATGCTGTTAATAGGGAAGGACAACACATAAAAAGATGCGTTAGCGAGAAAGAACTGTGCACAAAGAATTGTGCTAGAGAAGCAGACAAGCCTCATCAAGTTAACTCAGTCTGAGAAGGACCTTGAGTACTGACACAGTATCAGAGCCATAGAATGGCTGCACATGGGGATTTTGCCAGGGCACCTGTCTGTACTTGCTTTTGATTTTCTATTACTACTTGGTTCTTAGCAAAGTTGGGGTGAAATGAGCCACCCGTGAGTGTCTGGTATGGGTGAACTTGTATATTTGTCTGTGTATGTGTGGTTTGTGTGTGTGTGTGTGTGTGTGTGTGTGTGGTATTTGTGTGTGCACATATATGTGGAATTCAGAAATCAGCATTTGGTGTCTGTCTGCTGCTCTCCACCTTATTTTGTGAGATAGGGTCTCCCCCTGAAGCTGGAGCTCACCACATCAGCTAGGCTGCCTGCCGAGAGGACCCTTTGGATTGACCTGTCTCTATCTCCTCAGCATTGGGATTCTTACACAACGCACATGGTGCTGTGCCTTGCTTTGATGGCGAATCTGAACTCAGATCCTCTCACTTCTGCAGCAAGCTCTTTCCCACTGAGCCAACTCCCTAGCCTCATGCGCACATTTTTAGCAGGGGGAGGGCAAGCATGTATCAAGAGACTTAAAGTGTGACCCTCTGATCCCACCACTGCTTTCAGATGGGATGAGTGCATGCGTGGTTTTATATTGAAGAACATCACAGGGCTATTTGCAATAGCAAAAAAAGAGTTTGTCTAGCATCTTGACATAGGGCAATAGGAATAATGTTCATTTTAGGTCAGTTTTTCTATCAAATAGTTTAATTTTCAAAAGTAAAAATATGGCATGAGGAAATACTCAATCTATGCTGTGTCTGGGATGGGGAGAGGGTATACTGCTCTTTAGCTAAACAGCTGTGCTGTCAAACTATCTCCTTATTTTTTATGCTTATCCCATGAATTTGTCCTGCTCCTAACCTTCTCTTTGCAGAGGTTAGTAGTTAAGGCAGAGGCTCATAACTGTTTGAAGAGCCAGGTATAAATAACTTTGTTTGCTCAGCTGTGCATAGTTTATCTATATCAGCCTCCTTCATCAGAATCAGGGGATACCTCAGGAGAGAGGACAGAAAGAATGTGATTGCTGGCAGATGAGGATAAGAGCCGTGAAGGGCTGTTTTCTTGACATGGCAGGGCTATTGAACACATGAACTTGTAGCAGCTGTAGCTACCTACACAATAACTGTAAGATCAAACCAGTCAATATTCCAGCATGGATGAGGGAGGGACCCTACCCAAGGCCAAAGGCTCTACTCGTAGAAGACTTGCTATTGGCAGTTGGTGGCTGCTGAGGGAGGGGGAGTCATTTTCCTTTGGGGATATTGCTGCTAGTCAGATGCCCACAGCCTAGTGGGTGACCCCACATCCAGGCACAATGGGCAGTAGTGCTTGGACTCAGAGCTGTTAATAACAATAAAAAAGAGGACATGAAGTTGAGCGGGAGATATGGGATGCAGTACGGTAAGCTGGAGGTGGTAGTAGTGGATAGATATGATCAATAAACATTGCATGAATATATGAACTTTTCAAAGAAGTAATAAAAACATTATCTAAAAAACACGTTTTGTATTTTTGCCCCTAAAGCCAAGCAACCACAATACCAAGTTAATACATATAAGACATAAACAATATTTTTTATATTAGAGTCCAGAATCTATTAGGTGATTTCCAGTGTGGCCGTGAAATCTGCTGTCCCTGCTCACCCAGGGCAAGATGTCAGTGTATCTGTGTACTTGTGGTTACCCCACTTACTAGAGTATTTTTCATTTCTACCCATTTTCCAGCAAATCTCAGTTTTTCATAAAATCGCACGTTTCCATTATCTATTTATCTGTTGTTGGACATCCAGGTTGATTCTATTTTCCTGCTATTATAAGTGAACAATAAACATAGGAGCATAAGTGTCTATGCGATAGGAGAGATGCTATAGCTGGACCACTCGGTAGTTCTATTTCTAGTTTTGTGAGAAAGCTCCCCATCGATTTCATAGTTTATCTTCCCGCCGGTGTTGGCCAAAGGTTCCTCTTTTCTCTTCAAAATTTTTTTCCTCCAATATATTATGGTTACAATTTCCCATCCAGATCTACACCCTTTCTGTCTCTTATTAGAAAACAAACAGGCATATCTAAGGAATAATAATAAAATAAAATAAGATAAAACAAAAACGAACAAGTCAGAATAAAACAAAACAAACAGAAAAAAGAACCAAAGAAAAAACATGAGAAACACAGATGATACATTCACATATCCACGCACAGGAGGCACATGTTCATACAGAGAGGAAACACACGTGTTCATACACAGGAAACCCAGAAAAATGTAAAACCAGGAGCAATCAGATGCATGCAAAGGACCTGTAAGGTTAGAAAAATGTCCTGTCATAGTGTTATGAGACAAAGGACCCCCAAAGATGCCATTGAGTTTGTTTCGTGGTGGCCATCTACCACTGGACATGGGGTCTACCCTTAAGGCTGCTTTGTTTCCCCAGTGAGACTGCTTATAGAAACTATTTTCCATTTGTAAGCAGTTGTCAATAGGAGTGAGTCTGAATTTTTTTCCCATCTACTGCAGGATGATGATGATGCTGAACACTGATCTATGAGCATGGCAGAACATCCTTAGAAGTCATTTTACTGCTGTGTTCCTTTAGCAAAGCAGTAGGGTTTGGTTTTCTCTGAGATACCTGGCCTTTCTGGTCTCAGGTTCTTGGCCACCCAAAGCATTAGTTATGGGTTCCATCTCGTGGAGTGGGTCATCAAACAAATCAGATCTTGGCTGATTACTCTCAACCTTTTACCACCACTGTATCTTGCAGGCAGGTGACAGTTGTAGGTAGAAGGGTTTGTAGCTGGGTTTGATGTCTGCCTTTCACTCTGGGTAGCAGACAGTACCACAGACATTAGACTGTAGGGGCGAAGTCTAGACACCAGCGCAACTTCTCTGTGTTATCTTCAGCAATATGGCTTCACCTTTAGTTTGTGGAGAACAGCCAATAGCCTTGGCAGTAGCCTGGGTAGTTTGGGGTTTTCTACGTGGCCCCTTTGGCTAACAACTTGATTAGATGTAACCCGTTACCAATACTAGAAGCTTCATTTGGTAATGAGAGATATCCAGTTGGGGGCTGTCTCCTCTATTATTTAACAATCTCATTTAGATTGAGTTCGTATATGAATTATTTTAGGAAACTTGTGTGGATTAGATTTTCATACAGCCTCTCAAATGGCCCTTATTTTTAGCTCTCTCCTCCTCCTCCTCCTCCTCCTCCTCTTCCCCCCATCTCCTCCTGTTAGTCTTTTTTCCAGTCTTTCTCTCTCTCTCTCTCTCTTTCTTTCTTTCCCTCTATCCCTCCCTCCGTCCCTCCCTCCGTCCCTCCGTCCCTCCCTCCCTCCCTCCCTCCCTCCCTCCCTCCTTCCCTCCTTCCCTTCCTTTCTCTCTCTTTCTTTCTTTCCCTTCCTCTGTCCCTCCCTCCATCCCTCCCTCCGTCCCTCCGTCCCTCCCTCCCTCTCTCTCTCTTTCTTTCCCTCCCTCCCTCCCTCCCTCCCTCCCTCCCTCCCTCCCTCCCTCCCTCTCTCTCTTTCTTTCCCTCCCTCCCTCCGTCCCTCCCTCCATCCCTCCCTTCCTCCCTCCCTCTCTCTCTTTCTTTCTTTCCCTCCCTCCCTCCATCCTTCCCTCCCTCCCTCCTTCCTCCCCCTCTCTCTCTAAAAAAACAGATATCCATGGGTGTGTGGAATTATTTCTGGGTCTTCAGTTTTATTCCGTTGATCAATGTGTATGTTTTTGTGCCAATGCCAAATTGTTTTCATTATTATAGCTCAGTAGTATAATTGATATCGGAGATGGTGATACCTATAGCAGTTTTTTTTATCATTCAGAAGTGTTTTTAGCTATCCTGAGTTTGTGTGTGTATATGTGTGTGCATGAGTTTTTATTTGTAGGTGAAAGTTGTCCTTTCAAGTTGTGTGAAGAATTGTATTGGAATTTTGATGGGGATTGGTTTATTTTTTTTTTTATTTTTTTTTCCTCATGGTTTATTTTTTTTTATATTTAAAAATTTCCATCTTCTTCCCTCCTCCTCCCCCCTCCCTCCCCTCCTTCTCCCCCTTCTCTCCCCTCCTTCTCCCCCTTCCCTCCCCTCCCCTCCACCCATACCTCCCCTCCCTCCCTCTCAAGGCCAAGGAGCCATCAGGGTTCCCCACTCTATGCTAAGACCAAGGTCCTCCCAACTCCCCCCAGGTCCAGGAAGGTGATCGACCAAGCTGAGAAGGCTCCCACAGAGCCCGTCCATGAAGAACAATCAGAGCCCAGAGCCATTGTCCTTTGCTTCTCAGTCAGCCCCCGCTGTTGGCCACACTCAGAGAGACGGGTTTGGTCGCATGATCCATCAGTCCCATTCCAACTGGAGTTGGTGATCTCCCATTAGTTCTGTCCCACCGTCTCCATGAGTGAACGCACCCCTCTCGTTCCTGACTTTCTCCCTCATGTTCTCGCTCCTTCTGCTCCTCATCGGGACCTTGGGAGCTCAGTCCAGTGCTCCAGTGTGGGGCTCAGTCACCTTCCCCATCTGTCGCCAGCTGGAGGTTCCCTCACGGTCCTGACTTTCTTTCTCATGTTCTCTCTCCTTCTGCTCCTCATCAGGACCTTGGGAGCTCAGTCCGGTGCTCCAAGGTGGGGCTCTGTCATTTTCTTCATCTATCGTCAGGTGGAGGTTCTATGGTGATATGCAAGAAATTCACCATTATGGCTATAGGAACTGGCCTTTTCAGGCTCCCTCTCCTCAGCTGCCCAAGGAACTAACTGGGGGCGTCTCCCTGGAAACCTGGGAACCCCTCTAGGGTCAAGTCTCTTGACAACCCTCAGGTAGCTCCTTAAATTAAGATATATGCTTCCCTGCTCTCATATCCACCCTTCCTATATCCCAAGCACCCCATTCCTCCGAGCTCCCCCCGCTCTCCCCTTCACACTTTTCTCTCCCCATCTTCCCTTTGCCCAGTCTTGCCCAACCCTCAAGTTCCCAATTTTGCCTGGCGATCGTGTCTACTTCCAATATCCAGGAGGATTACTATATCTTTTTTGGGAGTTCACCTTCTTATTATCTTCTCAAGGATCCCAAACTTATAGGCTCGATGTCCTTTAATCATGGCTAGAAACCGAATATGAGTGAGTACATCCCATGTTCATCTTTATGGGTCTGGGTTACCTCACTCAGAATAGTGTTTTCTATTTCCATCCATTTGCCTGCAAAATTCAAGATGTCATTGTTTTTTACCGCTGAGTAGTATTCTAGCGTGTATATATTCCACAGTTTCTTCATCCATTCTTCCACTGAAGGGCATCTAGGCTGTCTCCAGGATCTGGCTATTACAAATAATGCTGCTATGAACATAGATGAGCATATGCTTTTGTTGTATGATTGGGCATCTCTTGGGTAGATTCCCAATAGTGGAATTGCTGGGTCCTGGGGTAGGTTGATCCCGAATTTCCTGAGAAACCGCCACACTGCTTTCCAAAGTGGTTGCACAAGTTTGCATTCCCACCAGCAATGGATGAGTGTGCCCCTTACCCCACAACCTCTCCAGCAAAGGTTATTATTGGTGTTTTGGATTTTAGCCAATCTGACAGGTGTAAGATGATATCTCAAAGTTGTTTTGATTTGCATTTCCCTGATAGCTAGGGAGGTTGAGCATGACCTTAAGTGTCTTTTGGCCATTCGAACTTCTTCTGTTGAGAATTCTCTGTTCAGTTCAGCGCCCCATTTTTTAATTGGGTTAATTGGCATTTTACCGTCTAGTCTCTTGAGTTCCTTATATATTTTAGAGATCAGACCTTTGTCAGTTGCAGGGTTGGTGAAGATCTTTTCCCAGTCAGTAGGCTGCCTTTGTGTCTTAGTGACAATGTCCTTTGCTTTACAGAAGCTGCTCAACTTCAGGAGGTCCCATTTATTCAATGTTGCCCTTAAAGTCTGTGCAGCTGGGGTTATGCATAGGAAACGGTTCCCTGTGCCCATTTGTTGTAGAGTACTTCCCACTTTCTCCTCTATCAAGCTCAATGTGTTCAAATTAATATTGAGGTCTTTAATCCATTTGGACTTGAGTTTTGTGCATGGTGATAGATATGGATCTACTTTCATTCTTCTACAGGTTGACAACCAGTTATGCCAGCACCATTTGTTGAAGATGCCCTCTTTCTTCCATTGTGTACTTTTGGCTCCTTTATCAAAAATCAGGTGTTCATAGGTTTGTGGTTTAAGATCCGGGTCTTCTATACGATTCCATTGGTCAACTTCTCTGTTCTTATGCCAATACCAAGCCGTTTTCAATACTGTAGCTCTGTAATAGAGTTTGAAGTCAGGGATGGTAATGCCTCCAGAAGTACCTTTATTGTATAAGATTTTTTTGGCTATCCTGGGTTTCTTGTTTTTCCATATAAAGTTGATTATTGTCCTCTCAATCTCTGTGAAGAATTTTAATGGGACCTTGATTGGGATTGCATTGAATCTATAGATTGCTTTTGGTAGAATTGCCATTTTTACTATGTTGATCCTCCCAATCCACGAGCAGGGGAGATCCTTCCATTTTCTGGTATCCTCTTCAATTTCTTTCTTCAAAGACTTAAAGTTCTTGTCAAATAAATCCTTCACTTCCTTGGTTAGCGATACTCCCAGATATCTTATGCTATTTGTGGCTATTGTGAAAGGTGATACTTCTCTGATTTCCCTCTCTGCTTCCTTATCCTTTGTGTATAGGAGGGCGACTGATTTTTTGGAGTTGATCTTGTATCCTGCCACGTTACTGAAGGAGTTTATCAGCTGTAGGAGTTCTTTGGTGGAGTTTTTGGGGTCGCTTATGTATACTATCATATCATCTGCAAATAATGAAAGTTTAACTTCTTCCTTTCCAAATTGAATCCCCTTGATTCCCTTATGTTGTCTTATTGCTATTGCTAGAACTTCAAGCACTATATTGAAGAGATAAGGAGAGAGTGGACAGCCTTGTCGTGTTCCTGAATTTAGTGGGATAGCCTTGAGTTTCTCTCCGTTTAATTTGATGTTAGCTGTCGGCTTGCTATAAATAGCTTTTATTATATTTAGGAATGACCCTTGTATCCCTAATCTCTCCAAGACCTTTATCATAAAAGGGTGCTGAATTTTGTCAAATGCTTTTTCAGCATCTAATGAGATGACCACATGGTTTTTTTCCTTCAGTTTGTTTATATGATGGATTACATTAATAGATTTTCGTATGTTGAACCAGCCCTGCATCTCTGGGATGAAGCCTACTTGATCGTAATGGATAATTTTTCTAATGTGTTCTTGGATTCGGTTTGCCAGTATTTTATTGAGAATTTTTGCGTCAATGTTCATGAGTGAGATTGGCCTGTAATTCTCTTTCTTGGTTGAGTCTTTGTGTGGTTTAGGTATCAGGGTAACTGTAGCTTCATAGAAGGAATTTGGCAGTGACTCTTGTGTTTCTATATTATGAAATACCTTAAGGAGTATAGGTATTAGGTCTTCTTGGAAGTTCTGGTAGAATTCCGCATTGAAACCATCTGGTCCTGGGCTCTTTTTGGTAGGGAGGTTTCTGATAACAGATTCTAATTCTTCGCGACTAACAGGACGATTTAGAGCATTTACCTGGTCCTGGTTTAACTTTGGTATATGGTATTTATCTAAAAAACTGTCTATTTCTTTTACATTTTCCAATTTTGTGGCATACAGGCTTTTGTAGTAAGATCTAATGATTTTCTGAATTTCCTCTGTGTCTGTGGTTATGTCCCCCTTTTCATTTCTGATCTTGTTAATTTGCGTGTTCTCCCTCTGCCGTTTGATTAGTTTGGCTAAGGGTTTGTCAATCTTGTTGATTTTCTCCAAGAACCAGCTTCTTGTTTCATTGATTCTTTGGATTGTTTTCTGTGTTTCTATTTTGTTGATTTCTGCCCTCAGTTTGATTATTTCCAGTCTTCTACTTCTCCTAGGTGAGTCTGCTTCTTTTTTTTCCAGAGCTTTCAGGTGTGCTGTTAAGTCACCAATGAGTGCTTTCTCCGTTTTCTTTAAGTGGGCACTTAGTGCTATGAACTTTCCTCTTAGCACTGCTTTCATTGTGTCCCATAGGTTTGAGTATGTTGTGTCTTTGTTTTCATTAAATTCAAGAAAGACTTTAATTTCTTTCTTTATTTCTTCCTTGACCCAGGTGTGGGTCAGTAGTTGACTGTTCAGTTTCCATGAGTTTGTGGGCCTTCTGGGGGTAGCATTGTTGTTGAATTCTAATTTTAATCCATGGTGATCCGATAAGACACAGGTGGTTACTAATATTTTTTTGTAACTGTGGAAGTTTGCTTTGTTACCAAGTATATGGTCAATTTTCGAAAAGGTTCCATGAGCCGCAGAGAAGAAGGTATATTCTTTCCTATTTGGGTGGAATGTTCTATAGATGTCTGTTAAGTCCATTTGGTTCATTACCTCCATTAAGTCTTTCAATTCTCTGTTAGGTTTCTGTCTGATTGACCTGTCCATTGGTGAGAGAGGAGTGTTGAAGTCTCCAACTATTAGTGTGTGTGGTTTGATGGCTGCCTTGAGTTCTAGAAGTGTTTCTTTTACATAAGTGGGAGCTTTTATATTAGGGGCATAGATATTCAGGATTGAGACTTCATTCTGAAGGATTTTTCCTGTTATGAGTATAAAGTGTCCCTTTCCATCTCTTCTGATTGATTTTAGTTTGAAGTCAACTTTGTTGGAAATTAGTATGGCCACACCCGCTTGTTTCTTAGGTCCATTTGCTTGATAAACCTTTTCCCAACCCTTTACTCTGAGTAGGTGCCTGTCTTTGTGGTTGAGGTGTGTTTCTTGTAAACAGCAAAATTTTGGATTCTGTTTTCGTATCCAGTCTCTTAGCCTGTGCCTTTTTATAGGTGAATTGAGTCCATTGATATTAAGTGATATTAATGACCAGTGGTTGTTAACTTCAGTCATTTTTAGTAGTAGAGTTTGTGTGTTTCCCTTCTTCTAGTTGTGCTGGTGAAGGGTCGCTAGATGCCTGAGTTATTGTCGGCGTTGTTGGACTCCTTGGTTTGTGATTTTCCTTCTATTACTTTCTGCAAGGCTGGATTTGTGGCTGCGTATTGTTTAAATCTGTTTTTGTCCTGGAATATCTTGTTTTCTCCATCAATGGTGAATGCAAGCTTTGCTGGGTATAATAGTCTAGGCTTGCATCCATGTTCCCTAAGTGTCTGTAGCACATCTATCCAAGCTCTTCTGGCTTTCATGGTTTCCATTGAGAAATCAGGTGTGATTCTGATAGGTTTCCCTTTATATGTTACTTGACCTTTTTCCTTTGCAGCTCTTAATATCTGTTCTTTATTCTGTATGTTTTGTGTTTTGATTATTATATGGCGTGGGGATGCTTTCTTTTGATCCAGTCTATTTGGTGTTCTGTAGGCTTCTTGTACCTTCATAGGGACATCCTTCTTTAGGTTGGGGAAGTTTTCTTCTATAATTTTGTTGAATATGTTTTCTGGGCCTTTGAGTTGTAATTCTTCTCCTTCTTCTACCCCAATTATTCTTAGGTTTGGTCTTTTCATGGTGTCCCAGATTTCCTGAATGTTTTGTGTTAAGAATTTGTTAGATTTGTTTAGTTCTTTAATCTGTGAGTTTATTTCCTCTATAGTATCTTCAGAGTCCGAGATTCTTTCTTCCATCTCTTGTATTCGGTTGGAAATACTTGTCTCTGAAGTTTCTGTTCGTTTACTCAGAGTTTCCATTTCCAGTCGTCCCTCAGATTGTGTTTTCTTCAATACCTCCATTTCATTTATCAGGTCTTGTACTGTTTCCCTTACCTGTTTGATTGCTTTTTCTTGTTTTTCTTGTTTTTCTTGGGTATCTTTGAGAGATTTATTTATTTCGTCTACCTTTTTGTTTGTCATCTCCATTTCTTTATGGCAGTTTTTTACCTCCTGTTTAAGGTCCTCTATTATTTTCATAAAGTACTGTTTAATGTCGGTTTCTTCTATATCTTCTGGGGTAGGGTGTTCAATTCTTGTTGTTTCGGGATGTCTGGCTTGTGGTGATGTCATGTTGCCTTTCATGTTGTTGGAGGAGCTCCTGCATTGGCGCCTGCCCATCTCTTCCTTCAAAAGGAGCGCGGAGGTGTTTGGTGTCCCCAAAGAATGCTGGATCCTCCTGCAGACTGTCAGGTCCCCTTGCAGGCCAAGCAGCTCTCAGACAAAGGCCTACCTTGCTCTGGGCAGTCAAATGAAGGAGGGGACCTCCCACCGGCCTGGGTGCACTCAATTCCAGGTCCCCAGAGCCCAAACAGGCTGAGCTGTGGGATTTTGTGGCCCCAAAGACGGGAGGATGAGGCAGGGGGAGGAGGGGAGGATTCTGGGTGCAAGCTGGGAAGGGACAGGAAGAGAGAGGCAGTATCCGGGGAGAATAACCCCTGCAGGAAGAGCAGGAAGTGTGCTGGTGGCAGGGGGAGTTGTGGAGAGTCGGTGGTCCCTCTCCGGGCAGCTGCCGCGGTTCGGGCACTCACTCCTCACTCACCCCAAAGAATGATGGATCCTTCTGCAGACTGTGAGGTCCCCTTGCAGGCCAAGCAGCTCTCAGACAAAGGCCTACCTTACCCCGGGCAGTCAAATGAAGGAGGGGACCTCCCACCGGCCTGGGTGCACTCAATTCCGGGTCCCCAGAGCCCAAACAGGCTGAGCTGTGGGATTTTGTGGCCCCAAAGACGGGAGGATGAGGAAGGGGGAGGGTGGGAGGGTTCTGGGTGCAAGCTGGGAAGGGACAGGGAGAGAGAGGCAGTATCCGGGGAGAATAACCCCTGCAGGAAGAGCAGGAAGTGTGCTGGTGGCAGGGGGAGTTGTGGAGAGTCGGGGGTCCCTCTCCGGGCAGCTGCCGCGGTTCGGGCACTCACTCCTCACTCACCCCAAAGAACGATGGATCCTCCTGCAGACTGTCAGGTCCCCTTGCAGGCCAAGCAGCTCTCAGACAAAGGCCTACCTTGCTCTGGGCAGTCAAATGAAGGAGGGGACCTCCCACCGGCCTGGGTGCACTCAATTCCAGGTCCCCAGAGCCCAAACAGGCTGAGCTGTGGGATTTTGTGGCCCCAAAGACGGGAGGATGAGGCAGGGGGAGCTGGGGAGTGGTTTAAATCTGTAGATTGCTTTTGTAGGGTGGCCATTTTTACTATACTGCTATATCCTACTGATCCATGAGCATGGGAAATCTTTCCATCTTCTTCAATTTCTTTTTTTAATGTTATAAAGATTTTATTTTTCATAAAAGTCTTTTACTTTCATGGTTAGAATTACCCCAAGATATTTTCCATTTTCTGAGGCTATTGTGAAAGGTGTTGTTTCCTTGATTGTTTTCTGTCATTTCTGTATAGATGGCATGCTGAATTTTTCTTTTTTTCTTTCCTTTTCTTTTTTTAAAGTTAATTTTGTATCCTGAAAGTATTTATCAGCTGTGGGAGTTTCCTGATGGAATTTTTAGAGTCACTTACGTATACTATCATATCGTCCGCTAATAAGGATACTTTGATTTCTTTTCTAGTTTGTATCCTCTTGATCTTCTTCAGTTGTCTTATTGCTCTAAGACTTCAAATACCATATTGAATAGGTATGGAGAGTGAACAATGTTGTTTTAGTCTTGATTGTAGCAGAATTGCTTTAAGTGTCTCTTTATTTAAGTTGATGTTGGCCACAGGTTTACTGTAAATTGCTTATTATTTTTAGATATGCTCCTTCTATCCTTAATCCCTCCAGGACTTTTATCATAAAGAAGTGTTGGATTTTTGTCAGAGGCTTTTTCTTTGGCATCTAATGAGATGATAATGTGTTTGTTGCCTTTTAGTTTGTTTATATGGTGGACTGTGATTATTGATTTACATGTGTTGAACCATCTCTGCATCTCTGGGATTAAGCCAAGTTGATTATAGTAAATACTATTTCTTGATTCAGTTTACAAGTATTTTATTGAAAATTTTTGCATATATGATTATAAGGGAAATTGTTCTGTAATTCTCTTTTTGGTGCATTTTTTCATGGTTTAGGTATCATTGTAACTGTGGCTTCATGCAAAGAATTTGACAATGTTCTTTATATTCCTATTTTGTGGAGAAACTTGAGGAGTGTTGGTGTTAACTCTTCTTTGAAAGTTTGGTAGGATCTTGTGCTAAAACCATCTGGCCCTGGCCTTTTTGGGGGGGGGGGGCGGGGAGAGATTTTAATAACTACTTCTATTTCACTAAGGCCAATAGACTTGTTCAAATAATTTATCTGATTTCAGTTTAACTTTAGTAGCTTGTATATATCAATAAAATTGTCTATTTATTATTTTAGAGCCTCCAATTTGGTGTAATACAGGTTATTTAAATATGGTCCATATGAGTCTCTGGATTTCCATGGTGCCTGTGGTTATGTTCCCCTTTTCATCTCTTATATTGTTAATTTGGATCCTTTCTACCTGTCTTTTAGTTAATTTGGCTAAGGGTTTGTAAATCTTATTAATTTTCTCAAAGAACTAATTCTTTGTTTTATTAATTCATTGTTAGTGGAATGAAATAACTCCAATTTTTTAACGTTGGAATTTGGTGCGATGAAATTGCAGCACAACACCACTTCTTTATGCCCATAAGTTGGGCATGTGCGTTTCCACTTTCTTTCTTTCTTTCTTCCTTCCTTCCTTCCTTCCTTTCTTTCTTTCTTTCTTTCTTTCTTTCTTTCTTTCTTTCTTTCTTTCTTTCTTTCTTAACACTTTATTTGCTTTTTAAATTTTTGTCCTTACCCATTTTCATTCAGTGGTGAGTTGTTCAGCTTACATGAGTTTGTAATCTTTCTGTTGTTGATATCCAGATTTAACCCATGGTGGTCCGATAGGATACAGGGTGTTATTTCAATATCTTTTGAGACTTGCTTTGAACTAAAGAATGTGGTCAGTTTTGGAGAAAGTTCCAATGAGCTGTTAGGAAGAAAGTATATTCTTTTGTGTTTGACCAAAGTGTTCTATAAATATCTGTCGGGTTCATGTGATTTATGATGCCAGTCAATGCCATCATTCCTCTGTGAGTTTTTGTCCAGAAGACTTGTCTATTGGCAAGAGTTGGGTACTGAAGTCTTCCACTGTCACTTTGTGAGGGTCAGTCTGTGAGTTAAGCTGTAGAGTGTTTCTTTTATGAACTTGGATGCTGTTGTGTTTGGTGCATAGTTGTTAAGAATTGCAGTGTCCTCTTGGTGGATTTTTCCTTTGATAACTATTTCTTCTGATTAGTTTTGATTGGAAGTCTAGTTTGTCAAATATTAAAATGACTACACCAGCTCCCTTTTTGGGAGCTGAACAAAAACTGCTGAGAAAAACCTCACCAACAGAATATATACAAGAGAGAAGGCATGTTAGAGAGAATCTCAGGCATTGAAGACAAGATATAAGACAAAAATAAAAGAAAAATAGTAAAAGGTACTTAAAATACCTTTTTCCGTCCTTTTGCCCTGAGGTGATTTCTATCCTTGAAATGAAAATGTTTTTTGGCTGCAGCTGAGGTATGGATTGTGTTTTCCCACCCACTCTGTTTGTATCTTTTTATTGAGGAGTGGAGATCATTGATGTTGAGAGTTATCACGAGCAGTGCTTGTAGATTCTGCTATTTTGCACTGGTGGTGTCCCCTCTTTTTAATTTGCTTGCCTGATATTATTTATTCCTTTTGTTTTCTTGGATGGAGTTTACCTCTTTAGGTTGAGGTTTTCTTTCTAATGCCTTCTGTAGGGCTGGATTTGTAAACAGATACAGTTTGGATTTAGTTTTGTCAAGGAATATCTTTCTTTCTCCATTCATTGTAATTGAAAGTTTTGCTGGATATAGTAGTCTGGGCTGGCATCAGTGGTCTCTAGAGTTCATAGAACATTTGTTCAGGCTCTTCTGGCTTTTAGAGTCTCCACTGAAAAGCTAGGTGTTATTTTTGGTTTTTTTGGTTGTGAGTCTAGCCTTTAATAACTGAGCCAGGTGTTATTCTAAGAGATCTTCACTTATATATTACTTTGTGTTTTTCCCTTGCAGCTTTTATTCTTTCTTTATTCTGTACATTTAGTGTTTTGACTATTATATCCCAAGGGGACTTTGTTTTCTGATTTGGTGTTCTGTATGTTTATCATACCTTTATAGGTATCTCATTCTTTAGGTTAGGAATTTTTTCTTCAGTGATTTTGTTGGAAATATTTTCTGGACCTTTGAGTTGGGATTCTTATTCTTTTATTCCCATTATTCTTAGATTTGGTCTTCCCATAGTGTCTCAGATTTTATGGATGTTTTGTTCCTGGACTGTTTTTTCTTTTTGTAGATTTAATGTTTTCTTTGACTGAAGTATCCATTTCTTCTATCTTGTCTTCAATGCCTGAGATTCTCTCTAACATGCCTTCTCTCTTGTATGTATTCTGTTGGTGAGGTTTTTCTCAGCAGTTTTTGTTCAGGTCCCTAAAATTTTCAGTTCCAGTTTTCCCTCAATTTTGGTTTTCTTTATTGATTCTATTTCCACTTTCACATTTTGAACCATTTTCCTAATTTCATTCCATTTCATGTTTTCATAGATTTCATTAAAAGGTTTATTCATTTCTTTTTTTAAGGACCTCTAACCTGTTCACAAATGCTATTTTGAAGTTCTTGTCTTATGCTTTAGCTACATCGGAATACTCAGGGCCTGCTGTAGTGGGTTCCTGGGCTCTAGTAGAAACTATTGTCCTGGGTCTTATTGATTGTGTTTTATACTGGCATCCAGGCATCTGGGTTTGGGATGATTGTGATTCTGGGTGCTGAAGTCTGGTCTTGTCTTCGTTGGGTGAGTGTTCCACTCCTTGGCTTTTTTGCTCTGTCTGGTTCTTAGGAGAATGTAGTGACTGTGGACTATCTCATAGGGAATACATTGGCAATTCTGCCAGGTGTGTCTCTGTGGGTTTCAGGCAGAATGTGTTACCAGGTATTGGGTGCTATCACTTACAGGAGTGGGGATGGGCTAGAATAGGGGTAGAATGAGGGGGGGCCCACATGAGTGGGGGAGCAGCGTGTGCCTACAGGGTCTGGAAAGTCCTCTGGGAATGAGGCCAGAGAAGAAGGGGAGGCTGAAGCTGGTGGCCTGCGGTAGAGCTGAGGATGAGGCTGGGGGTTGGATTTGGAGGAGGCACTGCAGAGTGGAGATTGCCTTTTTTGCTTCCCTGACTGGTGATGTTATTTGTTTTCTTGATATAGCCATTGTGGCTGAGGTGTCAAAGTGGTTTTAATTATTTGCATTTGCCTGTTGACTAAGGGCATTGAGCACTTTAAAAATATTGTTTTGTATGTGCTTTTCTTCTTTTAAGAATTGTCTGTTCCATAGGCTTAATGTCCTTGGTTTATGGCTAGGGTCCACTTATGAGTGAGTACATACCATATTCATTTTTTTGGGTCTGGGTTATCTCACTCAGGATAGTGTTTTCTACTTCCATCCATTTGAATGCAAAATTCTAGATGTCATTGTTTTTTTACTGCCTAGTAGTACTCTAATGTGTGTATATTCCACACTTTCTTTATCCATTCTTCCATTGAGGGGCATCTAGGTTGTTTCCAGGTCCTGGCTATTACAAATAGTGCTGCTATGAACATAGTTGAACAAATGCTTTTGTAGTATGATTGGGCATCTCTTTATTGGCCCACGGTTTGCTTTACTGGGTATTCCACTCTTGTCTTAAACATGGAGGTCCACCTTTTTAGTTGGCTTATAGATTACTTCCAGTTACCCAGGAGAGGTGCAGTTTAAGACAGAAAGGCTGCATCTTACTTTTACCCTAAGTCCCAGTCTCCCCGCCCTTCTCTCTGAGGAACCCATTCTGAATTGAGCTCCTCTCACACTAGTCTTGCAGTAGCCTCGAATTCCATCCACCTTGTCTCATTTCTCCTTCTTCTTTTGTTTTGCTGTCTGCTGTTCCTTAGCTGTGTGCTTTGTAACCATCCTGGGAGCTGAAAATTTGTCTTTTCCATTTTGTCTGAATCCCAAGACAGCTACTACTCTGATGGGCGGAAATTGATTTCCTGTGTGGGAATGAAAAGGTAGGGCAAGTGGGGGAAACAGTGGCTAGGGTGAACCCAGCCCATCTTGACAGCCCCCCCCCCCGTCCTCTCTCACTTCCTGAGCTCATGCTCTGAAAGTGGTCCCCGGTTGGCGCTTTTGCAGGCTCGTTGATTCGCCAAGTGCAGGTGTGTTTGAACACGGTGTTGTGGAGAGAAGCCTTTAAAAGTGAGTCAGACCTCCACAGGAAGCTAGCTGTGTGGCATCAGCATATTATCTAACTTTACAGAGTTTCAGCTTTTAATTTTTTATGTACAAAACATTACTGGTCAAAAGAAATGGATGGGGTGTGTATTGAATGGTACAATAGTTAAGAATGTGGACTCTAGACCAAGATCTAGTGGAGATCAGTTCCCAGCCACAGCCTGGGCTGTCACAGAGCAGTGAGAAACGCTCTTACTCACTTAGTGCTGTCGGGCAGTCTAATGAAAGATGTAAATGTACATGAGGATGACCTTGATCCACCTCTTTCTACTTCCCATGGGCTGGGATCGCAGGCATGTGCTATCACTTATGACTAAGGTCGGGTGGTGGGGTCAAACTCAGGTTTTTGTGACTGCTAGCCAACATTAACTACATTCAAATCACAGGTGGATATTTTTACCTTTAATTGACACATACATGTATATGAGGATATACAGTGTGTGTATATGTGTGTGTGCATGTTGTACTCATGCACATGGAGGCTAGAGGTCAGGCTTTGGAGCCATCTGTCACACTTGTGAGGCAGTGTCCCATGGGCACCTGAGCCACACTAATAGGCTAAGCTGACTAGTTGAGAGCAGGTCCCAAGGACCTGCCTCTGCTTCCCTGTGCTGTGATTACAGGCATGAGCTACTCTGTTTTTTAGCCTGGGCTTTTGGGTATTGGACACAGATCCTCATGGATGTAAAGAAAGTGCTTCACCAACTGAGCTATCATCTAAGTTTTAATTAGATGCATTTATGGAATGTAATATAATAAGGGATATTAGGAATCATCTAAGACTCTACCAACTGAGACATATCTTTAACCTCAGGGAAAAATTACTCTAGTTGACAAGCAATAATTATATATGTAACTGATTACTGCTAAAGTGTATGGTTGTGAATGAGTGGAGTGTGCAAGGGAATGCACATGTGTGTGGATGTCAGGCATCAACCTCAAATGTCATTCCTCTGGAGTCAGAGCGAGACAGAGTCTTCCACTGTATATGTATCCATGTCGGATCTGTCAATCAGGCTAGTTAACATAACCATCACATCACACAGTTATGGTGAAAACATTGTAAAGACAGTTGGAATATTCAATATATTATTATCAACTATTGCCAACACGCTGGACTACAGCTCTTTAACATACAGTTCTCCTGACTAGTTGACATGCTAAACACATACAAGAGAAGAATAGTAATTATCAGAGCTTGAGAGGCTGGGCTTGGGGTATGAGGAAGTGTGATTTGCTTTACCCTATCATGGCTTGGGGATAGCTGGTAGTAGGAGTAGACGATCCATCCATCATCTGTGCTCCTTTCCGCTCATCTAACACCCTAGTTCTCACTATATGAGCTCTCGGTGAGAGTTGGTTTACTATGTGTGTACACCTAGTACTGTTCAGAACATGTGCTCCATGAAAACTGCTATTGTCATGTAAAATCACATATGGTGCGGGATACATAGCAGTCACCCAAGGGGCAGTGTGTCCGCCTTAGAGTGTGCTCACTGAAGAACTGAATACAAATTCATGTTCAACTTCTGCCTGAGTTTTTAGACATCTTTTGAGCTACCAAAGATCACCACAGGGTTTCCATGGATGCATAATCATGCTTGATCTGAAAATGTCCCTTCTCTACCCAAGGCCCTTGAATCAAGCTGGGGAAGGGTCCCAGTGTGATAAACACACACTCAGCTATTTCTTCTACCCTCAGTGGCTTCTGAGTGATCTGTGCGTAGTCACCTTGAGCATCTAGGCCATGGGGCTTGAGACAAGCAGAGGGCAGAAGCCGGTATCCTGGCAAGAGCTGATTTGTGTCGGGAGAGCATTTACCATGCATAAAAAAAGCTTTCCTGGTGTGTGTGTGTGTGTGTGTGTGTGTGTGTATAGATCACAGGTTGATGTTCTGGCGTCTTCCTCAATCACGCTCCACCTTCTTTATTGAGACAAGGCTTCTCTCTGAACCTGGCTGGTCAGCAACCTCCAGGGATCCACCTAGCCCTGTTATTCACCCCACCCCCTCCCCAGTGCTGGGATTGTAGATGTATGCTGGGAACTGTCCTTTTTATATGGCAAGTGGAGGTCCTAATCCAGTTACCCATGCTTCTTCAGCAAACATTTTACCCACTAAGCCATTTCTCTAGCCCTACGGAGTCTTTTAAAACAGAAGGCAAGTCAAGGTGCCTATCTTAAATTCAAAGAAGGCTGACAAGTCAGAAGCACAGTTTTGTCTGGACAGGTCTGGCTTAGGCAGAGGGAGGAATGCCCATTGAAGGAACCTAGCAGGTGCAAAACAACTTACTTCTCTGCTGGGCCATGAGGAAAGATTTATAACACCTTCTGTTTATTTGGTGGTTGTACAAGCTCTCTGTTTCTGTGATTTAGAATCATAGTTTTCAATTTACCAAGAGTTTCTTTCCCCTAGTGAGATGTGATGACGTCTCCCCTGCCCTCCCCCAAATACACACTGCCCACAAAGGGCAGCCTGAACAAAGGTCACAGAGCCTTATCTTGCTGCATGAAACATGCTCTCTCATCAAACTCAGCCAGAAGCTGGATTCAAAAAGCCTGGAGGTTAACAGGATCATCGCAGAAGTTGGCTGCTGTGCCCTCACTCTCCTGATGACCTTGGGCCAATTATTTAATAGCTCTAATCCTTAATATCTATCTTCATATCTTTAGATAATGGGGAAGGCAGTAGTTCTAACCAATTAGAATGCTGTGGAGTCAGTGTAATAATAACTGAAGAATGTCTCACATAGCTCTTGGCAAACAATTAGTGCTCAATAAATGACATCTAATGCTGCTGCTATTACATTAAGCAATTGCTGCATCTCTTGGTACTCAAACTGTTCATGAGTGTTAGAAAAGGAGCAAAATAGCTATGGAGATGGCTCAACTGATAATACTCCTGTTTCGTAAACACAAAGTTCTGAGTTTGGATATACCGTAGACACAGAGACATCGGCTTGGTGGTTGGTGTCTCTAACTCCAGTACGGGGGCAGAGGGAGGCAGGTGGACTCCTGAAGGTCATTAGCCAGAAACAATAAACTCCAGGTTCAGTAAGAGACCCTGTCTTAAAATAATGTGGAGAGCAATGAAGAAAGAAGCCCATCGGTGAGCTCTGACCTCCATGTGCAGGCATATACACTTACATATGCACACGCACACACATGGGAAATCAAGAGCACAATTGCTTTAAGGTTTCTTTTTTTCGTGGACCCAAAGGTCTCCATGGCAATTATTCACCTCTGCTACTGCCGGGAGAAAGGCAGCCAAGGGTGACCAACAATCGTCCAAGTAAACTGTTATTTGCAAAAGCTGTCTGTTTGCTAGATTTATTCTGTGAGTGGACATTTGTTATCCGTGTCCTAGAGACCTTTGCTGTTAGGAATGTATTTGGCTATACTTGTTGGGAAATACTATGATATGGAGTCTCAGAGAAGTGGGTACTTGCATTGGTTCTGTGGTTTGAAGACTGGGTCAATGTTTCTGTGGTTCTTCACATGTTTTCTTCATGTGTCTCAACCACATCATAGGCACAGTACACACAATAAGGAGGTGTGAGACCCAGTCAATAAGAATAAGGCATTCCCAAAGTATTTCAGACTTCAGTAGCTGGATTGTGCCATGTGGCCATTCCTGGTTGAAGTGGAAATTAGGTGGTAATGATTGTTATCTACACCATCTATAGATGGTCAAAGTAGTGGTCCTGATAAAGTGGAAGTCCCAGGCATGTCTGGGAGAGATGTTTCCCCTTGGCATTTGTTGTCCCTTTCTGCCTGGACTCCAGCATGTAAAATACACTTGTCAATCTGAATCAAACCTACATGCGCAGCCAGGCAAAGCTAGACTCAGGCTTGAAGCAGAGAAGCTCAGCTGAGCTTATCAAATGCCCTCTCAGCCTACAGGTGCTGAGTGAGGACAAAAGCTTGTTACATTGAATGAATGAGTTAGGACCTGGCTGCTACATAGTAATAGCTAACCAATAGAACTCTATCTTATGTAGGGGCAAGAATGCCAAACTCACAAATCAGAATCTCTTTCTACATAGGTTGTTTTTTTTTTTTTTAAACTTTGACTGGAGACCTAATATTCAAGATCTGTTGCCAAATTCCAGGGATACTAAATCAGGTGAATTGTGCAGTGTGGTGTTTGAAAAGGGAAACAAAGTATAGAATCAAGAATGAAAAGATGATCATCAACTGTAGGGAAAGGAAGAAGAACAAAGCAGAGGGAAGGAACACCCAAATTTCCATGTCACAGTTAAGTAGGGGATAGTGGAGCAGACCCTATTGGGAAGAGCTTGGAGTAGGGGATCAATGCTATTCAGATTTGAAAAGCAAAAGGGGCTTGCTCATGGAGAAGCAGCAAGTAAAGATCTCTGGAAGGTCAGTGGTAAGGAACAAGGTGTCCGATGTCCCTTAGAAATGGTTTTCTATGGAAGGAGAAGGAAACTGTTTTGGCCATAACCACAAGGGCAGTGGAAGGGGTGGGGCGCACTGCCGTCTGCCGACTCATCTGAGTGCACCCTGATTTGAACTGTAGCAGGCACCGCTTCGCAGGCACCTGTGTGCTGCCAGGCCCTGGGCTATGTTGACTTCTCTCCCAGACACTCGAATAGTTAAGTATTGCTATTCTCCCTTCACAGGTGAGGAAACAGACTCAGGGGGGGTAACAGCTTGTCACCGCCATGGAATAATTGCTAGAGTGGTGTGTCCACTCATGATGCTTAATTCTAGATTCTTGCTCCTTAACCACTGCAAATTCCAGTGTCTCTACCCAGCAGACGGGGGAAGGGGCCCATCTCCCCATATGTAGTTTCTGAGCTCCCAAGAGCCCTTGAGCTCATCAGGACCATGTCCTCGGGAAACTTGATTGGCAGAGGAACAGTGCTCAGCACCAATGACTTTTATTGGTCCAGTAAGACAGGTTCCTTATGGCAGTGACTCTTGAACATGCTGGGTTAAAGCATCAGGGAAGGGGTTTTAAAAACAATAGATTTGTATGGTAAAGTGCTTGTCACATGAGGACACCAGTTTAATCCCTAGAACCTTACATTTAGAAAAGGGGCGGGGTAGGGGGCATTGTGGTGCATACTTGTAATCCCAGCACTGGAGAGGTAGTGACAGGTGTATCCTTGGAGCTCATTGACCAGTTGGTCAAGTGAACCAGGACCAGAAAAAAAATGAATGACCATGACTCACTTCTCCCACAAACAAATAAATGGCAGAAAGTCAAGGTAGACAGCTCCTGCCTAATGACACCTGAAGTCAGCCTCTGACCTACACATGTGCATGTGACCCTTGTCCTCGTTTGATTTCTGTGTGCTGTGATAAAAATAATGACCAAAAGTAACTTGGGGGAGGAAGGTGTTTCTTTCATCTTCCAGCCTATAGCTCATCATCAAAGGAAGCCAGGACAGGAACTCAAGGCAGGAACCTGGGGGCAGGAGCTGAGGTAGAGACCAAGAACCCTGCCTCCTGACTTGCTTCCATGCGCATTGTCAGCAGCCTTTTTAATATAACCCAAGAGCTACTGCCCAGGGGTGACACAGAACACAGTGGGATGGGTCCTTCCCATTGGCTTTTAGTCAAGGAACCCCTGCCTCCACACACACACACACACACACACAGACAGGCTCCCAGGCCAATCTGTTGGAGGCAATTCCTCAGTTGAAGTTTCCTCTTTCTGGATGACTCTAGCTTGTATCAAATTGACAAACAGTAACCGTGAGAGCCCTGCACACACAAATGTACTTGCATATAATGCACACACAGAGACATATAAACAATAAAAGCACAGCTTTTGGGTGAACTGGAATAAAAGTGTTTGAGTGGGAGTTTTCTACACCTCCTTGCCTCCCCACCCCTTTCTCTTTACATTTCCCCAGTGACTCTGCAGTCCCATGAAGGTGACATTGGCGATCTCTGTAGCCACATCCTGACTAGGACTTTGCAGCTCAGCACACATGGCCAGTCAGCTACTTCCTGGGGGTGAGCAATGCCTAGAAGCTCATTTTAATTCCCCAGGCTCTCTGCTGAACTGTAAGAGCTGCCAATCTCTGCCCTGGCCCCTGGACAAGTTCTTTAAAGATACTGTTGCCTGAAGCTACTGTCAAACTAGCTGCGTAGCGATGTCCAGTCTTCCTGACCTCACGGTGGCTCCTCCAGCTGTTTGGAGTAGAAGATATCCACCAGAAAAAGATGCAGAGGCTGCATCTGTAGCACAAGGTTCAAACAGAGTGAGCTGTATTCCAACTGAGGATCTCCAGGCATGAGGGCAATAGACCCTCATTCTGCCATTCTGTTCTAGAAGCAGCAAAAGCCCCTACTTCTGCATACTTTCTGTTCAGGAATCTAGAGGATGTGATGACATCTTCTCTTTCAATCCTAGAATATTTCAAGGATGGACAGCTTTGAAACCAATCATTATCATCTAAGTTGCTGTCTGAGAATCCCCCCGCCTCCTGTTGCAGTCTTTGATTTTGGAACCTGGATGTTTACCCCTTTCTCAGATAAGCGTGCAAGCCAGACAATCTGATGTGACCTCGGTGTTTCCATCTGCAGTCAGACTTGATTTCTGCTGATGCGAGGAAACAGCCCTGAAAGAACTTGCATCTGTAGCTGTGGGAAGATGGCAGGTTTGCATTCAAGTGTGTGGCCTGCTGAAGCCCTTTCTCTTCCAGTCCCTGCTGGAGTTGGCAGTGCAAACATGATGCCATTTCTCATGTAAGTATCTCAGAGTCTGATGACAGGTAGAATAGTTAGTGCAGTAGGGGATATTTTATGACACATGATTTGCACGCAGTTCATCTTCTATTGTGTGTATGTACATGTTCGCATGCCCCTGTTAATGGAGAGGTACACACACACCTTATATGTGCACTCTTAATGTCTAGCTCTGTGTGTGTGTGTGCTTTTACCTACACGAGAGTGCCTTTGGACTTGCACAGTTTGCATGCATATTTTCCAATTTCTGTCACAGAGCATGTTTCCAGTCTTTTAACCAAAGCTTTACAGTCTTTGCAGTCTCCATCATTGCAGGCATTGTCAAAGCTGGTCCTGATGAGAGCTTAGCATGGTAGTTACTATATAGTCTCTCCTTAGCTAGTACTTCATGCAGAATGCCGCACCAAAGATGTAAGATGGTCTAGTGTGTTGGCCGCCAGATAAACCTCTTAGAAAACCCCATTCACCTCATTCTTAGATCCCTCTTCTCTTCCTGCTTTTCTCAAATATTGTTGATCCTCCCATTTGCCCTGCTGTTGCAGAATATTTGTTTAACTATGTAAAGATGTCTCGTGCTTGTTTGATTATATAAAGATGTGTTGCTGTCTTACTTTGCCTGCCTAAGGCACCTTACTCATTGAATCAAAAGCTGAAGGGCTAATCTAATAGTGAGGGAGGAGGTATAGGTGAGACTTCCTGGCAGGGAGAGTAAGGAGGAGGAGTGTAGGCTGGGGAAGGAAGAAAAAGAGATGCCAGGGAGGTTCCGTGGTCAGCCAGCCTGATGCAGAGAAAGCAGGAAGGAAGGACATACAGAATAAAAGAAGGTACAAACTCCCAAAGGCAATACGTAGATGAAGAAGCAGGTTAAATTAAGATAAAAGAGCTAGCAGGACAAGTGTAAGCTAAGGCTGAAATTCATAATTAATAATAAGCCTCCATGTCTTTATTTGGGAACTGGTTGGTGGCCCAACTATGCCCCACTGCCATTGCTTGCCCAGATGCCTCACCCTTCTCTTGTCTTGGACTCGATGCCCTTCCACTGAATCCAGGGCCATGTCTTTTGAGGAGCCAGCAGTGAGCTGTAAGCTTTATTGTTAGCTAAGAGTGAGGGCTGGGTTCAAAAGCTCCCAAAGGCATCCAAGGACATTTAACTAAGACCTTCAAGGTCACTGTGGATGTGTTAGTCTTTTTGTTGCTGTGACATAATACCTCACAGAAAGAGGTTAAGGGAAGGAGGATTTGTTTGGCTTATGCTTTCAATTCATGGCTGGCTTCCTGTTTCTGGACCTACTGTGAGGGAGGGGATGTGGCAGAGGAAGCTGTTCAATCCATGGCAGTCAAGAAGCAGAAAGAGGGGAGAGGGAGGGAGGAAGGGAAGGAGGAAGGGAGGGAGGGAAAAGTAGAGAAAGAGAGGGGGAATATGGGTTTGTTGGCCTTCTCTTCCTTTCCCTATTGCATTTGATCCACCAGCCTGTGGAATGGTGCTGCCCACATTCAGGTGGGCCTTCCCCTTTAGTTAATCCTCTCTGGAAGTATACTCATAAGCATACCTGAGATGGTTTTACTAATCTCCCAGGTACCTCACAGTTAATCAGCCTGACACTTGAGATCATCATCACAGCAGTGACACAGTTGGGGACAGACAAAGCAATCAGTGGAACATCTCCTCACTGAGAAATACCTGCAGGAAGAAGCCTATGTTCTTGGCTCAGCTCTGCCTGAGTTGTGGTCCAGCCTGGGGCTCACCAGAGCCCTCTGTGTCTTGGAGGACGTGGGTCAGCCAATTAAACACCAGTCACTTAACTGTACTGGCTAAAGGAGAGAAGTTGCATCTCCATTCAGGGGCAGCATCCCAAGGGCAGGGCCCCCAAATCCGCATTTTTTTTTAGATTTGTTCCCATTTTTTATGTTTTTTTTTATTTAAAAATTTCCATCTCCTCCCCTCCTCCTTCCCCCTTCCCTCCCAACCCTCCACCCATACCCTCCTCCCTTCCTTTCCAGGCCATGGAGCCATCAGGGTTCCCTACTCTATGTTAAGTCCAAGGTCCTCCCAACTCCCCCGCACCCAGGTCCAGGAAGGTGATCAACCAAGCTGACAAGGCTCCCACAGGGCCCGTCCATGCAGAAGAATCAAAGCCCAGCACCATTGTCCTTGGCTTCTCAGTCAGCCTCCACCATCGGCCACATTCAGAGAGTCCGGTTTGGTCGCATGTTCCATCAGTCCCATTCCAACTGGAGTTGGTGATCTCCCGTTAGTTCTGTCCCACCGTCTCCATGGGTGAACGCACCCCTCACGGTCCTGACTTTCTTTCTCATGTTCTCCCTCCTTCTTCTCCTCATCAGGACCTTGGGAGCTCAGTTCAGTGCTCCAATGTGGGGCTCAGTCATTTTCTTCATCTATCGCCAGGTGGAGGTTCTATGGTGATATGCAAGAAATTCATCAGTATGGCTATAGGATCTGGCCTTTTCTGGCTCCCTCTACTCAGCTGCCCAAGGAACTAGCTGGGGGCATCTCCCTGGAAACCCATGAACCCCTTTAGAGTCAAGTCTCTTGACAACCCTCAGATGGCTCCCTTAATTAAGATATATGCTTCCCTGCTCCCATATCCACCCTTCCTGTATCCCAAGCATCCCATTCCCTGCTTCCCTGGTGAACATCTTCCTTCTCTGGATTTTGGAAACTGACAAGTGAGGCAGACTATGTAGTTCTTTCTAGACACTGAAACTATTATTCTGGGAGTGAAAATATTGACAGAGAACAGATGGGATTTTCTCGGGGAAAAGAAATGAAAACCCTACATCTTGCAAGAAATATAAAAAAGTAATAAACTGTTTGAAGAAGGGCATCAGGCTAGGAGGAGAGTGCCTGGGGCTGGGTACCTGACCCGCTATGTGAAAACCAGCTGGCTGGGCTCCAGGATGAAGGACACTCTGCCAGGCTCTTCAAGCTGATTCATCTCCTCAGCATCAGGGAGATGCTGAACCTCTGACTCTGGGTGGCTGTAAATCAGAAGCGCTGGTTTATTAAGGATACTCCTGTCATCTTGCACCATGTACAAAGCTGTTACTTTCCAGTCATGGTTTGCATACTGGTTCTCATGAGTAAGCTGGTCCATCCCTGTTGTTAGTGGTGGTCAGAGGATGACAAGGTTTGCTGTGTGTTTGTCATAAGCAAGATGCTATGCTTTCTGCGGGGATTGTCCCACTTCCTTGTGACAAGTCTTTGGGTGGGTGCTCTCATTATCCTCATTTCAGAGATAAGAAAGCCTAGGCACGGCGAGGTAAAGTAACTTCCCTAAGGTGCCACAGACTGTGCTTGCCTTTAAGAACCTACAAACAAACCAGGGAAAGATGTTTCCCGTTTGAGTGCAAGCGTATATGCTGATGCTCATGTGTTTAGAGGCCAGAGGTGGAGGCTGGGTATCTTCCATCACCTTCACCGTTCTGTTGGAGACAAGGTCTCTTACTGAACCTGGTTTGCTGATTCAGTTAAGCTGGTAAATCCCAAGGACCCTGCTGCCCTCACCTCTGCACTGCCCTCACCCTGCAGTACAGCAAGACTCAAACTCAATTTTTTGTGGGTTTGGGGGTTGAGCTCTGATCCTTTTGCTTGCTTGGCAAGTACTTTACTGACTGAGCCATCTCTACAGTCCAAGATGCACCCC
Source organism: Arvicola amphibius (assembly GCF_903992535.2). Taxonomy (NCBI): domain Eukaryota; kingdom Metazoa; phylum Chordata; class Mammalia; order Rodentia; family Cricetidae; genus Arvicola; species Arvicola amphibius. The sequence continues at coordinate 97,628,291 of NC_052050.1, forward strand.
TGTTGAGTTAGAGCTAGACACCATTGGTGTGGATCCACATCTCCCCGCGTGTAGGTTGCGAGTAATTAGCATCTTTACATGATGATGTAGCTCCATCTTCGAGATTGCCTATCCCCAAGTCAGCTTTTACAGCTTGGTAGATAGAGGGCAATCTGGGTTTCAGCCCTGCCCGTCTCATCTGAGTGTTCACGTGCAGGGTACAGCACACGCAGCTAGACCGAGTCAGAGGGTGCTTGTCTTCCTCTAAGTGATGAAACCGGAATTTGATCCTAAGCTGCCTGACTACAAAGTAGGTATTTGCATCCACAGGAATTTCAATTCTTGTTAATATAGACAATTTCTTCTAAAGTGGAGATTTCCAAGCAGGCACAGAGAGCTCTCAGATGGAAGGATCAAGGGTCAGTGATACAGCAAATTGGACAGTGCACAGCTGGAGAGACCACGGGGGAGTACAGTCTATTTTCTGAAGTATATACTTTGAAAGGCATATTCACAACGGAGTGTTGGGTTGGAATAGATATGAAAGGGATCCTGAAGCTGGGTGACAAGTCATGGAGAGACATGATGTTCTGGAAAATGGGGCTCAGGGTGATCTGAGTCTGTTCCTGTGGGCAGCACCGTGTGCTCAAAGCTCCCGTTCAGCACCTCTGCTGTTCCAATATGGATATTAGAAGGGGTCAGGGAAGGCAACACAGGTGTGTTGTCATGAGGACCCGAGTTTGATCCCCAAAACCCAAGTGAAAATCTAAGGTATGGTGGTGCATGCTTGTCATCCACCCTGAATAGATAGAGGCAGAAAGATCCCTGGGGCTCACTGGCTAGCTAGTCTAGCTTATTGGTGAGCTCCACGCCAGTGAGGGGCACTGTCTGAAAAAGTAAGGTAGGCCCTGGAGAGATGGCTCAATGGTTAAGATCCCATACTGCTCTTGCAGAGAAAATGACCGGAGTTCTGTTTCCAGAACCCACATCTGGCATCTTACCTTTAACTCCAACATGGGTATGTGGGTGGGCGTGTCCTGATTCCTTCAGCCTCTGTAGACTCCTATACTCATGTGTATATATGTATACATAATTGAAAATAAAATAAAAGTAATCTTTTTTCTAAGAAGAAAAAAGCTAAAACAAGGTAGATGACTTCTGAGGAACAACACTTGAGGTTATCTTTATGTCTCCACAGGCACATGCATTTCTGCACATTTGCACATGTGCTCACATATGCACTCTCATTTGCACACACAAATGGAGAGCAGATTGAACATGCCCAGGTATTGTGGAGGCTTCAGCTCTAAAGGGCCAGTACTGAGAAGCCTTGTTACCATGGAACGCTTTGAGTGACGTGATGGGCGCCACGAGTGGGTTCTACACATGGGTAAGATCACATGGAAATGCTCCCGGAGCTGAGTGCATGCAGAGCTGGTGTAGTCTGAATGAGCTTCTTGGGTCTTGTAGTATAGGAGGACAGAGTTGGGATCATGCAAGTGATTCTAGGAGAGAGGAGGTGAAGAGTGCTTTGGAAGTGGGGTGCTATTTCTTGTGAATCTTCAATTATTACAAGATAGAAAGTTTAAAAATTCTATTGGGAATATTGCCAAGTGATCAGGATACAGGAAATTTATTCTGCAATGCATATTGTCCAAATAGTAAGCAATACAAGTAAGAAATGAAAACTAAACATTTAAATCACAGTTAGGGGCTGAGGAGACGGTTGTGTTGGCGGTGTATGCTGCACAGGCCCAAGAGGCTGAGTTTGATTTCTACTGTCCATGTGAAAAGCTCTAAAAGTCTTAACCTGGTGGTGTGTGTTTGTGGGAAGTAAAGACAGGTGACTCCAGCCCAGAAACTACTGAGTTCCAGGTCAATGAAATACTTTAACCCTTTAAGTTGTTGCTTAGTTTAGATCACAGTCCTGTGCATTGGAAACCCTCACACTGATGCACAGGGAGCAGGCATGAAGATACTGGCAGCTGGAGGGGTGCAGCCCTGAGCCTGAGTGGAGAGCTGTAGCCCTGAGTCTGGACGGAGGGGGTGTAGCCCTGAGACTGGACGGAGGGGTGTAGCCCTGAGCCTGGACGGAGGGGTGTAGTCCTGAGCCTGGACGGAGGGGTGTAACCCTGAGTCTGGACGGAGGGGTGTAGCCCTGAGTCTGGACGGAGGGGTGTAGTCCTGAGACTGGATGGAGGGGTGTAGCCCTGAGACTGGATGGAGGGGTGTAGCCCTGAGTCTGGATGGAGGGGTGTAGCCCAGAGTCTGGATGGAGGGGTGTAGCCCTGAGTCTGGACGGAGGGGTGCAGCCCTGAGCCTGGACGGAGGGGTGTAGCCCTGAGCCTGGACGGAGGGGTGCAGCACTGAGCCTGGATGACCGCCAACACTTTTCTTCACTTTTACTGATGTCTCAGTGTGAGGAGATGGTCAAGATCCCCACAGATGAGAGAGAAGAAGGTATTTTCTGAGAAAACAGGATAATTTGAAGGATAATCAAATATAAATGTAATATAGATACACATGATTGAATGTACAAACTAAAAATATATGTGTAATTGTGCTATGTGAACACAAGAAGGAAAATACCTGAGTGTGCATGTGCCGAAATCACGGTGGAGACCTCCAATTGCCGCGCACCGCGCCCCCTTGTCTGCGTTCGGTGCATTGGCACCCAGTTCGCGAGATTCGGGCAAGGGGCAGGAGGTTAAAATACATAAACACATACAGATAGAGAGACAGAGACACGGGTCATCCTTGAATTCCCCAAGAATGCCCCCTTTATTGTGTTCAGGGGCAGAATATATAGAGATAGGCATGCCCCAGCCAAACCCACCAGAAACCACCTCCTTCCATCAGGAACTCCTGAAGGTCTTGTGCTCAGAGCACCTGTAGGCACTCAGATCAGGGGATTACAAGAAATTCAGGATCTGGGGTCTCACTGCTCCCAACATGCATGTTTATGTAAATGAAGAGGAAGGCCATTTGGAAACGCATGCCCTAAACCAATCGTGGATGTGCAATGACTAGACTGCCTGCCAAGTATGTGTCACTGCTCCACAAACAAGCTCCCTTAGCCAAACAGCAAGCTCCTGGAGTAAGAACTACAGTTCTAAAGTTCTATTTCCAAGCAGCACCATCGAATTGGGGAGCCACTCACTAAAGGCCATGCATTTAGAGCTGGGATTCCTCGGACTGCAAGTTTCTCTCTATCTCACTGACCTTGAACCCTCCTCCACTTGGCCGCTAAGGAAATTAGCGCTCTCCAGAAACTGTAGATAACACAGAAATGGAGCTGGGCAGGGAAAAGAGCAGCTTAATTACTGTTCTTTACTCAACAGCTAATACCCTTTTATGAGTGAGTACACACCATGTTTGTCTTTCTGGGTCTGGGTTACCTCACTCAGGTTGATCTTTTCTAGTTCTGTCCATTTGCCTGTAAATTTCATGATGTCATTGTTTTTAACAGCTGAGTAGCAATTGTGAAAATACACTATATTCTCTTTATTCATTTTTCCATTGAGAGATTTAGGTTGTTTACAGGTTCTGGCTATTATGAATGAAGCTTCAATGAACTTGGCTGAGCAAGTGCCCTTGTGGTACGATTGAGCATCCTTTGTTTATATGCCCAAGAGTGGTATTCCTGGGTCTTGAGGAAGATCAATTCCCAGTTTTCTGAGGAACTGCCATATGGATTTGTAAAGTGGCTGTACAAGTTTTCACTCTTACCAGCAATGGATGAGTGTTCCCCTTGCTCCATATCCTCTCCAGCATAAGCTGTCATCAGTGTTTTTGATCTTAGCCATTCTGACAGGGGTAAGATGGAATCTCAGAGTCATTTTGCTTTTCCCTGCTGGCTAAGGATGTTGAACATCTCCTTAATTGTTCCTCAGCCATTTGAGTTGTTTTTTTTTTTCCTGTTGAGAATTCTTTGCTTAGATCTACTCCCTACTTTTTCATTGAATTTGGTTTGTTGATGTCTATTTTCTTAAGTTCTTTATATATTTTGGATATTAGCTCTCTGTCAGATGTGGGGTTGGTGAAGATCTTTTCCCCATTCTGTAGGCTGCTGTTTTGTTTTATTAACAGTGTCCATGGCCTTACAGAAGGTTTTAAGTGTTATGAGGTCCCATTTGTTGATTGTTGTTCTTAGTGCCTTGCTATCCAGGTGTTCTTTCAGGACGTTGTCTCCTGTGCCAGTGTGTTCAAGACTATTCCCCACTTTCTCTTCTAGCAGGTTCAGTGTATCCAGATTTATGTGAAGGTCTTTGCTCTACTCGAACTTGAGTTTTGTTCAGGGTAATAGATATGGATCTATTTGCATTCTTCTTATGCAGACAACCAGTTAGACCAACACCATTTGTTAAAGATGATTTGATGTTTCCACTGTGTCTTTCTGACTTCTTTATCAAAAATCAGATTCCATAGCTATGTGAATTTACATCTGGGTCTCCATTCAATTCCATTAAACAACCTGTCTGTTTTTATGCCAATACCATGCTGTTTTTATTACTATAGCTCTGTAGTATAGCTTGAAATTATTGGTGGTGATACCTCTAGATGTTCTTTTATTGTACAGGATTGTTTTAGCTATCTTTTTTTGATGTTGTTGTTTTTCCATGTGAAGTTGAGTATTGTCCTTTCAAGTTCTGTAAAGAATTGTGTTGGAATTTTGATGAGGGTTGCATTGAATATGTAGATTGCTTTTGGTAGGATGACCATTTTACTATGTTAATCCTATTGACCCATAAGAATGGGAGATATTGCCATCTTCTTCAAAGACTTGAAGTTTTATCATACAAGTCTTTTACTTGCTTGATTAGAGTTAACCCAAGATATTTTATCTTACTTATGGCTATTGTAAAGAGTGTTTTTTTCCTGATTTCTTTCTCAGTCTGTTTGTCATTTGTGTATTGGAGGACTGCTTTTTGGGTTAATCTTGTATCCAGCCATGTCACTAAAGGTATTAATAAGCTGTAGGAGTTCCCTGGTATAATTCATAGACCCAGAGGAACTAAGTCACAAGGAGAGCTCAAAGGAGGACACATGGATCTCACTCAGAAGGGGAAATAGAACAGATTTTGCAAATGGACTAAGGGTGGGTGGAGATGGGGACAGGAGGGATCAGGCAGGAGGTGGGAGAGATGATTGGAATTGGGGGGCAATATAGAAACATAATGCAGTGGAAATTCCCTGGAGTCTATGAGAGTGACTCTGGAGACGTCATGCGGGATACGGAGCCCAAAGTGGCCATCTTCTATAACCAGGCAAGGCTCCTAGCAATGGAACTGGGACATCACCCAGCCACAAAACCTTCAGTCTATATACAATTTGTTCTGCCTTCAAGAGATGCTGGGGCAATGGTGGCACAGAGCTTGTGGGAGTGGCCAGCCCATGGCTGGTCCAACTTGTGGCCTACACCAAGAGAGGGAGTCCACAGCTGACATGCCTGGAGGGTCAGGAACCAGAATCAGGACAGCATAGCCTTAAGATAGAACCAAGAAAAAAAACCAATGAAATAATTCCAAATGATATTCTGCTATACTCACACATTGGTGCCTAGCCCAATTGTCATCAGAGGGGCATCATTCAGCAACTGGTGGGAGCAAATGCAGAGACACACAATCAAACATTAGATGGAACTAAGGGAACCCCCATAGAAAAGCAGGAATAAGGATTGTAGGAGCCAGAGGGGAATAGAAACACAGGGCACAGAATCAAGTATGCAGGGCTCATAGACACTGAAGTGACAACCACAGACCTTGTATGCACTGGAGCTAGGTCTTCTGCATATGCCTTATGGTTGTGTAGCTTGGTGTTCTTGCAGGACTCTCAACAATGGGAATCTCTGACTTTTGTTTGTGCTTGGGACCCCTTTCCTCCTACAGGGTTGCCATATCTAGCCGTGATATGAGAGTTTATACCTAGTCTTATTATGTCTTGTTAGGCCATTTTCAGTGGATATTCCTGAAAGGCTTGATTTTTGTTTGTTGTTGGTAAAGGAAAACTGAGGAGGAATTGATCTTGGGGAGAGTGATGCTGGGGAAGAGACTGGAAGGAGAGGAGAGAAGAAAAACTGTGGTCAGTATGTAATGTATGAGAAATGAATAAAAGTTAAAAAATACAATAAAATATGTTTGCATAAACAAATAATTCTTTATAAGGAAAAAAATAAAATATAACCCAAAACAAAACAAAACAAAAAACAGCATGATAGAGAACCCAAGAGGGAATTGAAACCCACATGTTCCCAAAGACCTCGTGTCTCTATCACCCAGGCTGTAGCACATGAGTCTCTGCTCTCTGAAGGACAGCACAGGGTGACACTTCTGTCAAATAGTTCTGCCCGGGCTGTGTCATTGCTGATAGTGCCTTAGAGAAGGGACTTCCATGCATCTCCTCCCTGAAGCATGGCTGTCCCAGTGGAGGGAACATCTGGGGGATGGGAAGAATAGAAAACGATTGGTCTCCCTTGAATGCTGCAGAGAGGAAGCATTGGCCCCCGCCCTGGGATTTCAGTGACTGCGAGTCCAAGGGGCAAGGTCACTCACTGGTGGGACGTGCTCCTACTTTGGACTTCACAGATGAGATAGCAGAGGGCCAGGAGATCACAGTGATCAGTCAATGTCGCTTTTTAAATTAAACATACACGTCTTCTTTTATCACTGAGCTCTATGGACATCAGGACATTGCACAGCTGCCTCTGTCTTCCTCAGTGCCTGGGCACTGTCCCCTGTGGTGGCTTCCCTCAGCTCCGTGCTTACTTCTTACAGTGCACCCCAATATGGAGTCATCATTAAGTAATTAGCAGCGCAGCTAGTGCTTTGATCTTTCTCAGCCTTGGGACGTGAGCTTCGTGAAGGCAGAGGCAATATCGTGCTAATTAATGAGTTTCTATTATCCAGCCCACTGCCCGCCACATAGCAGGTGCCCAATAAACACGGATACATGAATTTAATATTAAAAGTAAAGTCTTCATGTGGTTTTCAATGATAATGAGTCTAATAAAAGACTAAGTGATTCTAGATCTTGCTTCATTTACCCACAGAGCTATGGTTTTTATTTGCCCCACATGATATGCGAGGCTCTCACTAAGCCATGAGAATCTGGTGGGGACAGAACATACATCATATTTGTCTTCAAAACTTGATCTCACGGGTCTGGGGAGACGGCTCAGTGCTAAACTGCTTGCCATGCATTAACTCATATTCTAACCTGAGTCAGACCCCCAGAACTCACTTTTAGAAAAAAATCAGATGCAGCAGCTTTGTGCCTATAATCCTGGTGTTGGGGACCTGGAGCCAGGGACACCCCTGGGGCTTGCTGGTCAGCCAGAGACCCTGTCTCAGAAAATAAGTGGAAATTGATTGAGAAAGACACCCAATGTCAACGTCAATCTCTGGCTTCATGAAAATGTGTGGTAACGTATACACGCTGACACACAGATTAAGGCCATTGTCTAGGGTGCGGTGTCATGGAGCTGGTCAGTTGGGACCTGATGGACCGGTCCATTGGTCACTGCCCAGTGCTGGCTTCTCACTCACCTTCCATTTGTAGTTTTGCCAGAGTCACCCAGAAACTGTCTGGAACCCCACTGTCATCACTGAGTCTTTCCTGCCTTCTACTTTCCAGGGCAGTTAGTTCATCAATGCCAGGCATTCTCCTTCCAGGGAGCCTGAAGTTGAAACGCCCTCAAGGTGAAATAATTGGGTATCTGTCAAATCTCCCCAGTCCAGAGCTACAAGACCTTGGGGGAAGTTACACAATCAGCTCTGTCTGCTTCACTAGCCAGGCCTTTCTGTTCTCCATTGAGAGCTCCTGTGCATGGGGCCTCAAGGAGCACCCCGGGCTCACTGGTGCCTCCAAGGCAGGCAAGGGGCACTCGAGTCTAACAAAGCTTCTGGGATTGCTGGTCTAGTTGCTTTCTTGATCACTGTTCACCTAGGTTTTGGGAAGCAGACAAATTCAATAAATATATGTGGCTGTCATTTCTTTACTTCTACCTCGAGACTGCTTTTCTCCTTAAAGATGAAGAAACCTTTTGTCCTTGAATGTATTAAAAACCAGTCTCTCTCTCTCTCTCTCTCTCTCTCTCTCTCTCTCTCTCTCTCTCTCTCTCTCTCTCTCTCTCTCTCTCTCAATGTTCTTTTTTTTGAGGAAGTTACATGGCATAATTTAATACTCATTATGAAAGGCATTGAAAACCAGAGGCAGGATCTAAATGAATCTTAGGGTGAATTTTAAAATTTCTCCCTGTTCATTCCTGAGTTTTTGCAAGAAGAGAACAAATTGTACCAGGAATAAAGTGAAAAGAATTGAAGACTGAGAGTTTCCCAGACTCTCAGACAGAAGCGACCACCTGGTACTACTTGGGCTGTTTGACAGTACCCAAAGTACAATGGCGCTTCAGAACCTCCAGCTAGACCTTTCACAGCAAGCTCCTCTCTACAGCTACTTAGTTCTTCCTTCATTTCTCCCTTTTGTTCATGCTCTGTGTCTGTCTGTTGGTTGCTGGTTCTACATGGAAATGTTTCTGAGTGTGTAAAAACGGTATATTTTTCTTCCCTCCCTCCCTTTCACCTTCCCTCCCTTCCTCCCTTCCTTCTTCTCTTCCTTTCTTTTTCCTTTGCCCCCTCTCCTTCCCTACCTTTGATGCCAATTAAATTTTACTGTCCCTACTGTAGTCTCAGCCTGTAAGAGCCCTCATTGGTTTTCTCCAAAGCTTCCTTTCCCACCCTGTTTTCTCCACAGCCACATGAGTGTGAGTCAAATCACAATTCTTTAGGCCTCTCTTTTGCTTTAAAGCATGCAACAAGCCCAGTTGAAGTTGGAGGGTTATTGAAGGTGTAGTATTTTTCCAGTCTTCAGAAAGAGGATGTGGGGCGCCCATCAGTTTTCTCCAGGAATGTAGCTCCTGATGAGTCAACCACACTCCAGCAGAAGGCTATACAGCCAAGAATATTTGAGTAGCACAAATTGACCATGATGGGGGAAAAGAAGCCACAAAGTTTGTGAAAGGGAAGCTGGGATTGGGTCTGTGCAGAGTTGTGGAGGGAAGGTGAATAAGACCAAAATATGAATAAATTTCTCAACGAAATAATAAAAACATATGTGCTGGTTGGTTTGTCAGCTTGATGCAAATCTAGACATATCTAGGAAAGGTGAATCGTAACTGAGAAAATGCCTCTGTAAGACTGACCTGTCGGCAAGTCTGTGACTAGCGATTGATGTGGAATATGGAAGGACCAGGTTAGTGGGGGCAGCACCATTCCTGACAGGTGGTCCTAGGAGCAAAGCAGGTGGAGCCATGGGGGAAAGGTCAGTGAGCAGCCCCTTTCCATGACCTCTGATTTAGGCAGGGTCCTGCCTTGAGTTCTTGCCCTGGTTTTCCTTCATGATAGACAAAAATGAACTGAAATAAACCCTTTCCTCCCCAAGCTGCTTTTTATTAATATGTTTTGTCATGGCAGGAGAAATCCTAACTATGACAATATATTTTTAAAAAATGCAATACATTTTTCAAATCAATAAGAATACAGCTGATTTTATACAGAAGTTAAAAGACTAGAAATGCATCATTCATTCATTCGATATGCATCTAGGACTGGTTGCTTACTGTGTGTCAGGCACTGAGCCAGTCATTGGCATCTTATATGCTGGGTTAAACCAGATGTGCCTTCTGCCATCATGGAAAAAGACAAGTATAACTTGATGTGGAAGTCCCCTCTGTGTTGCTTGTATTGGTTAATGAATAAAAAAACTGCCTTGGCCTGATAGGGCAGAATTTAGGTAGGCAGATAAGACAGAACTAAATTCTAGGAGGAAGAAAGCTGAGTCAGAGAGATTCCATGGACCCACCATAGGAAATAGATGTGATGAGACTTTGCTGGTAGGTCATGATCTCATGGTAATATACAGACTAATAGAAATGGGTTAAATTAATACATAAGAGTTAGCCAATAAGAAACTAGAGCTAATGGGCCAAGCAGTGATTTAATTAATACAGTTTCTATGTGATTACTTTGGGGCTAAGCTAGCCAGGCAGCCAGGACCAACAAGCGGGCCCTCCTCTTACAATTGATGCCTAATATGGGGCTAAATTCAATTTAAACCTGAGAATGTTTAAAAAAGGAATTCTAGACAAATATGTGTGTGTGTGTGTGTGTGTGTATATATATATATATAGAGAGAGAGAGAGACAGACAGACAGACAGACAGAGAGAGAGAGAGAGAGAGAGAGAAAGAGAGATTAATACAGCTTGCTGTTTGCTGGAGGCATGCCACAGCTCCTTTAAGAGAGGTTTTCCTGACTCAACAGCAGCAACAGAAAAAAAGCCATGCCATTTTAAGACGTGGCTTCCTGGGCCATGTCACCAAGCAAACTCTGGCGATGGAGCATTTCAATGGCATTTGTGGGCCTGGGTGTTTGTGTGCCCACTTGGGGTCAGGAGGAAAGTAGCTGAGACCATGCCCTTGGCTCGATGCTCCCTGCCTAGGCAGGTGGCAGGATCAGATCTACTAGGTGTGCACAAGCAGGAAAGCATGACATATTCCCACCGCCATACACAGAAATATTTCCAGGCTGTGCAGTGTGCTGCATGGCGGATTTAGCTTTTACTCAGAAAAAAGTGTCTATATGCTGCATGGTGCTACCCAGAGTTTAAGTGGTGAGGATGGCCCCCACCCAGCAGTCCTAGAGCTGAGGTGAACTACCTCCACCATATTTAAAGCCTGAAAGATGCAGAGCCAGCAGCCAGGGCCACTGAGACCAATCTGCTTAGCATTTTAAGAAATGCTTCTGATCAGAAAATAATTACATATACACAATAAAGACATATTCAGATAAAAAAGACCTATAAATGGGTCACAGTGTTGGATAAATGTGTGTAGGCTTAAAAAAGAAAAAAATATAGAGAGTCATAAAATAAAGTTATTGCTTTTTTAAAAAAAAGGTAAATTATTTAAAAAGACAGTACAGATAGGCATAGATTAACAGGAGTAAAGAAAAATAAGCCACGTAAAAATAAAAATATTCACAGAGTCTGGATTACATATATTATTGTGTTATCTTTGAATTTTTTGACTGTAAAAAAAAACAAAGTACAGAAACTAAGTACAGAAAGACATTTCATTTAATGGGCTGCTAAGCTAAACCAGCATGTATATTATAAATGTATCTTGACTTTAGAATTTTGGTCTAAGGATATGGTATTTTGGAAAAGAGGTTCTTCTTTTGTTTTCACAGAAGATGAGAACCTGTGGATCGTTTCTAGACCAATATGGTTTGATAGACCACACCCTCCTGAAAGGTTGCTGTGAACACCCTCAAAAAATTACTTTGCCCAACTGTTGACTAAGATGAACCTAGCACACAGGATACACCATGAAAGACCTGATTAACAACCGCCCCCCGAAAAAACATCAGGAAGCAGTATGGACAAAACTATGCCCATATTCCGAAATACTGTTTATAAATGGTCTTTTACATTTAAAGGGGATATGGCTATAGAGATTTGCATTGGTATGGATCTTGGTTTAGTGATACAAATTTAAGATTAATTTTGTTATATGTATATTTCTACTCTTGATTAAGGTATTGTGGTTATGTAGTTTATTTAAAAATGTATAATTAAGAAATATAGGTTAATAGATAATCATCTATAATAGTTAAGCTTGTAGTCATGTTAGTTAGATTTTCTAGCTTTATAGAGATATATTTCCGTTAGACAGGTATTCTTCAAATCTTTCAGAGACCTTCAAAATATGGCATTTAAAATGTTTAAGAACTTAAGACTTTTCATGACAGTGAGACATATCTGCTCCTGGCAACACCAAGCCACTTCAAGTGAATGATGGGCATTAAAGAGGCTCCTTATGGAGTTGGCTAACCATTTGGGCAAGAAACTGCTCTTGCCTGGACTGCTTCATGGTATGCTGTAAAAAATGGACATGCAAAACCCACAGAGAAATGACTGCTAAACTTGCCTAAAGGTGAGATGATCTTTCAGGGTTCCTGCTTCATAAAAGAGTCTGCGAGACATTCTGCAGGATACAGAAAAAAAAAATGACTGGCAAACTGCCAATATAGATGAAACTGTGTTTGAAATTTCCTGCTTCATAGAAAAGTCTTCTGGACACTATGGGCCTGTAGGCTGAAGATGGATGCACCAATGGTACAGAAGAACTTTGGGTAACTGTCCAGGTAGCGAAATGTCTCTGTCAATTCTAGAGTTTTGAAAGTTGCTTAAAATGTACTTTCTCTTTACTTAGGTAATATTATTTCCTTCTAGAATCTTTGATGGAGTTAAAGAATGAATAGTTATTATTATAGTTTTCCTTAGTTATGATAAAAGATAAAGTAGATGTAAATATTGTAACTGTAATTCTTGCTTGATAACTGTTTTGTTGTATGTAATTTTACTATGTTAAAGACTTCCTTTTTATTTAAACGGAAAAGGGGAAATGGTGGGGGAGGTCCTTCTTTCTATGTGTTGCTTGTATTGGTTAATGAATAAAGAAACTGCCTTAGCCTGATAGGGCAGAACTTAGTTAGGCAGGGAAGATGGAACTGAATTCTGGGAGGAAGAGAGCAGAGCCTGAGACAGATGCGGATTAGAACTTTACCCTGTAAGCCAGTGCCATGTGGCAATACACAGATTAATAGAAATGGGTTAAATTAATGTAAGAATTAGTCAATAAAAAAACTAGAACTAATGGGCCAAGCAGTGATGATGGAGGAGTGTCTATGTGTTACTTTCATTATTAATAAAGAAAACTGCCTTGGCCCTTTAAGAGAACAGAAAATTAGGTAGGCGGAGTAGACAGAACAGAATTGTGGGAACAAGGAAGCAGAGTGGGGGAGACGCTTCAGGCAGTCGCCATAGGAGTCTCCATGCTGCTCCTCTCCGAGATGGACGCAGGTTAAGATCTCTCCTGATAAGCCACACCTCATGGTGCTACCCAGATTACTAAATATGGGTTAAAGGAAGATGTGAGAATTAACCAATAAGAGGCTGAAACTATGGGCCAGGCAGTGTTTTAAAAGAATACAGTTTCCGTGTAATTATTTTGGGTAAAGCTAGCCGGCGGCGGGTGGCGGGACGCAGCCCCGCCGCTTCACACTACACAGTGATTTAATTAACACAATTTCTGTGTGATTAATTCGGGGCTAAGCTAGCGGGGTGGCTGGGACAAACAAGCAGCTCTCCTTCCCCTGCAACAATAACTGATTTGTTAGTTGTATTGTCACTGCGGTAAATGTCTGCTAGGAGCATAATGGAGGGCAGATGCATTTTGTCTGATGGTTGAAGTCTACAGTGATGGAGTAGGCACGGTGAGGAAAAACAGCTTGTACCATGGCAACCAGGAACTTCCTGAAGGTTTCCTCCTTGATTGTCTCTAAATGGTCTCAAAGACACAGCCAGAAGTGTGTCTTACAAATTTTCTGAGAGTTTTTCAATTCAATTAAGTTAATGGTTAGGATGCATTGACACAATGGGGAGTGTATACCATGACCAGTGGTGTTAAGGAGAAGCCATTGGGTCTGAGGATAGAGACGTTGAGCTTGGTGTAGGAGTTGGAAAGTTTCCCCACAGACATTATATTTAATGAACTGTGAAAGATGAGAGGAACTTAAGTCAGATCCAGACAGGCCTTCCTGGGCAGAGAGAACAGCAATGCGCACAGTGAGGAGGAGAAAGAGAAGCTCAGAGTGGTGGGAGCAGGGGATGCATCCAGAGTGAGACTGAGCTTGTAGATAGCATCCCAGTCATGCTAGGTGTTTGAGGCCATAGAGTAGGAATTTGGTCTCTATTGTAGAGACAGCAGACCTCTTTAGAGTTTTACTGCATTAGATAGCAACAGTCTGTGATGCTGAAGGGAGCAGGCAAAAGCACCTTGTCCTGAGTACTGCCATTTTGACTTCAGACTCCCTTTTACCTGTAGGGTGAAATAAAGTTCAAGTTCCCAAGCCTGAGGGGAGCTGAGAACCATCCAATGGCTGACCCACCTCCTCCCTAAACCATAGAAATGGTTATTATGCATTTTTAGTTCTCTAGAAACATTGTGGTCATTCCCAACAACAGAAGGAACCATTGTGTATTGTTTGACAATGATGGAACATTCAAGGGAGCCCCTAATCTCTAAATCCTGGTTGGTGAAAATTGTAACTTGGCAACAAATGTTTGTGATTTTTATGTTTATAAACCCTACTCCTGCCCCTGCTTAGGGCTGTCAGGAGAAACAAGGCTCCCGAGTCCTTGTCCTGCAGCTCTGATCCATCAGTGGCCCGCCCGTTCATGTGGTGAATCATCAGATAGTTGGAACCCATAAGTGTCATCTCTATTTTTCCTCATGGCACATAACGGGCTAGGTGGAACAGGGTGAAGACCCTTGTGGCTATGATGGAGCAAGAGGAGGAACTGGAGTTGGATAATGTATCACGAAGATTTGATTAAGCGGATTTTGCAATGAGATAAATTGGAGACTTGAACTAATGTAATGGGGTATGGATGGAGAGATACAGATGGTTTTATTTTAAATGTAGGTTGGGGAACTCATCTGTCTTATTCTGAGCTACACAGCTGAGGTTTTTCATGAAAAAGCCAAAAGCTGATGAAAATCCCCAGGCCTCCTCTCAAGGGTGAGGACAGCGTGATGTGGAGACAGCTGAGCTGCAAAGTGCGCTCTGCAGGCAGCAGAGGGGCCAACTTTACCAGGTTAGAAGTTTTCCAGTCTATATCTCCTCCTCCTTCCTGTTCTTCCCCTCCCAAATGAGCAGTGGAGTTTCTGCTTGGTTGATATCTTGACCATATCAGGAATCAATTAAAATGCACACAGTTGGGCACATCTGCAAGGGATTATTCTTGATTGGATCATTTGAGGCTTGAAGACCTGGCCTAAATTTGGGCCACAGCTTTTGGAGTCAACCGACATAAAAGGATGTAAAAGGAAGCTTTTGCTTATTGTCTGCTTGCCCTCACTCTTACTGGTTAGTTCGTCTATCCTGCTGCTGAGGCATGTCTTCCTGGTATTAATTAGAATCTAGTTCCTCAGGATTCCAGTGTAAACTAAAAACCCTCTGAGAGATATCCAGCCTTGTGGGTTGAACAAGCATCGGATTCTTGGCCTTCTAATCGGGAGACAAGCATTGCTGCATTTGCCAGACCACAGCCCGTATGCCATTCTAATAAATCCCCTTTTAATATACATAGATCAGTTCCGTTCCTCCAGAGAACACTGATTGTTACAGACTACACTAACATTTGCTTGCTTCCTGGGGCACATCCTCAGGCTTTTGCACAGGTTGTAACTCCACCTGGTACATCCTTCTCCTTTAACCTTTTGATGAACTTTTACTTTCTAAACCCAGACTTAAGTTCCTTTGTGGACTGGGGATATGCCTAAGTCATTAAAGTGCTTGCCACACAAATATGAGAGCTGAGCTCTTAGAACTCATCTGAAAAGTCAGGCACTAGTGTTTCCTGTAATCCCAGTGCTGAGGTCACTGTGGTGGCAGAACCAGGTGAATCTGTAGTGGCTTTCTAGCCATCCAATTAACTAAAACAGTGAGCTTTAGGTTCAGTGAAAGACTCTGTTTCAAAAAATAAGGTGAAGAGCCATCGAGGAAGACAGTCGATGTAAACCTCTGGCTTCCACAAGTGTGTGCACGCACATAAGCACACACTGAGTACCCTCCCTCTACACAGAATCAACAGCTTCATGAAGCCAATTAGTCTCTCCAAAAAGAACTTCTCTGTGTCCTGTGTGTCCCTGGAAAATTTGGTAAATGTGCAACTACTAGCCTGTGGTATAATAACCAATGGTTGTGTCATAGTTTCCTTGAGACTGAAATATTCCATTCTGCAGGGAAGCTTTTAAACCAGAAGGCAAACAACTGGAAATAGCTCCTGGAAGTCCCTGAAACTCACCCGACTCACTAGGCCCCTCTCTGGGAGAGGAAACAAGCCAAATGCTGAGAGTCACTCTCAGAGAAGCCAAGCTGCAGGGAAGACTCTAAGGCCAGACCAGCTGCGTGGAAGAAGCAATGCTGCCTGTAAAAGGCTTAGATCAACTAGGCCATTTGGAAGGGACACTCTCCAACCTGCTGAACTGTCTGTGGGGTGTGTAGGGTGTGCCAGGTTCCCAGCTTTGTAAGCTGTCAACTGTGCTTTGGTGGGTTTTGGTGATGCAGCCATATTTAGGTAATTTCTGCTCCTGTAAGCAATCCTTTACCCATACTCCTGTAAGTAACCCCAATAAAAGTAATTGGTTCACCAAGCTGGACTTTGGTGGTATCATGGGCTGCCTGCCTGGGATGAACAGGTGTGTGTCTTGTCTCCCAAGAAAAAGTTTTGTTATACAACATCAGCTTATGTGATAGCTCCATGTTTTACCATTTGTTGCCTCCTTATATTAATACCTGAAGTTTATCACACGTTCAATAGACAAATATATTTTTTTCTATTTGTATGTGTTTGTATGATGTTCTTGTGTGTCTGTGTGTGTGTATGCATGTTTGTATGTGTGTGGGCACACCTGTGTTGTGTACATGTACATGTGGAGGCCTGTGGCTGATGTCTGGAACCATCTCTAGTCTTTCCTCACTCTTATTTATCAAGGTACTTCTCCGAATCCATCCCACACCTATTGATATGGCTGCTCTTGCTAGCCACCATGCTCAGGGACTCCGTTGTCTGCCTTCTGAGGCTGTAATCACAGCCACATCCTAGAGCCATCATCACATTTTACGTGGGTTCTGGGGATCAGAACTCCAGTTCTCATGCTTACTCAGCAAGTACTTTAACAATTGAGCCATTCCCAAAACCTCACACAAATGTAGAATTTTGTGTGTATTTCTCTCTCAACTCTGTGAGGGAGACACTACTATCATATCACAGAAGAGAAAACTGAGTCACAGAGCAATTTAATGGCTCAGGTATGATTTCTTTCTCTGAATAATGCTCCAATATTCTCTCTCTCTCTCTCTCTCTCTCTCTCTCTCTCTCTCTCTCTCTGTCTCTCTCTCTCTCTCTCTCTCTCTCTCTCTCTCTCTCTCACACACACACACACACACACACACACTTTTGTTACCCACTATTTTTAAGCATTCACAAGTACTTATACCAAGTACTTCTGTGATAGTTCGGAAAATAAAGAGAACAGTATTTTAAAAGCCCTGTTCCCCATCCCCTCATTGCACAACCTTGGATACCCCACTGACCTTTCTGCATCCTGGTTTCTCCTACATAAGATAAGATGAATGACAAGATGGTTATTCTTAGCAAGATTAAATGAAGGAAGCCTGGAGAATTGCCTGCTACATGTTAGATGTTCTCCATTGATATACCAGTCCTCTTTGCTGGTCCTCCCCCAGAGGAAAGGTATGCGCATTCAGAGACATAGAACTACAAAGACCACCTTGTGATACCAGCTGCCAGATGGCACAGAGCTGTCAAGACTTCCGGTAACACTGAGCACTCCAAGCTTCCAGAAGCTGCAGGATCTTTCTTACATCTTTGACAAAGGACATCCAGAATTTCCTGTGCATGCCCCATAATACACATTTTCTATGGGGCACATCAATTATGCATTCCCTTATCACCATGAATATTTAAAGGATTCATATGCATAAATAAAACATACATTAATTAGAAGTTTGCAATTGGATCTCTTTCCTGACCTGTCTGCACCATCAGTGTCTGTTGTCCACAGACATAAATCATTCAACATCATCCTTCCTGGACTGGGTGTTCTCCTCTGTTGGGTCAGAACAATTGGTTCAAAGAGCCTTGGTGTGTAGTCACCAAACAATGACACTGACCAAATCCTTTTGTTTCTCTTTTGTGGAAGAAATTAAAATTATTCATGTGGTCCTGCTCAACTGAACAGTTGGATCCTTTTCCTCCACTTCAGGGACAGATTTCCTGGCCAGAGTTTGCTGCTGAAGAATTGAACATTGGTTAAAAGTGAACATCTCCTCCAAGGGGGGATATTAATACACCTAATGTTCAGGGAGCCTTGGCATCCTCTGCTGGGTGGCTGCCAAACAGATTACATTAGGTAGATGCTCTCACTCTCAATGGGATTAACAAGTGGCACAGGTCCACCGTGCATCTCTATTCACTTGCATCAGGCACAAGCGTGCCATTTGTATCTTCAAAGCATGGGTTGGTGTGTACCTTCAACAGGTTCTTTGATGGTACCCTCGCCAGTCACCCAGGTATGGCAGAACCAGAGCCTTGTTCAGGCTTGTGCCAACAAGCTGGGGGCCTGGATGCTTGGAGGCCTTTTCTCTTAATTTGATGCCTTGGATGCTGATTCTTGGACTACTCTCAAAGCACCCAGGTTGAAGGGTCGCTAATGAAAGGTCCATAATTAAGCAATGTGAACAAGCAGAGTGGATTGATAGGGAATGTGAGAATAAGAAATTTGATGAAATCAGAGCAGCTGGAACACCCAGATTGTTGATGACGGAGCTAGAATTAGACCATGGATCTGTGTGGCCTCAGGTGTTAATGAGCCCCTTGTGAATGGCACAGACCGTGATACAAAGCAGGGGTTCCTTGGGCAGAGTCCAGTGTAGACGGGTGTGGGGCCTCTTTCAAAAAGGAATCTGTGACTGTTGCATTTGTCCTGCGGTTTTCTAGTTCTACTTTTCTTGCACCTCAGAAGCAGTTTGCTCTGAGAATTCAAATAAAGGCAAATCTGCCACCCCCTTCAGCTTCTTCCGGTGTCATGTCCTGTGGAGACACTGGCTTCTTTCCTCCTTTGTGCGTAGATAGCATCAGTAATCTCTACAAGCAGGGAATGCTTGACTTTACCAGTGGATATTTTGCAGTTTTAGGTGTTTCTGGTCTTTGCTGCCAGCGGAGGCCATGCTGATGTCTGTAACCCCTTCAGCTACTCAGGGTGTTTTGATGTCCATGGTTCATGTTTCTGGCAGAGGTCAGGCTGATATTCATGATCTATGCTGCCACCAGAAGCCATGTTGAAGCTCATGATCTATGCTACGGCTGATCACTATGGGCAAGGAAGCTTCTTTTGCAGTGGTATGGTGATTGTAGACTCTAAACTGCCCCCCCTTAACAAAAACAGTCCAGACAGGAAGTTATTAAAGTGAGTCCTTGAAAACTGTGCTAACGAGGCTGAAGCGTAGTTCCTCACAGCTGCTGGCTCTGGTGTGTGTGTGTGTGTGCTGGCGGGTAAGAGTGGCTGTGGGGTGGGAAAGAACTCTGTCTTCCTTAAGGGACTGCCTATGAGGAAGCTGACCATGATCCACAGAGTATGGACAACACAAATTAGACTTGGGTTTTCTGTTGTTGTTTTGTTTGTTTTGTTGGCAGGAGGCACAAGGGTGGGAGGGTGGACCTCGGAGGAATGGGAAGTAAGTGTACTTGGAGCGCATGGTACAAAATTCCCGAATAATTAATAAAAATATTATATTGGAGAAAAAGAAGAGTCACCAGTGGAGTGATTCTCTATACACTCCACGAAAGTCTTTATATGAATCCTCTGAATATCAGCTAGACAAGCAAAGATAGCATAGATTTATGGGATGCAGATTGATGAGGAAATAAATGCATTAAATATGTAATGGTCAATTCATTAGCAAATCTGTATCTTTAAACATTTATTTGTGTTTTACCTCTGAAGTTCTCCCTTCAGGTTCTTTGTATTAGTGAACGGTCAGAACCCATCACTTGGTTATGATGTAATAGTGAACGGTCAGAACCTTCTCTCTGTTATTATGTAATAGCAAACAGTCAGAACCTGTCACTCTGTTATGACGTCATAGTGAACAGTCAGAACCGGTCACTCTCTTAGGGCCTGCAATTACTTCCTCTCTTCTCGTTGTATTCTGTTGCTGTGATAAGACATCCTGACTAAAAGTCACTTAGGGAAATAGGATTCATTAGGCTAAATCCAGGCTGCGGTGTATCACAGGGGAGATGTGTAGGCAAGAGTTCAAATAGTCCATCTACAATCAAGAGCAGAGACAGAGGATAAAAGCATGTTCCTTGCTGGTTCTGCCTAGCAGGCTTCTCCACTTTTATATAGCTCACAGAGCCCAGCCCACGATATGGTGCCACCTCCATTCAGGGTGGGTGGTCCCACTTCTTATCAAGATAATCTCCCACAAACACAGCCACAGCCTATTGGATCTAGACAGTTCTGCTACTGAGACGCCCCTCTTGAGATTCTAGGCTGCAGGAAGGTGGAGCGTGCAGCCTGCAGCACCCGCCTGTTTAAGTGTGCTCCCGGCATCTGTTATATAACTTCCCCCATCCTTCTCTTCTGTCCTAGTCTTGAGCGCTCACCAGTTTGCTCGCTACTTCCACAGAAAGCTCTTCTTTGCCTTTCACATGTGAGCTAAATCATGTAGCATTTGCCCTTCTGGAAGGTTGTCATTGGGCATTTGCTCTGCCCCTGGCCCTTTGATGGAAAGCTACCTGTGTGTGAATCCCTTCTTGGTAGAGAAACCACCTGAATCCATTTGCTCCACAGTTGCTCATGCTTCTGGCCCCTGACATCATTTTGGCATTATTTTTGCTGCTTGGCAAAGACCTGGCTAAAGCCTTTATACATTATGTGGTTTTAGAAACTGCTAGGAGCTAGGGAAATTGGTGCAGTTCTTTAGGGAAAAGGTAATATAAATCAAGAATGCTAAAGGCAGTTCCATGCACTTCTACTCTAGGGCTTGATTCCTGCATCTGTTCTAAGGGGTCCACTTTTCCCCAGTTATCCAGAACATTCTCTGTACTGGGCTGTGTGCTTACATAAATGCCTCATGTATACCCTTGACACTTCCATGAAGTAGATATAAATACCAAACCCATTTAACATGAGGAAATTGCAGTTCAGAGAGGTTGAGTCACTTGTCCAAGACCTTCAGCTGTTGGACCAGAAAGGATAGAGGTTTCAGACCAATGCATTTCTCTCCAGACAAATTACCCACATAACTGGCCACACTCCATGACAGTGCTATTTTGAAAGTGCCATTTAATAAGTTAAAATGAATTTTATGGGCAGCTGAGTAATTATCTGACTTGAACCCAATTAAAAATTGAGTCCATTCTGCCCGAATTTAGGACTTCTTTTGATTAATGCTGGACAAACGGATTTCTCTTTTTAACCAGAACTCTGAGGGCCAGATGGCTGGGCTTTCTTCTGCAGACCACCCGCAGTGAAGCTTGCGTGCTGGACCCACGTGTACTACTCGTCCATGTCTCTGTGTGGAAAAGAGAAAGACAGCATTCTGTTTTGTAGTTCTGCGGGTTGAACCTCAGACATGCTAAGAAAGTGGCATTCCATTGAGCTGTCTCTCCAGGTCTGGTTTTCTAGTTTGTATTTTGAGGCCGTGCCTTAGTTTGCTTTCTATGGCAGTGTTAAAACACTGAACAAAAGTAACTTGTGGAGCAAAGGGTTTACTTGACTTACAGGTCACAGTCTGTATCAGGAGAAGCCGAGGAGGGAGCTCTGGGCAGAGGCCTGGAAGTAAGAGCTGAAGCAAAGCCCACAGAGGGGTTCTACTCACTGGCTTGCTCGCCTTGCATCCAGCACCACCTTCCCAGTGATGGCACTGGCCATAGTGGGCTGGGCCCTTCCACATCAACCACTAATCAAGAAAATGACATAAAGACTTGCTACAGGCAATTTAATGGTGGCATTTTCTGAATTGAGGTCCCTCTGCCCAGACAATTCTAGCTGAGAAAAAGCTAATCCGGACAGGCAGGGGCTCAAAAGGTAATCCAGGGTGATTTGGGACCCATTTGATAGCTTTTCAGTAGCCTAGACAGACATTGAACCTATGATCCTTCTGCCACAGCCTCTAGAGCAGCACAGGTTATAGGCAGGCAGCAGCAAGTTTGTCTAGGAATAGACTAGAGACTGCTCTATAAGACTTGGGTTTGTAGCAGGTTGATTAGAACTGTTTCTTTTGGGAAACTCGGCGAGGATAGGTGGAAAGACCTGTGTTTTCGAATCTCTAACCCAGGGTGTGCGGACTAGCCTCGTGCTTAGCTGGGTGCCTGGGCATGTCACACCGCCCTCAGCATCACTTCTTTTATCTGTTAGTGGTAAGTGGTCAGGGACTTGGAGTTGCAGGCGACAGAAGCTCAGCCCCGGGATTATTGCAGACGATGTATAAACAGAACCTAAGCACCATATCTCTCAGCCCTGCTGCTTGCAATCCTCTTAGGCACAAACATTGTTCCAGAAACTGGACCACTCTAGAGCACTGCCCTGGACATGGTTGTACCGTTACCTCAGTAGTCCCTCACGCCCAGGGATGTTGGAAGAAGCTGCCACCACCATCTTCTACTTTTAGAATGGATTTCACTCCATATTTTAGCGCTCACAGCTCCAGCTCCATTCTAGGCAGGCACATCTGGGCATTTGGCAGCTCCCGTCTACAGTAGAAGGTTCTGTATCCAAAGCCGGGGGAAGATGTTGTAGATATTTTGGCAGCTACTGTCTACAGTAGAAGGTTCTGTATCCAAAGGTGGGGGAAGATGCTGTAGGTTTAGGAAGGTGCCTTGGCGGTGCAGAGTAGCAATGGAAGCATTCTCCCCACTGCAGGGAAGCTCTCTAAGGTTCAGGAAGTTCTTGAGGTCACAGGCTCCCTAAGCAAAGGACTCTTAAGGGAAGCTCTGACGTTTTCAAGAAGCTCAAGTTCTCTCCCTCTCCGAGGTTACATAAGCTGTAAGGACTGCCAAGAATAGGTGATTCCTACCTGCGAGGCTGCCATCAAGTTCTGCAGAGAGATCCAGGGTTCCAGCTTTTATGAGCTGCCATTCATGCTGGGCTGGGCTTGTGATCCAGTTGCCTTTAGTCATCCATGCTCCTGTAAGCAGCTGCTCACCTATTCTCCTGTAGGCAACCCCTATAAATCCACTGGTTCATCAAGCTGGATTTGGTGGCATCTTTGTTTTGGTCTGTTATCAGTTTCCTATCTGGGGTGAGTAGATGTTTGTCAAAGGTCTTCTCAGGAAACATGGCACACAACAGGGATGGGTAGAAATAGATTGACACACGAGAGTGATAGTTACCATATGCTTGGTTTCATTCATTCTTTATCCTTCCTTAAGTATTTACTGAGCACATATTATTTGCTTAGCAGGAACTGTGCTAAATCACAACAGCTGCAGACAAGAGTGGACTGTGCCAGTTTATAATTTTACAACGCTATTGGTAAGAGTTTACTATTATTATTATCGTTACTATTATCATTATTTGAGACAGCATCTTCTCTGCAGTTGCAGTTGGCTTGAAATTCACTATGTAATACAGTCTGGTCTTAAGACGTGGAAATCCTTCTGCCTCAGGCCTCTCGAGTGTTGGCATTAGAGATGTGGAACACCACGCTCAGCTGGATTTCCTATTTTTTTAAACTTGAGGGCGAGGCTGAGTACAGCACCAAACACACAATGCCATTCTGATGAATGGGCTAGTACTCTCGCGCAGAACAGATGTGTAATAGGAGTGAATTCTGGCTCAAATGTATCTTAAGAAAAGTGAATCTCTTGCTTTTCTTTTAGACACAAATACATTTTGAAATCAAAACACAGAAACTTGACAATTTTGCCTAAACTTATGCTGGTTGCTATAGCTCAATCAAAGGCTTGGCAGCTGCCTAGCAGGTGACAAGTGGAATTAAGGGCTCTTGTGGCATTGAGGCACAGCTTGCGAAGGCACCCTGTCTGTCGCCCAGTCCGCGCCCTGTGCTGAGTTAACAGACATAATTAAAGATGTGTTTCTGCTTGCTGAGGGATAGACTGAACTTTGGGGCTATGACAGTCATTAGCCTAGTCTCTGGCTTTCTTCTGGCTGCTTCTGAGTTCAGGGTCTCTTAGGATTTGTTGGAGAGAGAGGGTGGAGGACAAGGTACAGAAGTGGAAGCTGGGAACAGGCATGTTTGTCAAGAGGAAAGCTAAATTAAACCTAGTGAAGTATGTGGGGCGGATAGAAGATTCCTGGACACTTTCAGAGAAGGCAGAATCTTGGGATAGAGGACAGGAGTTTGGGACCTGAATTCTGAGTATGGTCCCTACATCAAACATGTCCCCATGATGTGTTGAAATCATTTACACAAATGTCACAGAAATGATAGCCCAGTGGCTGAGAAGATGGCCCGTCCCAGACCATGCCGACTTCCTAACACAGTGTCCTTCCTTCACGTTTATTTCTCTACAGGAAACCTCAGTCTTATGGTCTTTGCTAGGCTCCCGTCACACACACACACACACACACATACACACACACACACACACACACACACACACACACACACACCCACGCCTTCTTTGTCTTAGTGGTGGCTTTCTGAGTCTTCATATTGCAGGAGACACAGGACATGAATATGTCAGCAAATACATGTGCCTGTATACACACACGTGTGCATGCACACATACAGAAGAATATGTGGTCTCATTAGAAAAACCATGGTCTGCTGGGATAGACAGAAAACAAGCCAGCAGCCACCAGAACAACCCAGATTTTGATCAATGAGCACGATTCAGCCTGCAGTGTGGAGGAAGGACCTCTGGAATCTAAGTTGAGTTTGGAAAGGCAAGACTATGTTAGCCCTTTGCATGATGAGGGTGCCGCAGCATGCGCTGAAGTGGAGTTCTTTATTTCCACTTCCCCTGTGACTTAGAAACATGCAGCTATTATCAGTATGCTTTGTTACCTTTATTTTAAATGTTTATGTAATTTGCAAAATGGGAATTATGATATTACCACATGACCTTTTTTGTGGGAAGGTTCTACCACATAGTAGGTGTTTAAAAGACATGGCTTCCTAGCTCTCCTGTTGCTTCTCATTGTCCATTGAAGTTGACTGAGGAATGGCCCACCAAGAGGCAATATTATAAAAATGTAATAGTAAGTGTGACTTTATTTGGGTGGGAAAGGTCTTTGAGGCTATCAGTAAGAATCTTGAAAGGAGAATTCCTGAGTTATTCTGTAAGACTCTTAATACGATCACCAATGTCATGTCAAAGACAGGGAAAGAGGCAGTGGGACACCCAAGTCCAGGAATACAGCAGCATCTGAGAAGCTCCAGCAGCCCCCAGTACAGGACAAGGTAGTGAAGACCTTCCTGGGCAGCCTTCTCAGAAATGTGGCACATTCAGCCTGGAGAGAGATTTTGGAGCTTCTGGCCTTTTAAGCCATAAAGACACATTTCTATTAGTTTTTTTTAAAGCTGTGTTGTCCATAGTAATCTATTAGAGTAGCTCCAGCAGCTGCTGTGCTCATGTCTATGGTCCGTAGCCTTTTCACCCCGTACTACATGACTGCAGGGTGGTTTGATCAATGCATCTGAAGTGTGAATTCAGGTGCTTGTCCTTCGAGGACTGTGTGAATGTTTCTCTCTTCATAGCACTGTTGTGACGTGGCTGGTTTCAAAGGAATGCAGCATTATCTGGAGGGAGGGGGAGCTTCAAGTTTCCAGGGTCATATCCAGGCAGCATAGACATCAGGAATGGATGCAGAGACAGAATGCCCCCAAGAGAAAGCTGAACCTGTTTATGAATCAACTTGGGGAGGAAGAACATGTGGACCAGCACAGGTCTTCACAGAGGAACCATCTCAGCAAATGTGGGCTATTGGGCATCCACAGGTGGGATGTTGCACACAGGAGCTGTGGACTTCCAAGCCACCTCACCTCAATTCTCTCACATATGGTCATGGTGGAAATTCCAAGGCTTGGGTTCAGGATCAAAGAGCTGGAAGGTCATGTAAGAACTTGCACCCAGGTTTATAGGATTCCAACCATTGTTCTCAAAATTGTCTTAAGCCTGGGGAGGGTCATCCAGGTAAACTGGACTTAAAGGTCCACTTTCTAATGATGTCCTCATGTTAGACCCCAATTCAGCAAACACATGCTTTTCTGCAAGTCTGAAAATCTAAATGGGTTGATTCACCAGACTTTTGATCTGAAGTGGGGGATGGGAGGTGTTTGGTCTCATCAGCTTCCCTTCAAGGCTGCATTAAGTCACTGAGATGAGGTAATAACACTGGGGCTCCCTGTCAGACTGGTTAATTCCAGCGGCAGCTGTAATGAAGAACAAGCTACATTCCTGTCCCAGCCATGTTACTTTCAGTGTGTACTGCCATGCTTGGATCTTAATCTAGTTACAGAATCTTAACAACACATGCAATCTTCCAACGATTTCATAGGATGGTTTGTGTGGCTTGCTCTGGGAAAAAGATCTTTTGCTTCTATGGCCTCTCGCAGATTCTTGGAGTCACACACGGCTCCTAAAATTATGGGCTATTACAAAGGTAATCTTGCATTAACGTGCCTTTCTAAACCTTGGGTTCGATTCTGGCAGCTCCTCACAGGTTTCATCAGGAAGACTACTTCAGCTGCTACTCTGCAGGGTTGGGAACCATTTTTTTTTTTGCATCTGTATATATGAACTTATCAGAGCTGTAAACAGCCCTGTAAGGCAGACACAAATATTATCTGCCTGTCAGAGTGATGCAGCCGAGGTTCAGGGAAGCTAAGAAACCTTCCCCAAACTACCCAACCATTAGTGGTAGGCTTTGGGTTCAAGCTGCCTGGTTTAAGAGTTTGTCTGCTGTCTACTGCCTTAGTGCCCTAATGTACTCCAAGGATGGTTGGTTAAATTATAAAGCAGCTAACATTAGTTCAGCTCTTGTTAGAGATCAAATGTTTTACAGGATACTCAGTGTGTTGTTTGAAGGGTTCTCAAATCATGACGCCAATCCTCACAGTTTTCTGGGAACTTAAAAATTCAGATTTCCTAGTTAGAAGCTGTAGAGTAAGAACCGAAGTGTGTATTTCAGAGTTGGTTCAGTCTGTCTCTTGGGGAGAGGGGAGGGTGCAGCAGGCAAGTCAGTAAGGAGAATGGACTGACTTTTTGCTGTTCTCAGGAACCATGATCATATCTGCTGGTCTAACATCTGTCTGTCTGTCTGTCTGCCTGCCTGCCTGCCTGCCTGCCTGTATATCATCTATTTACTGTCATTTATCATCCTGTCATTCGACCTATTCTATCTATCTGTTGATCATCTGGGTCTCCATTCATTTGTTTATGGTCAGATATTACTCTGTCTATCTATCTGTCTGTCTATCTATCTATCTATCTATCTATCTATCTATCTATCTATCTATCAATCTATCTATTTATCTATCTATGTATCCTAAGGATACAGCATAGAAATATGACGTATAGATAAGTTGATATAAAGGCATTCATTATCAAAGCTCAGAGTTTGAACTTTGGACTAAGTAGCTACTCCCAAAACTACTTATACTATGATCTTGCATGCTCCACCCCTCTGCAACAATGTTCCAGCCATGATGCTCTTCTCTCTGTTTCCGGGACATTTCACTTGTCAGCTGTCATTCTAGACTGTGTAGGCTATTTCCAGGACTAGCGCCTGGAATTAGCCAGGTTTCAGCTTCAGCATCACAACACGCTCACATACACCCTTTCCCTGTTATCTGCTCTGTTGCCTTCTTGACTTTTGAGATTTGCTATGTAGCCCAGGCTGGACCTGATGATCTTTCTGACCCAGTCTCTGGAACATCAAGATTATAGCATTGCACCTCCTGGGTGGCCCTGCCATCCAGAGACAAAAGTCTTTCTGCAGGGAGTTAATGGTGTTCTAGGATTTCTGGGATATCTAAGGTCTTTGCTGCACATTTTCTGTATATTTGCACTCTTTCCAAATGCAAAGCATTCATTAACCTTTTCATGATGCACTGGTCCTTAAAGATTCTTCCATCTTCTGGCTCATAGATTTCAGGACAGCCAAGGCTACACAGAGAAAGCCTGTCTTGAAAACAGAAAAAAAAAACCAAAACAATGATAACAACAAACAAACACAAAAACAAAAAAGCCAAGTGTGGTGGTTTGGTCACAGCTTGACTGTGCTGTGCTAACTCTTTCTGATTATTCTGATGGTGGTGGTGGTAGTGGTGATGATGATGGTGGTGGTGGTGGTGATAATGATTCTGATGATGGCAGTGGTGATGATGATGATGATGATGATGATGGTGGTGGTGGTGGTGGTGATGGTGGTGATGATGGTGGTGGTGGTGATGATGATGATGGTGGTGGTGGTGATGATGATGGTGGTAATGATGGTGATGGTGGTGGTGGTGGTGGTAATGATGGTGGTGGTGGTGATGATGATGATGGTGGTGGTCGTGGTGGTTATGGTGATGGTGGTGATGATGATGGTGATGATGGTGATGGTGGTGGTGGTGGTGGTAATGATGGTGGTGATGATGATGGTGATGATGATGATGGTGGTGGTGGTTATGATGATGGTGGTGATGATGATGATGGTGGTGGTGGTGGTGGTAATGATGGTGGTGATGATGATTCTGATGATGGCGGTGGTCGTGGTGATTATGATGGTGGTGGTGGTTATGATGATGGTGGTGGTGATGATGGTGGTAGTGATGACTGACGATGGTGGTGGTGTCAGTGAATTTTTTTTCACTGAAACTGAACAATGCTCTATTGTTACTTTTCCACAGATCATTCACAGGAGTTTTAGAAGTTCCAAATAATCCAGAAAAGAACAAAAAGATAACAAAAACTCTCTCAGCTCATCCAAAATCCTAACAGCCTTTAAATAGCTAGTAACCACTTTTCGTGGCTTAAAGAGCAGCTGCAATATGATTCTCTTTCTAAAGAAGCAGACACTCAAGTTGCTTAAACAGGATTACACACCACGAGAGGTTCTGCCATTTGCCTTTTGTTGCGAAGGTGGTGACACTGATGGGCAAGGAAAGCCGGATCAGAAAAGAAGAAAAATGTTCTGTGTTTCAGTGCAGGCTCGGGGATCCTGGGTTAACTATTATGACTGACACCAGGGCCTGTCTGCGTGAGAAGTGACCGAGTCACTGCTTCTATAAGTGCTGGACCAGTTTGATCAAGCAACTATGCCTCCAACAACCGAGCCTGCATCTCTCTTCTTCCACGGCCAGTCAAGCCCCAATACTATGTAAGCACAGTGCCAGTACTAACCATTTTCTTATCAGGGAAAGCAGATTCCAGACTTGCCTGGGGTCATCAGTGCCTGACACTGGTGATAAAACTGTGGAGGCTCATCCTGCCCACCTGACTCAGGTGCTGCTCCGCGCGTTGCCTCATTCCCAAGCTCAGATATGAAAGCCAAGAGGGAAGAATCTGCACTTAGGCCAGACTTGCATTCTTTGTGCCATGGAACTCTTCTCCATTAGTTTATTTCTGCAAAAGCAGTATCTGGAAGCTTCTGTTGGTTGTGCTTCAGGAAAGAGGTGTTCTTACCAATGCAGGAAGGTCATGTGGCATGAAATTCAGCACAATGAATCATCATTGCTGTGTATCAGGCACTGGACACGTCGTGCACCTCATACTCTTCAGATGGGAGTTTCTGGGATACTCTCCGGTTTGCCTCCTAGGTCACAGTAGTAGAACAGATATTAGGGATGCAGGCCACAACATCTGGGTTGTTCACATGGATTCCAGGGTTAGAGTCAAGTCATCAGGCTTGTGGTAGGCACTGTTGAGCCTTCTTCCTATTCCCATACTCTCATAGAAAGGAGTCTTTGGTAAGAGGGACCCTTTGGTAGGAGTTCATTTACTTATGTATTCATCCAATGGATATTTGTTTGGTACTTATTCTGTGCCAAACACTGAAATAAAGAAACAAAGCCCCTCTGTCCATCCTGTCACAGAACTCGTTTGACAGGGAAGATGTGATAATGACAGCAGAGAGGGGAGGTAAAGACACATGGCTATTTCATATTAGATACTCAGGGATAGGCTTCATGATGCAGTGAGGGTACTGGAGAAGAGAAAGAGCAGAGAGTTGTGCAGATGAGGCTGGAGAGGAGCTGGGTAGGTTAACTGGATTGCACAAGGCTCTATGGATGATTGGAAGGTCCAGCTAGATCACCCAAGGTTCTGTGGGCCATTGGGAGGTCCAGCTGGATCACACAAGCTTCTGTGGGCCAATGGGTAGGCATGGGGTTTCCCCTGAAGAATAAAATGAGTAATATGAACTGATAGGTTCTCATCAGAACCATTCTGGCTGCTGTGTATGTTTTGGGAGGAGGGCAAGGATAGAAGCAGGTTGAGCAAATGAAACAAAGTGGTAAGGAGGCCATCTTTACAATACAAAGGCAAGGGGTTTGGAGCCGCTCCACTAGTTTCTCTTCTTGTTATAACAAAGAAACTTAAAGAAGAAAGAAAGGGTTCATTTTGGATCACATTTCACAAGTACATCCACCATGGTGGGAAGTCAAGGTGGCAGGAGCTCGAGGCAGCCGGTGGCACTGCAGCTGCAGGCAGCAAGGGGGTGACTTGGTGCTCAGCTCAGTGTCTCCTTTCCCTTCAGTCTGAGAGAGAAGCATATGGAGTGCTGTGAAGTAAAGGTGAGTCTCCCCACCACAAGGTGATCTGCATACCCTTCACAGGCATGCCCAGAAGCGGTCTCCTAAGTGACTCCAGACCTTATCCTGTTGACAATTAACGTTAATCGTCAAAACCACAGCGTACCCCTGAGAGCAGTGGCTGGATTCTCATTATGTGTAGGAAGCAGAATAAATAACTTTTTATTAAAATAAATTGAGTGAGCAGAGAGTTATAAAAAGATGATAATGATACAGTTCTTAATTTTAATTGTTCTTCAATATGGTTAAGACAGCAAGGAAAGAGCTCAGCATCCTCAGTCCTATGCCATATGCCCTGTGCCTTGTCTCCTCCCAGGCAGAGTGAATGGTGCTAACTCAAATCCAAGTTTGCTAGCTATGTTCCCCTAGAATGTAACTAGACCTCTCTGACTGGCTTCTTTTTAAATTTATTTTTATTTTGTTATAAATTATGTGTATGTCTATGTTTGAGTATAGGTTTATGCATAAGAGTGCAGTGCTCATAGAAGACCAGAAGAGGGTGACAGATCCTCTGGAGTTAGAATTGCAGCCAGTAGTGAGCTTCCTGATGTGGGAACTGGCAACTAAACTCTGTTCTCTGAGAGAGCAGTATATGCTTTTAAGCACTGAGCCACCTTTCCAGCTCTGACCCACGGCTTCACCTCTAAATTGGAGCAATGCTATCAAAAAGTACTGTGGAGATGGGGAGGAATTGGAGGGAAGGCAGTTGGGATTGAATTTGATCAAAACACATTATATTTTTGAATAAAATACTCAAACAACAACAACCACAACAAAGACCTTCTAGGAGAGTAGTTGG
Source organism: Arvicola amphibius (assembly GCF_903992535.2). Taxonomy (NCBI): domain Eukaryota; kingdom Metazoa; phylum Chordata; class Mammalia; order Rodentia; family Cricetidae; genus Arvicola; species Arvicola amphibius. The sequence continues at coordinate 97,659,490 of NC_052050.1, forward strand.
GCTTGATTCCTGGATGACTCCAGTCCATCTTGCTTGGGGACTTACATGATGGATTCAGGTTAGGTACTGGACCTAAATCCTCTTTGTGGTCATATGTGCTTGAACTTTAATTCAGGAAATATTAACCTTCCCTTAATGTCAATGAAGATCTGAGAAAGTGTTTATCTAGTACTGTGGAAATACAGCAGAGTCTAATCAATTGAAGGGAAGCCAAAGCCAAGATCACTCAACTACTTGGTCAAGACATTTAGACTCCCCATGCCTCCATGCAAGTTGCTGGGAGGAGGGAATGAAAAGATATGGGTATGCTAAGCAATGAACACCCCACGTAGCACCCTCATTTCTGCTATCCCATCCCAACCTGCCGTGAACACCCCCCATAGTGCCCTCATTCTGCTTTTCCATCCCAAACTGCCATGGGGTTTGCCTTCATTCTTGCCTCACATCTGTTCAGAGTTACAGGAAAATGCATTATGTCCTTTTGCACACAGATCTGCAGCACGTACTGGGGCTGGGGAGTTCCCATCATTGCAGATTGCTGGATTGTAACATTACCTGTCGGCCTTCTCCAAGCTGCTGTCTGCTCAGAGAGACCGTTGTCTCATTATTGTGAGCAGAAGTAGTGTGTGCTGCCTGCAGCCTGCTTTGGGAGGAGACGGGGGAGGGGCCTAGGAAGAGGAGAAGGACTGGATTCCTTAGTGCTTCTGTTAAATTGGTTGGCATCCTTGCTGACTTCCATCACTGTCTCCTCTATGATATAACTGATCTCTCATGTCTGTGCTTGGTTTCTCACCTGTAATTTTCCACTGGATTCCAGAGGGCAGCAGATTCATCAGCAGTGTCTCTCGGTTATCTAGAAACACTCTCCTCCGTCACTCCATCTGCACCCTCTGCCCTTACAACTTGGTTTTGCATTATTTCTAAACTCCACAGGGCCTGCCTACATGCTGTTCTATCTTCTAGTGGGAAATGGAGCATTAGGGAGTAAAATACAGTCAGTGCAAGGCAGATACACCCCCAAACCCAAGCCTGACATCCTGTCTCCACTCATGTGGCCTTAGGAGTTAATTGTCATTCCTACTTTTTATTTGAATTCAAGTCTGCTCTCCACATCCTCCAAAGCCTGTGTCCTCGCCAGCTGAACATGAATCACCCCCATACCGAGTGCACAATCAGGTGTCATGTTCTGTGCTTAGTATCAGCAGCAGCACCACTGAAGCCCCAAAAAAGCCCAACTAATTACAAGCCTGCATTCTATGCTGTTATTATTTGAATGTAACAAAGGCACCTGCCACGTTAATTATGCCCTTCTAATAAATATCTCCAGGCAGCCAATCAAGAATGAGCGGGGTGGGGGATGCATATCTTGGCACCACATGGTCAAACTTTCCTGAGTTCAGTGCTGAGTTCATTCACATGAAGCTCTGCAACCTACACCCGGACCCCCAGGGAAGATTAACCGGCTAAACTACATGAAATCCCAAAGAGTTCTCGAAGAAGGAGAATCAGGAAGGACATCAGTTGAACCTCTCTGCCTGTGTTCAGAGTGGCAACTTTACAGGGAGTATGGGGTGCATGGATGAGAAGGTCAACAGGAGGCTGCTCATCACGACTGTATCTTCCAGGCACTGACCTTTCCCTGTTAATACATAGAGGCATAACGCAGGGTCAAGGGCATGCCTCTGATTCAGCTTTTCTTGGTAAAACATTTTTGCTATGGTAAATATGTGCAGTGGCATACATTCAATGAAATATTTGCAATTATTTATTGTGTTATTATAAAATATGTGAACTAAAATCATCATTTTAACCACCTCTAAATGTAAAGTTAAAGGGCATTAAATTATAACCTCAGTGTTGCAAAACTATCATCTCGGATTTTCCAAACATTTTCCTCACCCCAAATAGAAAAACTGTAACTATTACAGCTTGATTGCTTGTTCACATATGTTTAGAGGATGCAGCCTAAATCCAGAACAAAACTAAAGCATTTCTGATTTCCAACAGACCACTGTGCATATCTTCTTCCGGGGAACACTGTGTTAGTCGGGTTTCTCTAAAGGAAGGTGAAGAGGGGAGAGGGGAAGGAGAGGGAGAGAAAGAGAGAGGTTTATTTGATTATGTTAGACTGGTTTAAAGTACATGGGGTCTGGGTTGTGTAATATTGACTGTGTCACACTGGAGAGGCAGATGACCCTGCAACCACTCTGTCCATGAGGCTGGATGACTCAGCAGTCAACATCTGGTGCTGAAG